>NC_044385.1:121736462-122341949 GCF_006542625.1 Nomascus leucogenys | reverse complement strand
CATACATGAGGGCTTATTATACTCTTCCCACTACTTCTATTAATGTTCTAGTTTTTCCATAACGAAAAGTTAACTTTAACAAACACCGCCACTAGAGCATTAAGGTGATGAATTTAGGCTCTGGAGTCAGATGGGCCAGATTTGAATTTCGAGTCTGCCAGTTACTGGAACTCCATCTATAGAATGGGTGTAAAGTACCTACCTTCCAGAGTTGTAAAAATTAAATGAAATAATACATGTAAGTCCCTTAGAATAGCCCCAGCACATTTGTAATCACTCAAATTTTACCTAATATGTAATGACTGTTATTGATGCCTTATCTCCAGGGTTTCCTGTTTCCTAGAATCCTCACCTACTGCAATGTTTAAAAAAAGTATTAAATAAAAGACGTGAATACCATTATGCTAGGTTTTGAGATAGAAAAAATACTCACTAAAGTTTTCAGATGCCATGCAGCAAGGAAGTCAAAAGGTTAATCTGTAGAATGCAGAAAGGAAAAGACAAGAAATGCTCTTGACTATAAAGATGAACTGTTACCCAAATCAAAGCAATCCCATTTCCTCCGTTCAGCTGAGAAGTGTGTGCCGTGGCTGGGTTTGAACTGGGACTGGACAATGTGCTGTCTGTAACAGCCAGTACATTTTGTTTATTGCAAAAGGATTTGCTCAATGTTGACTCCCTTTGGCTCCACTTCTTGTTTTGTGCTCCTCCTTCAGCTCTCCTTCCACCTCTGAGCTTCTCTTTCTTCCTTTGGGGAGGAGTGACATGATTAGAGTGATGGGTAGACCAGCAGGATTCACCGACAAGGGCTGTGCTGGACAATGGGAAAGCTGTAGGGAAGTATGCCTCTTACCAGAATTAAGGGTCTAGCACTTTATTCATAATATAGACCATTGGCAAATAAAAAGGTCAAGATTCATTTCTTTGCAGAAGACATTTCTGGGGATCATCAGAAATTTACCAGTGCCCATATTAAACACTATTATGTGTATAGATGTGGAAACAAGTCCTGGTGTTGTTAATTCACATACAAATTGGTAAATACAAATAGATCAATAATTCTGTGAATAGAGGCCCAAGATTATATGACTGTACACCACCTGCAGCACCACTGGCCATCACCCTATCCCACATTACTACTAGTCTAACCTGTATTCCTACCACATCCATCCCCAACCCTCTGTGCTCCAGGCAAAAATGTCCCTATCTCAAGGTCTTTGTGCTGGCTGTTTCCTCTACCTCAAAAGCTGTGCTCATGGGTATCGCTATGCCTTGCTTCCTTAGTGTTTGATCAAATATTACCCTCTTGGCATGGCCTCCACTGCCAACTGATTGATACTCTCAAGTACTGCCTGATTCTTCATTCTTCATCCCTTTTCTCTGTTTTACTACTCTACCTAACCATCATTTTTAAATACTCTATGTAATTCATTTAGTTAGTTAATTATCAATCTCCCTCTTCTCCATGAGGACCTGTATTTGTAACTGTTTTAGTCTTTAAAAGATTCCAATGCCTAGAACACTGCCTGGCATATAGTCAGTATTAAATAAACACTTAATTGAATGAATGATAAGTGGATGGATGGATGGATGGATGGATGGATGGATGGATGGATGGATGGACAAGGTAAATAAGTACTAAAAGAAATACAAAACTTGTAGTTGCAAGGTGTAGTTCAATCTTTTTTAACTGGCAGAGGCCGGTTACCTCTCCTGATGACCTGGGGTCTGTCTTCTGAGTCTAGCTCTCTCTCTGAGGATTGGATTTACCCGAGACAGAGGCAGCAGCAACACATGTACTCTATCTGGGAGAAAGCAACCATGTGACCTTCTCCCACAGGCCACAGGATAAGGTCGTCTTCTCAATGCAGTGCGCCCCACTTTTATGTGAAAGACTCGCAGGTGAGGTGAGGGCTGGGATTTGTTATAGAGTCCCAGATCTCATCCATAGAGAGTTCGAAGGTTGGGACTTGAATTTAATGCCTTGGTCAGTTATTAAATATCTTAGAAAAAGGCTTATCTAAAATAATAAAACATCCATTTAAAATACTTTATAACACACATTCAAAAGAAGACAATTTTGTCACTCTAAGTACACATAAGCCCTTGAAGCCATTAGCAAAGTATTACCAATATAAGGAACTCCTAGCTTTATTTCCTTAAATACATTAAGTTCATTTTTTTGTGAAGCATTTATTTGCATAAATTGCTTAAATTGACTGTTTCAGGAAGAAAAAAACTATACTTAAGAATGTTGAAAAAATTCTTAATTATGTAGCCACTAAATTATGTATAGACTTATTTAGAAAATGTTTTCTTCTTAAGGAGCAGGGAGTGGGTTGCAGCCCAATCCATTTTGGCCTCACTCTCGAACTCCCTTCAGTGCTGGGTCCCCCAAGTCAATGCAATTGTCGTCTATTAGGTAATTCGGGCCAGGTGCGGTGGCTTAGGCCTGTAACCCCAGCATTGTTTCAAGAAGGGCAAATCACCTGAGGTCAGGAGTTTGAGACTAGCTTGGCCAACATGGTGAAACCCCAACTCTACAAAAAATATAAAAATTCACTTTGGGAGGCTGAGGCAGGAGTTCATGAAGTTAAGAGATTGAGACCATCCTGGCCAACATGGTGAAATGCCATCTCTACTGAAAATACAAAAATTAGCTGGGCATGGTGGCACGCACCTGCAGTCCAGCTATTCAGGAGGCCGAGGCAGGAGAATCACTTGAACCCGGGAGGTGGAGGTTGCAGTGGGCTGAGATTGCGCCACTGCACTCCAGCCTTGGCGACAGAGTGAGTCTCTGTCTCAAAAGTATATATATATAAATTAGCACCTGCTTGGTGACACATGCCTGTAATCTCAGCTACTCAGAAGGCTGAGGCACAAGAACCACTTGAACCTAGGAGCCAGAGGTGCAAGGAGCTGAGATTGTGCCACTGCACTCTAGCCTGGGTGACAGAGTGAGACTCTGTCTAAAAAAAATAAAAAGTAAAAAAAAGATAATTCAGTGGTTTCTACAGAGTAAAGTTCTGCATATAAAGTATATGACAGAAGCGGAGTGTTCTCCTTGAACTTCTTGTCTTCCCTACTGTTCCTTCTTAGCAGGAAGTTGGAATCTTTAAGTCCTTCGTTACTTAAGAGAGTATCCTTTTAAAAGACTCTAAATATGACACTTCTGTTGGATTACACCTTAGATCAATTTTTCCTTGTAAGAAGAAAACTCTCATTTGAAATACAGTCTGTCAGAAGGTGACAGCTGTTTTTTGTTGGATGTAGAATTAAGTAAACAGTTAAGACAGTTGAGCTTTTACTAAGATGATTTAATAAAGCTCATTAATGTTCTTGATTTACATAGCTGACCCAAATAGAACACAAAATTCAACTCTGTGTTATCAAAATATATGGAAGAATTACATGCATGACTGATGTTTAATTCTAATTTCAAATTTAATCAAATTTGTTAAGACAAAAGGCAACACAAAGAAGGAAATCTTCGAAACATTGGGAAATGTTTTACATGTATTTTCCTTTGTTTTGTAACCCATATAAAGTGCTCAGTCTACCTCATCAGGAAAGTACTGATAGCTTCACTGCTATGATAAAAAAATGAGTTATTTTTGAGATTATAGATCAAAGCTATTAAATCAATCAATATAAAAGCCAATGAGTAGTTAGAGAAGGGCTTTAGCGCTCAGTAAACATCCTCTCTTCTCTATCAGTCATATCTACAGTAATGAATCAGAGAGAAAGCATTTGACCCAGCAAAATTTACTCCCCTGTCTGAATCGTGATTTCTACAGTTCTGATCCTCAGAGAGCAAGCCACGTAGACTTTTTTCTCTTTTCTGTTTCCATGCCCAGTTCTTTCAATCTTTGTTCACTGCATCGTGACTGAGGATGTCATACAGTCTACTTGATAAGCATGTGATTCACTTTTCATATATTAAGATCTCTTAGCTTTCCTTCAGCTTTATGGGAGTGGAAGGGAAGGGGGATTATATTTTATTTCTTATTCCAGTAGCTCCTGAGTGTTGATAATTAGGTTTGGCTGTGAATCTTGTGAAGTGTGAGAATTAAGCTATGAATTGTCATAATAAAAACAATTGGCAACATTTATTTATTATTTTCTGAGCACTAACTCCCTTAATCCTCTCACAATCCCATGAGAATTGCTATATCCTTGTTACAGAGATAAAGAAGAATCTTAGGGACAGGGGACCCCAGGCAACAGCACATGCTAATAGTGAGAGAGATAAGACTTGAACTTGAGAACTGATTGGAGCCTGCTCAATCAGTTGTAGTAATAATGATAATAGTAATAATGTAGTAACAATGACAACAGTGTAATATTGCAGTAATAATGATAATAGTGTAATAGTATGCCAAATACAATGAAGTGGAAAGAGAATGGCATGGGATTCAAAGTCTGCAATATGGGTTCAGGTTAAAGTCATGACCAAACTAGTAGTGTGACCTTGAGCAAGTTATTTAACTTGGCTAAGCCTCAGTTTCCTCCTTTGAAAAATGGATTTAGTAAAACAAGTTCAGGTGACAGGCTTGTCTTCCTTGAGTGCCTGTTGTCCCTCTGCCATGTTTCCTTTCCCTCTACTCACAACATTCTTCCTACCTCCTTGGATCCCCTTCCCTTTCCTGCATGCATTCATTTTGAAGCTCAACTCATTATACAGCTAAAGTGCTAGAGAAAACCTGTAAATGGCCAAGGTTGTGCTACACACTCTATGATGGGCGCTAAAAACCAGCAATCAATGAGAGTGAGGTTAGGGGATAGTTATAAATTATGCAGAGAAGCATTGTTTATTGAACTTGTTATTCTGCAGATTTGCATTTCCCAATGTGCATTTTTTATATTAATAGGAGCGTATTAGTCCGTTTTCATGATGCTGATAAAAACATGCCCGAGACTGGCAATTTAGAAAAGAAGCAGGTTTAATTGGACTTACAGTTCCACGTGGCTGGGGAAGCCTCACAGTCATGGTGGAAGGCAAGGAGGAGCAAGTCACATCTTACATGGATGGCAGCCAGCAAGGATAGAGAGCTCATGTAGGGGAACTCCTATTTTTAAAACCATCAAATCTTGTGAGACTTATTCACTATCATGAGAACAGCAAGGGGAAGACTTGCCCCCATGATTCAATTACCTCCCACCAGGTCCCTCCCACAACAGGTGGGAATTCAAGAGGAGATTTGGGTGGGAACACAACCAAACCATATAATTCCACCCCTGGCCCCTCCCAAATCTCATGTTCTTACACTTCAAAACAAATCATGCCTTCCCAACAGTCCCCCAGATTCTTAACTCATTTCAGCATTAACTCAAAAGTCCACAGTTCAAAGTCTCATCCGAGACAAGGCAAGTTCCTTCCACCTATGAGCCTGTAAAATCAAAAGCAGGTTAGTTACTTCCAAGATACAGTGGAGGTACAGGCAGTGGGAGAAATTGGCCAAAACAAAGGGGCTACAGGCCCCATGCAAGTTTGAAATCCAGCAGGGCAGTCAAATCTTAAAGTTCCAAAATGATCTCCTTTGACTCTATGTCTCACATCCAGGTCATGCTGATGCAAGGGGTGAGTTCCCATGGTCTTGAACAGCTCTGCCCCTGTGGTTTTGCAGGGTACAGCCTCCTTCCCAGCTGCTTTCAAGAACTGGTGTTGAGTCCATGAAATTAATTTTGGAGATAAACAAAATTAAACTTTTGTTTCTTGCAGGACTTCTCAGAGCCTTTAATATGCTCATGTGCAATGTGAATCTCCAAGCGGACAATGTAGTATGCATTGATTCCCCCATAAGCCCAAAGGGGAATTCTTTTTATTTTCCGAGATTATGTTGTGGGACCATTATTTAGCAGGAAAACAATGAGAAAGACTTGGACAGGAATAGTGCCAATTAATAGATGTAGGAATCAATGATTGAGGATCATTATTGTGACTTAGGGAGGGGACAACATACCTCTGATTCCTTTGTAGGGCTGGAACTTGAGCCTTTTGTGGAACCTACAGCTTGGCCCAGATTGTACAATAGAACCGGCTTGTTCCTAGAACTACAGAAGTAAAAGCTGATTCATGGATTTATCTAATCAATCTCCCGGGGTGTAGAAACCCTAGTCTTTACCCTATTACAGGCCATGTAAAAAAAAGTCTCAGTGGTAGATGCATGTGGGTCAGGGACTTGAGAAATTTGGAAAAATAATGACAAAACTAGGAAAGAGCCAGAGCAGAAACACAAAGGTTATCCAAAGGTGAGAAGCTCCTAATAATGAGACCAACCTCTAATAACATTCACCCTCCTCAACCCTAACCTTAATCTAAAGATGTTAACTGGGCAGATGTGTACAGTTGAGTGGGTTGTGTACTGTACAACTCCAGCGGTGCACATACTTCAAGAATGTGGACTGTAGAATGGTAAGTATGACCTAAATAATGTTCTAGAGATTTTCCTCATACAACCTTCCTGGTCATACACAGTGGCCCTGGACATAAACTCAGCAACTATGTAAACTGAGAATGTACACTTAAAAATTATTATTTTGATCAGACCGTAAGGGGTTTTTACATCCAACAGAGTTCTTAAATGCAGGGGCAAACAAATCAAACTGGCCAGCCAACCAGCTAAAAAGGTACAGTAAATGAATTCACAATCCTTGAAAGACATGATTTGGGTGATTATATTTTAAATTAAATCCCTATATTTCCTTTAAAATATTGCAGGAAGTTCTCTGTTTTCTATTTCTAGGATAATGTCACCCATTATTATTTTCTTCTATATAAACAAGAGAACCCACCAAAATTTGCCAGCTTGCCAACTCCCTGTCAAAACATGTTAATAGAGTACGAATCTTTGCTCCACTTTTAGGATTAGACTGTGAATATTTGCCCCACTAAGAGGCCTAAATTTTACACAGAATCCACTTCAGCCACTAGGTTCTTTAGAGACCCAGGATTAAGTCTTTAACCTGATGTGCCGCAACTTCTCTACTTGTAAAGTGAAGATAAAGAAAGTGACCTCCCAGATTGAGTATGAAGTGATAAATTACTGCAAAGTAGTGTTCAAAGGAGAGTGTGCAATTAATGCTTTATAATAATCTTTCTAATATTGAAGACATAAAGATAAATTAGCCCCTTTGTCTTCTTTGAGAACGATGATAAAACCCTTATTTGGGTGTCGGTAAGTCTAATTAAGGCAATTAATACTTACCAGTTTATACGCTATGAAAAATGTGTACTCATTGCTCATTTGGTAAAATTTCTAGTTTTCTAGAAGTTGGATGAACTTTTTGTTTGGCTATTGTCAATATTAAAAAGGTCTTTAAAAAAAGACATTGACTTCTTTTTATTTTTATTTTTAATTTTTTGAGACAAGGTCTTGCTCTGTCACCCAGGCTGGAGTGCAGTGGCACGATCTCAGCTCATTGCAGCCTCCACCTCCTGGGTTCAAGCAATTCTCATGCCGCAGCCTCCCAAGTACCTGGGATTACAGGTGTGCGCCACCATGCCTGTATAATTTTTGTACTTTTAGTAGAGACAGGGTTTCACCATATTGGCCAGGCTGGTCTCAAACTCCTGGCCTCAGGTGATCTGCCCGCCTTGGCCTCCCGAAGTGCTGGGATTACAGGCATGAACCATCACACCTGGCCGACGTTGACTTCTAACCAAAAAAAAACACAAAGTGTCCTCAGTATATTTAAATGTGAAATCTTAAGAACAGGGATTTTTTTTTCAAGTGTGGTCCAAAGTATTAGCTCAGTGATGTTATATAACTCAGAGTATGTATCTATAAAGCAAGGTTATAAATGCTTAATTGTGTTAAAAATAACTTTAAGATTCAAATAGATTAAAAATGTCATCTGTGTTTCTTAGTCAGGGACCCAGCAAATTGAGAACTTTTAAAATTACTTTTAGAACATGAGGGTTAATGTGTGATGAAAGCTTATAAAGGAAGTCTTTGTCTTTGTGGCATAGCTTGTGGTTTTGAAAATGGAGAGCCTGATTTTGCCAAAGTGTAGTATGTATGTGGCTAGTTTTCTATTCATTGACAGTGAATTTTTCATATCGATATATACAAATCTTATAACTATACATAAACACAATTTAAATAATTCTATACAACTGTGAATTTTTTTTTTTTTTTTGAATCTCAGAATCTCACACTGTTGCCGAGGCTGGACTGCAGTGGTGCAATCGTGGCTTACTGCAACTTCTGCCTCCCAGGTTCAAGTGATTCTAATGCCTTAACCTCCCAAGTAGCTGGGATTACAGGCATGAGTTTCGCCACATTGGCCAGGCTGGTCTTAAACTTCTGGCCTCAAGTGATCCACCTGCCTTGGCCTCCCAAAGTCCTCAGTTTTTAAATGTTATTTGCTGTGAGACTAAAGTCAGTATTGAAACTTCTAAGTAGAAGGGACTCAGTCCAATTCCTTGTGTGGGAAGGATTTCTAGCTGCTGTGATTTAATGACTTGGGTGTATGGGATTTTTGTGTATGGAGGAGGGGGTGGTGAAAGAGTAGCAGGGAGAGGAAGGCAGGGGTTGGGTGGGGCGGGGGAAGGGGTGAGGTACATAACATTTGATGCGTGATCTGACACCCTATGAGAATCCTCATTGAAATTTTGAGTAGCCATAAACTTCCAGGGAGTTAAAATCTTTTCTGTCTTTTACAAAAGTAAGCCTTGTCTTGCTGTCTGCTTCCTCGTCTTCAAATAAGAAGCTAGGGCGTAGATGAAAAGAAAGATTTCTTCTAGCCCTAGTATCCGTGATTGTAAGCTCACCATAATCGTCTCAGGATTGGACTGCTTTGCGAAATAAAATCATTCTATTTGTAAGTGATCAGGCTTGTTGGAGAGGTTGGCAATCCCATGGGTTGGGGGTATAGAGGAGGAGTGTGTGGGCCTGAGCTTGAGAGAGACAAGGGTTGCAGGCAAAGCTGTAGCAAAAACTGGAGTAGAAAAAGCACAATTCTCATTTTGTTTTGCTGTGGAAAAGAGACCTGCTAACAGAGTTCAAGATTAGAATGACTCAGTGAATATTTAAGTATGGTTATTTCTTCCTTTTTCATTAAGCGTTCTAAATGCAGAGATCTATAAAGCTGTGGCTTGAGATTTTAGAGAAAGAATGCAGTGACATGAGACCAAAATGATGTGAGGTGATGACATCAGCATCAGAATGCTGTTGCTAAGGTGAGCCTGTTTTTCTCTCTAATCCAGCTGGAAGGCAAAATAATTGCCCATTTCTGGTAAAGAATATATCCATGACATGATCCCTTTTCTGTAGCAGATAAAACAAAGCCAGATGCCTTCTCTTTGCACAAATTATTTTAAAAATAAAGATTAAAATTTCATTATCAAACATAGCACATGTCCTTGGGAGAATAGGCAGAACATTTTACGTAAGTTTGAAATTTTGATTTATCAAGACTATATGCCGAGATCTAAATGGATATTGGAATGAGATAGTGTGATGAATCTACTGGGAAAGAGATAGCAGTATTTTGGATTTAGGGAAAGGGGAGATGGGGAAATATCTAAAGGTGTCAAAGAAAGATCTCCAAGCTTATGGTGGCTGATAGAGGGAAGAGAGTGAGGAAAGTCCTGGATGTGAAGAAAGACAGGCAGAAGCCACCATGCTGTGGCTCTCGATAATGGATGGTGCCCTTTGTACAAAGAGAACACTATCAGTGGAATTCAGAAACAAGGGGTGGGACTCAGGCAAACTGGAGGCCAAAGTGGTTGCATGCAGAAGTCCCTCCCACATGAACGTTTTCCAGAATTGCTCCTGGGGTTTGAATATTCTGCTTGGAACACACTTCTCCAGGGATTTCTATTCATTTGATAGTGGAAACACACTCCCTCACCCCTACATGTCTCTGTTCAGAGGGCGCTTTCCCCATGAGCCTGTCCTGGCCCCACAGTAGAAGCCACAGCTACCCCCTCCCAGCTCCACCTGATTGCCTGATCCCCTCTACCAGGCCTAAATTCTCCTTTTCCTTTTATTTTTTTTCTTTGCACTTAGTACCTTCTGATTTGCCATATAATTTTTCTATTACATTTAGAGCCAGTGAGGTGTCGCAGTAGAGAACGTGGCCTCTGAAGCCAGCCTGCCTGGGGCAAATGGGCTGCACCACCTGCCAGCTGTGCAACCTTGGAAAGGCTACTTAATCATTCAGGTGTTTTCCCATCTGTAAACCTGAGATAATAATAGTGTCATGGATTTCACACAATAGCATTGTGCTTGACTCAGTATAATCACTGTGTACATATTTAATAAATAGATGTCTCTCCTTGTCATCAACACTATGTGAGCTCCCCAGAAGCACTTGTCATGAGTAGCATTTGATGGAGGAAAGAGATGAGTAACACGTTTTCCAGAAATTGATGTTTTCACGGAAACATGGAATTTAGACAGGGTTAAGCTTTGGAAGGGTAGTTATGCCCATAGGTCACTAGACAGCTACCAAGGGCCCTCTGCTGGTCAGAAAAACCTGGGCAAATCTTCTCTAAGATTTGCCTGAGGAGAAAGGCTACTGTGAAGATCTGGTCCAGACAGGAGATCCTGGAGCCACAGGGACTTCGGGGATAACCACGGTTCTGAGAAACAAATAGAAGGTAGCACTGAGGTGTGCTAGATGCCTCAAGTTAGTAAAGCTAGGGACCTCAGTCAAGTAAGAACATATAGCGTCAAATAAAAGAGGCTGAGTTGAATGAGGTTGAATAGAGGTGACAAAGAAAGATCTGGAAGCTATGGATGTTGACAGAAGATAGAGAAGTTCTGAATGTGAAGAAAGATAGGCAGAAGCAGAGATGGACAAGGTCTAATGAACAGGAAGAAAAACCATTTTATCTGGGCCAGGTTGCCCAAAATATAACCCCCAAGAACACCATACTAGTTAGATCTCTTTTTTTAAATAAAAGAGCCTCTGGTAAAATTAATTCTCAGACACAGTGAACTAGAGACCCCATCTTGGAAATTTGCTATTCCCAGAATCAAGGCTCTGAGAGGTCCTTCAGTAAAAACACACATTTAATGAGTGATTTCAACAGTTTCCAAACTTACTCAGCCCTGGGTCCTTTTCTTCAGAAACATTTGAGATGAGTGCCCAGAGATCTCACTTTGGGGATCATGTGAAATACTGTGAGATTCTCGGGGTCCCGTCTACATCTTGCTTATCTTTATATCATGAATGTTTCAATTGGGACCAACATGTAGCAAGTCATGTGATAAACCCTAATCAGATGAGTGAACAAGTGGATCTAGGTAGGGTGGTGATCCTAAAATAAACAGAAGGAGATGGAGAGGGGAATAGGAGTACTGACAAGTCTTTCCTTCAGGAACAGTATATTGTAGTAAATCAAAACCAGTTGCATTTAATTTTTAAAGTCAAGCTTGTCATCACACTACAATAACACACATGCTATGCATCATCTATTCCCCATGTCCATTCCATACTCTCTCTTGGAGATGACAATGTCTTCATCAGGCAGTAGGTTCACATACTTCCACTGCTACAGAGACTCCTACAATCTCACCACAATCTTTTGTGCTGGAACCCACCCACTTCTGAACCATTGAAGAACAAGTTACGTTATTCTCATTCCATTAAAGAAGAGGTTATTAAAGACCCTTTGATCCCATTAAAAACTCTTTGTAGGGATCTAAACTGCTCATCAAGCATCAGAGAAACAGAAAATCCTGACTCTGCCATAGCACACACTATTTGGTGACACCAAAGTGATACTCTCAATTGGTCGTTTTGACTTTTTGACTCTTTCCTGATTTTTTAAAACTTGGCTTTAATGACCCTTGGAAGCCCCTTAGAAATGCCACGTTAGCTTTGATCCTTCACCTTGTGTCTCAAACCCAATTTCCTACTCATCCTGTACCGTATTTCAGCCCTGCTAAATTTTGTTTAACAAATATTTATTGTCGGTCCCATATGTTGGGTACTGGACAACCAATAATGAGTATCAAGTAGATTATAAATTTTGACAAAAGGCAGTAAATGCTCCAGAAACAAAAGGAAAAGTATAGCACATGACTGTATGTCCTTCCATCCAATAGCCACTGGACCCCTGTTCAGCCTGGCCCCTCAGTCAGAAGGTGGGCAGAAGGTTATAGATGGAAAAATCCCACTTTCAAGTATCCCAACAGGAGGGAGATCACAGCCCCCACCTGCAGCTTGGACATTCTTCTGTGTCAGAAACACCACTTTCATAGAAGGAGGTGGAGAAGGGGCTGAGAATACTCATCCTTTATTATAAGAGAAAGGGCAAATTCTAGTAAGCACAATGACAGATGCACAGTGATCCCTCAGCCAGCCCAGAAGAATAGCAGTCAGGAGCTGAAAAGAAGTCTACAGTTTTATTGAAGACAGTGACAGGG
Organism: Nomascus leucogenys; assembly: GCF_006542625.1. Lineage (NCBI taxonomy): Eukaryota > Metazoa > Chordata > Mammalia > Primates > Hylobatidae > Nomascus > Nomascus leucogenys. The sequence continues at coordinate 122,329,566 of NC_044385.1, read as the reverse complement.
GAAATGCTCATTGCCTGCTTCCTCTTTGTGCTTATATTTACAATTCACCATTTGGAAAGGTGAATGATCCCAGCAAGTTCCCACACCCATCGACTGTGGGCAGATCACTTGGCCCCTGCCTCAGGGTGTTCTTTCTTTGTCCCACAGAACATCTGCAATCCTGGAGAACCATAGGCTTCACCCCCATCTCCAACGCTTGGAGGATTTCACATGACCACAGCTTAAGGGCTGGGCATGTCCTGTAACCTTTGACCTGACCTTCTCTCTGCAACTTCAAATGCCCTTAGACCTGGGACAGGAGGCATGATATGACCATCAAACCAGAAAAAAACAAGGAGACAGTTAACATTGGCCAAACTATTGGGACTTTTGCCTTAGTGCCATGGTTCCCAAACAGTGTTCTCAGGCACCCTAGGAAACTGTAGTGAACTCACTGGGGTTCCATGGGCTACTGTACATTTTCTAAGGAAATACAGCAATATTCAACATCTGTCAGACACCGTGCGACCTACTAGCTCAAGGTAATTCATGATTTCAATAGAACCACTCTTCGTTCCTTTTGATGGTAACATATATCTTTGCAAAGCTGGATTTTTAGTAGTTGTTAAGCTGATAAAATAAGTACTATGCAAGAAGCAATGTGGAACAGGAAATGAGAGTTGTGGTTGCAATCTGATTTCAAGCTTTGAAATAGGCATGCTACAATCCATTAAAAATTAATTTGAGTTAAGCATGTGAGAAAAATGTTTTTTTCAAATATTTTGTATTAACTTTTCATATAACTACTAACTCGTTAAAACATAAGCACTTACTAAGGTGTTTGGATATAGCTATTTAATAAATGGAACAATTAGGTATTAGTTTTGGCCTAGGGACATAGTGAAAAAAATTATGGACTACCAAGAGTGTCATGAAGCAAGGAAGTTTGGAAATCTCTACTTTAGTTATCACTTTTTTGGCATACAGAAACCACTCTCACTAGGATTCTAAGCCCTAAGGGTTATGATGATGTTGATAACGATAATAGTAGCAGTAAAAATAGTGGCTAACAGACATTGAGCACTGCTATGTACCATGTTCTATGCTGAGGGAGTCTCACACATGATTTCACTTACATGCTTTATGCAGTTTACTTCCTCCTAATTTTCCCATCTTCTGCCTCTAGACCTACTGGAGAAAATTTAAAAACCAGTTGACATTTCTTGCAATAAATTCAATACAAAACAGTATAACTTTTTTTCTGAAAATTATAAAACCAATTTTCTATTCCCTGATGCGTTTTCAACCAACATGTTAAAAAAAATACTAATCTCTTTGAAAGTATGTAAATTTTCTCCAGAATCCTAAATAGAAATCAATCAACCAAAATGAATTCAGCACCACTCCATGCTCGGCATTGTGGATGACAAAAAGTACTTTAATTCAAGGTCTGTACCTTCAAGGGGCTTATGATTTGGTTTATACATGAAATAACTAGAAAAAAAATTAAAAAATAACAGTACATACTAAAGGACAAAGAGGCAGGATAGGCTTGAAACATTATGTTGAGAGAGAAATAAGCCCTAAGATTGAATAATCACAGACCAGGCCCGTCAGCAACTTACCTTTCTGTCTCCTCTCTCTCTTGCTATGAACAACTTTTTCTTCCTTTCTAGGGACCAGGCCATCTCTTCCAGTAAACCAAACACTTCCATCTGTCCTAAGACACCTATCCTTTTCTATTCAAAGGGAGACTTTGTTTCTCAGGAAATCATCACGATTTTAAACATCGTCAAACATTAATTTTCTCCTTGACTATAAGCTTGCTAACTTCGGTATGCCCAGCAAACGAGATTATTTCATAACCGCATTGTGCCTTTCAGCTTTTATGCACTGCTTCTTTTCCTTCTCCAGTCCAACTTTAAATTCATGCATGTGCGCTTGTGTGTGTGTGTGCATGCATGGATATATATTACTACATATGTAGTATATTTACACATACATAGAGTATAATATATAATACACATATAATGTATAATATGCATATTATATAAATAATATAAAATGTATACATAATGCATAATATATACATAATACATACATATTATAGAATATAGAATATACATATATAATACACATATAATATGTAATATATACATATATACACATATGTGTTGTATATAATATATAATATATACATATACAGCAGGCATATAATATATAATACACATTATATAATAATTATACATTATATATAGTATAATATATATGTCTCTATGGCTTCTCTACCAATTTTTTTACTTAAGCCCTGTAACTGTCTTTATCAAGTTTATCCATTTAACCATTCAACAACTATTCAGTAAGTGTCTGCTATTATGCAGTGCATGTTCTAGGCACTGGGGATAAACTGATGAATAGGAAAGACATGGTTCATTCTCTCATAGATTCTAGTGAGGTACGTAAACAAGCAAGACATGTTTACTATGTACTGTGACAATTGCTATGATGAATAAAATGTCAAGGTGCCGTGAGAGTCATAGTGGTCAAAGAAGGCTTCCTGGAGGAGGTGATGTGTACATTGAGTGTTGCTGGATAGAAAGATGTTAGATGGGTGCGAAAGGAATAGAAGATTTTTCAGGAAGAAGGAATCCAGGCTCTAAATTAGAAAAGACATGACACACTTGAGGGACTAAAGTTAGTTTAATAATACTGGATGTAAAGGTAGGAAGGAAGTGACTTCAAGAGGAGGGTGAAAGAAGATAGTTGGGAACTAGGTAGAGGACTTATCTGGAAGACAATGAGGAGACATGGAGTGAGTTTATGCATGTAATGGCATTATAACATTTACATTTTTAAAAAGATGATTTTGGCTGAGGTGTGGTAAATGGAGTGAAAGGTGAGGGGCAAAATTGGAGGCAGAGAGGTAAGGAACAGGTAAAAGGTGGTGGAGGGTTTAATTAGGGGCCCAACAGTAAAGATGGAGAAGAGTGGATAGATTACAGAGACAGGAATTCACAGGGTGTGGGACCATTTGGTTGTTGGTGATGATAAAGAGTTAGGCATCAAAGATGGTGGCTCCATTTACCAAAGTGGGAAACATAAGAGAAATGATGGGTTCACTTATTGAAATGGAAAATGATCAAATAAAAAGTGATTTTAGTTTGGGACAAGGTAAAAATGAGTCATCTCTGGTACATTTAGGTGAAGAATTGGGCCGGCTGGGCACGATGGCTCACGCCTGTAATCCCAGCACTTTGGGAGGCCGAGGAAGGTGCATTATGAGGTCAGGATATCCAGACCATCCTGGATAGCATGGTGAAACCCCATCTCTACTAAAAATATAAAAAATTAGCCAGGCGTGGTGGCGGGTGCCTGTAGTCCCAGCTACTCGGGACACTGAAGCAGGAGAATGGCATGAACCCAGGAGGTGGTGTCTGCAGTGAGCCGAGATTGCGCCACTGCACTGCACTCCCGCCTGGGCAACAGAGCGAGACTCTGTCTCAAAAAACAAAAACAAAAAACAAACCAAAAAACTGGGCCTAGAGATCAAAAGAAAAGGATGGAGTGATCTTGAATTTATCAAACTGTAGAAGACAACTGACAATTTCTATTGGGTAAATCCGAAGGTACCGTTTTGTATTTTCATTCCTCTGGCCACCTCCTTTACTTGAATATAGTTGATATCTTCTTGCTACTCGTTCTCTAGTTTCTCAAACATTCTGCTTTCTAGTTAGCATGTCATGACCTCAAGAAAAATTAAGTTTCTATCCAGAGTTTCCAGGAACTTATGTAGATATATGAAAAGAAGGAAAGAAGAAGGAGGAGGAGGAAAAGGAGAAAGAAGAGGAAGAAGAGAAAAAAGAAAAAAGATAAGTCCAGCTTGGATCTGTAGGACATTGGACCCATCAATTAATTCATTTAACGTACATGTGTTATGGAGCGCCTCCACCATGTGCCACGAACATACTAGATTAGATGTTGGAGAGACAATTGTGATTTCTGAGGCCAACAGTCTGGCTCAGAAGGTAGACCTTAAGTAAATAAATAATAATAACCAAATTAATGTATAACCATCCCCTGTAATAAGTGCTATGAAGCAAACAACATCTATAAACATTTTGGTGCTCGAAGAATAGTCCATGGACAAGAGCCATCAGCGTCACCTGGGAGCTTGTTAGAAAAGCAGAATTTCAGTATCCACCCAAGAACTATGGAGATGGGATCTGCATTTTAACAAGACCCCTGGGAGATTTGCATGCACATTAACATTTGAGATGCACTGCTCTGGAGTTCACAGGGCTATGAGAGAAAACAAGATGCAGATCTGAACTCATCCTGTGGGTCAGGGAAGGGTTCCCTGAACAAACGGCCTCTGGCTAAGCTAGAGAAGTAGGCAGGGGCTAGATGGCACAGAGCCTCATGGGCCGTGTTGAGGGCTTTTATCTTTTTCCTAAAAGCAGTCTAAAGAGAGTTAAAGTTTGTCTTAGTCAACTCAGGCTGCCATAGACTGGGTGGCTTATACAACATTAGTTTGTTTTCTCATAGTTCTGGAGGCTGAAAGTCCAATGTCAGAGTGCCAGCATGGTCAGGTTCTGGTGAAGTCTCTGTTCCTGGCTTGCAGAGAGCTGCCTTCTTGCTGTGTCTTCACATGGTAAAGGGAGAGAGAAAGAGGCCTCTTTCTGGTGTCTCAGAAGAACACAAATCCCATCGTGAAGACTCCACCCACACGACCTCATCTAAATTACCTCCCAAAAGTCCCATCTCCAAATACCTTCCTATTAAGGGCTAGGACTTCCGCATATAGATGTTAGGGGGACACAATTCAGTCCATAGCAAAGGTTTTACACAAAGGAGTGTGGAAAAATTAGACCTTTGTTTTTTAATTCCTGTTCTGACTGAAGTGTGAAAAAAGGTTTGAAGGGGTCAAGAATATATTCAGGAGACCAGTTAAGGGGCTATTTAAATCATCATGATAAAAGACACCGATAGCTTGGACAAAGCCATTGGTAGAGATGAAGCAGAGTGAAACATTTCTAAATATTTAGGTGTAAAACCTGAAAGACTTTGATAATGGATTTCAAACAGCGGTTGAAGGAGGGTTAAGAATGACTGCCAGGTTTTTGGCTCATGCAGTTGGATGAATATGATATCAATTCTTGAGATAGTAATCATGGAGTCAGCAAGTTTGTGCATGGCATTTTGCTAACTGCAATGAACAATGCATTTAGAAATACCAATAAGAATGGCTATCATTAGTGAGCATTTATTATGTGCCAGTCACTGCATAGACATTTTGTGTGCATTATCTTAATTAATATATGACACAAGCCTTGCTTTCTGAGATGGAAAGATCAACTCAGGCAAGCTAACTACAGAAGACTACATTGTTAAGGGTTTCAAAGCGTCTGGTACAATAAACAATACAGAATGTTTTCACAGGAGAACATCAGAGAGGGTAATGTGGCCAGAGAAGACAAGACAGAATAAAGGGGAAGGTGAGCTGAGGTCTAAAGATTGAGTAAGGCAGAAATAAGCATGACTCCATCAGGGAGTTCACTTGGGAGAACAGTGGAGAAAAAGTTGAGTTGAAAGGGAGAGCCCAGATTATGAAGGCCCTTGAAAGTCTATAATTCAGATTTTATAGAGAGAAAGGTTTGAATGTGAAAGGAACATGACTTTACATGATTTAAAAAACCCGTCTGGCAACAAAGGAGCTTGAAGATGAGGAGGCCTGAGTTCCAGAGGCTGTCTTGTTAGCATTTGTGTTTTCGAGGTAATAGGTCAGAGTTCTGGCCTACCTGGGAGGGAAAATCAAGAAGGCTTAGTTTTATTGGTTGAGAATGGGGGAATGTGTCAAAGATAACTAAAGTTTCAGGAATGGGATTCATGGAATGATAGTTTCAAAGACAGAATCAGAGGGAGATGAGGAAGAGGAGAATCATAAATCTGTTTAGGTATACTAATAATTAAAAGTAGTTTGTATCTGTTTGACCACAGAACTAATTTAAATTTCCAGAAGTATTACAGTAGATGAAAGCCTGCAAGTTAGAATATGTGATAGAATTACATGGGGAGGACAAAGAATGTAAGTATAAAAACTGAGGGGAATAAAGCATGGTAGTTATTGAAGAAAGTAGCCTAGAAATTACATGAAACATTATGTTTTTAAGATACAATGGCAAAATAAAAAGAAAGCATTCCATTGCATTCTGTTGCTTCATTACAGATGCGCTGAACAGTTGCTTATAAAAATAGTGCATTGGGTTCAACCTTTCAGATGAATAGGGGCTTTGTTCCGCCTTGGTCTCGTCATGTAATCATCATACTTTTTTTTTCTCAAAATGTGGTATTTAGGGGAAGGAAAATGTATGCTTATTGTGTTTGCTAAATGCCATATGTTTTTGTGTTTTTGTTTTCAAGGCATACAGAAATGCTGTAGACTGGGAAATAAATAAGTAACCCTTCCTGACCTTTCTCTTCTTCTGCTTTATCTCAGGAAGCTCCAGCACCTCCTAGAACATCTTTTGTGGAATGGCACCTCATGGGGGCCCTTGGATCACATGCCACTTGTATTCAACAGTAAACAACTCCCTATAATCATTGCTTCATTAACGATAATGTGAGCCAATGCACAGTATTTATCAAATGGCATCTAAGATGGTTAAGGCACACCTAATCCTCTCGTGGGTGCCTGCCAAGAGTAGAGAAGGGTAGTGTATAGATATCAATTTTATTGTCCAGCATTCCCTAATCGAAGTCCCAAGTGGTCTGAAAACTTAGAGGAAAGATAAACGGGCCACAGTAATTAACCACTGCAATAACAGATGTTATACAGGAAACCTGGTTGTGCCAGAGCTATAAGCATGTTTTGATTTTGAATACGCACTTGGGCTAGCACATTCTTCCTCGATAATGAAAATATGTAAATGTTTTGTAAGGTATTAATTGCCATGGCAGACGTTGAATTATTTTTCCTTTAAAAAACGTATACATATGCTTTGTTGGATAGTCCAAGGACTTCAGTTTCATGTACAACCTGGATTTCTTTGGAATCTGCGGAGTTTCACATTTTCCAAAGTGTTCACGGTGCAGCTCCTGGCTTCGAGCTTGCTGTCTTCAAGGGTGTTTTCTTGAGCTACCCCTCTCTCTGCTCTGCCAATTATGTGCCACTTTGTCTTGGTGCTATGATTGCTTTCTTCTGAGAGGGAAATTCCTCTTTCATCAGTATGGATGCACTGTTTTTACACACTGCAAGTGCTGTGTTACTGTGTCAGTCATCCTATTAGGGCCAGTTTCAGACGAGTAGGTCTGACGAGCTGGCTGGGGATTGGCTGGCCCCGGCTGGGAGGGATTTGTCGGAAGGAAGGGCTGCAGCTTACAGCAACAGAGTTTAGACTGTCTTTGCTTCATCATCTGAAGGTAAAATTTTCCAGATCCGGCAGACGGCTTTCAGAGTACAATAAACAGGGAATGAGAACTATTTACATGGAAGTTTCTTCCTCATGATGCGGTGGAGAAGCCTCGGCCACTTGGTTCTGCCAGATGTTCCTGGGGTTACTGTAAATGGGAAGGACAGGCAGAGCTAAACAAGGTAGGAGAATCGCCCCCCTTTTTTGAATGTTTAAAGAGTTTGCTGCAGTATGCTGCATTCCATGTGTGCTGCTTACGGGAGCCAGGGAAACTGGATTCCACTAATTCAATTGTAATACTTGCGGGGGACCCTGGAGTTTTACGTAACATTTTGATTTGAGAAAAAGAAATGGCAAAGCTTGAATCTATGCCGCCTGTTTGGGGTGAGGCACGAAATCGAGTTTTTATGCAAAGAATCGATTCATTTATTATATTATTTTTTAAAAACCATTTGAATTCTTTGGAGCAATCTTATTTTCTTGCTATGAAAAATTGTCATATTGCCATAGCTAGTTCCCAAATAGATAAAGTTTACATGGATCCTATTATTTGAAAACAGACTTGCAATTAAGGATTAAAAAAAAATTCATGGTAAATAATCATCGGTTGAATGTTTGGCCAAACGTATGTGTCTATTTATTAAAAATTAGGGACCTACCTAGCTCTAAAATGCTACAGCTTTAATTGAGTTTCAAAAGCACATTTTAAACAACCTAGCAAGAGGTAGCTTTCTGGCAAGTTTTCGATACTGTAGTTCAATGTTTACATTTCTTTTCCTGGCATGTCTGAGCCTTTGTTTCCAGCTTAAAAGTGGAACCATTATATTCAAAAGTAAAGCTGGGTTAATAATGCTTACTGCAATTATCTGATCTTTATGCATTTTTAATGAGAACACACAGCCAGCAGAATAATTTAATGAGGGCAGGCTAGCTTTTAAAGCTGTGTTTTCACTATGCCGAACGATATCAACTTTCTCGCTGAGAAGCAGCAGTGAGAAATGATGGAGAAGATTTATTTTTAACACACTTGGCCCAGGAGAAGGAAAGGATATATTTGCTAAAGAATTCTTTCTGCCCTTTTCCGTTTTAAATTTCTGCCAGGCATGAGGAAACTGTGCTTTTTTGTTAGGCCTCGGAAGCATGTGTTTACAATAAATGTGTAACATTTTTAGAATAGTTAGCAAGCACTGAAGCGAAGAAAAAAATCTGACTTGCCTAACCACCACCACCTTGAATGTTCTACAAGAAACATTACTGGCCCTTTAAAAGACAAAGGTTAAGTGGAAAGCTATTTGTTAATTGGGTAATGTGTGCGTTTTGGGGACAATAAGGTTTTTAAAAAAGGCAGGGGGAACATTCTTACAATCTTTAAATAAGAGGAAGTTTCTTCAGCTATCCTACTTGTTTTGCAAGGAGCAGTAGAACTACTCATTTAAATAAGGGCAATGCCACGTAGATTCTTCTAGACCCACTGTTTTTACTTTCAAGGAGAAGTGCAGGACACTAGCCCAGAACTTCTGACGTCATCCCCCAACTATTTCTGCTGTGTGTTCCTTTATTCGAGCTTGTGGAGAGGAATATTTCTTTATGTCCTGGTCAGGAACATTCTAACTCCCCACTGGCAGGACTTAAGTTATGTCTTTATATTTTCGCCTGTCTTTTGTAAACCGTAAACCTGTCCCCTCATAAATAGGGCATCTTCTCGTACCTGCCTCACGTCGGGCCGGTCAGCACAGGTTTTCTGCAGGGCTTCTGGCTGGGCTGGCAAAAAGCAGCAGGGAGCAGGGCAAAGCTTTTTTTCTGGCCTGACTCCCCCTTGGTGCAGCCCAGCGCTGCCACCTGGGTGGATGGTCCCAGGGCCCTATTCCCAGTTGCTCCAGAGCCACTATTTAGGATCCAGGTTGTGCCACCAAGTTCAAGGCTGGTTGTGACGGTGGGAACAGCTGCTTTCATAGAAAAATCATCATGTCCTAGCACAGATGGCCCCAAGCAGGGGAAGTACAATACTGCAGGCTGCGAATCCATGTCACAGGTGGCAACCTTGGTCACAGAGATCAAGGGGAAGGGTAGCGTTTACGAAGGAACCTTTTAAAAAGGATTCTGACTGGAGCACATTGGAGTTCTCGGGAGTTCCCAAAGCTAGTTTGTATCTCCTCTCCGACTACTCACGTAGTTTTGAGCAAGTGCCTACCTTAATTTTTCTATCTTTTAATAGAATTGAATCATACTTGCTACACCTTCCCTCATCATTTAGCATTCTGAGACCTTGACCTTTTACCAAAAAAAAAAAAAAAAAGTTGTTTGTCTCTTGGCACATTGAGCTATTTAAAGCACAAAGGGATAAAACCTCGGTATTAAGAAACTGTTGGCAAATGCCTTAGAGTATTAAGACACATAGTCATATACACAAAACCCTTCACTCTACTTTGTGCTCATGTAAATTTTTTAGGGACATTTATTCTTAGTTCAACAAATGAAATTTCCAAGGAAATCAAAGCGTTGTTGTTTGCATTTTTTCCATCGATCTAGTCTAATATACTAGAAGCTCTGCAAAGCACACTATTCTGGCCATAGGCCTTGTAGTGCCCAAAACATTTAATGCTGTTTTTCCTTTGACTTTTGTGTTAAATTTGTGAAAGTGGAGTAAATGAGAGAAAAAACAGGAGGGAAGGAGAAAAATGTGCTTGTGAAATATACTGGTTAGGTAGCTTTACTGGTTAACAGTCTGCCTTCTCTCTGCTAGTTGTTTCAATTTGCTGTTGCTATGGTGAAAACAAATCAATATCACATGGCTACCAGCCAGTCCCGCGCTCAGGGAGCGCCATAGAAATTCAAGATCAGGTACTCCAGATTCCAAGCAAGAATTGGGAAAAGAGGATTTAGATGCTGAGCTTAAGAGAATTCCTTATAGTAGAATAAGTAGGTTCAATCTCGCATGCATTTTCTCTTCCTTTTTTCCTGTACTTTCCTACTGACAACAAGAAAAAGATGAAAAGGAAGGTATACTGATTTGTTTACATTTCCAAAATGACAAAACAGATTATCAACATAGAAATAGGTTGGCAGCATTGCAAGGGGTGAAGGATTCTGATTCAGGAAAAGGTGGATAACTACAAGATATGTTGGTTGTTGAAAACATAGTTTGGGGGCCTTTACCATCTTCAAGTACAGCTACATGTCAGAGCTGGCTGGGTTGTGCCAAGCAGAGAAACCTGGCAACTCTAGGGGACAGGTGGGCAGTGGAGATAAGGGGGGGTTATAAAAAGGTAGGGAGGTGTGGGCATAAAAATCAGCAAGCAAGAAAGCCCAGAGAAAGCTGCAGGTCAAGAGTCAGGCCAGGCGAGCACAGAACCCTGCTGGGGCATGGCAGAACAGGAGAGGACAGTTCGCCCTGTTCACCAAATCTGCCCAAGACCCAAGCTAAAGGCCTAGCACAGAAAGGCAGGAAATAGCTGCAAAGAGACGTAAAGGTGTCATGGGCCCAGGCATCCTTTCTGGAAGGGTCGACTCAACTGGATGGGCATGGATGTCCACTGCTGGGGAGAGCAAAGAGCTTGATATTTTAATGCTTTGGTTTCTCTCAGAAGAATGAGGCAGGAGGACTTAACTGGGCTTTGTAGATTAGTTAACATACTATTTTTTTTCCTCCAGTTTTATACTCTGCTCAGTTTTTTTTCTTTTTAAAAATGTGCACAAACTATTTGTTGCGGCCGTGATAATATTCGTAGTAAAGAGCCAAAGGTGCTGCGTGGCTGGGTCTGCATCAGGCCTGGGCCTCAAACTGCACGGCTCCAACTACACAGTTGTTTATGGAGACCAGTCCTGGCCTCCTCGGCTGAGAGTAAAAACAGGTGTGAAAGGTAAGGCCTAAGGGTTTCTTTTGTAAACCTGAGCTCTGAGGCTGATGGACAAGTTTGGGGCTGGCCTGCCCTCCTCAATACCGCAGAAACGCTTGGTAATAAAAGTGGACTCAATAATTTACCTTAGTGTTTTGACAAAGAATGCATTGTCTGAATTATCCTAGGTACTATATTCCATCAATCAGTCAACAAGTGTTTATTAAACACCTCTGGGCTTCCCTGGCTTTTGCTATTCGGTGAGAAACCCAACTCGGTAACCTGATACCTGCCTTTGTGTGTGTGTATGAAAATAAATGATACAAAATTGTAAGTTTCAAAGACTTGAATAACTTTATTGGCTAATATTAATTTAGCATTGTTAACCATCAGATTAATTTTAGGTTTGGGGCAGTTTTGGTGATTGGGGGAAAACAAGAGATGGAGTTTTGAGTTTTAGATATCTATACGTATGTACTTTCTTGACCTCTGTTGTATTTCTCCAGATAAGTACTGTTTAAATAACATATAAAGATGTCAGATGAGCAATAGATAGATAAGAATGGTGCAAAAACAATTCAAAATATGAAGCTACTGAGAGCAATTTCTGAGTCTCAGCACGCTGAGTTTTGGCCCCAAAGTGCCTGGGGAAAATGGACATGTCATCTAAAAAGCTGTAAATACCAGCCAACAACAGGAAGTCTTAGACCCCTGTCCCACACTTCTGAGCTGCAGGGTGTGGGGGAAGCCCGCATGCCTTTATCTCACTGTCTCCATCTCTAGCAAGGAAACCTGTTTCCTGACTCTGCAGAATTTCACTTTCCCCTTTTTTTCTTAAAAGCAGAGTTACAAAAAAAAAGAAAACCTATTTCCTTTTGAAACACTAAGTTTTGGGTTTATTTGTCTGTTTTACCCTAACATCACAGTTAGTGTGTATTCTCTGGGCACAGACAAGCTTCGAGGTTCAGGGATGCAGCCTTGGGGAGAGCTGAGAGAGGAGGCTGAGGATGTAGCCATGTTTATAGAACCCTTTTCAGGCATGGGTCTTGGCAGACAGATGGGCAGGTCCAAGGTTTATGGGCATTGACTGCAAGCTGGTTGCTGTAGAAGAGCTCCAGGGTGGTACATGACCTCAGAGGAAAAAGGGAGGAGTCAAGAACACTGAAAATGCTGCGGCCCATTTGCAATCCACAATAGCAAGGAAACAAGATATGTACAAATGAGATAAGGATGGTTTAGCACTCAAATGTCTTCAAGAGGAGAATTAACATATGTGTAGTTTCTTACACTTTACAAAGGGCGTTCACAGGCATTATCTTAATTAGCAGTTCAAATAGAGGGTTAAAAAGTGGGAGTCTAAGCTCAGGGCACTCTGGCAAGGGTGTGCTGGGTAAAGCTGCTGGAGGAGATGCATTATAAACTGGATTTTTAAAACTTGGATTTATTGATTTTTTTTTCCAGCAGCTAATTGACTTGAATTTTGAAGGACAGGAAAAACTTAGAACTGTCCCTGGGGGTGCACATGCATGTCCCCGAATGCCTTCACGGACAGCGCGTGCATTTAGACTAGACTTCGGGACCATTCGTAGCCTAGATGCCAAGGAAGTGCAAGAAGACAGGTTGATTCGCTTTGCTTTTTCAGCTCTGACTGCTAGGCATTCAAGCACAAAGCCTGTGCTGGCTCTGCACCCCAAATGGTCACACAGCAGTGAGGTGCTTCTAGAACAGAAAATCCATGCGTAATTATGAATGGTCTGCAGGTCTGGGAAAAACCAAAGTCTACAAGGAGACCAAAATTCAAAGCATTCAATTTTCCCATAAGAGTATCTCATTGAGTTCTCCTAAGCCTGTTACAGGCTGGCGGGGGTGGGGGGATGGGAATGAGTATCTTAAGGGCATGTGTTAGAAACTGGCTGTTTTACATATATATCTCATGTAATTTGAACCTTAGAAGAGCAGGAGAGCCCCACAAAGTTAATGCTATCCCCAGTTGGCCAGTAGAAGAGAAGCTCTGAAAAGCTCAGACAGCCATGATCCCACAGCTAATACTTGGCTGAGCAAGTATTTAAACTCAGGCCCATAAGACCCCCAAGCTGTATAGGTAGGTGACATTATGTTTTTCAGCTGAACGAATACAATTGAGAACGTAAAAATAATTCATTTGCAGAAAAAGCTCAAGGTGGAGGTAGGAGATTAATTATTTTAAAACTCTCAGATGTACTTTATATAGTTTACATTATAATATGCAAATACTGAATGTACTAGCGATACTAACATGTATATATCTTACATGTATATATCATTTCAGTTTTTATATTCATTATCTCTTTTCTTTTGTTTTTGTTTTTTTTGAGACAGAGTCGCACTCTGTTGCCCAAGCTGGGGTGCGGTGGCACGATCTCAGCTCACTGCAACCTCCGCCTCCCGGGTTCACGCGATTCTCCTGCCTCAGCCTCCCAAGTAACTGGGATTACAGGTGTGTGCCACCACGCCTGGCTAATTTTTGTATTTTTAGTAGAGACAGAGTTTCACCATATTGGCCAGGCTAGTCTAGAACTCCTGACCTCAGGTAATCCACCTGCCTCAGCCTCCCAAAGTGCTGGGATTACAGGTGTGAGCCACTGTGCCTGGCCTATTATCTCTTTTAATGGTCACATTTTGCCCTCTGTTTTACAGATTCAGTGAAAACTCAAATTGAGTAAGGTTAAGCAATGTGCTAAAAGTCTCATTGGCCACAAAAGTAGAAATAGTCGTCCTCAAACCTCTGGGAATCCACGCATGCGATATTTAATGAGATAAGTGAAATTAAACTTCAGTCTGACTTGGAGTTTTCTTGTAATGGATGTTGCATAATTGAGTAGAGCCCAACCCAAGTAATTTTGAGAAGACAGTAATATTTTTAATTAAGATATTGAATTATTCTTAAAATCTATAAATTTCTGGCGTCCTAGATGCAAGCTTCAATTAATCAAACTTAAAGTATTGATGCAGTATATATTGTCTAAATGATTTACTACATATAATTTTCAATGTTCTGAGAGTTCAGGAAAGTGGAGCTCAGTTTGGGTGGGAGTAAGAGATAAGGCTTCCCGCAGGAAGAGCTGCCTCCTCTAGGTCTGAATGGATGTATTTGGTCTGGATCCATGTCTCTAATGTGGTATGTCTACACCCCAGGCCAAGGGCAAGATTATTCTCTTGGCAAGGAAATAGGTGAACTTCCATCTTACCTATTATTTAGCTCATCCTTTAAAAATGTCAGTTTTCATGGATGTTTGATAATGTGTATAACATATTAGTAGGGTTATGCAAGTATAATATTTATAAAGTAACCATCCTTAATGGTTGTTTCTGATCTAAAAAAACATTCTGATAAGAATGTATAATCAAAAATGTTTGGAGAGGCTGGTGGTCAAAATCTCAGGAAGGAGGAATAGCATGATGTGGTGTAGCGGCCAGGGAGGAACCTTGACCTTGGAGATGGGGATGAAGTGTTAGGGTGCAGTGGGGAATAAAGTTAGATGGAGGAAATGGAGTCAGGATATGAATGAGCTGGAGGGCCCTGTGGAAGAGTTTAATTTCATTACCTATAACATCACATCTAATGCTTTATAAAGATTCAATTGGGACTTGTAAGATAGGGTTAGAGGTCAGAACATTTGTAACTAGTGATGTCACCAGCCAGAAAACTTTCGCAATATTCCAGGCACAAAGTGGAAAAGGGTTGCATTAGCATGAAAAATGGAGGAGAAAAGGCAAATCCAAAAGGCATCTTGAAGGAAAAATAATACAAGGTAGTGAGAGCTTAGAAGGGCCAAACTGGGCCGGGCACAGAGGCTCACGCCTGTAATCCCAGCACTTTGGTGGGCCAAGGCAGGTGGATCACCTCAGGTTGGGAGTTCGAGACCAGCCTGACCAACATGGTGAAACCCCATCTGTACTAAAAATAGAAAAATTAGCCAGACATGGTGGCGCCTGTCTGTAATCCCAGCTACTTGGAAGGCTGAGTCAAGGTAATCCCTTGAACCCAGGAGGCAGAGGTTGCGGTGAGCTGAGATCACACCATTGCAGAAATTCTAGGAGGAGTGATATCATGGTACCCTGACAGAAATGGGAGTGGTCTGAAAACGGGACTAATAAATGGGAATAGGGTTGAAGGAGGGTGGGCGATGATGAGTTTTTAGACTTGAGAATGGTGTTTTTAGCTAATGATGGAACATCCAAGTGGAGGTGTCTCATAAACATTTGACAATGTGAGAATGAAGAACAGCCTGGACAACAGGCTACAAATACAAGCTCGAGACACACCTGTGTTGAAGCCATAGTTGAAGCCATTGGTGCTCACACCTCGTGAAAGAAGGCAGCATGAACAGAGATAGGCAATGACCAAGGACGAATCTTGGGGAATGCGGCAAGGGCCCAAAAGAGAATAAGAGCTGGCAAAGAATCAGAAAAATAAATACCCACAAAGGAGCAAAATTGTTTTAAAAAAATGAATGACCAATACTGTTAAGCACCATAGCCTAGTCTCCAGGATTCCATGAGAAAACAGTGTAGTCTCCTGGGTTGAAATACTCTCCTGCACATAGCTTTTCCTCTCTGGCAAGGGTTTCTGGCTGTGGTCCTTTTGGAGGCAAATATTGGTTCAGAGTCTTGTTTAGAGCCACAGAATATTAGATAGTTAAGGGAACCTTCGTAGCTGTATCTCTTGTATATACAGTTGACTCTTTAAAAGTCGATCTTCACTAATCAGCAAAGAGAGTATTTAAAACCAATAATTATCAATACTTCTGCATCCATCTCTCAAAATGTATATATTTTGGGGATGTTACTGGTTAGAACAGTAATTCCAGAGTGATTGGAGATATCAGTTGACACTGGTCATCCTGTTCTTAAAGACCCTGGGGATTCATTTATTTCTGATTCTAGCAGTTCTCAATTCAACCCAGCCATAAAGACTTCTCTGAAGAAAATAGCCTTTCATGATGAGAAAGTTCTTGAAGTATGCAAATAGATTGATGTCCTCACACCAGACGCCTACCATAAATAACCAGACAGCACTTCTTAAACTCTCATGTGCCTGCGAATCACCTGGGGATCTTATTGAAAATGTAGACTCTGATTCAGTCGGACTGGGCTGAGGTCAAGATTCTACACTTGCAACAGGCTCCAGGTGATGAAGCTGATGTTCATCCAGGAGGCTCCAGAATACAATGGCTGCTTTGTAAGTGTCACTGCCACAATGTGAGTGGCAGCAGATCACTGGGTCTGGGATGGCTCCTTGGAGGATCTTCTGGCATTCTGGAGACTGGGACCTACCTCCTCCATACAGTAGGTCTTTCCAGGCTGTTCAGCCTCAGAGTGAAGCTGAGGGTGAACTGATATATCCCACCAGCCTTGCACCAATGTGGCTGGGGCTGAAGGCATGAAGGCAGGGACTTCAGCAGCTGCAAGCAGTTCTGTGGCTACACACAGCCTGTCTCTGGGTATCTCCCCATTCCCAAGACACCTATCTTCTCAGTGGACACAGACTCTCACAAGTTCCCCAAGAGATTTGGTTACTGCCTCCAGGGAAGGCTGTTGTGTTTGTTTACCTGTCTGCTCCAGAGTTTGTTTTTTTTATCCTAAGGAATATATGCATTATAAACCAGCCTTAGATTCCTTTTCTTCTAGATGGTGGTCAGAACTGGAGCCTGGAAGTCTGATGTGCCCACTTGAGTCCTCACATCCTTGGTGAATTAGGTCGAGGAGCTCTCACACGCTCATTCATTCCCTAAGATGTAGATAATGCCATTCTCTCCTCCTCCTCTCCAAAGAATATGAAGGATAGAGAGGAAGGGTTATATGCCATTAACATCGCATTTGTTTAAAAAATGCTAGTTTTAAAGTTGTGTAATAGAAACGAAGACATTATGAGAAGAGACAGCTGTCTAATGAAGTAGCTTAAGTGAAATGCCCAGGCCTGATTGTTGAGTCTTATATCTTGTTATAGGTCTTCCATCTCGTGCCCCTGTCTGTCCTCCCTCCTTTCAGATGCCTCATTTTCCTGTGTGTCCCACATGTGGCCCCCTCTTTCCTAGAACCAGGAGTCAAGCTAAACTGATTTAGAGGAAGTCTTCCCTACCCAGATGCTCGTTTAGTCCACACACAGATGGCCCGTATTTTTATGCATTTTTAATTTACCAATAACCTTTTAGGAATGAAACAGAACTAACATTTATTGAATTTATTGAGCACTTACTATATGGAAAGCCCTCCTCTGCTGATAGCTTCATGTATATCAACTCAGTTAAACCTTTTCATGAAGAAAATGAAGCTTAGAGAGACCAAGTTACTTGCCAAGGTTACAGAATAAGGGGCGAAACTCAAGTTGGTAGGATGGAAACACGCAGCCCTTGTCCACCAGTGCTTACTTGGGGATTGCAACAAAAAGGGTTTGCTTTAGAAAAACTTCCCTGACAGTATTAAGTACTGTTGGTGGAGCTCACTAAATAGCTAAATAGACATAAACAAGCAATTACTGGCATACTGTGCAGGCATGAGTTCAGTTTTAGCCAGAAGTCCCTCCTCACAAAGGGACTTGGTATATTGCCAAGGATAGCTAGGGCATCATCTCCACTATTTGCTGTGATTATTCGTCGGCCTTTTTCTTACTCTTGACGCTGTGTGTGTGTGTGTGTGTGTGTGTGTGCACGTACATTGAATGAACTTAAACAACTTGATGGATCTCAACGTTTAGACACCTTAAATAGATACCATAGGTAAAAGCTCGTTATAACTGTAAGACCTATTCCAAAGTGAAATGTTTGTGCTGTTGTGATTTTGTTGCTCTCTGTGAGAATTCATAGAGATCCCTTTTTTCTTTGACTTCCCTTCCTGTGCGGTGCCGTTTTCTTTGATGCTCTTGCTTCAGGCTTTTTCTTTTTTTTAAAATATATATATATCTTTTCATTACACTTTAAGTTCTAGGGTACATGTGCACAACGTGCAGGTTCGTTACATATGTATACATGTGCCATGTTGGTGTGTTGCACCTATTAACTCATCATTTACATTAGGTATATCTCCTAATGCTATCCCTCCCCCTCCCCTCACCCCACGACAGGCCCCGCTGTGCGATGTTCCCCTTCCTGTGTCCAAGTGTTAAACAGGCTCTCTTTTTCTAGTGCTCTGCCTGCTCCTGTGCTAGCCCATGGTCTCTTTTCTAATGTCCTGTTCTCTCTTCCAAGTCTGTACCCGGCACCCCTACTAAATGGCACACACAGACACCTCATATTTCTGGGGTTCTAGTCACACCTGACTCTTAGCTGGTGGAAGGGACTATTTATTTTCCCCCTTAGGAAACCAATCATTTGAAGCCTCAAGTATCAGCTTCCTGGCAGCCACCACAAAGACCATCCCCTCAGGAAACAAAACAAGCTCTATCTCTAGAGTTTCCCTGTTTTTTTTTTTTTTTCTTTAAAGTTCCCTGGTGCAAGTAGGCTGCAATTAAGAGGCAGGATCAAAGGGACTGGCTGCCTCTGGGGCTGCTGGGACCAGCAGAGAGCTTTGGTCCTTTTAACTACTTACTTCCCACAATGCATGCTACTCTAGCTGCTTCTTTGTTCTCCTGGGTACTCAAGTACCAGAACGGTGGTTTGCTGTGGGAAGACACATTAGAGTCGATGGAAGAACTTTTTCACATTACACAGGATTCTGACAGCCCCACCACGCCACTCCTTGGAGATCCACCCAACTGACAAAAAACACAAATATAAGGTGGAAATTAGAAGGAAATCCCAAGTGGGAAGGCATCTGAGGGATTATCTAGCGGAATTCCTGTCTACCCTCTTCCCCGGCCCTGACAAGCTGTTTCCAGCTATTGTGTATCTTTCTTTATTGACTGGACAATCGTGACCCCGTGGCGCATACAAGCCATAGCATTTTGTTAGAAAATTCTTCCTCATGCTGAAATGAAATGGGACTCTGTAACCTGCACTCTTCATCCTTGTTCAGGCCTTTGGAGTAACCCTAAGCAAATCAAGTGTCTCTTTAGGAGGTGAGCCCCCTCACGTATTTGAAGATGTCAGAATTCCTCTGACAGGATCAGTATGGCACCTCCCTAATTCATGATAGAATACCTTTATTTATGCAACCCAAGACACCGAGCTTCTCTGGCAGTGTTGACCCATTGTTGACTCAAATTGAACCTTGAACCAGCTATGATAAGAGAAAGAGGTGGGGCTCTTTAACTTCTCTCAGCTCTGTTCAGGCCTGAGCACAGCGGGGCGACGGTCGGGGACGGGGGGTAGTGAATAGATGAAGGTAAAGTGTGGCAGGACAGATGATCTTCCACAACTGCATGGTGGGATGCTTTAAAATTGTTTTCAGCCCCAACCACAGGTAACAGCCTCCTCCAGAAATCCCTGGCAAGGTACGGGACACTGGCTTGCAAAATTACCCACAAGGACAATAGACTGATCAATCAAGATTTAAATAAACATACATGCAGAGATAGATTGAAGTATTTCTTCACATCAACCATTTGAATAACATACTCAGGCAGTGTTTACAGATAAGGTACATGTTTTTGGTTTTCTTTCGTCATCGTTTATGTTTTTTGGCTCAACTATCATTTTAGCAGTAGCTCTCAGTCCTCCTGAGTTTCTCTGTGGCTCTCAGCAGCTTAGAGACACACTTCGCCATCAGTAGGTGCCAAGGTCACTGGAGGAACTAATTAATCCCAGCTCCAGTCAACAGCAGGCTGCACTAACCTGCCCTCCTTCCTCGGAGAAGGAGAAACCAGGAAGGATTTTCTCCCTCAGTTCCACCCAGGCCTACTTAGGGACATGCGGAGCAAACAAAGGAAGAGTGAGGAGGGGTGTTGAACCATTTCTCTACGAGGTGGCCACGTTTTCGTGTAGAGAAGGCCTAGAGTTGATCTGAAGCTTTCAGACTTGAGTTGATATTTAACCTAGAGATCTCCAGGCCCCTAGTCTATCACAAACTCTGCCTTTTTTTTTCCTCTGTACTAGTATTAGTTTTCTTAATGCCCTATAAACCCAGCCAGCACAATTTGCCAGGCTAAAAATTTGCCTTTTTCACAAAAATTGTCAGCTTTCTAGCTGACCACTCAAGAGCATGAGTTTTCCCCCCTCGGGGTGAAATTTATGTTGTATAACACAGACCTCATTAAATAATTGATCAGAAAATGTAACTGAGAGGAGTGATTATTTTTGGAAACATTGACGACCAATAACCCAAGATACAAAGTTAGAAAACATTGCCATTTAAAACCTTGTAGATACTGGAATTCTTGTGAGTCCCCTTATCCAGGTACATGTTAGGTCTTGAGTTAATTGCTCTGCGGCTGTGGATTTTTATTTGATGTTCTGATCTCTTCCTTCCAGTTTGATAAATTAGTGTAGAAAGTGGAAGAAAAACATGCCGGTGCAGCCTGTGCGCTTTGTCAGGTTAACAGAATGGAGTCCTGCTCTGGCATCAGTCAGTGCTGTTGTCCGAACCCTCTGTGGCTCCTTCCTCCCTGGGGCCCAGAGCTGCAGACGCTAAAGGGGCATCGGCCTGGGAGTGAGGTTCCCGTTACAGTTGGGAGAACCCAGCAAATCCGCGAGTTAGGTTTCTGACGCTCCCCATCTTGCTCCCTGGTTACAAACAGAAAAAAAAAAAATTAAAACCATATGTTCAATACACTATCAGCCTTCTAGTGAACATGTTGCCGTTAAATAATAACCGTCAGCCTATCCGCAAATTTGACGGTGATGGGCGTTGGAGCTGACCTGCCCTGGCGGAGGCTGGGGAGGGTGGAGAAGGGCGATTGTGTTTGCTTCCTTGCTCAAAATGGCATGTCGCTGGAAGCCTTCCAGCTCCTAATGGTGGAGGCAGAGCGAGGACTGCATTTACCGACTTATTTCCCTCTTTTTCTTCACTTATTCCTTCTTCCCCTCACATTTTCAGGACTGAAAATTAGAAACACTTTTCTCCTACACACAAAATTACTCCCTCACACACACTTTATTTTCCCCCTGCTTTGAAGTGACAGTTGCTGCCAGAAAAGGTTTCTCTCAGAAGAGCACAGGCTGTCCTGGCCAGAACGAAGGGGTTAATTTAAAATACAGCCAGCTAGGTAGTCCTAGGGGCATGCTTTCCCTTGGGGATGGGGGTGGTATCTGAAAGGTTGGAGGGGGTGCTCCTGGGGCTCTGCTAATACTTTATTTCTTCATCTGGGTGTGAGATGTACAGATGTGTTCAGTTTGTGAAAATCCAGTGGGTTGGATACAGGATATGTGGTCTTTTTTTTCTTTGTCTGTAATAAAGTTTTTAAAATGTAGCTGGCTACCTTGTACTGTGTATTATAAGATAAAGAGAAAGCCTGTGGGAAGATAGTCCTATATTTTTATTCTGTTCCCACTCGGACCACCACTTTTTATTCATTTCTCTCTTCTGGAACCTTCTGGGCTTCCAGCAGTGGTCTCTGTTCCCACCTATAATCAGAACCATGAAGGGTCATGACAGCCAGCTTATCATTCTACCCTGGACCAGACGGAAGTTAATGCTCCAAATTAGAAACTTGAAAGGAAATGATCAGTGCTAAATAATAATGATGCTGACAGTAATAATAACAGTTACTTTGTCATTATATACAAAACATCTCCTTGTTTCTCCCTATTTTTATTTTATTCAAATGCAAGAAAGCCTTGCTTAAGGGACTTTTTTTTTTTTTTTTTTCTATTTGGCAACCAAGACGAGTGGAAGGAAGGAAGAGTGTGGGGACAGCAGATGACAAAGCCCTTTGCCCTTTTCTGGCGGCGTAGCGCTATATTAGCCTGTTAGTCTGTTTAAGTCAAGGGATTGCAGATCTCAAAAAATAAATAAGGATGGCTAAGGATGGCAGGAATCCAAAGCTTGTGGGTCATCAACACAGATTTGAATCCTGGGTCCCGTAGGAAGCACGAGTTACCAAATTCATTGGACCTCTGGTTTCTTGTGCCCACCTCTCAGGATTTTTGTGAAGATTTGGTAAAACAATGGACCAGAATTGCCTTGTGCATGGTGAGGGGCCCTTTGTCAGTGGGAAGGAGCTGGTGGCATTGTTAATTTAAGGACCTTCTCTGCCAGGGCAAATGTGTTCTCCTTAATGAAGCTTTCATTGGCTATAGAAAAGTTTGCGGGAAAAAGAAATGTATGAAAGATAGTGGATGAGGAGAAAATTATTTCTTAAGTCTTTCCCATTTCCTTTCCCCTCATGGAATTTATACTCTACCGTGACAGGTAAGATATGTAAATAAATCACCATGGTGAAGGTATTATGCCACAAGAGAGGTATAAGGTGCCTGTGAGATTACTGCCATCCAAGTAAGGCAGTCAGGGAAGGCTTCCTGGAGGAGAAAACATCTGACATGGCCTTGAAGGATAGATAAAATCACATTGTGTGCACCTGAAAAGCACCCATGCAGGTTTTTCTGGAGCATGAAGTGCAGTCTAGGGTGTACTTGGCATGGACTAAATTGTGAATGACTTTGAATGCCACCCTATGTATTTCAAACTTTATTCAGAATGCAGCAGAGAGCTACCAAATATTTTTGAGCAGGTAAATGAGGGGTCAGACAATGCTTTAGAGAGACAATTCCGTGAGCAGAGTTTAGACCTGAGAATTGCAGACGCTCAGGCAGGTCATGAAGGCATAGGCTGGGATAGCAGCAATGAGAATGAGGTGCTGTGCTGAGGCCAGGAGCAACTTATGGAGAGCATGGGCAGGATTGATTGGAGCCAAGGGAAAGGGAGGGAGTCAAAGCCGACCTGGACACGATCAGCTCAGAAAACAGAAAAATCAGTGATGCCAGTGGCATAAACACACAGGAGGATGGGGGAAGACAATGAAATTGGCTCTGATCATTAAGAGTTTGAAGTCGGAATGTCCTCCGAGAAGTATGGGTCTAGGCTTCTGTAGCGTGCGGAGCCCAATGTATATTTGGAATTCATCCACTTAAGACTGATGTTTGAAATCATAGAGGAAATGAGATAGCAAAGAAAACAAGTGTAATCTAGAAAATGGTAGACGACACAGGCTTGGGAAAGCCTTACATCGAAGGGAATTTCCTAGGCACACTTCCACTGGCACAAAAATCCAAAGTGAAGAGCATTTCATCCAAGGTGAGGGCACCTTGGAACAGGCGTATGGGCCTCATAACCTCTCTCAGTGCCCTTGGATCTGTGACAAAGGATCATGCTATTCACTGTGTCATAGATTAAGGCTTCCTGAAACCAGGTGAGAATGGGAAATGGTGGCAGATCCTAAAGAAAGTTCAATAAAGATGAAGACCGGGCCCAGTCCTATGAGGTGCAGAAGCCAAGACAACACCTCTGACCTTTGGGAAAGTCCCATTTTGGAAGAGTGCTGCGTGGGCTGCTGAACTGCAAGGCACCAGGGAAGTGGAAAGTGAAAACGATTAGGTAGGGAGTGGGAGACAGGTAGCACAGCCAAAGGAGAGATGGCGGTGAGCAGAGAAGAGGCAGGGATAAAGTAAGCAAGTTTAAGTTGGAGGGCAAGATGTGCTGGGCTGCCTGGTGGCACCTGGGGCAACTTTTGGCTCACAGAGGCTGCCTGCTGGGGATTCATGAGCTGACGCCACTGGGAAAAAATGGTTTTTGAAAATCGATAGGCTTAAGTATGATTCTGCTCTACCAGGAAAGGTGAAAAACAACAGATAAATGTGAAGGAAGGTGGTGAGGTGAGGTCTAAAGACTTCTCCAAGGAGGCTTCCAGAGGCCTTTGCCTTGAAATGAATTCTGCTCTACTCAAAATAACTGTAGCAGGGAGGGGTCAAGATGCTACATCCAGCCCCACTGCTAATCAAAGACAATCTCTGTATCACCATAGGCATAACTGCAATACAGAGACTGCTGCTTCTTTCTAAAGTGCTATACAAATGTTTTTTGTACTATTGTAAGTTTATTATTTTCTTTAGCTTTTCCCTTCATACTACAGGGTATCAGCAAAGGCTAATTCATGTGCCTAGATAACTCTTCTCCTAAATAACAACCTGCCAATATAGATATCGCATATGGAATATTTTTAATGTCTCCTTATAGTAATCTCCATGCATTTTAAACTTGAGCCAGTGTCTGATAAGTAGTAGATGCTCAATAAATAATGTTTGTGGAATACTTGTGAATGGCTGAAGTGTTTTAGTATTGAGGCAGGCATTTCTCTAGATAATTATTAGCTATGAGTCATACTCACAGAAATCCATAGTCCGTCATCTATACAAATATACCCAGAAGTTTATACAGTGATGAAAAATGAATGCATTTTCCCCTGGGAACATATGCATCTCTATGAAGTTGTGCTTTAGTGCTGAAGAGAGGCCAGCTACGCTCCAGTCCCTTCAACCGGGGATCTTTTTGCATTTAAACTTCAAAGAAGAAGTTTGGCTGATGACGGCTGTGGACAGAGAGAAACTAAGGGTGAGACACATGAACTGTGAGTTCTCTGGAGCGTCCTAACTCTTAAAATAAGTTTTAGTTGCTTGATTGCTGTAGGACAGATACTTCTGTTTATGTGTGGCTGCACAAAATGTACAGCACGTCTGACAAAATGGATTGACCTATTTCTTTGCCCTTGAGGGCCACTCGAAAACTTAATAAAACACAAGCACATCCACAGACAAAGCCAGAATAAGATTTGTAGCCACTGGGACAAGGTTGTATTTCTGGACTATATTCACCTCTCCACCCAACTCCAAACCCAGGAGAAGAAGTTGTATTTTCTTTCCATACCCATTTCAAAAGCTCTCCCAAGTTACTCCAACGGTTGGTTTTGTTAGCTACACATACTCTTGGGAAGCTTGTTAGAAGGACAGATTCCTGGGCCCCACCTCAGACTTCTGAATCCTAGGCCCCAGCTCCCATGATTCTGACTCGGGGAGTCTGAGGTGGGGCCTAGGAACCCACATTTATTGCTAGAATACACAGTGATGTTGACACAAATTATTCACAGACCTCCTGGCACAGGGGTTAGGAGACCATTCAAATCCTGCACCCAAATCCTGGCTCTGCCACAGACTAGCTGCACAACTTCAGGCAGATTTTGACATCGATTTGAATCTGTTTTCTTATCTTTAAAATGGGGGTAATAATTCCCACTTCTTTGGGCGATGCTTGAGATTAAATGAGATCACCTCATGTAGCTTAATTACACAAGAAAGTACTTTCTATGCTGCACAAAATACACACTAATACATAATAAATATAGTTCTCTGGGGTGAACATAAAGCTATTAGAGAATAATCACCAACGAATGCTTTAGACCCTCTAAGCAATTCTAGAAAGAGCAGGGGGCTTTGACGTGACTATTTCTGCAAATTCTTAAAGGCTTGATATCCCTCACAAAGATCCCGTTGTTCTTTTAGCAAAATGCAGGAAGGCTTTTTATTCTACAAAAGACTTTTGGGAATGTTTACATTTGAAGGAGATGGTAAAACACTGGAGCATGTTACCCAGACTAAAGGAATCATAGTATTTCTAGGATGATTGAAATGTAGCTGCTTTTAAAAACAGGAGGGCTGGGCTGCATTTGGAAAGTTTCATGTAGTGCATGTGTGAAAATGAAGCACTTGAACGAGCTCCGTGATAGGCCATGCCTTGAGCTGTTTTGGCACAGATAAAATTGCTTCTGTCCTCACTCGGGCTGTTTTTAGGTTGTTCAAGCAGATGGTAACAGGCTCACACAGGGGCCAAACTCCTGAGCTTAAAACTTTTGGAAATGAATGACTGACTGAATGAATGAATGAATTTCCTCTGGGTCCAAGAAACACTCCCATTATATCTGCCATTCCATTCTAGCCTTCTGGTCCCTCAGGAAAGATTAGCCTCTTTGTTGCTCAGAGCATGAATATGTAAGGATTGGTTCAAGGTGTTTCCTGGAACTGAAGTCCCCTTCCTTCCTGGATGTGCTGACCCAGTTGCCTGTGTTGGAAGACTCAATATCACATGTCCTTTTTTTTTCCCCACTGAGAACCCATCAGCAGCAGAGGTACTTTCACAAGTTAGGTGTGTGCTGGAGCTCTGGGTCATAAGATTTGGGTCACACACAACCAAGAGGAAAGAAGTGTGGTACGGAGTCCATTTGATCAGCCCACAGGGAGAAATAACAGAAACGTGAAAAAAAATTCAAAACAGGAGGGAGTGCAAAGAAAAATGTATGCTACTCTGAAATCTAAGTCTCCGTTTCAGTTTTCAGTTGAGAAAGGTTTTCGATATTTTCCAAATCAAAGTATATCTACAGATCTCGAAATCCATTGTGAATCATTTTCAAAAGTCTTACTCCTTTCATTCAGAGCACTGATTAAAATCCAACTGTGTGCCTAGTATCCTGATGCTAGGTAACCAGATAAAACAATCATAATTGGTAGCAATGGAATTGAGCAGTTAAGACGCACATATGCATAAACATTGCGCACACACACGTGTGCAACACAGGCATGCACCCCAAAAGCCATTGGAGAACCCTGAGACCAACCCCATTTCACTTGGGCCCTGGATACTTGCTGCTTCATTTAAGGAGGGAGGGAAGGGCCATCGGAGTTAGGCGAGTTGGGTCTGACTCCAGTTGGAGTGGGCCTTGTGTTGAGCTTAGAAGGATGCCTGAATTAAGATAACTGTGCAGGAGTGTGGCATACATCCCATATCAAAGGAAACCGCTCAAACAAAAGCCAATAGGAGGAAATGAGCTCTTATTGTGTGCACACATGGGGTTCCTCCGAGAGGAAATTGCCTGATTGAGGACACTTCCGATGCCTTCTGAAGCAACAAGGAAAGGCTAGGCCCATGTTCCCACAACTCGGAGAAGGTGTCTCCCTCAACCCTGGGCTAGCTGCGATGAAATGGGTAGGATTTTGACAACACCACTGCCCACCCCCAACACACTCCTAGACCTCCAGAAACTTCAATTACAAAATGTGTCTTTGGAACCCAAAAGGGAATGTTCTTCTTTGTGCTTTAGGGTGTTTAGATCTAGGAAAGGGAGGGAGCGGGCACTTGGCTCAAATATGTTGCTCTCTTCATAGCCAGGGCTCCCCCATTCCTTGGGCCGCATGCATCAGGCAACTGAGACACAGCCCGTGCCTTGCAGGGTCACCTTGCTACCAGGATCCTATTGACTCCCCGGTGCAGGTCAGGCCAACTGAGATGAGGTCCCTGGATCTGCTCAGAGGGGTTTTACATTCAGTCCCCTCAGCTGGACAATAGAGGCATCAACAATCCTGTTACCTGCCATCTTCTACCCAAAATATAATCCTGACCCTGAACTTGTGATTTTGCAGGGCACAGCCTGGTGCCTGAGACTTGTCCTCGGCCCCATGTGGAACACAGAAACATCCCCAGTCCCCGAGAAATGCAGGGTCTAGAAGAGGAGCATACATTGCAGTTGACGTAGCAGAATGAGGACTTCCTGGGTCCCGGGAGCCCCCGGGGTTGGGGATGAGGGTACCTAAGAGACATTAAAAGAGCTTGGAATAAGCAGGACTTACTTGTTCCTTTTCTTTTTTCCTCCTGTACGTTGCTTGATTGACAGTTTGAGAACAGTTTAGCTTGGATCTGTGGGGATGCTACTATAACTGGCATGTATTATGGAGTCGTTGTCCAATGACATCATCCTCTGAAAGTGGTGCTGGTGGAAGGAAAATGAAAGCCGACTGAGCAGGGCTCCGCGCGCGGCAGTCCCTCCCCTCCGCTGAGCGCATGCGCTCCTGTGCAGGCGTCTCCTTGCCCTCTATCAGCCTGAAGCCCCAAAGCTTGGGCATGAACTCAGAGTGTCACCAACCCAGCCAACCCCTCCCATATACCCCCCACTGCCCAAGTGACTGTCTGCAGCGGTGGCCAGTGGCAGGCACAGAGAGTGGATGTGGGAGAGAGAGTTGATCAAAAGACAATGTCCCTTGAACATATCAAGTTCCACTGCAGTTTAGGTAGATGCATTTTCAATTTACCCTGGAGGATGAAAAATCAAAGTTCTTAGATTGCCTTGTGGGCTGCTCTTGACAGTTAATTTATTTAGTCAGTCAACAAACCCTAAGTGAGTAGCCAGTGTGTGTCAGATGCTGTACTAGGGGTTGGGCTACAAAGATGCATTAGCCTGGCTGCTGTTCTGGCCAGATACAGCAGCAACAAGGTCAGCCTCAAGGAGGTGAGGATAAATGGAAAGGGGGCACAAGGGTCAGGGAGGGCAGGACTGGCTGACTGGGGTAGTAGGGGTAGGGGACAGGGCTGGTCATGATTTTCCAACAAGGGATTTGAACTGGGTCTTGGAGGATGCCCCAAATGCCAGAAATCAACGAAAGTGGAGAAGCACGTCAGTCTTCTAATTAGCATGTTCCTTCTAATTAGTTGCTTCTAAGGCTTATCAAGCTGCATCTATAAACTAAAACTAATAGGCAATTGAGCATTTAACAGTTTCTTTTTCTTTTCTCTTTTTCTTCTTTCCTCCCCACCCTTAGAGGGGGAAAAAAACAACAAACGAATTAAGAGCTAAATTTGCCAGCAAATAGCATTATGTGGATGCAGAGAAAGAAGACTATTTTGCTCATCCTGGCTAGGGCTGGGTAACTGAGAATTTTATCCTCCGGCAAGGATCTCATTTTGTTATCATTTTCATCAGAAGTGGCAGGAAAAAAAAAGGTAGAGGGAAACTTCTCTGTGGACTCCTACATGTTCTCCCTATACTTTTGTCTTTCACAGCATCAGAAAGGCAAGGGGGAAAAAAAAAACCACACCCTCGTTCTTGATCATAGTACAGACAGTATTTTAACCTCTCTTCTGGCTAAAAATGACTAAATAAAAATCAGATTCTTCTCATGTAACAATGAATAATGGTGGTTTCAAAGTCCTCATAGTTCAAAGGCTAATTTACAGGATTAGGTCATAGAAATGCTTGTAAAATTCCAACGTGATTCTTTAGTCATATTTAATTTCAAATATTATCACACGCCAACGATAAAAATGTTAAGAAACCTGCTAGTGAAATATTTTCAATGAATTTAAGTTTGCATGCATTTCAAACATGATGACTTTTGTAGCTGTCCTGAATAAACACAAGCTGTAATTTTGAAAGCAACAAATTGACGGATGCAGACAGGAAACCAGGCCAGTGTCTCGTTAACACTGCTGAATAGATCAAGATCAGAAAAGCCAAGGAAAGCCTGTCATCTGCTAAGAGAAATCGGGAAACAAATAGAGACAAGTCAACTTATAGTCAGTATGAATCCCCTAACCATTGAACTTCACTGAGAACCATGAAACTTTGACTTTTTTCATGTATGAACAGCACTTTTGTGCTTTTGTTTTACAATGTAGACCAACGACTAGATAATGTGCCTTGTTCTTCATTGACTTTGTAATCTCATTCTTTGCCACAAATATAATGGCCTGTTTGTTTTGCTGCTGGTGCACATTGGTCAAAGAATCAGACATTTGTTTCACGGTGCTTGTTTTGAAGAAATCAGTTCTGGGTACATCTTTACACTGCCCATAAAAACAGGGGCTTATCTGGGTGAGAGATACACCAGGTCTGCACTGCGATGGGCTTACATTTATCCACTACTATACAAAATGAAATTGAAATATAATAAAACTGCATTTTAATCTAATTACTGAAGAGCTTAAATTATAGACTATTCATAAAGATGTACAGTTTTATTCATTATAATGACACACAGCAATTTGAGCTGGCCAAGAGTATTTTATCTGATAATGACCATTAAGAAGTTCTTATTAATAAAGAGATAAGAATGATTTATAAGTAAGATTACAGGTATTTTATCTAAATAAATAGTAATAAAACTCCTGAGAAGTTTGGTCTCAGAAGTAGGGTAAATATTCCCATTAGGATTAGGTTAAGACTTAATTTCTTCAACAAGCACACCCTCTCTGCCCTTCTGTTAATAAATAGTTCAAAAGTAAACTTTAGCCTAGTCTATAAACGGTTTCAACTCACAAAGGAATTCTGATCAGTTGGTGGTGGCTGCCTGCCTCAAAACTTGCTTGAAGAAGTTTTTGGGTGCCAAGTCTAAGCTCCCAGGGAAAAAGTGCTGGGATCACTTAGTGATACCTGCCATGGACAGGATAGGGGGGAGAGAGGAACAGATACTATTCATTTGCTACCCTTGGCATACCCTAGGCTATTCCAAATGGTTACAAAGTTAGGATTCTCACAAAAGTCATCCCCAGTCTTCTCCCTACGAAAGCGTAATAACTTTTATGTTGCTGGTAACAATGTTTCTAGATGTCACC
Source organism: Nomascus leucogenys (assembly GCF_006542625.1). Taxonomy (NCBI): domain Eukaryota; kingdom Metazoa; phylum Chordata; class Mammalia; order Primates; family Hylobatidae; genus Nomascus; species Nomascus leucogenys. The sequence goes on along the minus strand of NC_044385.1, from coordinate 122,299,061 downwards.
ACAAGCCTGAAGTTGAAGGTTCTTTCTACAAGGGTGGTAGCCATTTCACTATCTTAATTCACTTAGACCCTAAGTAAGGAAATTGAATTTACTAAAGGTAGCCATGTAAAATGCATTTTTATTTTTACTAAGTTGGAGGAATAAAATTATTTAACAACTCTTCTTTCTCCTGAATTTGATATTTAGGCAGGAGGAAGGGCTGTTACGTTGGATTGAGTCCATCGAAATGGTATTTTAATATTTCCTTTTAATTTTGCATGTAATTATTATTGCACTTTTTGAAAGAAAATACTTAGTTCCTTCCACTGAAACAAATCTGAAATTCAGAGCCAAGTCCACGCAGCAGCACAATTTTCCATTATTTTGAAGTTAAATAACAGATGATGTGTAGGACAAAGGAAGGGAACTAGTACCTTTAAAGCACCTACTATGTTTCAGGCACTTTGATTTACTTTCAGAATGTTTTTCTCCCTAATTTAATGCTCCCAGCTACCTAAGAGATATATGGTATTACTACATTTTATAGATAAGAAATGTGAGGTTTAGAAAGGGACTGTTTGTTCATTGTGGAACTTAAATTGGAACTAGCCTCCAAAGTTGGCTGAAATTTCTGTTTGGAATTCAGAATTTAAATGCATACCACTTGTCCCAACTTATAAACAGGACTCTTGTAGTGAAGTTTTTTGGATTGACTAATATGAATTTAAGAACTTTAGCATTTTTGAAAGCCGTTAATAATGGCTACTGTTATTTCACACACACACACACACACACACACACACACACGTATTTATGTGGGTGAATCCCTATTGAACTTCAAACATTTATTGCAAACCACTTTGCCTTTTTATTTCAAAAAGAAAATGTGAATGACTACTCTTTATGTTAGAAAATTATTTAAAACCTAAAAAAGTGAAAATTTTACATGAGGATAAAGACTGTTAACGTATACAATAAAGTCAGCAGTGCGTGTAAGAAACCCGAATATCATCCTGACATTTTATACGTGTGTAAATTGAACTTCTAATCCAGAGGAAGTCTGCTTTTAGTTAACCACTGCGAATGAACTTCTGTTTCTAAAATTCTCAGTCTCTGTCTTTGGGTAGGAGGAGGCAGTGGGATTTGTGGCAGAGAGATTCCCTTCCACCCTACCCTGAAGAGGCATTTTATTAATTTCTCTTGCTGAATTTTTGACCCTGTAAAGAAAAAAAGATGCATTGTACCAAACCACACTACAAGACAGGCTCCTCCAGATGGGCTTTCTCCTTCCTGCTGAAGGACATGGATATCGGCTTTATGAGCTGGTTACAGTCAGCTTTATCGCCAAGCCAGTAGATTTTCTTAATATACTTATTGCCGTTCTGTAAATAGCACAAAGGCAATCATGAATCTGAATCACTTATGGGGTCACAGTGAGATTGATAAAGGTAATCTTCGGAAGAAAGTGTTAAGTAGCCTAAATAATGAAACTAGTAATTGGAATTCTTTCTTATTGTGAAGGCTGACAGTCTCGAAACCAATTCTTTGAGTACCTATTGTCTATCTGTGAAATTTAATGAGATAATGCATGCTGGAAACACTTTATTCACCATACACAATTCTATGTAAATGCCAGCTGATAATATTAAAGATAATAATTGTATTAAAAATTTTAACTAACACATGAAAAGAGCTTCGAGATTGTCTAGCACGTTTCTTTACGAAGTTGATTGATTAAAAACTGCAATATGTTTTATTTGTTTCTTTATTTTCAAGAATATTTGGAAGAAAAAGCACTTGAAGCCTGGCTTTATGGTAATAGTATAAAAACCAACAGGGCACTGGGTTTTTTTTCCTTTAAAATGGTATGCCACCCTGATTTTTAAAATTCCAAGTTACCCTTTGATTCCCCTTAAAAGTGGGATAGGAGAAGAGATATGCTGTAAGTTCTAGGACAGGAGATGGCTAAACATGAACCCTGACATAGGTCTTCTTTGTGCTCTAGGGATGGCTTCATTTCTCTCATACCTGTTTCTCTTGTTTATTGATTGAAGTTAATGATAGAACTTGGAGCATTAGAATATTCCAGTGTAAAGTGTCATGATTATTGAGGCAGTGGTGTTACTGATAAAAAAATTGTTTAGAACTCTAATATTTTCTTTAGTTCATTCATTAAACAGCTAAAAGAAAGCAGAGTGGTTAATTAGCAATATCATTTATTCATATTTTAAATCACATTCTAGTTCAGTTACATCATTTTACTTCAAATAGCTTCATAAGCAGTTAATATTTGAATCTGCAAGCCAATTAATTGCTCTACCTGTGAATTTTATCCCAAAATGTAGGTCTACCCAAATCTAGAAAACATTTACTACTCAACACTTTCTCCCCAGTTACCTTTTCAGTCTCAAAGCATATATGACAAACCCTTTATCACATGTTCTAAAGTTTTCATCAGAAAAACTTGTTCTGGTTTAGTGTTTTAATGCTGCATTAGAAATGATATTTCTTGGCAAATACTCCTTTCCATATTTATTATCTGGATTTAGCATGTAATTATTTATTCTTTGCATAGCAATTCACTTTTCATTATATATATATGTGTGTGTATACATACATATATATGTGTGTGTATACATATATGTGTGTGATGTATGTGTGTGTATACGTGTGTATACATATGTGTGTGTGTATACACACACATTGTATGTATGTGTGTATACATACAATATATGTGTGTGTATACATATATATATATATATATATATATATATATATATATTTTTTTTTTTTTTTTAAGATGGAGTCTTTCTCTGTCACCCAGGCTGGAGTGCAGTGGTGCAATCTCGGCTTACTACAGCCTCCACCTCCTGGGTTCAAGTGATTCTTCTGCCTCAGCCTCCCAAGTAGCTGGGACTACAGGTGTGTGCCACCACACCCAGTTAATTTTTGTATTTTTGTATTTTGTATTTTTAGTTGAGATGGGGTTTCACCATGTTGGCCAGGCTGGTCTCGAACTCCTGACCTCAGGTATCTGCTGCTTCAGCCCCCCAAAGTGCTGGGATTACTGGTGTGAGCCACTGCTCCCGGCCCCATATTTCATAGTCATGGTTGAGGCTCTTGTACATGGGTGAATAGCTTAGTTGGTTAATGCAGGAGACAGTGATTATAAGTCCCTGATACCACAGTCTCATATTTCACCCCAGACCTGAGCCAACCATTCCCAAAACATGTGCTATGGGTCTCCAAAGGGACAAAGCTCTAGCGTAACACCTCTAACCATTTAAAGCACAAAGAGAAAGAAATCTTGTATTTATGATTACCATTAAGAATAATAAAATCAAGATAACTTTTTTTTTAGAATCATCTTTCTTCTAAAATCCTATAAAATCAGATAAAGAAAAGGTGGAACAAAATCCTAAATGTAATGTTCAAACTGTCATATGTGGTGCCTTAAAGGTTAATTTTCTATTAGTTATGTTTTATTATTAGAAGCAATAATAAGCAGTTATAATTTAACATTTTCATGCCAAGTCTATGGAAAATGTTATGCAAATTTTACTATTGTTAGAAAGCTACAATTTGCAAGCCATTGTCACTCCATTCTTTTATTTAATCTCTTTTCTTAAAAGTGGCCACCCCCAGCCCCACTCATTGTGAGTTGAAATTATTCAAATTAATGTCAAGTTGTTTAAATATTAAACTATATTTTACCTTGATACTTAGTTTTTAAAAACACATAATTTCTGCTACACAATTTGGACAGCAGACTGTGATATATGATATACCTACCATATTGTCGTAATGGGCAAGGTTCACGATAACAAAAATGTGTCCAGACTTAGTGAGATAATGTGAATTCCCTATTTCTCAACTTGCTTGCATTTTAAGATGTTCAGTCTGGAAAGTGTTTCCACTGTTTATGGATGATTGTCCCTAGATGGTGGTGACATTTGACCTATTGTTCAGTTTTGAAGATGGAAATGACATGTTCGCAAGCATAAAAGCCCAGGGGGCATTTTTAGAATTTTTGTCTTAGAATGTTTTTAGTTTTATTTTATTTTCTGATGATAAAATACTTGCTTCCTCAAGGAAAAACTTATAACATTTAATAGCCTATGGTAAACACTGGAGCCTGACATTCTCCATTGCTAGAAAACATGGTTTTTAAGAGCTGCTTAATGTCTGATGAAATGAAGATATCATTATTTATTTTAGCATTTCCTGTTGTTTAACATTTACATTGGTTCTAATTGCTTATTTTCATAAATTGTGCTGTGATTAACATGCTGATACATAAATATTTAATCCCATGCCTAATTTTTTCCTTTAGGATATATCCCTACAAGTGGGAGCTTTAGGAGCTGCTGAATTTTCTTTACCCTTTGCATGTCTGAGAAGGTTTTTCATTTTCATGTTGGAAATAAAATGCGATTGGGTGTATTGTTTTGAGTATTAGGTTTCCCCCCTCAAAGTTCTGTAGACATATTTCTATTGGCTTTTGCTGTTTTATGCTGCAAAACAGAAGTTGGAAGCCAATTGATTTGTTTGTAGTTAACTCTTTTTTGGGCAGGAGGCTAAGTAATTTTAGAAATCTTCCTTTGTCTTCGTGATTGCTACGAGCTTCCAGCTTAGCAAAGCTTTTTGCTGGCTTAGCCCAGGACACGGAAGTCTGGTTGGTTCTTCTTTCTCAGCTCTTTTTGGAACTTTCCAAGATTCTCTAAGCTACAACTTTTAATTATTGCTTCTGTTTCATTTGTTCTTTTTTTTTTTTTCCTCTCTCCAGGAACACCAATAATTCTTAGGTTGGATCTTTGTTTTCTGACTTCCATGTCTGTCAATAGTTCTCTGAGCAGTTTAATCTCTTTTCCATCTTTCTCTATATTGTGTAAAAAAAAGTCTCAGGTATATTCTCCAACTCATTGGTTCTACTTTATTTGCTGATAGTGCACTTTACTGCATCAAATTCAGGTTTTAATTCCGCTGTTGAAATGTTGGTTTCCTCTCATTCCTTTCTTATGTCAACCAACTGCCACTTTTATTTCAGGCTGTCTCTTGGTCCCTTTTCAGCTCAGTGTGCCTTTTTCCCATCTTTACTGTCCTGTTGTATAAGTTCTTTAACAGAGATTGAGCTTTCTTGAACTTCATTGAAAACATAAACCAAGATGCTCTCTTCAATTTTTTTTTAATGACAGACCTTGAGCTCCCTTTCTGACCCTTCTTTTAGTTTGCAGAATCTTTCCATCAGTCATTTTAGGTTTTTGTTGCATATTGACCTATTCATTTGTTTGCTTTTTATTCATTCAATGACCTTGAAAGAAAAGAAGTCTGTCCAGGCTTGGCTTGTTTTTATTTAAGACAGGGCTGAGAAATCATTTTAGAGATCCTCACTTGCTGCCTGATATCATTATAATCCTCCCCTCCAACGCTAAGTAGAAGGCTCCTTGATGGAAATTTGATTTAGTTCAATGGTACAGCAGCTTCAAGATAGTATGGAGGGAGTTTTAGCCACAGTATATACAGCACAGGTATGTCATCTTTGCTGAGTTTCTTATTGTAAGGGGTTACTTCTCTCCAGCCAACTTTTTCTTTTCTTACCCTGGATGCCAAATATACAACTCAGCCAAGCCTCCTTGCCATTGCTATTTCCACTGCGCAGGAAGAAGAACTCTTGCACAGTCAGTTTTGGATTTGGTGCAGCTACCGAGCAGAACTTAGGAGTTTTCTGTAAAACTGCTAGGAGCACGGAGACTTCAAGACATGTGGCTGAGGGGATGGTTAATAGGTACAAAAATATGGTAATGTAGAATGAGTGAGATCTAGTATGTGATAGCACAACAGGGTGACTACAGTCAACAATTTATTATAGAGTTAAAAATAACTAAAAGGTATAATTGGAATGTTTGTAACATGGAGAAAGGATAAATGCTTGAGGTGATGGCTACCCAATTTAACCTGATGTGATTATTACACATTGCATGCCTGTATCAAAGTATCTCGTGTACCCCATAAATAGATACACCTACTATGTACCCACAAAAATTAAAAACTAAAGAAAAAGACATAGCTGATACACTTTCTTAACCCTGCTTTAAGTTTTCTTTTTGCTGGAGATTAATAGGGAAAGTCAGATAGCTACTTGTGCTCAAGTGGACGTTGCACAAAAAAGTCAGAAGCTATTAGTAAACATGCACTTAAGTGTTTAAGGATTTATTTTTGTTGTTGTTATTGTTCTTTGCATTGTTTTGTATTGTTAGAAGGACTTGTATGTCTATTATCCATGACAGATTCTTTTTCCCTTTGTGGATTATATTTTTAATTAGATCAATTGGTGAATCAATTGGTGAATAGAGCAAGTTGAGTTTATAAACAAATTTATTCTCTATTTTCCTTAACTTTTCAAACAATACTTACTGACTAAGGCATCCTTTCTCCATGTGTGATACTTATTATCTTGTATCCTCAATTCTTATATATACTGGGATCTCTTTCAAGAAATTATTAGTCAGTTTCATTGATTTATCTGTCTATTCTTTCCGTAACAACAAATTGTCTTAATTGTTTTAGATTAACAGTACATGTATCCAGATATACCAAGGCCAATCCCATAAATTGTGATTCTTTTCGGGAATTTATGTTCTGTCCTCATCTGCTGTTGCTTCCAGAGAAATGCTACAATCATTTTTCAAGTTCTTCTCAATACCCATAACAGCCTGCCCAACAATAAAAAATCCCTTTGAGGTTTTATTAAAATAGGATTAAATCTACAAATCAATTTAGTAAGAACTAATATTTTTAGATGACAAGAATCTACAAATATCTTTCAATTCGAATATTATTTTACATCTCTAAGTAAATTTTGTTAATTTTTTTGCTTGTCTGATACATTTTCAGTTAGCATTATTTCAAGCTGTCTTATTTTTATAAAGCTATTATAAATGAAATATTTTTCTATTATATATTCTACTTGATTATTGCTAGAAAACAAGAAAATTATTGGTTCCATTTAATTTTATTTAGTTATCTCATTTCTGGCAACTTAACTGAACTCAGTTTTTCCTTGTGAGAACTAAATTTAATTCTCTTGAATTTTCTGGCTATATAATCATATCATCTGAAGATAATGATAACATTTTCTCCTCTTTTCCAGTAGCTATGCCATATATTACTGTTACATATTAACGCATTGGCTGCACCATTTCTTGACTTTTTGAAAATTTTGAACAGCTTCTCTTCTGAAAATTCTCAAAAATAAATGGTTAGTGACAGAGGTCTCTCTCTATTTTACATCTTGTTGTGAATATGAGTTCCCCACTGGGAATTTTAAACTAATTATAGCAACCAGCAGCAGATTTTTCATCTTGCTAACTGAAATCGGAGACACTCAAGCATCTCATAAATATCAGTTTTATGATATTAAAAACAAAGTTCAGGATAGTACATTTAAGACTAATTGCACATCAGTTTCCTGCTTGCATAGAAAATACAAATTGATATATACATTTAAAATAAAGATAACCAACTTGGTTTGCTTTGTTTATCCATCCATATATCCATTTATCTACTGAACAAATATTTATTAAACTCTGTGCATGAAGCAAAGAAACGAAAAAGTATAGTCCCAACCCTACAGAATCTCATCCTAGCCTTATTAGGGATGCATAGTTCTGCTCATATAATTGTGCCCCAAATGTTCATGGCTTGAATAGACGATATCAAGTGAAAATGTATATACTTAAGTTCTTATTATATTCTAATTATACGCTTCTGAGTTAAAATTTGATCCTTTGAGATAGACACACCTGTGACAGATGAGTAAAAACAAATATCACTTGTGGATCCTGTTCATTCATTACCAAAGCCCTCTCCAGTTTCTTATATTCTTATCCAGGTTTCTCAAGTGAGGAAATTTGGAAAGAATGCAGGAAAATTAAACATGTTTCAAATTTACTAGTTTTATCACTCATATAAAAAATTCTTTAGTTAATTCTCTTTGTAAAATAACAATACACAAAACTTCTCATTTGAGACAATAACATTGTATTTATTAATACTTATTAATTTATTGATACTTATTAAGTATTTATTAATACTTATTACAATACAATGTTGTATTGTGTAATGTTCTTTGGACATTTACATTCCAGAAATGTGCTGAATTTTTTTTTTTTTTAGGAATTTTCAATACAATTTTTATTTATTTGTTTTTGAGACAGAGTCTCACTCTGTTGCCCAGTACAGTGGCACAATCTTCGCTCACTGCAACCTCTGCCTCCTGGGTTCAAGCGATTCTCCTGCCTCAGCCTCCCAAATAGCTGGGATTACAGTCACGCACCACCGTGCCCAACTAATTTTTGTATATTTAGTAGAGACAGGGTTTCGCCATGGTGGCCAGGCTGGTCTCAAACTGACCTCAGGTGATCCGCCTCCCTCGGCCTTCCAAAGTGCTGGGATTACAGGCATAAGCCACCGTTCTCAGCCCGATACAAATTTTTTAAATACGTAAAATTTTAACTATTAAGTGCTGCTGAGTAAGAAGCATTTAGATATTTAGATTAAAATGTTATAACACTGAATAGTTTCCAAGTGTGAAATGTTAATATTTCTTTCTCTTTGAAAAAATAAACTATAACTTACACATAAAAATCTAAAATATAATTATGTTCAGTTTTTGAAGCATGATAAGGGATTTTGATGTATTATGATTGAAAAGTATTTATCAACATTCTGAAAATAGCTCATGAAAATTTTGACTGTGAAAGTTTCAACTAAAACAAAATCCAGTGTTATTAACTTCCTCTGTCTCTAAAATGTCCACTGAAAGGTATTTGCCTCTATTCAGAAATTTAAAAAAATCTAAACATCTGATTTGAACTTCTGCGTTGACTTCTTTTGACCCTAAACCTACCCACCCCTGCGCTGTTCCCCCTGCCTCTCTTTTATATTGGATCATAGGGATCGTAGGGATATGAGACCCTCTAAACTTCCAAATTTGCTTTTTAATTACTGTAGTATTTTCAGTTGTAGCATAAATTTTTAACAAAAACAGTCAATGTGATGGATTTCTCAAGGCAAGACTGAGTCCTGTCAAATATGAGCAAACACGACTGAAACCCAATAGATGCTACTTTTCAGCAGCAGGAACAGCCCAGGTACTCTTGGGTGGCCCTGATTTCAAGCAAATAAATCAGTATTTCCAGCTGCAAAGGTGACACTAAAGCCAGAGCATACATCATGACCGTTTCAGGCCTTTAGATGTGGAAAAGTATTATTTTCTTCTCCAAGAAGGGTGAGTGATTCAGATGAAATCATCAACCTTAATGAACGTGTGCTTCTGCTGCAGGGTTAACAAACCAAACCCCAATGAGTCACAAGCAGCTCCCTAAAGATTCCTCCCACTGCGAGGCAGGAAACATGATTCTTGGCATGTCCAAGGTAGAAAGCACCTTGGAGATCCTGCCATTCACTATCTCAAGTTTTTCCACCGAAGCACCCTTAGAGCAGAGCAGAGTTAGAAGAATTGACAGAAGAAATCTGCTTAATTATCTACAAAAGTCTTCTAAATATTTCCTTCTACTCTATTATATATCTTTGCTCTAATGTAAAAAACACATTTTAAATTGCATACCACTTCAATTATTTGACTTTTCTCTTTAACCCTCATCAAGTTTTTAAGTAAAATGAATGCTTTCCTAAACTGCACTATGTTTTCCTTGGGCCACGTAGCCACTCACGTCTGAGTTTGAAGACTGCAGCTTGGTCCAGAGTCTTCTTTTAAGATTGGGTAGACTGAGGACTGGACAGGAATTGTGACTTACTCTAAATCTCCCAGCTAGCATGTGACTGTGCAGGAACTAACACTCAATTCTTCTAACTCCCAGACTTACCCATTTTCAAATAAACAATTAGGCAGTGAGGCTACCCCCAGATGGCAGCCAAATGTATTTCAGAGAGCCTTCACTTTTTACATTTTCCCACTTTGCAAATAGGAATGCTGGTTGACCTTTTATTCAAGAAACTGTTTAGGACCTCATGTGCTGTGTTTTTGGGGGAAGGGGAGAGCTGAGCCAATTATCCGTGAAGCATCCATAATCTACCTACTGACTTGCACATTCACTCACTCTTGGCAGCTAAAGTGCTTCCCTTTCTAAAGAAAACCATTGGGGAAGCCAAAAGCATCAGCTAAGATAGATAACTATGAGCATGATCGTTTAGGAATGGATATGATTTGAACTCATTCATGTTTAGAGAGAGTGTCAAATTGAGAACTAGGCAGATTCACCTACTCTACAAATGACTCTGAAGCAAATTGGTTGAAGAAATTAGATCTGAAAGATTCTTGGTGGATAATTTTGAACTTTTATCAGTATATCCATATTTAAAAGGAGATAAAAGAAGACAAAATAGAAAAATTATTGCAAGGCTGACAGAACAGTTGGATTAAACATCAGTTCAATTAAAAGGGACTAACATAAATCTTTTGAAGATAAATTTTGACTCCAGTTCTTTAGAGAAACTAAGGTGACGTTGATGGGCAGTGGAAAGAATCATGACGTGAAATTCCTTGAATAAAAATTTATTGACTTTAAGTTAAAAAAAAAAAACTGCCAGCTTGGGGACATGGATTTTTTTAATCAAAATTTTTTTAAAATATTGGAACTACTATTTGTGAAGCCGGGTGGAACCTTGGAATGCCTGTTAGTAGGCTTGCTGGGAAATTGGTTATAGCAACCAGCATAGTGAAGAACTCATAGTCAGACGTAATAAATATTTGCTGCTGATGAGTCATTCGTACTGGAAAAAGTGAAGCAGACAGGAATATCTCTGCCAAAGGCTGCAGGTTATCAGAGTGGCCTTAACCAAAATTTCCATGAGTAATGTTGCAATCTTCTTACCATGGCTTGGTAAGACCTCCAGGAATGATAATGCCTTATACGAGTGTTCTGTTTTAAGTCTTCCAAATCTTCCATAGACAGTATGTAGATAGAATCTCAGGACAACCTGGTAGAGAGGAGGAAATTGAAGTTTTGAGTTCATTGGCTTGCCCGAGGGTATAGGGTTGTATAAGCTGTTTCTTTTGACTCTTAGCAGTGTGGATTCAAGTAAGCAATAATTTCTCATTTAGAGGCACACTTTTGTTAAATGCTAAGTAAGTCATTTTGATTACCACCAACAAGACACGTTTCAGTAAGCAGAACATCATTCACATCTGCACATACAGAGGGTTTCATTATAATCATAAAAATTATTTTGCATTTATTTCATCGTTAGTTAAAAAGAGACTGCATTGGCAAAATAATACTTTAAATCGGAAAGCATTACTGCATGGCCAATTTGCTTTTTCATGCATGCCTTTTGGTGATTGGAATATGCAGAGAGCATGAATAGGTAACCCTGTGATAATCTGCATACCAGTAAAAGGTATTATTCAGACCCTACCTTTTTTTTTTTTCTCATCATTTTATCTTGTCAGGTTGGGTTTGATTCAAAGTCATTGGTTCTCTTAGAGAAGGACGTCAGACCAGTTTGAGGAACAAGGAGCAGGAGAAGAGCAATTGAAGCCTGCATGTAGGAACTCAGATGATAAAATCGTTTTGGAAAATAATGAACAAGTAACCTGAGAGCTTGTCTTGAGGGTGGTATCACAGGTTAGGCCAGGTTATTAATTTTCCTACTCAGCAGTATGCCTCTCAAAAAACACTTAGAGGGAAATGGGTATGTTTTTGAAAGAAATGCAATTGGCAGAAGGGAATGACGGAACTGCATGGAGTCCACAGGCCAGTGGACCTGGGAGAGCAAAACTACTTCCATGTAAATAAGAATTGCATAACTGAGAAAATACCCAAAAGATACAGCTAACAGGACAATGTTTAGTACACCAAAGTCGATGTCTCAAGATTTCTTGGTTCATCTATATGATGCCAAAGCACCCACCTCTACCTTGTTTGTTTCAGTCACCCTGGGTTCTTGTTGGAATGGCCCAGGTAGCTCCGTGGAAACCATGAACACAGGCGCCTGTGCAGGGTGTGCTCTTCATATTTTACATTTTACTCCTCCATTCACAGGATTTAGGGGAGCACTGGCCCATTCCTCAGCTTCCCCTTCCATAAAATGGGAAGAACCATGTGTGCATCTCAGAAGTTGCTCGTGCCCAAGGGCAGATCAGTGACTGTGATTTCGCCTTTCTCCCCATTTCTCTGTTGCACTCCTCAAAGTGGTGGCCCGTTGTTACCATGGAGACACAGCACAGGGTGACCTTGCTTAGAAATGATGACAACTGGTGGCGGCAGGGAGGCAGAGCCCAGTGGTGATGAGCCTCTGAGGAGCGCCCCCCCGTCTGGGCGGAGAGGAAACAGAAGGACCTGTTCCCTAGTAAAGGAAGGGGCGGTAGGATGCAGGATTTCACGAGTCCTGCTTGATGCATTTAGCAATAACATTACCTAATAACTCGTGGTGTCACATTTTTACAGAAGATATGCTTTGTTGCCAGGGTTTTTTTTTTTTTTTTTCAATTCCTCTGAACTGGAAGCTTTAAACACAGTAAATATTTGTTGTTGATTTCAATACCTAGCAGTTAGCTTAATTTCCTGAAAGATAAGAGGAATTGTTGACTCATTCGTTTCTGTAGGCTACTTCATACTTGTGGTTTGAGTCATTGCTCATCGATGGCGATTTTTAAAAGTATGGCAGTTCTTTCTTTCTTTCTTTCTTTCCTTTCTTTTTTTTTTTTTTTACTTCTAGGATGAATGAAATAACAACAAAACAAAATCTTGTTTTAGTAAATTACCCTCTTCCTGTTCCTAGATTACTGGGTTCTGCTTTTTCTGCTGAAGTCAGATAGTGGAAATTATATTTTGTTAAATATTAATAAAACCCCATCACCTGTGTGTCAGATCCTGCTGCTATCTTTCCCACCGTGTTCAAATAAGTGAGTAGCATTCTGTGTCCTTCTGAGGTCTTCTGGACCCTTGGATCCTCCAAGCCACATATCCCATATCAGGTTCTGTGCTAGAATAATTGGTTTCTGCAAAAATAGCGGGATGGGGCTGGATGTGGAAAGAGTTTGGACAACTGGATGGCTCTTTCTGGTAGATTATCTCTGGCATAGGCTCAATAGCCAGATCACAGATCTCAGGAAGGAGACCTGTGGCCACTGCCTCAAGGGCCCAGGCCAGAGGAAGGCCTGCTCTCTCTGGCCTGGCTTCGAGATATGTTAACCCCCAGAGTATGCAATGCTGAAGGTTCATGTGACTCAAAAATGCAGTCTTTCCTTGTGAGAGAATACCAGAGCCTTAATGAGAATCATGTTCACATCTTCTCAGACTCTGAGCAATCTTTTCTGCTGATGGCCTTCAGGACCCAGCACTGCCCCCATTCAAGTTAGAGACCCTCCTCTAGGTCTGGGACCACAGTAGCTCCCACCACCACATCATGAAGACTGGGCTTGGGTGCGCTGGTGAAGTCTTGGTGCACAGTGGCATTCTCTCTATATTCTGTGCTAGGAGAAGAGAACATGTAAAGAAGAAGAATGAAACCTCTGGGGCACCAAGTCCCCCAGCTTTTGTCTTTTTCACAGTCTGGGGTGTAAGCATTCCAAATCTACCTCCCCAGTCCTCTTCACCCCTGCAGCGACTCCTCAAGGCGCTGAGTGCTACAGGCAGAACCTGTCACCTTTTCACCCTCCCCGAATCCCCTTTTGTGCTCCTTCCTTGGTTCTGGACTTGGGAGCAGGAAGAAAATGGGCTCCACGCATGTCCCCCTTCCCCCGATTCAGATGCTCCTTTTAGATCCCACGGCTCAAAAGGCCTGCTGACAAATCTAGGCCAAACTCAGCCGAGCTGGTAAGATTTCCAGAAGAGTTCCTAAAAATACACTTCTCCTTAAATCAGCCTTGCCAATCACTGTACAATCACAGAACTTTAAGGACAGAAGTGGCTCTAGAAATTGTTGAGGCCTCTCTCTTTTAAAGCTAAGAAACTGGAGTCCCAGCGTACTGAAATAATAGCAACAACAGCGGTTGAGAAAGATTTCAAATCCCATCGAGAAGATGGAACAGAGCAAACCATGAAGGCGGGCACAGACTGTAAGCTCTGTGGCGTATTCATTCATTTATTTGCTCATTCATTCACTTGGTCACTCAGCAAATATCTATTCACTGCTCACTGTGGTCTAAAGTTAAATGTTGCCCTAGATGTTAAGGATACAGACAGACCATCCCCTCACAGACATTACAGTCTGGTTGAGAGAGAAAATGCACAGATAAACAAGTACGTATGTGAGTGTTAAATAATGATAAGGACTTTGGAGGGAAATAAAGCAGGGTGAGTCAGAGTAAGGAGGTAAGACTGATGCAATATTACATCAGGAAAGACTGCCTCATAGGCTGACCTCCAAGCTATGTGACTATCGGGGACAAAAGTATTCCCAGCAGAGGGAACAGCGAGGTCAAAGCTCTAAGGCAGGATGTCCCTGGCTACTCAAGGAGCAGTCAAAGGCCAGGATGGCTGGGGGGAGTCGGAAAGTATGGGGCCAGTCACCGAGGTCAGTGTAAGCCATCAGAAGGCTCTTGACCACCCCGCTCTGTGAGGTGGGGAGCCATTGGAGGTTCCTGGGCAGAGATGTGACATGATCTGATTACATTTTCAAAGAGTCCCTCAGGATGATTTCTTGAGATGTGGCTGCAGTGGGGCAAGGGTAGAGGCATCAGTAGACTGGTGAGGAGGCTTTGCACTCATGTGAGAATGCTCGCTCCAAGGCAGGGGCCAAGTGCAGCTGGTGAGAACTGGTCAGACTCTGGTGCCATTAGGAATGTGGAGCCAGAGGTGTCTGCCGTTGGATCAGATGTAGGGTATCGGAAAGAGGGAGGAGGGGAGAAAGAAATAGGAGAGAGAAAGAACACAAATGTCACTGTCTAGTGGGTTTTAAAGCCATAAAACTGTACAGAAGAATGCATTTGAAGCCATAAAACCACACAAGAGAGTGGTTAAACAGAGGCCTGGTGGATTTTGCAGCCAAACTGCCTGTGTTCCAGCCATTCCTTCTCCTGTCCACCTTCCCCATCCACAGATATGCTAACCTCCTTTTTTTTTTTTTTTTTTTAAATTAGCACAGGCCACCAGGCATAAACCTTTGGATTACTCTCATCTTTATTATCTTTCCCTTTAAAAACGTTATCTCAAATGCTTCTCAGTAAGTGTTTGTTCTGAGCTCTTCGAGGGTGTTATCTTGCCACTGAAGATGCTAACCCCATCCCAGTAATCTATCAGTTGGCTCCCCACGCTGCTTCCTCCAAAACTGTCCAGCACTTGCCTTTTTCTTCTCCTTGATACCTGTGTGCATTCTTATTGCACCTTCTCTGCAGTTATTCATTCCGATAGAAAGGAAGCCCCTGGCTCTTCCCTCCTGTGCACAGCACATGTGATTATGATGGGCTGAGCCCATGATGGATACAAACCCTCTTGGTTGGGAGTATCAGCCATGCCCACTTCTGCCATCATTCACTGCTGCCACTTGGCATGTGCACACTCACACACATGCACACACATCAAGAAATGTAACGATACACTCAGAAACAAATTGCAAGATCACAGATAAAATTTCCACCCAGGACAGAACAGCCCTTTTATCCACCTCCTCAACTGCCATCACCTCCGTGTGTACTAGCCTCATACCTCAGGCCTTTTTGTTCTTTTAAATTGTCCCATCTCCAAGACCTTGACCTTTGAAATTGGCAGCACCCTTTTTCCGCCTCTGCTTTCCACTGGCCAAGGGTAGATGGAGAAAGCATAATCATTCATCTCAGAATAAATTCATGCTCTTTTGCTGAAGTTGTGCCTCCTGGGCCGCTTGAGATTCCCTGCCTTTCTCTCTCCCCACCATCTTCTGTAACTGCCCACTGAGGATTTCCCACACTTCAGGCACTGGCTGGAAGGCCCCAGCACCACTTTTGCAGCAGGTAGAACAGCTCTGATTTGACTGAGACGATGAAGGCTGCAGGACTGAAGCTGCCCTGGTTTCATTTCCTGCTGTCTAGCCGGGCTGCATCCCTCACTTCCCACCTTCTGTGGGTCCTGTGAGTGTGAAGTGGAGTGTCTCGTTTCCTCGCTGAGGCTGGGCCTCCATGGGCGCCGGCCACCCTGTCCTTCCCGCTTCTTGAGGCCAGTGGCCACATGCTGGCCCATACCTCTACCCTGCCATCTCCCCAAGCCCTTGTCCTATTTTTCTCCTTCCATTAAAATGAAAGAAACATGGGAAGGGTCAAGGGAGAAGCAGGTGCTCTCCCACCCTCCCAGGGGCTTCAGAGAGAGTGTGCCCTTAAAACTCTCTCTGCAAACCTGAGGTTCCGAAAGGGTAACTGCTCAGGATCCCACAGGCACCAAAGCATCTCTGACTTCAGAGCAGAGAGTGCAATCCCTGCCTTGCCACCACGCTGTTCTTGCAGCAGCGAGTGCTCCAAATTCTCCAGGCACTGAATGCCTCCTTCCCCAGCTCCAACAGCGTCATGCCACAGAAACCACCCCCTTGAAAGCCAGCAGGGACTTCCCCTTCGTGACACCTAGCCACCACAAATTGTCCACGTGCCTTGATCTCTCCGTGGCAGTGGACGCTTTTGGCTACTCCCTCCTCTTGAAACTCTGAACCTTCCTCCCTCACTGTTGCATCATTGGAAGGATCTTTTGTTGCTTTCTTTTTCTGTGGTTTGCCTTACTCCTCTTCCTTCTTTCACCTCCAAATCACTAAAGAAACTGTCCTTGATCCAGTCCAAGCCTTCCTGTTTTCTCTTCTAGATGTATACAAATAAATCCCTTCCCCCTCTCTTTTTTATTTTTATTTTTTGCCATTCCATGGTTTTAGCAGTCATTTCCATGGCCATGAACTCCAACTCTGGATCCATGCCCATCACTTCTATACCCGTTTCTAGCTGCCTTCTGCTTTCTCCTGGACAGAGCTTTGATGTCCTTCTGCACACACAGGACCCACATTTTGAAGTCCTCCCTCGCATTTTTTTTTAAATAATTATTTTTTTGAGGTGGAATCGTGCTCTGTCCCCAGACTGGAGTGCAGTGGCATGATCTCAGCTCACTGCAACCTCTGCCTCCTGGGTTCAAGCAATTCTTCTGCTTCAGCCTCCCGAGTAGCTGGGATTACAGGCGTGCATCACCACGCCGAGCTAATTTTTGTTTCTTTTTAAATTTAATTTATTTTATTTTATTTTTTTGGTAGAGACAGTTTCACCACGTTGCCCAGGCTGGTCTTGAACTCCTGAGCTTGGGTGATCCACTCGCCTCGGCCTCCCAAAGTGCTGGGATTACAGGCTTGAGCTGCCACACTCGGACTTGAAGTCCGTTTTGATTCACCTCTTTCCTACACGCCTCATTCCCAGTCCCCAAAGATGAATTTGCTTCTAATGAACTGACCTCAGCAGTAACACCTCTGTTTTGTTCTCACCACTGCAGTGTAATTTTTGACCTTTCTGCTCGACCATGGCTGTAACCTTTAACCAATTTCCCCTCCCCTGCCAACCTTTTCATTTCTAATGTATCCTAGGTGGTGCTTCCAGAAAGAGCTTCCTCCAGCTGGGAGTCTTGTCAAGATCCTGCCAGTGTTCCCCATTGTCTACTATACTAACTATGCTGATGTGTTACACCTGGGCCTACTTAGTGATACTTAGGCAGACAAAGCCCCTATGTCACTATTCATAATGGGGACCACACTACCCTGAGGGACACGGTGGGAACTTAAAGGAGCATTTTTTTAAAAATTGTCCAAATGCCTGGGGGGCATCTCTGGAATTTAATGGACAGGAGTAAAGGATTTTGATGTCTTGCAATGGACGTGACTCCCTTGGAGCGAGGAACCAGCCTGCACCTCTGTTGTTATTTATGGAGACGGAGTCTTACTCTGTCACCCAGGCTGGAGTGTGGTGGTGCTATCTCTGCTCACTGCAAGCTCTGCCTCCTGGGTTCAAGTGATTCTTCTGCCTCAGCCTCCTGAGTAGCTGGGATTACAGGCGTGCACTACCACACCCAGTTAATTTTTGTATTTTTAGTACAGACGGGGTTTCATGATGTTGGCCAGGATGGTCTCAAACTCGTGACCTCAGGTGATCTGCCCGCCTCGGCCTCCCAAAGTGCTGTGATTACAGGTGTGAGGCACTGTGCCCAGCCTTATTTTTTTTTTAATTATTAGACAGTCTTAGTATAATCGAATTTTTCAAGAATGCAACAACTGTGTAAACCGAGAGAAGATTATTCTTTTTTTTTTTTTTTTTTTGAGACGGAGTCTCGCTCTGTCACCCAGGCTGGAGTGCACTGGCACGATCTCGACTCACTGCAACCTCCGCCTCCCGGGTTCATGCCATTCTCCTGCCTCAGCCTCCCGAGTAGCTGGGACTACAGGCGCCGGCCACCACGCCCGGCTAATTTTTTGTATTTTTAGTAGAGATGGGGTTTCACCGTGTTAGCCAGGATGGTCTCGATCTCCTGACCTTGTGATCCACTCGCCTCGGCCTCCCAAAGTGCTGGGATTATAGGCTTGAGCCACCGCACCCGGCCGAGAAGATTATTATTTAACTTTTTAGGAAATTCATCAGAAATTATTCAGCAATTTGATAAGCCAAGCCTTTTATCAAACCTGTGTCAGTCTACATTTGTACCCGTTACATTCATTACGGTGCTGCAAACAAACAGGTGTCAGCTTCTGACACTTCATTCTGTCTTCTAATATGCTTGTGCCTTAGCATCAAAATTTTAGAATACATATTATTTATTGTATAAAGTAGCTTTCTGTTGATATGTAAATTACAGTATTTATAGTTATGGCACTATATTGATTTTGTTTTTAAAAAGTGTGTCTGTTACACTATGATTTTTATTTGGTGATAATAAAAGTTGTGTTACAAACATTTTGTCAAAAAAGGGGTTATTAGTATTTATAGGTAGGTGTACAGGCCAATGAAATGGCCATTAATCTGGTCACTGGAGAGAGAGAAAAAGGCAAAGGTCAGCTGAAAGTGGTTCTGTTCCCCCTAGGCTGTGGCCCGGGAAGGAAATGGAAGTTCTGACAAAGACTTCTCTGGGAATTCAGGGCTAGATTCCAGCTGACAGATCGATCATTGTTCTGTCTGGCTACAGCCATTGGTTCCTGGACATCCAGGAAACCGGTAAGTGCAATGCAGTTTTTAATGGTCTCTAATACAATTGCTTTTATTTCTAATAAGAGCATCTCCTAACTGAATTATAAATATTTGGATAGAAAACACAGATGCAGTGAAAAACATAATTTGAATACAAATATGTGTTGAATAGATTACATCTGGCTGTAGTTTGAAGAATATATTTAGAAATTTTCACTCTTTGAATTGAAGATGTGATTTCTTTCTCTACCCATTCCTGGAAATGGCAATGAAAAGAGACTGGAAATTTTTGCATGTTAAAATGAGCCCTGGATTTTATGAATTTTTCACTTGTACTTTAAGACATAAGATACATGAAAAAAAAAAGTTGGAAATTTCTCCTTTTGTTATTTTTATCATGAAACAAAGGTTGGCTTATCTGACTCATTGAATGGCCTTGGGTAACCCTATGTTTTATTTCCCTGATATTAATATATCTGAAAGTATGTTCCAGAGGACAAAGTACCATGTAAAATGAAGATATCATTGTCAGCCACGGTTCTTTCTCTAGTTAGAAAGAATGAAAGTTTGGAGTTAGTTTTAGAAGACAGTCTATCAAGGGCGTGTCCAACTCACATGCTAGGCAGGACTTCATAGCTTGTACCTACCTTCAGAGAAAGAGCCTTTCTACTTTCTTTTACTTATACTTCATTGACTTTGGAGAAAATAACTTTTAGTAAAAAAGTTATTTCCACCCGTCATTTGTGTGTGTGTGTGTGTGTGTGTGTGTGTGTACATGCATGTGGATGTCTCAAGAACTAATGTTGATACAGATTAGGTACCACATAGAGAGTATTGATAGTATACTACTAAATATATTTTGGTTGCAGCGCATGTATTTATGGCTTAAGTGTTACTATCCCTTTGATGAAAAACAAGGAAACTGAAGCTCAGATAGAGCAGGTGACATCACACAGCTATTCAGAGGCAGAGTGACTAGAGTCCAGGTTAGAAAAGTTGGTCTTGTCCTTCAACCAAGCAGAACATTCAAGGCACCATTTTATTTATATTTTCAATAAATTAGGCCGGGCACGGTGGCTCACCCCTGTAATCCCAGCACTTTGGGAGGCCAAGGTGGGTGGATGACTCGAGGTCAGAATTTTGAGACCAGCCTGGCCAACATGGTGAAGCCCTGTCTCTACTAAAAATATGAAAATTAGCCAGGCTTGGTGGCAGGTGCCTGTAATCCCAGCTACTTGGGGGACCGAGGCAGGAGAATCACTTGAACCTGGGGGGCGGAGGTTGCAGTGAGCCAAGATTGTGCCACTGCACTCCAGCCTAGGCAACAGAGCAAGACTTCATCTCAAGAAAAATAAATAAGTAAATTAATTAATTAAAACAAAACCAATTTAAAGGTATCTAGAAAGAAAAACCATTAGAAGAAATCTCTTTTGCTACCTGCCTCAATGTTTTTCTTTGAGAAGTCAGTCGAGTTCTGTATTCACTTGCATTTGCATCTCATTCACATCTGTGTTTCCCTTGGTTCACTGAGCTTCCTATGGGCAGGCCCCAGTTAGGAGCCTCTTCTCCGAGGCTGTGATTACAGGGCAGTCTTACACCCTCCTCCTGGAGGTCAAGTGGCTCTCAGCCCCAGTCCTTCAGCTGGCGGCTCCTCCAGGGCCCTGTCCGCCCAGGCGTCTGCATCTGATAGGCTCAGGATGCGGCCAAGTCATTGATCAACAGAGAGAGCACGTTGAGAGCTATTTTAAATTAGCCTCCAGAAATAGAGCGGGGACGCTCCAACATTGAGCCACTCACAGGAAGGAAACATTATTTTTTAAAAATATGTATTTTAAGAATTTAAAAATTAAAAATAGGAAACTCAGATATTCCGAAAATTAGAAATAGGAGAGTCAAGGAGACAAGGTTTCTTTCTTGTAATTAGATTTATATAAAAGGAATTAAAGGCATCCTATAAATTACTTAATGGATAATGAGTTCTTGACTGTCTGACTCAGAAATAGGCTTGTTTTGCAAAGATTCTTTAATCAGCTCCCTAGGAGGCCGATGTCTGGCAGGCAGCTAAAATATCATAGATGACCCGAAAGTAAACTGGAGGAACTGTGTGCTGCAGAATTATTTCCCTTAAGGTGGTCTGAAATTTTGATCAATCTCAGTCTCAAGATTGGACATGACTGATATTTTCCCCTTAAAAAATGTACAAACTATCTAGAAAGCAATGGCACAGAGGAGACACCTGGGGTCCACAGCCCTGGCTTGTCTGAAAGGCGTGGAATGGAGGGAGGTCGCCTCCTTGCAGAGTGAAAAGCCAGGCTTTCCAAACTCACCCTGCATAACTTAGCAGCTGCAAAAGAATGTGAGCGGCAAATTCTTTTATACAGTCAAAAGTGACTGCTTTCTGAAAATCTAACACTTAGAAGAGTTCTTAAATACATTTTGAAAAATGAAGTGTCATGTAAGTAAAGACCCTAAAAATAGCTTGGGATTATTTTGTAGAGTTGAACGGCACATCCTTTGGCATTTCAGAAATACTACAGAACCTCGTTTCTTTCTTCTCGAACTTCAGTCTTGCCTTTCCTTTAAAGATGAGTCAAGCAGTGAACCTGGATATTCCTTAAATCACACGCCGTCTGGAGAGGATGGGGCACTACAAAGCAGCTCCTTCTGATGACTGAGCTGCTGGTCATCAGGCCACTAGTCCCTTTAAAGTGGTCCTCTCTCAGACAAGCATCCATAAAACAAGGCCCCACCCACTCCCTCCAGGAGGCTATGGGTCACCGTCTTTCCTAATTCTCACAGAAGGAAGTCTTAGCTGAAACAAATCTCTCAGGTGTTTTCTGTGAGTCTGGCTCTGTTTTGTTTTGTTTTTATTGATCAGAAACAGCCGCTGAGGGCAGCCCGGCCAGCACTCTTACAATTGTTTCTAGGGAAATCAGTGAACTCAAAAGCCTGCAGGTAACTCCAGGCGGACATCTTTGTTCTTTTCAGTAAGCAGCAGGATGCTTGGCACACAGAAGGCAAGGAATGCTTCCGACAGGGATTTTCAAGCTTGAACCTGCATCAGCCGCCCCCTGGATGGCTTGTTAAAACACGGATTGCTGGTCCTCGTTGTCAGGGTATCTGATCCAGGACCTTGGTGGTGGGGCCTAAGAGTGTGCTTTTCTTTTTCCTTCCCTCCCTCCCTCCCTCCCTCCCTCCCTTCCTTCCTTCCCTCCCTCCCTCCCTCCCTGCTTCCTTCCTTTCTTCCTTCTTTCCTTCCTTCCTTTCTTTCTTTTTTTTTGAGACAATGTTGCTCTTGTCATCCAGGCTAGAGTGCAGTGGCATGATCTTGGCTCATTGCAACCTCTGCCTCCTGGGTTCAAGTGATTCTCATGTCTCAGCCTCCTGAATAGCTGGGATTACAGGCATGCACCACCATGCATGCCCGGCTAAGTTTTTTTCTATTTTTTGTAGAGATGGGGTTTCACCATGCTTTCCAGGCTGGTCTGGAACTCCTGACTTCAAATGATCCATCTGCCTCAGCCTCCCAAGTGCTGGGATTACAGGTGTGAGCCACCACGCCGGGCCGAGAGTGTGCATTCCTAACAAGCTCCCAGTGGATGCTGCCGCTGCTGGCCCAGGCACAACACTTTAAAAACCACTGGACTAAAGATCTGAGCATTTAGGCTCACGGTGTGCATCCCTGGGGCAGCTCCCAGCCTCAACCTACTTGGCAGCCGCAGGGTAACCCAGTGGCATCTGCTGGAATTTTCCTACAGATAATACTGGAATTCCCCATTCAGAGCATTATTCCTTTAGCTTAGACTTTGGTTCTTATTAAAATGCAAATATTCCTTGGAGGAGGATCAGGAGCTCATTCAACAAACATTTGTCCAGTGTATTCTGCATACCAGGCACTGAACTGAACCCTGGGGATTCAAAAATAATAGGCAAAGTCTATCAGATACCTGAGGCAAACCCTATAGGAGTTTACACTGTGGGGAGGCGGATGGAGAAATCAATATTTACAGTTCTTGTGAATTAAGGAATAATGATACCTATTTAAAAATAATGACCAGGCAGTATTAAAGATGGGCTGTAGGAGAGGGTGTCAAAAGGGAAAGGACGAAGGAGGGGGCGCTGTTCCGGATGCAGGCTGTGAGCAGGGCCTGCGGGAGGGTGGCTCAGCTGAACCTTCCTGGCAAGCTCATATCCTTTTCCAGGAGGTGGCTTAGAAAGGCAGGAAGTTTCTAAATGCCTGAGGAGGAAGAGGAGAGGGCCTGCCAGAGAAATAATCGGGGGCAACTGCTCCCAAACATTGCCTAGGTTCTGCACTGGAAGGAGCTAATTAGGGTGGAATTGTTTGGGACATTGGAAATAAAACCAAAAAAGTCAAAAGAAGTGAAAGAAATGGAAGCTAAAACACACGGGTGAGAGAGCCTTACACAAAACTGGAAAATAATGTGGGCAGAGACCCTGTTCCCAGTGCAGCCTAGAAACTTCCGGGAAAGGCTAAGGGTGCCCTGCATATAATGGGGCAATGCTGTTATACATGGAATCTTGATGGAAATTTTCCTAATTTCCAAAATTATGAAACATCTGGAGGTGCCCTCTCCAGACAGTATTAACAGGGGCCCCTCTGGGCAGATGAACTTGAAATGCCACCCCTTCCTCTCTGCTCATCCATGGCACTGTGAATGGAAAAACAGCTGCATTTCCACCATGCCCTCAGGGAAGCAGGCTCCCATCGGTGCTACCAGAGTATTCCGCCCCTGCTTCCCACCCAGGGTGACTGTTGGCCCCAGAGGTGTTCCCTTCACTTTTGGGTGAACAGCAGCTGGAGGAAGAAAGTGGGCTTAAGGTTTTTGCAGTGACACTTGGAAAAACCTCTCTGAGGCTCCCTTTGGTTGCAAAATAAAGGTGGTGTGAGAAGTGAAGCCTTCTCTAGATAAGAGGTCCAGGTACCCCTATGTAGTCAGACCATTGATCTCTAGGTACCTCCCTGCTCTCAGACTCTGTGGCTGGAGCAGATCTACACCGGGTCTAATCCTGGTCATCATACGGAACTATCGTAGAGAGAGAGGAAGCCTGAAAGTAGATTTTGTTAATACAGATTGGTATAGTAACTTTTAAAAATCACAGAATATTTTTATATTTCCACTATAATCTGTCTTTCATGGCAGCAACCATGTACATACAGGCAGGAACTATTATCGACATTTTGATGAAGAAGGTGAGTCTCAAAGAAATGGACTTGCCCAAGGTTATGTGATGAGATACCTTGGCAAAGTGAAGGCTGGAAGCTAGTTCTTAGGACTTTCTACCACTCCCAGAAGTTCTGTTGACCAATAGAAGAAATGCAAAAGCCCTTGAGACAGCACCGTCAGTCGCAATAGAATGTGAGCTACTTAGATAATTCTGAATTTTTGAGTGGGAAAAAGAAGCAGGTGAGATCAATTTTAATATTTAACCCAATATATTAAAAATATTAATTCAGTATGTAATAACTATGAAACAATATTAATAAGATATTTTCACATTCTTTTTTTCTTACAAGGCATGTATTTTTGAATTCAGTGTGTATTTTCTACTTAGAGCACATCTGAATTTGGATGCTAAATTTTCATTGGCAGTACTCCATCTGTATGTAGGTTTCATAAAATTTAAAATTAAAAAAGTAAATTTATATACTCAACTTGGTCTAATCACACTAAAAAATTTTCCAATGACTGAATCAAGGGTGAGTTTTTAAAATTTAAATTCATTAAGAATAAATAAAAATTTAAAATTTAGTTTCTCAGTTGCACTAGCCGCATTTCAGGTGCTTGATTGATATGTTGCCAGTGATTTCTGCCTTGAACAGCACAGTCTAATGCATGCCCCTTACCCTCAGCAACTGGCAGCCTGGTAAGTCCAATATTCTATTACGTCTAAATGTTGGCATATCTCTCAGTCCCATCTCTTGATGGCCATGCTGAAACGTGGTCTAGCCCATCCTTACCCTCCATTGCTCTTCTCTTTGGTGGACCCATCTAACCTAGCTCAAGTGGCTCTCTCCCTTTTCCCCACATCTGCCTGCCTGTACCCACTCCTTGGTACAGGTGCCTATGCTAACAGTAGCCATATAGCTTTTTGGAAAGGAACAGAGAATAAGCTGGGAGAAAGAGTGGATTCATGAGAAGCTATGATAACAGTGTGTTGTACCTGTGATATAATGCACACCTCTTTCTTTCTGAAACATCTTTGCTGTACAAGTGACTCTGGCCATCAGAAAGCTTGGGTACACCTGCTCTTTTTTGCTTTTTTTTTTGAGACAGACGCTCTCTGTGTTGTCCAGGCTAGAGTGCAGTGGCGCAAGCTCACTGCAACCTCCACCTCCTAGTTTCAAGCAATTCTCATGCCTCAGCCTCCCAAGTAGCTGGGATTACAGGCGTGTGCCAGGCTAATTTTTGTATTTTTAGTAGAGACAGGGTTTTGCCATGTTGGCCAGGCTGGTATCAAACTCCTGGCCTCAAGTGATCTGCCCATCTCGGCCTCCCAAAGTGCTGGGATGACAGGCGTGAGCCACGGCACCCAGCCTACTCCACTTTTTAAAATTAATTAATTTCTAAAAAAAAAAAAAAAAAAAAAAAAACAGGATCCATGTGCAGAATGTGCAGATGTGTCACATAGGTATACGTGTGCCTTGGTGGTTTGCCGCACCTATTGACCTGTCCTCTAAGTTCCCTCCCCTCAGCCCCCAAACCCCCAGCAGGCTCTCGTATGTGATGTTCCCCTCTCTGTGTCCATGTGTTCTCAATGTTTAACTTCTACTTATGAGTAAGAACATGCAGTATTTGGTTTTCTGTTCCTGTGTTAGTTTGCTGAGGATGGTAGCTTCCAGCTTTATCCATGTCCCTGCAAAGGACATGATCTCATTCTGCTGCATAGTATTCCATGTTGTATATGTACCACATTTTCTTTATCCAGTCTATTATTAATGGGCATTTGGGTTGATTTCATGTCTTTGCTATTGTAAATAGTGCTGCAGTAAACATAGGCATGCATGTGTCTTTACAGTAGAATGATTTATATTCCTTTGGGTATGTATACCCAGTAATGAGATTGTTGGGTCAAATGGTGTTTCTGGTTCTAGATCCTTGAGGAATCACCATACTGTCTTCCATAATGGTTGAACTAATTTACATTCCCACCAACAGTGTAAAAGCATTCCTATTTCTCCACAGCCTTGCCAGCATCTATTATTTCCTGACTTTTTAATAATCACCATTCTGACTGGCATGAGATGGTATCTCATTGTGGTTTTGATTTGCATTTCTCTGATGATCAGTGATGTTGAGCTTTTTTTCATGTTTGTTGGCTGCGTAAATGTCTTCTTTTGAGAAGTGTCTGTTCATATCCATTGCCCTTTTCATATCCTTTGCATGTTCATATCACTTTTTAATGGGATTGTTTGTTTTTTTCTTGTAAATTTGTTTAAGTTCCTTGTAAATTCTGGATATTAGACCTTTGTCAAATGGGTAAATTGCAAAAATATTCTCCCATTCTGTAGGTTGCCCGTTCACTCTGATGATAGTTTCTTTCGCTGTGCAGAAACTCTTTAGTTTAATTAGGTCCCATTTGTCAATTTTGGCTTTTGTTGCCATTGCTTTTGGTGTTTCTGTCATGAAGCCTTTGCTCATCCCTATGTCCTGAATGGTATTGCCTAGGTTTTCTTCTAGGGTTTTTTATGGTTTGGGTTTTAAATTTAAGTCTTTAATCCATCTTGAGTTAATTTTTGTATAAGGTGTAAGGAAGGCCATCCCTGCTTTTAAAAGCAAGTTTATCTTAAAGACAAATAGGGCGTGATCTCACTTAGAGGTTTTAAGTGTTCTCACAATTAAAAAATGCTAAGTATGCATATGTTAATTAGCTCAATTTAGCTATTCCACAATGCATACATATTTCAAAATATCATTTGTACATAATAATCCTATACAATTTTTGTCAATTCAAATAAATGCTTAATTTTAAGCAAGTGTATCTTGGTAGAGTCTGATCATCTGAATTCTGGTGGGATTTTCATAGTAAGTTGAAATGGGAATTCTCCCAGGGGGAAAAAATATATTTCTTCCAGGGGGAATGAAAAAGGCTTCTTACCTATAAGTATGAATAAAAATGTACAGCATTCACTGAACTGCATTGGAAGCATAGCTCCTGGAGAACTTTTAGGAACATCTGAGTAATTATTCTTGCCATCTATGCAACAGTACCTATGTTTACCTCTTTCTTTTCCTCCATGGGAGCCCTTGGGAGAGACTCTGCTGCCTTTGAGGTTGAGGATCTACCTTGGGGCCTGGTACTGAGGACTTGGGGACTCTATGTAATATTTTTCAAACACTAAGTGTGTTCAGCCCATCATTTGAAATATCCTTGTCATTGGTGCCTCATCTCCCTTGATGCAGACAGAAATATGTCCTTGTCCTTTGCTTTCCTCATCCTTTGTTCTCCATGGGAGCCAGAGGTGCAGGTTGAGGTAATAAAGATACAAGTCCAGGCTGGTCTATGAAACCCAACCCATATTAAATTTGGTTATTAAATTTATCTTCTTAAGCTCCCTAGCTTAAGCTAGCTGATATTAGCTTCTGTGAACAGAACGTTGCCAAACAGACATGCAGGAGCCTGCCTGGATCCCTCAAATATTTTATAATTGAAGTTTGCTGTGTGTCATAGCTTTCAAGATTGCCAACTTCCTTAAATGCGCATGCAATTATAACTCATGCAAACACTTTTATTAAAATGTAAAAGAATTATTGGGATGAAGTAGCAATTCCCACCAGTCCCAAGAGGTGTCCTGCTTAAATAAATGTTGCATCATCAGATAAGCTTGAGACACCATTGAGGCTTCTCCCTTATAAGGGACCCATCAGACACAGCAGCCAAGAAAAGCCCTATTGCAGGCCGGACGCAGTGGCTCACGTCTGTTGTCCCAACATTTTGGGAGGCCAAGGTGGGTGGATCACCTGAGGTGAGGAGTTTGAAAACAGCCTGGCCAACATGGTGAAACCCCGCCTCTACTAAAAATACAAAAATTATCTGGGCATGGTGGTGGGCACCAGTAATCCCAGCTACTCGGGAAGCTGAGGCAGGAGAATCACTTGAACTCAGGCAGAGGTTGCAGTGACCCAAGATCACACCACTGTACTCCAGCCTGGGCAACAAGAGTAAAACTCCATCTCAAAAAAAAGAAAAAAAATTAAAAAATTAAAAAAGCCCTAATGCAAGGAAGCTCGTCTGGCTTGGTTTACCCAGAGTTAAAAAAACTTAATTGATTTGGGGACATACTTTTTAAGGGAACACTTGTGAACCACTTAAAAATTACTGGGCCAGGCACGGTGGCTCACGCCTGTAATCCCAGCACTTTTGGAAGGTTGAGATGGGCAGATCACCTGAGGTCAAGAGTTCGAAACCAGCCTGGTCAACATGGTGAAACCATGAAACCCTGTCTCTACTAAAAATACAAAAATTAGTCAGGCATGGTGTCAGACACCTGTAGTCTCAGCTACTCAGGAGGCTGAGGCACAACAACCGCTTGAACCCAGGAGGCAGAGGTTGCAGTGAACCGAGTTCGCGCTACTGCACTCCAGCCTGGGTGACAGAGTCCAGCCTGGGCAACAGAGAAAGACTCCATTTCAAAAAAAAAAAAAAATTATTGCTCTCTGAACTTATTTGGTACCTGCCAATTTAAAATAATCTACCTCCAGTCTTCATTAAGTTCTTAGGTATAAATTTTTTTAGAAAGACATCAAGGCTCAGCAAGTATGTAAGGTCATTTGTGGCATATCCTATTTATGAAAATAATCAACTTCTGGACTTTAGTCCTTTATTCATGCTTGTCCCAGTAACTGGAATTCAATGTTTAATGATTTCATAACCCTTGAAAAAGTTAAAAGAAACTGAAGGTGCTTATTTTAGACATCTGAACTTACTGACTATATTTTTGTTGTAGCCATGTGTTTTAACTCCAGCGTTCCATACTACAGAGCGTTTTTAGATTATGACTCAGTTAAAAACTAAACTGAACTCAACTAAAACTAATTTACATTCCTGCACTTAGTCATCAGTTAAATTGGTCAATAAATATTTCTTGAGGGTCTAATATACGCCACAGACTAAGGCACTGGGAATACAGAAATGAAAACTACAAAGAATAGTCTTTGCCCTGTGAATGCTTGCAGTGTAAATAGGAAGATAAACATTAGGTAAGTCATGGTGGAGAGGAAGTATTAAGATCCCTGAGAAAAACTATCAAGAGGATCCTACCTACCCATCTCCAAGTCCACATCTCTGTAAACTAGGAAGAACATAAAGAAGAAAGAGCCCACACTTCATCCAAAATGACAATATCTTTATTACATAGGAGGGACACATCCCAAATAATTGTTTATAGCATTCCCAACAATAAAATCAATGGCCTAAATGTGAAATTAATTGGAAGCCACAGTCCTAATACACTGTTTTGGCGATTAAGCACATTAGATGGGATTGTTTCAGAAGGCCTAATTATTGTGTCTGCCACACTCATCTGTTTGAGTCATTCCTAACTTTTGGACTGCTGCCTAGACAATTCTGCAATACGGTTTCCGTTGCATATTCTTTTTTTTTCTTTAATGCATAACGTTTCTCACTATACTCAAAGCTCAAAGCTCTAAACTGTGCTTTTGCAAATTCTAGATAAGAGTTCAATAGTTCATTGAAGTGTTGATTGCACTGAGTTTGTGTAAAGGTTAATATTTCATTTCTGTTTTGCAGGTTTATCATTTAAAAGTGCCTGTGTGAAGTCACTTTTGCTGGAAACTGCAGCTTGGGAGCTTTCTTTGTATTCACATCCCGCTCTTCTGTCAAGTACACTTTACCCTGACCTCATGAGTGGATAAAGATACCTCAGTTGTCTGACTTTGCCAATTGCTTAATTTCAGAATTTAAAAAGGGGGAAGAAAAACGTCCTGCTAAAATATGAACATCTGAGTGTCTTATTTTCCAAGATCGTCAATAGCTGTGAGCATCAGCATTAAATATTCTCCCAAGGAGTCCCATGATATTGAAGTCACTTTATTAATAACAGGTGTATCTGCAAAACAGTCAAGAGACTCGGACGTTGAAAGCCAGAGATGACACTGAGAGTGCTTTTATTGCGGCCCACCATCTTCAAGTGGGACATATTGATTGATGAGTGATTGCCTGTCCATACACTCTCTCATCATCCTGTTTCCTGGATTGGACTTCACTAAGCAATTTATCACTCACCTTCAGACTTACATGTGGGAGTTTTCACAACAGTAGTTTTGGAGTCATTAGAACTTGGATTGATTTCATCATTTAACAGAAACAAACAGCCCAAATTACTTTATCACCATGGCTTTGAACGTTGCCCCAGTCAGAGATACAAAATGGCTGACATTAGAAGTCTGCAGACAGTTTCAAAGAGGAACATGCTCACGCTCTGATGAAGAATGCAAATTTGCTCATCCCCCCAAAAGTTGTCAGGTTGAAAATGGAAGAGTAATTGCCTGCTTTGATTCCCTAAAGGTAAGAGAATGCGTTTTATGTGTCATTTCAATACCACATTGGACTTGCAAACAGAAGGCTTTTCATTGCACTTTTACAGAAGTTTAAAAATTGCTTTTAGATTCTATTTTCTTGTTTGTGGTGACTGTTGGGAGATTTTTCACTCAAATTTTTTCATATCAGGCATATATAAATTTTTTACATACCCATGTTTAAATTAAAAATACATGATGATGTATTTCTGGTCTGGCATGACATTCATGTACCCAAGAGTTTTAAATCAAAGTCTGGCTTGTGACAACTGAAGATAAATATTTTATCAACATTTGATCTTCTGGAGGTTATATAAAGGTGAAGAAATTGAATGTGTCACTTTTAAGTGCCAGTTATTCTGGCTTAGCTCTCGAAGAGTTTTCTATTCTTATGGCTCTTTTTTTTTTTTCCCTTGACCGAGTACTTCCTAAAACTCTTCTTTGAAAATGAGTCATGGCTAACAGAAATTATTAAGTACACATTCAATACTCAATACTTGAGAATCTACTTCATGTGAGTTATATGACAAAAGAAACTAAAGTGATTCAGATGGCACCCTTGATGAGCTTACTGTCTGGCAGGGAAAATACAGCATATCAGCAAGTATCTACAATGCGAGAAGAAGGGGACACATGCCTTGTGGGAGGGACAGACAGTAAAAACATTTCTATGGAGCCCATAGAAGAGAGCTGGTTTCCAACAGACTGTTTTAAGAAATGTTTTTGGAGATTCAAGGCATCTGAGTCATATACTGAGTTGGGTGGAGTTAGGATGGAGAGAATTTAATGAAAGATCTAGAAGGGCATGAGTTAACCCATAATGCTGTGGGGTGTATTCAGCCCTAACATTATGAATCTGAGATTGTCTAGGGCAGTCCTAGAGGCATAATGATATTGTTTCCAGGAATAAGTAAGGCGCGTAGGTTAAAAGAGCTCAGTGTTTACAACTCTGCAAGACTTCAGCAAGTTTACCAAACAGTTAAGAAAATTGTTTATCAGTGTTCTTGACATTTGATTTGAGAAATTATAGAGCTGTTAGTTAACAAAATAGTGACCCTAGCCTATTCTTGGGTGTTAAAGAGACTGAGTTGTCCTTTGGGAGAATTTTGTCTTAAGTAAAAAATCATGTCTTGTAAGACATAAGTCAAAATTTATAATTCTTGTAAGACTTCAAACTATATATTTCAGTTTTAATGTATCTTAAAGAGAAAATTTGTCAATACACTCAAAGCAGGAAAATGTATTTCTGACCCAACAAAAGTCTTTTAAGGGTAAAATTTTGACAAATTAGATCTGTAATCTACATCAATACCTACTCCTATTTTATTCCTTTTTATCATAAAAGGTTTATTAGACTAGACTTTAAAATGATGAATTGTTTTGCCTAAAATGGAAATGAATAGATGGATAAATCACAATTCATATAAACTATAACAGTACAAGCATGGTTATATATTAGTATTTATTTTGCCTTTAGTCAAAAAAGTAAAACAAGTCTGTATTTGCCTCTATGATTATCAGCAATAGAAACATTCACTATGAAAAAGCAGTGTAGGCCGGGCACGGTGGCTCAAACACCTGTAATCCCAGCACTCTGGGAGGCTTAGGTGGGCAGATCACGAGGTCAGGGGTTTGAGACCAGCCTGGCCAGCATGGTGAAACCCTGTCTCTCCTAAAAATACAAAAAATTAGCAGGGCATGGTGGTGCACGCCTGTAATCCCAGCTACTCGAGAGGCTGAGGCAGGAGAATCACTTGAACCCAGGAGGCGGAGGTTGCAGTGAGCCAAGACCGCACCACTGCACTCCAGCCTGGGTGATAGAGTGAGACTTTCTCAAAAAAAAAAAAAAAAAAAGCGGTGTAGATTTAAAACTAGATCATAAAAGCTTCAAGATATGAAAACAGGTCAGTGATGATAAATTAATTTTTCAGGTCATCCCCAATTTTTCCGTCTTATTAATCCAAGCCTTCTCCAGTTGGATATTTAATATTAAACGTCACAATTTTTGCCAGACTTTTAAAAACCTTATATGCTTTAATGTAATTAGAGAAATATGGGGAAAATAATTCCTGACTTATTAAGGCCAAGTATTTTGTGACTATCAACTGAGCAACAATGCCTGGATCCTTGTTATTCATCACATCACTTTGGATTCATGAGGAACAATTGTTTGAGGAATCCAGTCCCCAGAATAAAGGGTCATGAATCATTTGTTCAGCATAAAAACATGAGCCAAGTTGTGAGAATGTTGAACACTATTCAAGTAAAAAAGGGCTTTAAAAATCATTTTCAGAAGTGCCTGGTGGAGCCTTTTTGAGGTGTTGAAGCATAGTTACACAGTGCCTCAAGTTATCAGTTCCCTTTCAGAATTGTAAAATTTCAGGTTATTTGAGTGCAACATTATACATTTTTAAAACTATCCAACTGAAAAGAATGTGAAAACGGCCCACAGGCACAGGAGTAAAATAGACCTGAGTCTGAATACCTGCTCAACCACTTCCCAGCCTTGGGTGTGTCATTTATGACTTCTTGATTTGGTTTCCTCATCAGTAAAAGGAGGATATTCAGCAGAGAAACTGGCTGAAGTAGGCACAGTCTGTAGCAACACGCTGGCAGATTTACCTTACAAGGTTCTTGTGAGGATTGCAAGCTCTTTCCACAGGACAGACCAAAAAACAGTAGCTAAAAAGAAAAATAATGACAGTGATAATTGTGAAGCTGTTTAACTTTATTTCATAATAGATTTAAAAAAGACAGTGTTGCTCAGTGTGCAGCAGAGAGAACCAGTGTGCAATACAGAGAAGCAGCAAGGGCTTGACTAAACCTGGCTGGGACCTAGGCAAGCTTCATCACTTGGGACGAGTTATTTTACCTCGTTGGCTTCAGTTTTCTCTTATATAAAATCGATATAATTCCCACTTCGTAAGGTTACTTCAAAGACTACCGACCTGTGGCATCCCACATGGTTAGCCCAGGACCGAACAAGTTAGGACCTGGCAATATTAGTTTCTTTCCCTTCGTAATAAAGCATCCGAGGATAGCCACTGATTTTGATGACTAGCTTTAAAGGCGAGATCTTGTGCTCAACTCTTAACAAGTCCAAACTTTTAAGAATTAGCTGTGTGAATGATAGTACCTCAATTATACAAATTAGTCATGACAAGAAAAAAGATCTGGGGGACACAATATTTTTGTTATTTATTACAAGATATTTTGTGCAAACCCTGTGGATAATTTATTTATAACCACGAAAGGAATCTATGTTGGCCTATCAGTATGAGGACAAGTCAATCTGAGTCTTTTTTTATTGTTGTTATATGTTATTTACAAATATGAGTAAACTTTTCCATAAGTATGTACTAAATTTGTTGGTGGAAAGTGATTTGCTGAGTTCTTTGGCTTGAGAATTATACATGTATAAATGCATTTGTAGAAGACATTTTGGAAAATACAGCACAGTTCTTACTGTGAAATTTGTGCGTTATTCACATATCTTGTTGCATTTTATGTAAGACACTGAGCATACAAGTGGCTGTGATTTTTTTGGAAGTTTCAGTATTATTATGAACAGTAGACATTGTTTAATGATTTTTCTGGAAGGCCAGGTCACATTCCAGAATGCTGTGTTCCACGAGTTAGGTTAACTTGACAAAATGCAAACTGTTTTATGAGCAATCATCTCCCTTGGAGCAGAGGCCTTGACCACGTTAACCGTGTCTCTGATGCCTTTTATAATCCATGAAACACTTTCCCTCACAGCTAAAATGTTTGAGATTTTTGTTTCCAGATTCTTTTTCCTGTGATTGATAGGAATTAATCTGAACCATTTGGCAAATTGAACATCAGGAAGGGAGTGCATAAATTAACTTTAATACTTATTAAGACTAAAAGTGTCAGTATTTACCACTTTTAGGAAGTATTTATTTGCTTAAACATTTGAATTCACACTCGGCTTTAAAAAGGGACACAATTTTAAAAATAGGATTGCTAATTTTGGTTGAAAACCCTCAGAGTATGGGGGAAAATTGTTTAGACAATTTTTAGAAATTTTAGAAATGTCTAAATTTAGAAATTTAGACATAATCTTTTGTAATAAAAATTCATTTCGAGTACAGTGAGATCCTTTTTAACACCTGCATCAGATGATGTCACTGCTGTGTTCAGGATCTTCCAGTGGCTTCTCACCACACTCAGAGTAAAGAGCAACCCTGCAAAGGCTGCCTAGGCCCTACGAGATCTGCTTCCCCCTCCCGCCACCTGACTTCATTTCTATTGCCACCACTCCCTCCAACCCACTCCAGCCACACATCTTTGCTCTCCCCTGAATATGCCAAGCAGGCTTTGCCTTAGGGCATCTGCACTTGCTCTTTCCTCTGTTTGGAATACCCTTGCCTCAGCCACACAAACAGCATGTTTCCTGGTTTCCTTAAGGTTTCTGATTAAAAATGCCAACTTGTGAATGAACCCTTTCTGCCAACTTATTTCAAAAAGTAATGCTGCCATTGCTGGGATCCCATTTCCTTCTCACCTGGCTTTACTGCTCCCCCTAACACCAGCATTTGATATGAGAGATGCTTACTTGTTTATTGGCTTATTATCTGTCTCCCTCCTCCACTCTGCTAGAACATAAGCTCTATGTGGATAGGGACTGTGTCTGTTGTGATCACTCTTATATTCCTGGAACCTAGAACAGTGTCTCATACATAATAGATGCTCAATAAGTATTTGTTGAATTGCATGTTCTCCGTGTTCATCAGGAAAGTTTTCAAGCCTCTCAGATAGGGCTGCTGGATTTGATTGTACAGGGGTGCACTGCACTCTAGGGGTGCCTTTCTCATCAGTCTGTGTGAATGACACCCCCTGGAGTTGTGCAGTGGACAACCTGTACAGCCATGCGCTATTGCCCTGGTGTCAGTATCTCAGTAGATTTCAAAATCAGGGAGTTCTGTGTAGGAATTTCAAGACTCTGGAAGTATAATACAACATTGACAAATTTTCAAGTAAATAATTTGATTTCCTTTTCAGGGTAATTCAAGCTGCATATGATGCAGAAACTACTTTTTTTCTATCCTCTTTGTCTGTCCAAATTTCAAAGATGTCAAGTGTCAGTTGCTCATTTACCTATGGGATGCTGTCTGTAATTTAGCTGATGGCAGTATGTAATTTGCCAAGACTTTTATTGCTGCTGGGCTCCTTAATAGCAGTGAATTATTTGCAGAAATTGTTTGAGTATTTTCTAAGTTATTAATTTTGGCTTGATTTGCAAATATAATCTCAGACAAATTGTTTATTATCAATAGTAATCATTGTAGTAACATAGAGCCTACTATATGCCAGGTACTTTTCATGCATTATCTATTCCAATAACTCTGTCAGGTAAATATGATTAAATCACCCTTATAGATGTGGATACAGGTTCAAAAATTTAAGTAACTCACTTGTGACTACCAAACTCATGAATGGTGGAGAAGGGGCCTCACTCCAGGTAAGCATGGCTCCCAGCCAGCACTATCCATTCCCTTCTCGTAACTGCTCTTACTGAATAAATCACTGATGTGGTTAATTCCAAAATTCTTAATAGCTTAATAATATTCATGTTTAACAAGATTAGCATGTTGAGGTCCAAAAAAAAAAAAAAATTCTAGGCCAAGTGCAGTGGCTCACACCTGTAGTCCCAGCACTTTGGGAGGCAAAGGCAAGAGGATTCCTCGAGCCTGGGAGATCAAAACCAGCCTGGGCAACATAGTGAGACCCCATCTCTACAGACAAATTTTAAAAATTAGCCAGTTCTGGTGGCATGCACTTGTGATTCCAGCTACTTGGGAGACTGGGGCAGGAGGATTGTTTGAGCCAGGAGGTTGAGGTTGTAGTGAGCCATGATTGCACCACTGTACTCCAGCCTGGGGGACACAGCAAGACTTCATCTCAAGAAAAAAAAAAAATCAAAAACCATTCTAAAATAGAAGCTCCCAGGAGTAAACCTGTTTAGATAGCAGAAATTTCAATCTTTAAAAGACAGAGACACTACAAGAGAAAGTAAGGCATATGTTGTATTTGTTTCTGTTTTTGTCTGTATATAAATATTATACCATCACCTACTAAATCTCTGTAACAAAAATGGTTTTTGTCCAAGGCATTGTTGGTATGTGTGTGCTCCCATGTGATTCTGAAATGCATAAGTCAGTTTTATAATGTAACAGAGTGCAGGCAGGTTCATGCTTAAAGATTCTTGGACCCACCAATTGTACTTCCTGAAAACAAGCCCATCTCTCTTTCATTTGGCTTCAGCTGTTCTGGGTATATCAACCACTTCCCCTGTGCACCCTCTCTGGACACTATTCAGACTTCATGTCATAGTTTACTCCTAGAAATCCATGCCCAGTGAGAGCCCAGAAATCCCATCTGAAAGATGGGATTGTCTTACTTATTGTGCCCCAACACCTAGCGTGGCATCTGGCACAGAGCAGAAGTGCAGTCATCCCCAGAGAATGCAGACATGAACAAAGAAACCCTTACAACTTTTCCAGATGGACCTAGTGCTGCTCTATCAGTGATCCCCAGACCAAAACCTTCCTTTTATGTCGTTCGCCATTTCCTTTAACATCTCCGTTTCATTTTGCAGGTTTGGTCATTCGAGGAGAATTCTCTCCTGCTACTTTTTGCCTGTGTTGTTTTCCTAGTTCTTTCACCACGCTCGCCGCCTTTCCTACTTTCCCTCTAAGGCCACCTCTTCCTCCCCTTGCTTCCTCAGTGTGGATGCTCCCGAAGACTTAGGATCAGCCTTTCCTAGTTTAGGTTCAGTCATCAGCTCTGAAAGATTATCTGCTTTCATGCATTCATTTCCCACCGCTGTGCCAATGAATTCCAAATCTGGGTGTGTGCCCTCGCTTGCCACCACCATGGCTGCAACTACCTACTGAACATCCCCATCTGAATGGCCCATTGTCACCTCCGGTGCCACACCTCTAAATCCAAACTCCTGCCTTCCTACTACAATCCACTCCCACCCATGGGTGCCTTGTTCCCCGGGCACAAAGCCTGACCACTATGGCCCAAACTCTTGGTCCTTTCTCTTTTGTTGTTGTTTTTCAGGTTGTAGGGAAGTATACCTTTAAGAATTAATCAAAACTAAGAAATCTTTACCCAGAAAAGTATCCACACTCACAGACTATTTCAAACAATCTGCAGGGTTTCATGTTTGCTTTTAAAAATTGTCTATATATTGCAAGTTAAGAAATCTTCATCTTAAGAGAAGTCTGAAACATTTAAGAAGGCCTGAGGACGATTAAAAAAAAATCTTTGGGTTACTTTACAAATTTGCCCAGAGTCAAGAGTAGCACCAAATTCCTCCCAATACCCAAGATATTCTGTGCTAAGGAAGGAGAAACATGCAGCTTTCAGGATAAAAGCAGAACCGTGACTCCCTAAGAGCAGGTGGAATCAGCTTCAGTGCCTTGAGTGAGCAAAGGAGTGAGGATTTTCGGGGCATCAGGCACCTCCAAATGTCTCACTTAGGGATGGCACATATGCACCATAGAGAAAGCCCTTTATCTGGAGAGAGAAAGCCCCTTTCCTGGAGACAGCATCCTCCAGTAAGATGCCTACATTCTAGCCCAGTTTACAATTTAGAGTTAGACAAGATCATCTCTGTTTCAGTTTCCTAGGGCTGTCACAACAACGTACCACAAACCATGTGGTTTAAAACACCTGAAATGTGTTCTGTCTCAGATCTGGAGGTCAGAAGTCCAAAATCAAAGTGCTCTTGGTCCTTTCTTTGTTGTTGTTGTTTTTCAGGTTGTAGGGCAGTATAATATCTTTAAGGGCCACGCTCCCTCTGAAGCCCCTGGGGTTGGGGAAGTTGGGGGAGAGGGGTGGAAACCAGTTCTTGCCTCTTTTGGCTTTTGGTAGCGCTGTGTGTTCCTTGGCTCATGGCAGCATCACTCCAATCTCTACCTGCCTCTTCAGATGGCCATCTTCCTGTGTGTCTCCCTCCACATCATCTTCCTGGTGTTTGAGTCTGTGGTCAAATTTCTCCTTCTTATAAGGACATCAGTTATATTGGGTTAAGGCCCTGCCCTTCTTTGGTATGACCTTATCTTAAATTATATCTGCAACTACCCTATTTCCAAATAAAGTCACATTCTGAGGAACTGGGGGTTAGGACTTCAACATATATTTTGGGGAACACAATTCAACCCATTAAAATAATATATACACCTAGAAAACATCGGAAATTCAACACTGTAGTTTAATTCAATTCTAATTATTGAATTTGGCAAGAGAGAGGAGGTTTGCAAAACTCCGGAGGGTCTTTGGTACTGAATTGAAGAAGGAATGATGACAAACTGGTGTTCCATGATTACAACATTCTTTGGTTAAAACATGTAAAAATAATTCATGGAGAAAAATAGCAACACCTATTTTCACCTATAAATGAATGGAGTACAGTATCAATGTTTATTTTAATTGTATTTTTTAATAATTAGGTTTATTACTCATTTTACTTTGGGCAGTGATGCTAACTTTTGTTAGTCGGTGTATCAGTTCTTATGAAACCATTTATTATTAAGGTTTAAGGAGAAAGAAATATTTATCATGTTACAGGATTTGTGTAATATTCTATTCTTTCTAAAAATGAAAATAGCATTTTGTCAGTACCCTTCTTTCAATCAAACTTTTGTTTATATTTTAGGATTTTAAAAAATGACACAATAGGAAGCAAAGATTTAAAATAAAAAGCCCTGGCCTGGGAATCTGCATCTAAGCCCTGGTTTTGTCACATATAACTTTATATCATTTCACCTTTCTGGGATCCCAGTGGCTCACTAGCAAATATTCTTTAGCTCACTCATTCATTCATTCATTCATTCTCTCATTAACTAAACAAAAGGGGGCAAATAAAAAGGAACCAGGAAGGTGATATGAACAAATGACTCAGCTCTCCGTGTTGAAGAGATGCAGGAATTGCTGGAGACAGCAGAAAATTAACTGAGGATCTCATGACCCCTTTAATGACAGCAGCTGCCACTCAGCAATAGACAGCTGTTGCCTGCCTTGTGATAATCTGAATAATTGTTAAACAGAAACAAATTCAAATTCTGATGTGATGTTTCCCAATTTCTGAATCTTGGCAATCAATTAAAATCTTTTTAAACCTTGGAGTCCAAATAAAACACATCTTCAGAATGGATTCAGCCAGTAGACTGCCATATTTAACCTCTGAAATAAACAAATACATATTGATCAGGTGCTCCTAAACACTGGGAATATAACAGCATACGTTGCTTCTTCCATCAGTAGAGATCATTGAGGGCACAGTGAATTTATCAACTGCTCTTAATCATCCTTGAAAGACTGTATTCACACTGATTTGGTGATTCACTCTCATCTGGTTTTCCTCTCACCTCATTGGTCACTCTTCTGTCTCCCTTCCTGAATCTTTTTCCTTCCGACCTCTAAATACTGGACTCTCTCCAGACTTAGTCCTTGAACATCTTCTCTACACATCCATGGTGGCACCGTACTCTACTTAGAACTCACCAAACACGTTCTTGCCTTAAAGCCTTTGTACTTGCTGGAGCAACCACCAGAACCCTTGGCCTGCCACATGTCTTTAGCCAATCCAACGACCATAGACATTTCTAGATGCTGAATATTTCTTAATTTCTATCTCAGCCCTGATTTCTCTCCTTAACTCTAGTCTTAGGTATTCAACTGCTTACCTGACATATCTACTTGGATATTTATTTAATGACATATCAGATTTAATGTGTCCACTAACAACTTTTCAACCTACTGTTCTCTTTGGACCTATTCTCAGTAATGGTACAATTCCTTGGGTGGATCAGGTCAAACACCTTGAAACCCACCTTCATTCTCCTCTTGTCATTGCTGCCATATCCAATCCATTATAAGTCCTGTTCGCTCTGTCTTCAAAACAGATCCTAGAGCACTTTTCATCACTTCTATCACGGCCACCCCAGTCCAAACCACCATCGTGTCTCATATGGACTATTATAGTAGCCTACTAGCTCTCATTTCTGTACTCTAGCACTCAGCGATCCTTTTAAAACATAAGTCACAGCATGTCAGTCTCTTGCTCAAAATCTTCCAGTAGTTTCCATTTCATTTATGAAATTCAAAATCCCTTAAGGCCCTATGTGATCTGGCACCTGTTGCATTTCTGGCCCCACAGATTAGCCACCTGCCCTCCCGCACCCCACACTGTGCTCCAGCCACACTGGCCTGTGTATTCTTCAGGGCCTTGGCACTGGCTGTTCCCTCCACCTGGAATGCTCTTCTTCCAGGGAACTGCAAGCCTCAGTTCTTCATGTTAGTTTGGTCTTTGCTTAAATGTCACGTTTGCTCACAAAAGCACCCCTGGAATTATCTTTATGTGACGCTGTCTATCTACTGTGTCTCTCCATTTTCTGTTTTCTCCACTAAATGTAAGGCTGGGAGGCAGGGACTGTGTTGTTGTATCCCTGTGCCTGGCAGCTACTGGCTGTACACCCATACTTGCTAGTGAAGAAATGCATCCTTATATCCTAAATTTTTAGATTCTAACTATTCCAATAAAATTCAAATCGTTTTTCTGGCTGCCTATTACTCAGTTTTTCCCATTAATGTACGAACAGAAAAACATCAATGCTAAAGGCTTTGTACAAAGAAGGCTCTTTGGTTTACAACTCAAAAGGTGTTGCAGGCTCACTCACGTGTATAGCTGTCCTAAAAGCAGGTCACATGGAGACTTGCTCACAAGTGTCAGCTAGAGCTATTAAAATTCATGGATTGGCTTGTTGGGAAACTTCACCGTTCCCAAAAACTTGGCCCTAGCTGATGCTGGTGTTTGATAAAATTTTCATTAGTCTGCTGTGAAATAAGGACACTGAAATATGTTTTTCTCATGAAGGTAAATTCATTCAATTTAAAGGCTGCTTATTTAAGTTGATATATATTGTGGGGTACATAGTGATGTTTTGATGCATGTAATATATAGTGATCAGATCGGGGCAATTAGCATATCCATCAAACATTTATCATTTCATTGTGTTGGGACATTCAATATTCCAGCCATTTGAAACTATATATATTATTGTTAACTACAGTCATCCTACAGTGATATAGAACACTAGAACTTATTCCTCCGATCTAGCTGTAATTTTCTACAAAACGTTGTGTTTTATTCCAAGTTTGTTTTCTTCTTATTCTTCTGATTATTATGTTTATTTCTATTTATTTATTTATTTATTTTTGAGACAGAATTTCACTCTTGTTGCCTAGGCTGGAGTGTAGTGGCGTGATCTCGGCTCACTGCAATCTCTGCCTCCTGGGTTCAAGCGATTCTCCTGCCTCAGCCTCCTGAGTCGCTGGGATTACAGGTGCCTGCCACCAGGCCTGGCTAATTTTCTGTATTTTTTTATTATTTTTTTTAGTAGAGATGGGGTTTCACGATGTTAGTCAGGTTGGTCTCCAACTCCTGACCTCAAACAATCCACCCGCCTCGGCCTCCCAAAATGCTAGGATTATAGCCGTGAGCCACCACACCCGGCCTATGTTTATTTCTTTTATAAAATGATTGTCTTAGTAGGTGAGTCTTGTTGTTCTTGTTCCATAATGCCTTTACTTGGCAAAAAGAAAAAATAAACGGGCAACTCTATGTCAGTTTCTCGCTTTTTTTATTATATATTACTGCTTCATAAAATTCAAAGGCAGGGATCTATCTGTCCATACTACTTGGACTGAAATCCACACCAGCAGACTCACTCATTTGAGTCATACACACTGGAAGAGTTTTGTCATAAGAAGGTCACTGTGAAATTCACATGTTACCTGAGAGGACCCAAGAAGTTCCTCAAGCCATTTTCTGTTAGCAAATGAGGACAGCTTGATCCATCAAATAAGTAATATCCATTTGAGGGTGGGGAAGGAAAGAGCCCAATCAGAAACCTCGAAACCTAGAATGGCTTTGTTTCAGTGCACATAATCAAGTCCCCAAGAAGCCGAGAGAAGCCAGCAGAAAATGCCAAGGTCTAAACGAAGGCCAGCAGGCATGCCCCTGGGACTGGGGAGACCAGGTTCGTTCTGCAGGAGCTAGATCAATGATGAACTTCACCTATTTCACAATTTTTCCATTAACTGACCCTGCTAATACTAAATAGCACATACTTTCCACTTGGTTTGATTCAATTTCCTATGGCTCAAAGATTATAGTCCAGTGTATAGTAGTCTTTCTCAGCACCATCATGACCAAGAAGAATAAAACTGATACTCCTAGGACAAATCCTCCCCTGAGCACTGACCTTTGGGGTTCAGGGAATGAGTAGATGTTGACATATTTATTTGTGATCAAACTTACCTAAGCCATCCTGCCTGACCAAACAGCATTTTGGGGCTAAGACTGATGAGACCATTTTCTTATGCCTGAGGTTGTACCCACACAATATTAAGCTCTGTAGAACATGATATATTGCCAGGGGAAGGAGAAAAAGAAAATGACTTAGAGGCCGTAACCTAGTTAAAGCAAAACAGAATGGCTAGATTGAACTTCAGGGATGTTCATATTTCATTTAGATTATTATCATCTCAATGGAGCATTTCTTATTCTTAAAAAATATATAATGTGTCTAATTTTTTACTAAATAGTGATGTGGCTGCTTAGGTACATTAGTAATCAATCTTAATATAAAAACTTATGTGTTGAAAAGTGGAATAGAATATATGGAGGCTCTTAAAAAATGACCATCTGGTCTACATCTCCAATCTCATTTGGAGGAACATTTCAAGTGCTCCCAGCTCTTAGTAAAATCATTAATAATGACTCTAAAATAATCATTTGCATACCTGCCATGAAACTAGGCATTGACCCAGATGCTTGGGATCTAAAATTAATCAGTAGCAGCCCTCATTGGAGGCATTTAAATCATATGGCCTCTCCCCCATTCCTGCTAACTTTCGGTTGTTAACAGAAGCTGGAATAGCTGGAAAATACCAGGAAAACAAAATTCGTAATGAGGAATTCTAGTAGGTCCAGAATCTTCTGAGTGGTATGTAAAGTCAAGGAGAAAGACATTTCACTTTCTAGGGAACTTTAAATCTCTTTATTCATTTATTTATTTTACAAATAATCATCGAGCCACTATTAAGTGCCAAGCACTATGTTTGGTGAGCAAAGGAGAGGCGGGGACCTTACTTTCATGGACCTTGCAGCCCAATGGGGGAATCAACAGTATTCCAATACAGTGGTAAAGTAAATTAAAATGGAGGCCAGGCCCGAA
Source organism: Nomascus leucogenys (assembly GCF_006542625.1). Taxonomy (NCBI): domain Eukaryota; kingdom Metazoa; phylum Chordata; class Mammalia; order Primates; family Hylobatidae; genus Nomascus; species Nomascus leucogenys. The sequence continues at coordinate 122,255,112 of NC_044385.1, read as the reverse complement.
GAAACTATAAGCAGACATAGCCAGCAAGACCTCAGATATGACCTTGACCTAGCTCGATTTGCAAACATAAGCAAAACTTAACTTGAGCAATTTCTTGTAAATGCCTATATTAAAGAAGAATACAACTGAAACTCCAACCCATCAGAAGTAACAAACAGATGTGTAATTATGTAACTAGGGAATTTCCAACAGGATAGATCAAATAAGGTAACTGTATAACTGCAATCAGTCAAATATTTTCCCTGCGTTACTTCCATGTTTATCCTATAAAAGCCTCCCCGTTACAATCCCTCATGGAGTTCCCAAACCAGTTCTGGTTTGGAGCCACCCAATTCTTGAATCACTGTTTGCTCAAATAAGCTCATTAAATTTTTATTGTGCCTCGGTTTACTCTTTAGCAAAAGTAAAAAAACTAATAAAATAATCACAATTTCTGAAAAGTGTGATTTATGTATGAAATTTGGAGTGCCTCAGTATGACAGGCAGCGGGCACACCACTGGAAATACAGCATGTTATAAAAGCAGACAAATTTCTTGACCTCGTGGGATTTTCATTCTAGTGGGAAATGACAAAAAAAAAAAAAAAAAATCGGCAGAAACAGCCCTCCTTTCCCACCCAACAATTATTTATTTACCGACTATGAGAATTACTAGAAAGGAAATGGAGCAAGGTACTCTGATAGAAAACATTGCGATGGGGGAAGACTTTCACAGAAAGGGTGGCTTGTGATGTGTTCTCCAAGGAGTTGCTTTCTGAGCTGAGGCCTGAAGGAGAAGAGAGGAAGGCTTCCCAGACGCAGGGGAAAAAGCTCTAAGCCTAGAGACGAATGTGCTTTGCCAATTCCTGGAAACAAGAGGCCTGACATCATGAGTAAGACAGAAACTGTGTAGGTGTTTGAATGTTATGCTCAGCACTAGGATTTGAGCACAGGGATGACAGGCTCTGATCTGTCTTATGGGAAGACCAGTCAGCCTGGAGGAGGGATGGTAGGAGGAGGAAGGGCCAGGTGGTTGGTTCAAAAAAGCCTCTGCATCACTTACATTACTAATGCCACCCGGCTAGGGTGGAGGGGGCAGAGGTAGGTAGATGTGTGGATTTACAATATGTTTTGAGGTAGAATTATTATTATTATTATTATTTTGAGACAGAGTCTCACTCTGTTGCCCAGGCTGGAGTGCAGGGGTCCAATCTTGGCTCACTGCAACCTCCGCCTCCTGGGTTCAAGCAATTCTCTTGCCTCAGCCTCTCGAGTAGTTGGGACTACAGGCGTGTGCCACCACACCCAGTTAATTTTTTGTATTTTTAGTAGAGACGGGGTTTCACTGTGTTAGCCGAGGATGGTCTAAATCTCCTGACCTTGTGATCCGCCCGCCTCAGGTAGAATTATTAATATTAGAAAAGCTGATGTGTCATGACAGGTTATTAAAAAGATCAAGTAATATACATCCCATCTCCATTTGCTCTTTACCTTTGTGGCATCAAGAGTGATTGCTCGGGTCGGGCGCGGTGGCTCACGCCTGTAATCCCAGCACTTTGGGAAGCCGAGGCAGGCGGATCAGAAGGTCAGGAGATGAAGACCATCCTGGACACCGTGAAACCCCGTCTCTACTAAAAAATACAAAAAAACTAGCCGGGCGTGGTGGCGGGCGCCTGTAGTCCCAGCTATTCGGGAGGCTGAGGCAAGAGAACAGCGTGAACCCAGGAGGCGGAGCTTGAAGTGAGTGGAGATCGCACCACTGCACTCCGGCCTGGGCAACAGAGCCAGACTCTGTCTCAAAAAAAAAAAAAAAAAAAAAAAAAAGTGATTGCTCGAAGAGGGAACGACCCTTTCCTCTTACGAAGGCCTCTCTCCTGGCCCCATTTGCACTGCTGGTCATTTTACCCTTCATGTTCTCTAAGGCCGTTCTCGCCATAGTCGCTCAGGAGCTGGGTGTAAACCCAAAGCTTGGGGAGAACTCGGTTTATCATCTGAGCAGACTTCCCTTGGACTGCTTCTGTAGAAAATCCTACTAAACATATCCTGTGTCACTGAAGCTCCTGTCCCTTCTAGATTTCTCTTGGTTCGTCTTGAGATTGACTCCAGTCTCCTCAACTTTTTCTTTGTCATTTTAAACAGAAATTTCTATTTGATCATTTGTTTTTTGGAATTATTTTTTATTTCCAATTTCAATTCTAAATAAAAATCTAGCTCATTTTTACTTGAAGTTTAAGCCCATTTCTTTAATTAAATTGTAGAAAGTGTTGTTGACATCCAAATTCCTCTCTCGGTGAGCCCCAGGTCCTTCTGAAATTTCTAAAATCTTCACTTGAAGTAACTGTCACTTCTTGATACACAGTACAATTTCTTCTTTATTTTCCTGTAGGGTTTCTTCCATTAAGTTCATCTTGATTTACATTTTTCTCAGGGAATTATTTATTTCACTAAGATTTTCAATTTTATCACTTAAAATTATTTTACTCTAGTCAATCTTCTCTCTGAATATGACTACATAGATAATTTATAAATTATTTGTTTTCCTTTTATTTTTTAAATTAAATTTGCCAGATGTATGTCTGTTTTATTTGAAGGACCTGTTCTTGATCTTAGCTACCAGTTCTACAAAGTACAAATTATTGTATCTCATCATGATTATTATTATTTTTCCTTCTGAGTTTATTATCTCCTTTCTCCAGCTTTCTTTTTAATTGTTTTGTCTTTTTGCCCATAAATTCTGAGTAGAATATTTAGTTCTGTTCTCATAATTCTTTTTTCGTTAAAGTATTTGGGACTGTAAATCTACTACAAAAAATAGTTTTGGCTTTATCTTATAGATTTTTTCAAATAATATTCTCACTTTTGTTATTTTCTAGTTTGCTTGACTGCCTCAGCCATTATTTATGCAACCACTTCTAAAATATCCGAGTAATTTCATTTTTCTTTTTCCTTTGAAATTCTAGTAATACTTTGTGGTAGTATTTTATTATTAAAATAAAAAGGTACAGTTTTTACCTTAGAAATGCACTGAAGTATTTTTTGGTGCAGAATATGATCAATGTTTGTACCTGGTACATGACACTTGAGAAGATGCATTTCCTGTTCTTAAGGTACAGGGTTATATCAGCGTGCAGATATTTATCCAAACATTAAATAATTCAAGTGCTTTGTGCCTGTAATTATTTATTTTTGTCCCCTTGACCTGCCAGAGAGTTATGGTGATGCAAGAAATTTTAATACTCCTCACGTTTCCTTGTATTGCTAACAATTTTTGCATTTCATAGAATGATACTATGTCGTTCTGAGCTTAGTATTTCCTGAGTCTCATAGCCGTTTTTTGTCTCTGTCTTGTATCAATATGCAATTAACCTTTTTTTCAATATATTCTTTTTTTTTTTTTTTTTGAGACGGAGTCTCGCTCTGTCGCCCAGGCTGGAGTGCAGTGGCGCAATCTCGGCTCACTGCAAGCTCCGCCTCCTGGGTTCACGCCATTCTCCTGCCTCAGCCTCTCCGAGTAGCTGGGACTACAGGCGCCCGCCACCACGCCCGGCTAATTTTTTGTATTTTTAGTAGAGACGGGGTTTCACCGTGGTCTCGATCTCCTGACCTCATGATCCGCCCGCCTCGGCCTCCCAAAGTGCTGGGATTACAAGCGTGAGCCACCGTGCCCGGCCCTCAATATATTCTTTATTTTTGTTTTTGTTTAAATTTTTTTCTTTCCGTAGGTTTTTGGGGAACAGGTGGTGTTTGGTTACATGAATAAGTTCTTTACTGGTGATTTGTGAGATTTTGGTACACCCATCACCCGAGCAGTATACACGGAACCCAATTTGTAGTGTCATATCCCTTACCCCCTTCCCATCCTTTCCCCTGAGTTCCCAATTTTCTTCAACTTATTCTTTAACATGAATGTACCACTCCTGCTTTTTTTCTTCATGCTTTCCTGATATATCTTGTTTCATTCTTTTATTTTCAACTTTATTATATCTTTTTCATCTCATGTAAGCTTCATTTAATTGAATTTCATTTTCAATTTGAATTCATCTTGAAATCTTGTGTTTCTCTGATATTTATATTATTTCTAGCTTACGCTTCTGTATCTACCTTCCTTTATTTTCTTTTTTCTCCTACTGTTTCCAAAACCCCTCACCAATTAATCAATGACTCCGTTCAATATTGTGCCATACTCCCTGCAAGACACATGGAAATGTAACACTCGGTTCTTGTTCTTAGGGATTTTATAAACTAACTAGGAGACAGATAGCCATGCAGAATTTGCAATGAAATACTAAACCATGTGTACCAGTTATTAGCAATAGAGACTTTTTAAGAATACGGAAGTGTTAGCTGCAAGAACAACCAAAAAATGTCGTAGCAGAGAGCATTACGGGCTAGGTAGAATTTAGCTAAGTGGGAAGACAGACCTTCATGTTATTTACCTATATCGGTGGCTGCCAAATGCTATTCCTTTGGGGACTTATGGAGGCACCTGGTCAGTAGGTCTGGGTATGGATCCCAGTATTCTACATCTTTAGAAGCTCTCCAATGATGTAGCTGCATGGCCAAATTTAGAAAACATTACTTGAGGCCGGGAGCGGTGGCTCACGCTTGTAATCCCAGCACTTTGGGAGGCCGAGGCGGGCGAATCACGAGGTCAGGAGATCGAGACCACGGTGAAACCCTGTCTGTACTAAAAATATAAAAAATTAGCCGGGCGTGGTGGCGGGCGCCTGTAGTCCCAGCTACTCGGAGAGGCTGAGGCAGGAGAATGGCGTGAACCCGGGAGGCGGAGCTTGCAGGCGGAGCTTGCAGTGAGCCGAGATTGCGCCACTGCACTCCAGCCTGGGCGACAGAGCGAGACTCTGTCTCAAAAAAAAAAAAAAAAAAAAAAAAGAAAACATTACTTGAAATAGTTATATCACCTACTCTGAAACAGTTCTTACACTGTATAAATCTAGTGACTATCCCTGAAGGTTTACTTAAAGTTTCCATTTGTCATACAATGTTCAAATAAGGCACAAAGACTATGTTAACTCATAGATTACATTTCCCAAGTCAGGATAAAAAAAGATCAAGCACCTACCCCTACACCCTTTGACTTTTTATTCTTGTGACAATTCTAATTGCAGTGTCCAACTACGCAGAAGCCTATAAGTCATTAACTATAACTATAAACAAAACAACAATCACCCAGTTACTAACCACCCAGTTATTGCCAGTTTGAAATGTTATGGTATCATTGTGAAGGGAAAGTAAGCAATATGTGAAAAAATGGAAATGAATGAACTGGATGTGTTTATCCTGGAGAAAGAAAGATTCGGAGAAGACATGATAGCCCTCTACAAATGTTCAGAGTTAGCACATTGAAGAGGAAGTAACTTGCTCTGTGTAAAGAACAGGGCCAATGAATGAGATCTGTGGGAAGACACATCTTTGTTCAATATGAGGAAGAAGATACAAACATGCCTTGAGGGATAAAAGTTTCCATCTCAAGAGCTGCTCAAATAGGTGCACGCCTGGGATTAGTCTTGAGACTGTCTTTTAAAGTTTTTTTTTTTTTTTCTATACCAAAGATATTAACAGACAGTCCCATGCAGAACTAATTGCTAAAGTGGCCAATCCCAGCTTAGCAATAGAAGTTTTCCCCTGTGCCAGTGTTGAAATCTTTGGTTGCCTAGCAACCATTACGTATCTATGATGCGTCGGAAAATCATTTTTTTGTGCCTGGGTTGATGTTGTAGTTCTTAACACCATACTTGGTTCATTTCATTCATGACAAGTATCCCCATTATAGTTTGTTACATATCAAAAGGGTGTTGAGCTGCAACATGCACAGTAGTAATCTTCATCAAACCCTACCCAGCTGGCCAGCTTAGACATAATGATCACAGTAGAAATAGATGTTTGATCCATGCAGGAGATGACAGGATAGGACAATGAGAGCACAGTAACAGTTTGGGGACTCATAAAACTGTTAACATACATTTAAATCTAGTAGAGTTCTTGGAGTGATGGTACAAGTTTAATCATGAGGCCGGGCGCGGTGGCTCACGCTTGTAATCCCAGCACTTTGGGAGGCCCAGGCGGGCGGATCACGAGGTCAGGAGATCGAGACCACGGTGAAACCCCGTCTCTACTAAAAATACAAAAAATTAGCCGGGCGTGGTGGCGGGCGCCTGCAGTCCCAGCTACTCGGAGAGGCTGAGGCAGGAGAATGGCGTGAACCCGGGAGGCGGAGCTTGCAGTGAGCCGAGATCGCGCCACTGCACTCCAGCCTGGGTGACAGAGCGAGACTCCGTCTCAAAAAAAAAAAAAAAAAAAAAAAAAAAAAAAGTTTAATCATGAACCTTTCAACAATGAAATCCTGTGAATTTTGAATAAGTGACTAATACCAGCATTTAAGGTATAGAACAAAGTTTAAATACATAACATACTTAGGTCATAACTTTGCATTTACAGTCTCCTAGGAAACCAACAAAATATATCTGGATAGTTTAAAAGTATGATCTCATCTATAAAGAGCTGCTTTATATCATAAGAACCAAAGAACTGTTATTTGTCAAACTTCCACATTAAATATCTGCCAAGATCTCTTATTAGGTTTTCTTAGTAATAATGACTCAGTACATAAAATAAACCATGGAACTCTGTCAGATTCTATCCACACTAAATAATTGAGACACTCATTTCCTCTCCTTTGTTTGATTTCTCCAACCCAAATCATAATGTTACAAAGTGATTGATTTTGATTCATTTCTCTTTCTCTCTGAAAGATTTAGAACTGCTTTAGGTAACTTTTTATTAGCCAGTCCAAGACATTTGTACAACAAATATAATTAATAGCATTTTTAATGAAAATGATGGCATATTAATTGGTAATTTTTGGATGAGTGTTCTTCCTAATTACTTATTAACCTTTAAATCAGATATACACAAGGGAACAGAACAAGATTCATGTCTTTGAGTATCTGAAAGCTTTTTCAAGGTGCTTTTTATAAAAAGAATCCAGAGAAACTGTTTTTTCCCCCAGAGGGAACTTAAAATTATATCAGGAGCTAAGTGTGGTATGATGCTCAGCACATTAATATGCTACAGAATTTTTCAGTGTAGCTATTCATGGCCCTTCAGTGAATCATCATTAACAGAAGTATGGTTTAATAAGATAGTAAAGAGAATGCCGTCGATTTTTCTTTACCATTTAAATTTGAGCTAATTGCAAAAAGGTGCTTAAAAGAGAAAAATACTATTATCAGTTGAGATAGTCTATTTGAAGATTTTGACATACATACTAGAAAATGAGGGAGGCTAGACCAACAGAAGATTTCTAGATCTTTGGCCCCAAACATTAAGTCTGACTTCATGGAGCTGAAGAAAGTTCTATAGATAAGGTGTGATCAGCCTGACTCATTGCCATTTAAATAGTAGTCCTATCTAAATGGTTGAACATCAACTAGATGAAGAGACAGATGTGGATTTTAGAGGACAAAAGTCCAATTTCATTTTCTCGGATGGGAAAGGGCATCCCAGTCAAGGTTCTTGTCTGTGGCCCTGTCCTGGTCTGAGTTTCTGTCTGGCCTTTTTGTCCATGTGGTACCATTGAAGGAGAGTTACTATTTGAAGGTAAAAGTTGCATTTCCACTCCTTCTGCACATTCATTTTCTACTTATGCCTTACCTCAATGCCTTTGTTCTGTTAACTTTTCTGCTTTCTTCCTCCATCTCTGCCTTCATTCATTTATGTCATGGGCATTTTTTGAGGGCCTAACATACATGAGGTTCTGTCTTTGACATAGAGGGTGCAGCAGTGAAGACAACACTACTGGCTTCAAATTGCTGATAGTCAGGAGAGGCATCAAGATGAGTATCAGGCAACTGCCATACAGTATGATAAGTGCCAGGAAGGGTCTCCATGTGTCCTGGAGTATGGTAAGATCTATGGCATGAGCTCTGGAAACACCTTGTGGGCTTAACCCCAGACCAGGGGTTGCGGAGGTCAGAAAAAACATCTCATCAGACTTGACTGGGAGAATTGGGGTGGGAATGGGTAAGAGTGGGTACCATGGCCATCTCTGACTCTGCTTTCTCTAACTGCATGAAGCTGCCTATTCTCTCAGCCATCCCCTCCCTGTCCCTTCATGTCTCCATCTTCCATGTTTCCCTGCTAGATCATTATCTGCCAAAAAAGTATCCCCAGCCAAGGCCACCCATCAAACCACTCTGCAACAATAGAGACTAAGACACTGCTTAAAGGCCCTGCTGCGTGTTGAGGAAGAGCTGATGAAGGAGTCTGGATATCCATTCTTTTTCTATGGTTTGCCTCCCAGTTTCAAGAGGTCTGAATGCAGTTGCAGACGAAGTTTTAACTGTGGCTCTGCCTGTCATTCTAAACAAGCAAAGGCTGCCAGAAACAAGATGCAAAGACAAAATGCTAAACTATAGCTAGAGCAGCAATGAATAAATAAATAGGTCAATAAACACATAAGCACATATAGAAAATAAATAAACAAAATATTTCTCGAAAGGAGAGGGAAAACAGACACGTAGAAGAAAATGATAATAATAGCTGCCATTTACGGAGTGTATACTACACATTGTGAACTCTCTCAGACCTCTTCAGTATATTAGATATAATTCTTAAAACAGTCCTGGAAGGAAATTTGTTAAAAACGAAACTCTGGAGCCGTCTTTGGCACAAAGTAGGAAGGCAGTAATTATTTCTTGAATACATGAATAAATCTGTCTATTTGCTTGGTGTCTGTCTTCCTTCTCTCCATGGAATATAAGCTCCCTCATGGAACCTTATTTTGCCTTCTGCTGTATCCCAAGCACCTAGAATGCAGGCTGGAACATGGGAGGCACTCAATGAGTATGTCTTCTCTAAAAGATAGAAAACCTGAGACTTAACAAGACTCAGTATCTTTTGCAAAATCACACAATAGCTGGGAAGATCTGGGACTGGACCCAAGTTAACCCATGCTGTTTTTCCCTTTACATAATGTCTATCTCACCTTTTCTTTCTCCTCCCCACAATCATTCTTTAGTCATCTCAGGCCTGTTTATATTCCAGATATTCTTTTCTGTCAATAATTCACCAATAAGTTTCTGTTTAAGGACTTAGCGCAAAAGCATGCATTGGTGAATGAGTATTTCTCACGTATCTATTAAAGTAGGGAATAATGGGGAAGTTTTATTCTTCTGTTTGTGTGGAAAAAGCACTAGAGGAATACACAGGCATTAAGTATTGCTTGTCCCTTGCAGCTGCAGTGGGCCTTCTGCTATGAAGACAGTGCAGTCAAGCTCACTGATGCACTACAGCTCATTCTCAGGATCACCTGAGGTCACATGGTCACCTGATAAGTGTGGGCAAGCTATAATCTCATAGTATAATGATCATAGTGAAGAGAATAGCTTATAGTGTACCTGGCTGGTCTGGGAGGAAGTCAGAAAGAAAACAATGGGATGTTAGGAATTACAGGATTAGGAATGAAAATTATTGTGCTGGTCTGAAGAATCCACGACTCAGAATTTCACAAAGCATGGGCATTGATGGGTTTTGTTAGTACTAGATTCCAGCTACTTTCATTTTTCTAGTTTTTTTAACATTCTTTCTGTATTAATTTCTTCTCTCTATTTTTCCGATTAGCTGAATGAAATTTAAAGTTTTCTAATACTGACAGTGTTTTAGGGAACTATGTACTATCATAGTGCATGATAGTGTGTAAAGGCAACACAAGGTTCCTGCAATCAGGGAGTTTATATTCCAGGGAGAGAGAGAGGAGACAGACACCAAGCAAATAAATAGATTTATGGAATAAATTGATTCAGGCTTTTTGGAGGACAATTTGTAAATATATATTAAATTCTTAAAGGTTCACAATGGTTCAACTCAACCATTCCATTTCTAGATATTTATTCTGGAGAAATACTTGTGCATTTGAACAGAGGCATGGACATGGATGTTCATGTCAGTAGTATTAACACTTGGTTACATGAACTATGGTTCATTGATACTGTGAAATACTGTATATTTAGAAATAAGGTAGAATTACTATATCTGTCTGTCTGTCTATCTATCTATCTATCTATCTATCTATCTATCTATCTATCATCTATATCCAAGATTACACACGACTTGAAAAAATCTTTAAAACATATTACTTAGTAGGAACAAAAAAGCTTGCTGTACTATTTTTATGCCATTATTCTTTTTTATTTAAAAAACATTCTAAGAGATATACTCCATAGGTACATATATAATGTGTTAATCAGGTTGTAGCAGCTAAACTGTAATAAGAGACCCAACAATCATATGGCTTTTAACCATATGGCCTAAACCAATGAGCAAAAGGCTTACTCCCGTCTCATCATAGGATGCTGGGGGTGTTCCGCCGTCATCCATGGCCCATATTCCTTCCATAGTGTGGTGGTTCTGCCATATTTCAGGCTCTAGGGCCTTAGAATTGCATAGTCAAGGCTGGGTCACTGATACAGCCAGGTCCCAACCAGCCGTAAAGGAAAGGAGAAAATGCGGGAGAGGCCTATTCACTACCTTAAGGGTCCCACCCTAGGGACTGCACACATCACTTCCACTCACAATCTACTGGTGAAAACTTTGTCCAACAGCCACCTCTTATAGCAAGGAGGGTTGGAAATGCAGGCGCTGGCGAGGTGACCATGTACCCAACCATAGCTTAATGACAGTGAAAGTAACAGAGAATAAGTTTTGGTGGACAGCTGACTATCTTCTTCATCATACAGGGCAGCAGCATCCCCAACGTTTTTGGCATCAGAGACTGATTTCATAGAAGGTCGATGGGGGATAGTTTGGGGATGAAATTGTTCCACCTCAGATCATCAGGCATTAGATTCTCATAAGGATTATGTAACCTAGACTCCCCACATGCGCAGTTCACAATAGGGTTCCCACTCCTGTGAGAATCTAATGGCTCTGCTGATCTGACAGGAGGCGGAGCTCAGGCGGTAATGCTTGTCAACCTCCTGTCTAACTCAGAATCTGTAATACCTCCATGAAGCCCACTTAACCTCTAACTGACCTCTCTTGCAACATTGCCTTTCTCTTCATCTTATTTTTCACCTTCAACATCTTTACTCCACTGTACTCTCTTCCATGCTAGCCACCATTGATCTGCTTCAAAAATTTGGGTGCTCAATCCCTACTGGATTATAAATTTGTAAAGAAGTCAACAAAATTATAATCCGGTAGGGATTATACCTATAACTGGCCTTTTACCCTTGCACTGGGATTTTTTTCACTCACTCGTTTACTCACACAAATATTTTGGGCATCTATAACAATGATAGATAGATACAGTAGGAAGTTGGAGTGATGAGACAGAATTGTCATTGACACCAGCTGTCCCCTTTGGAAACATCTATTGAATTAGCCAAACAAGACATCTGTGTCTTGTTTGCTGTTAGATGTGTCTTGTTTGCTGAATAGATGAGTAATAAGGGTGGTTGATGTGCCTGAGTTAGTGGTAAAGCCATTAAGCTAAGTAAGACTTCAGAATAGGAGATGATAACTGGAGGTTCCTTAATGAGATGAGACTGGAATTGTACCTCTAGGCATATGTGATATTTGTCTAGACATAAAGACATTAACATGTACGGTGGGAATGGAGTGAACACTTATTGACTGCCTGCTACAGGCTGTGCACTGTGCCCGGCATTTTGCCTGCATTACTCCATTTATCCCTACAACACATTATTAAAATAGGTACCCTGATATTACAGAGAGAGAAAATGAAGCAGAGAGCTTATATTAATGCCTCAGGATCCCCAGGCTGGGAAGCAGAAGAGGTGGGATGTATGTTCAGAACTATTTTCTAGATAGATCTAAATCTGCCTGGTTTCTAATGACTTCACCATGTCTTGGAGCATTTCAGGCAGGAGGAGAAGCAGGAGCAACGTGATGGAAGGGAGCTAAGTGTGGTCCATCAAGGCACACAAGGGAGGAGGAGAGCGGGTTGGTGGTAGGATGTCATTCCACACGCTTTTAGGTTGAGGTCACCCTGGTGTCTGAGTGCTGTGGTCCAAGAGAATTGAGTTACTTGCAGGAAGTGCTGTATCATGCTTCACTTGGCATTGAGTTCTCCGCCAGCCCTGGGGGAAAGAAACCCCACAAGTCAGTCCAGCTCCACTGGCCCAATTTAACAAACCAGTTTAGATGTGGGGTTTAGTTAACAGAAAACACCACCAGCCTATATTAGTTCGTCAATAGCAAATGCTGACCGAGAGTCCTACAACCTTCCTGTTTCGTGAGCATCAGTTGCTCTGGGTGACTTGTGGTCACTAGGACATAGGGCAGATGGGTCTTCCTGGTCCTTGACCTGCATGGTCTCAGAGCAGTAAGCGCTACTCCTCTCAGATTTCTTCCGGTTGGATGCTTGCTCAGCTCTTCATGAGGTGACCGTATTCCAGTGTTTTCTCAGAGATCATGTTCTTTAAAAGTCCTTGAGATTTCTGCAGCAATTTTTCAGCACATCCTTGGAGGTGTGTTTATGCCTGGTCCTGCAACTATCTCCCCTTGCTTCTGCCCCGTGAAGGCCCTCTCCTCTGGAAAGCTGAAACAAAACTATCTTCCTAAGCTATTTCCCCTTCTTTTACTCTCTGACCCAAGCCATAAACAATTCTCAAATGCTTTCTAAAGACCTTTTCTCTAGAAGTGGCTTATTATTTTGATCAGTCAAATGAGAGGAAGAGAATCCCTTTTAATTAGAAAGGCATGGTGGGTAATGCTTTTTACAGAGCGTTACCTCTGTATTATGGGGGACCTAAATGCCGAAAGTAGTTTGTCCTTTTTTCCAAAGGTATTTTGGCTGTGGGGTGTGGTTGAGAGGGGAAAGCCTTGGAGCTCTCTGAGTAGGAAAATGATAGGAGAGAATGGATGTAATCTGGTAATCTAGAGTGGTAATATGTGCCCAGCACAATGCCAAGTTCTTTAAAAGTGTTCTTTCCCTTAATCCTCACAACTAACCCTATGATATTGGGCCCATTTTGTGGATGTGACAGCTGAACCTTAGAGAATTTTATTTTTCCTGTGACTGGTATGTGGCAGAGTTGAGTTTGATCCTGATAATTTCAATCCAAACACAATGGGTATAAATACATTACTAGTGAGGACAAAGAAACTTTCAGGAGGCTGTAGTGGAGTCTGTATTTCAGCTGGGGCCCAGACTCTGTTGGCTCTGGGAGTAGAATAGAAAGGAAGGGTGAGGCTGTTGACAGGAAAGGCTGGCAGGCAGAGAGTGAAAAGGACAGTGAAGAAGGGAGGGAGGGGCACTGACTGAGTGCCCTGCAGCCAAGCGTGTTCCAGCAGCTATGCCACCAATCCCTACAATCATGTCATGAAAAAGTTCTTATTTTCTCCATTTTGTGGTTGAGGAGATAGGTTCAGAGATGTGAAATGACTCTACAGTGCCCAAGTGGCGGAGCAGGGATTCAAACTGGGCCCTATGTGATTTCCAATTTGGAGCATTTTGTACCTCTCTGCACTCTTCAAATGTGGCTTCAAGCTTCAACCTTGGGCATGAGGAGGAATCACGAAACCTTTCCCAGAAACAGGGAAATCGTGTCGCAGTGAAGGACATGTGGGCAGGCTTTGGGATCATGAGTTCCTCGGGGAGGTGGCAGGAGTCTTTTGGGGTAGAAATGTCTTAAGTATCTGGGGACAGGAGCTGGCAATGCAGATTTGGATGGCAGAAGTCACAAGGCAAATGCCAGCCCACAAAGGAATTCAGGTGGAGTTGGGAGGGTCCTCGGGGCTGGGCAATGGGTGGGGGTGCCCACAAGCAGAAGCCAGGATTAACCACAGGACCAGCAAAAACATGGAGAAGGGACAGTTAGCACCATAGAAGAAAATAAGAAGGTGCCAGGGTCAGAGACAATCAAAATGGAGAAGGCATAGAGGTTGGAATCCAGGCATACCCCAGCCAGCTAGCTGCCGGCTCTCTCAACCATGCAGGCTGCACCAGTGATATTCTGGATTATTTCAAATTTATTAAGAATATATTACATTCCATTAAATGCTGCAGCCATGAAGGACACTGAAGTGTTTCCTTTCTCAGGCCTTCCTGCTCTGGTGGCAGAATGCCCCATTTTCTCAGGGGCTCCGTCTGACGGGTTATTGTATTCCAATAAAGTATTTGCTGAACATATGCCTCACATAAACAAATAGAAAAATAATAATAATGTAGACTATCTCTGAACCTTAGAAGAAAGTGTAGGCTTCATTTAATGAGCTTTGGAGACAACATAGCAATTTTTGATGTCCTATCAAGTTTGTTAAATTGAGATTCTACCAGGATTTTACATTGAGCCAGAACCAGCATGTCACAGGGTATAAATTAGGCATAATTGGATATGCACCGACTCTTTCGGTCACTGGATATAATTTAATGCTATAATTGAATGAGTGACACTGTTGTGGCCTGACAAGCCCTCTCCCAAAACTTCTAGCCCACTTTCAGGAAGTAACTGGGGAGGCAGAGTCCGTCGTATGACTTGATACCAGTGTTTTCCAAACCTAATCCCACACCTGAAGAAAGGCTCCAACCCATGGCTATTGGTTTATATTTTCAATAGAGGGGACAGGAATTTGCATTTTAAAAAATTTTCTGATTAATTCAGTTGGAAAGCCATATTAGAAAACACTGTTTTATGTTACTCAAGGAGAAAAGTCTTTGTCACATATTTTATTTACCTAAACTTTGTAGGGATTGACTTGGTGAGGCTTAGCAGGGAAAGTGTTTATTTGATTATTGCCTACACTGACTATTCATATGAGTTTAATTTTATATCAAAAAATATTTACCCCTTCTTACATATGGGGTCAAATGTAAAAACTCATTTATTTGCTTTTTTATTTTTAATTTAATGATAATTGCTATTATCTTTTGGCATGCTATCCAGAATATCTCATATACTCTAACTCTGAACAAGAATATAATGATCTGACAAGTGAAGGATTTCATAGTGGATCCTAGTATAAGATCTTTAAAGACCTGGTTTTGGATCCCAGAGCTATCATTTATAAGCTAGATGACCTTATGCAAGTCGTTTGCAAAGTGGCAATAATAATAGTAATATCTAGTCTGCTTAGCTCATAGAATTGTTATAAAAATCAAGTGATGTGATGAAATGACAGAGCTTTGCAAACTATTAAATGCGTTATTACATATATATTATTACATATATAAATGCATTGTTACAAATACATTATTACATAAACAAAATGCATTATTGCACAGAATTAAAATAATAAGTTCTATAGTGTTACTTCCACAACAGTCCCTGAGGAGAGAAAGTTGGAGGGATACCAGCTCTGCTTAATTTAGAGAAGCTCTGTTTAACCTTTATACCTTAAGATCTGACTTCACTGGAAATCTGCTGCTTAAAAAAAAAAAAAAAAGGTTGAAAATCAGTCTTCTGTGTTCTGTTGGGCTTTCTGCCCATATTCTTCCTTCTTTTAATTACCAGCCCACCCTTGATCAAGTAAGTGCTAATTACCACCTTCACAGATATTGTAAAAAGGTAAAATTCCAGTTAGCATCTTGACCTGACTTCTTATCAGGAGTTCCGGTTAAATTCTTAGGTTTAGTTGAAAAACAATGGTTAACATATATTTTTAGATGAATTACTCTTATTTTCAAATTTTCTTTCTGTTACCCCTATGCATAATTAAGAAACTGCTATAACAGGAGAATTTCTATTTACAATCTACTACTTGGAAATAATAGTGAAATCTAAGAGGTACACATGTATCAGATGATATGAGCAAATCAGAAAACGTATCTATCCCCAATACTCAGCCAATATTAGATTGATGTAATTTCAGATTAACTGCTTAAAAGCCTAAATCATGACTTCAAAATCCCAAATCAGCTGGGTATGGTGGTTCATGCTGGTAATCACAGCACTTTGGGAGGCTAAGGCAGGCTGATCACTTGAGCCCAGGAGTCTGAGACCAGCCTGGGCAACATGGTGAAACTCTACCTCTACAAAAAATACAAAAAATTAGCTGGATGTGGTGGCATGCACCTGTAGTTCCAGTTACTCGGGAAGCTGAGGTAGGAGGATCCATTACTTGAGCTTGGGAGGTTGAGGCTGCAGTAAGCCATGCTCACACCACTGCACTCCAGCCTGGGCAACAGAGGGAGACCCTGTCTCTAAACAAACAAACAAACAAACCAAAAATCCCAGGATTTTTATATTTTTTGTCAGAGTCTCATGATGAGTTTCTTCATGAAAAGTTCAAGACATTTGACAGAGAGCTACCCAAGCAATAATTATTTCTAAGAGGAGCGGAACAGGAGGGAAGGGGAAGAGAAGGGATAAAAAAGGGAATAGAACAAATGTGTTAATTCCAACAGATTCCAGTGGGCCTTTCTCTGCCCCGAGCCTGGAAGTGTCCTGGCATTTTTTGTGCCCTCACTGAGCAGCTTCCACTGCTAGTCTGCACATGTTCCCTTTCTCTCCTCACACAGGGGAAAGGTGGAAAAATGAAAACATTTTCTATGACATTAAAAATCATTTCCTCTCCTCTTTCCCCAGTGTCCCTAACCAGAAGAACCTAACTTAATAGGATATTTCAGATGACAGAATTGTCCAGTCTTCCTCGCCACCACCTCTTCACCCTTGCTCACTGCAGGGCAACCTGGTTGTTGCTCTCAATACTCCACCAACTGCCCTGGATGAAACCACCAGTAACTGTTTAATTGCCGCATTCATTGATCATTTTTGCAGCCCTTCATTTTATTTGACCTCTCAGCAGTATTTGACACGGTTGAGCACTCTCACCTTTTCTCACTTTCTTCAAACCTTCCCATCTTCTTCTTTCCTCTTCTTCAAGGCACATATTTCTAGAGCCTTCCATTACCCTCTGAGAGTAAACTCATGGTGGTCACTCCTTGCCACGACTGTGACATAAATGACACCTCTTACATTATATTGCAATGATTTGTAGACATGATGGAGAGGCTGGGACTGGACCACCAGTGTGACTGCCTTGGACATAAATGGGAAACTCACCCCTTGGTGGTCCTCATTTCACTTTCTCCATCTGAGCAAGGAACAAAGAAGCAAATACTTCCAGAAAAACTTGAAGGGCTTCCCAGCACCAGAAAGGGATGAGGAGAATAGGTGTCCTACTTATGAGCTCATTTTTCATGTGGAGGAAACCTGCATGGGAAGTAGGCAGCCTTTGGACATTTGTCTCCTGGGGCTCAGTAGAGTCTGGTGTTGTTGCCAGGCAACAAGAACAAGGCTCAAGGACTGTAAGTTCTTGTCTAGTTGGGAAGAAAATTTGGATGGATTCTCAAAAGGATTTCAGGAATGTGTGGAGGCTCTGCCTTGGTTGGGTCACTCAGTGTTCATGAAGTCTCCCTGCATGCCCAGCCCTGTAGACTCTTGATTTTTATCAATATAGCATCTTATTCCTTATTGTTCAAGGTATGTTCCTGTTATCTCCCTGGTTAAATTGAAAACTTTTCTGAAGGAGAGAAAGAAAGTCTAAATCTCGTGGGTTCCATCTCCCAGCATCCAACATAAAAAAACCGTCTTCAATAAAACCATGTTGATTGATTGGTTGATGATCGATTATTTGACCTACCATCCTAGTTGGTTGTCAGAAATCCTCTCCTTATTTTTCTTGGTGGACACAAGTTCAGTGATACTTGTAGAGGCCAACTTTGCCTTTCAACTTTGAACTTCTATTGATTTTTCCACTGTGCGTGCCAAAGCCTTAAATTGGTTCCAGTTGCTTAAAAGAGATGTATATTTTTCTTCTACACATTTTAAGGAAAAAAAAAAAAAAAACTTGGAGCGTATTTTCCCTAGACTCAACCAAAACCAGATAGTTTTTCCAGAAATGTATGAATGAACAACAAAGTGGTTACTTTGGAAGCTGGCATACCGTTATATTGGATTTCAGAAAAGTCAAGTAATCCCATATTTCATGTGATTCCAGGTAAAATAAAAAATATTTAGTCCGCAACAGGAAGGGAAAAATAAATTCAAAAGCTCTCTTGTGCAGATTTGTGATACAAAAACTGAAAAATTTAATGTAGCAGCAGTATGACAAATTATATTAGTAAATATGAATTGCTTTTTAGACAAAAGAATATTCATGACATTTTTGCTGTTTAAAGATAAAATGATCTCTTTCTTCTTCATTGAATCATAAAATCTTGGACCTGGAAAAGACTTTAGAGAATTAAATTATTTTCCACCCAAGTGCCAAGATAGTGACTCCTCGAGGGCATGGATCGTATTTTCTGCTCTCTCTTCAAAATGTCCACAGTGCTGAGTCAAACGCTGTGCACTCAGTTCCCTTAAATAACAGTCAACGATGAGAATGTGGTTCACAGATACAGGGGATAAAAACAAAAATCTTATCCTCACCTTCTGGAATTGCGTTTCTCTTTGATAACAATCCATTTTGAGCTATAGAGCTATTATAATAGGGATTACATCTTTGGGATCTTCCTTGTATCACTCATTAAAATGTCATGCAAAGAGCCACACTGGTGCTTTTGTTGCTGGACGAGCACTGGCTGGCTGCCACATGCCTGCAGGCCCCAGTTCATAGAGGCCCCACACATTGACCTGCTCATTCAAAACTGTTGCGAGGGCTTTACCTTTATATCACCACAGTACAGCGACTTACAATGATTCCAGATCAATACTCCTCTCAGAGTTTGTCTAGGAAGTCCTACCAGCTGTCATGTAAGGGTAATTAACACATCTCTCTCAATTATGCATGCTGGTGGAAGAATTTCAAACATTTGGCTGGATAACAAATCCATCCCCTCTGTTAGAGAAAGGTCATCCCTCTGGCCATCTGGGTATTTACTTTTCTTTAGAAATGAGCTTTATGGAATTTTCTGTTGGAAGGGGAAAATGGTGAGGACAAAGGGAATTTCCTAGTAAAAATGATGATAGCCCATTTAACACTGTTCATACCCACACATCAACAATCTTAAATGCTACACCCAATGCTTATTTTATTTATTCCACTATCCACTAACCTACATCATGTGTGGCCTGCCCACTATTACGACAAGAGCTGCTTTAGAGGTCCCTGAAGTTTTATGATGATCGATCTGTATAACAGAATATTTCTTTTTCCTCTGATGTGTTCACAAGATACAAGCCGTCACTTTGGGGGAGTTGAGAAAGAAAAGGCACTGGGAGGCATGCAAGGATGAGTAAGTTCCTGCTCTTAAGGAAGGTACATTCTAGCATCAGGGAACACACAAGTGACTGTGACTATGACGATGGTTATAGCCCTTCATTTCTAGCAAGATAGCAAAAGAAGCCCTGGGAAGGAAGAGACGTTTCTCAAAGGGACTAAGGAGTCATCATGGAGAAAGGGCATCAGAGATGGGCCTGTGGGGGTGAAGTCAGAGGGCAGTCTGTGCAGAAAGAGCCCATGAGCATAGGCGCAGAGGCAGAAAAGTGTGGGTGTGTTTGGAATCTGAGAGTAGCATGGTTGGACTGCAGCATAAAAAACCATGGGGTATGTAGGGAGATAAATAACAACAACACATAGGAACAGGGCTGTGGGGGAGCTTGCACGCCCAAGTGAAGAATTTGGATTTTATTTGGTAAGTGGGGACAATGGAAGACTTTGAGCACAGAAATGAAAAATGTCAAAATGACCTTTGCAATCAAAGGCAGTCGCATCATATCTCCCCCAAAATTCATACGTTGAAGTTCAAACCACTGTTGTTGACTGTAACTTACTTGGAGACAGGCCCTTTACAGGGGTGGTCAATTTAAAGTGAGGTCATCAGGGTGTCTTAATCCAATATGTCTGGTGTCCTTATTACAAGGGGAAATTTGGACACGGAGATAAGCATAGAGGGAAGACAGTGTGAAGAGACAGGAAGAAGACGGCCATCCAAAGTCAACAAAAGGGGGCTGGGACGGATCTTTTCCTCACGGCCTCAGAAGGAACCAACCCAGCACACACCTTGATCTTGGACTTCTGGCCCCCAGAACTGTGAGAGAATAAGGTTCTGTTGTTTGAGCCACCCAGCTTGTAGTACTTGGTTATGGCAGCCCAAGCAAACTAACAGCTGGGAATGAAATAATGTGGGCCTCGCAGAGGATGGTAGCAATGGGAAATTCAGGGAAGAAAGAGAGATGAAAAGTGTCATAGAGAGAGATGTTTGAGCATGGCTCATGCCATGGGGATTTGAAATTTTAAAACTGTACAGTGTTCAACCCAACACTAAGAGCTAGCTGTTGTTCATTAGTTGGTTTCATTCAAGTTAACACCCAGAGTAGAAGTTCTTTTCCTTCATTCAAAGAAAAAATAAGATCGAGAATAGCACAGAGAAGGACTATCTGTAATGGAGTATGGGGCAGGTTATGCAAAAGGCAGAATATTGGTGTTTGAACATTCATTTGAAGAGATTTAACCAAAGTGGAGGCCTAGGAGGGTGGTAAGGACAGCGGATTGTTGGGCAGAGGACTTAGCCCCTGGCAGAAATGTCAAGGTGTAAGGCTCAGCAAATAACCAGCTTCTCATGCTGTCTTCAGGGTTCTGACTGGGCACGCAAAGACCTGGGTTAGGGTTAGTTCTGGCTCTGACTCCAAAGAGTTTTGTGATCCCCAGCAAGTCACGTTCTCTCTCTAGCTTCAGGGTCTGTGCCATAAAAAGAGGGGATTGTCCTGGATCATCTTAGAGATTCCAGTGCCAAGAACATTTTCATGATACGATGCTAATTATGTGAAGTTTTATGTTAGATATAATAAATACATGTTTGTATATATGTCTGTGTGTATGTGAGTGAGATTTGTAGCCCTCCTATTTCTTTTTTTTTTTTTTTCTTTTTTTTTGAGACGGAGTCTTGCTCTGTGGCCCAGGCTGGAGTGCAGTGGCGTGATCTCGGCTCACTGCAAGCTCCCCATCCCAGGTTCATGCCATTCTCCTGCCTCAACCTCCTGAGTAGCTGGGACTACAGGTGCCCGCCACCATGCCTGGCTAATTTTTTGCATTTTTAGTAGACACAGGGTTTCAGTGTGTTAACCAGGATGGCCTCCATCTCCTGACCTCCTGATCCACCTGCCTTAGCCTCCCAAAGTGCTGGGATTACAGGAGAGAGCCACCGCACCTGGCCTATAGCCCTCCTGTTTCTAAAAGGAATTTGAAAGAACTTTTGAAATTCAGCAGCCTTTTTTTTTTTTTTTGAACATAACAACTAAGTAGAAAATCAACCCAAAGGAAAAGAGAAACATATTACCGGTCACCTGAGATGAACTCTTTATTAGATAGAACTTTAGCTCTGAGTTTCCTGGCAGTTAAGGTAAAAAGAAAAACATGTGCTCGTTGTCTGATAAAAATCAATGTAATATGATTAGGTCTTGAGAGAAACATGTAGATATGCTGAGTGCTCAGATAAGATTACATTTGAGAATAGGCAGGTTCAAGACGCATTAAAAGCCACGCAAAAATCCATACTCTTTAATCCAATAATTCCACTTACACTGAGGAAATAAAAAAGAGGGGGAGGAATGACTATGTGTGTGAAAATGCTTGTCATAAAATTATTTATGAAAGTGCAGAACTGTAAAGAGCCAGAATGGGAGGTAGAGTTAATTGTGGTGCACTCATTCAAGCAAACACAATGCCGGCATTGTAAACAGTGAGGCTCTCCAGCAGCATAGAGAAGCAAGGTGTGTGATCGGCTCCATAAGAACAATCAGGAGATAAAATTATTTGTTCACCAAGGTTATAACTATATAAAAATAGGAAACTGTCAAAAATGAGTCTTCAAACATGGTGGAAATTATGGTAGAGTGGTGCTCTTAAGCGTGAATCCCCCCTCACCATGTTTCCCAATGTTTAATGATGTTTACAATTAAATTTCAGCAAACAAGCCAGCTCACACACTTAAGCTTTTCGTTCTAGCTATGCTTTGTGGGATTACATTTTTTAATTAAAAGAGAAAGATTTCAGAAATGCAAAAATAGCAAACTGAAATTGTATTCCTTAGGAAAATCAATTTCTTGAGATAGCATTGGATTTTTAGAAGGGATTTTTTTTTTTTTTTAAAAAACACCATGCATAGATATATGGTGCTCATGCAGAAGTCCTCCTTATTTGCTTTGAGGTCATGGAAGCTGCCTGAATTAAACATGTGAGGAAATACTGTTAAGGGGCTACAGGTCGGTTAACATCCAACAGTCCTCTCTCCTTAGCACCCTCCTAAGCCTCCTCTTTGGTTAAATCTCTTCAAGTGAATGTCCAAACACCAATATTCCTCCTTTTGTATAACCTGTGCCACATTCCATTACAGATAGTCCTTTTCTGTGTTATTCTTGATCTTATTTTTTCTTTGAATGAAGGAAAAGAGCTTCTACTCTTGGTGTTAACTTGAATGAAACCAACTGATGACTAAGAACTAGCTCTTAGTGATGAGTTCAAACATTGTAAAGTTTTAAAACCTCAAATCCCCATGGCATGTGAGAACATTCTGGAAACAATCCAGCATAGACAATAACTTGAAAAAAGATTCATATAAGAAAAGTATAGGTGCACATGTCAACAGTTGCTCCAGCCTTTGGCAAAGTGCTTCCGAGTGCATGAAAATCAACCAATGGAATACACTCTGTTAATGGAATAAGGGGACAGAAAACATCATCTGAGTTCATGCATAAAAAGTATTTGATAAAATCCAATATCCTCTCATGATAAAAATAAAGAAGTTTCTCTTCTACTTGCAGCATTTCTCCCATTTCACCTTCCTTTTTGAATACTTTTCCTTATTTCATGTTTTTGCACTTGTTTCTCATGAAGTCTATTATTTTCTTTCTATTCTAACATCCTCTTTTACTGGAGGTAGGTAATTAACAAATTACTTCACACTGAAGTTTTAATGATTTCAGGATTATTATCGTTGCAAAATTCCTGGATCATGAAGAATAGGAAATATCTCCAAGAAATGAGTCTATAATGGTAGCTCTCAAAGACCAGGAAACCGTAGAATGTCTCTTCTCCTCATTGGTCTTCATAACCCATAGTTTGCTCTAACCACAGCCATTGAGTTAGAATTCTAAGTAGCCCACAACTTAGATTCATTTTATTACTTATCATTTACTACTCATAGGTTTTCAAAGAATTAAAATTCCTCTTTTGGCACTGAAAAATTTTCTCTGTGCACCTATATTACTAAGTATGTTTTCACTACCTGTTCATTGGGAACACACTTTACAAAAATTACTGTGAATTCAATTGAAAATTATATGTCTGAATCTGCATTTTATTCCTCACAGTAGAGAAACTATCATACATGTACTTACTTGCAAGACACTATTCAGTCTACAAGCAGTGTTTGGTGCTACATGCAACCATGTTCCCCTGGTGACAACTTGCATCCATTGGGGTAGCAATGGTCTACAGAGGGAAACACTGAGAAGCACAGAGGAAAAGAAATTCTAGAAATTCTTGGGAGAAATTGCACATAGATAGGCCAAAAAGAAGTCAATTCCTCTATACCTCAGGACCATGAATTGGAAAGTGGAGGCTCCTAGTGGTGCTCCCTAAATTCTAAAGGTCCAACGGCTCTTTGAATCTTCGCCTTTGTCAGGATAAAGGCAGGTCCAAGGTGTTAACTCTAAATCCTCAGAATAGAATCTAAGCTATCAATTTGCTTATTCTGAAGCAATTTTCAGTGGTTTTCCCTGCTTTTCTTTTCCATGCATCTAACTGCACTCTTGCCTTCTCACAACACATAGGACCCACTCCTGCACAGAAGGAACTTGAATTCTAATCAGCCAATGTTTTATTTGTGGGACATCCCATCAAATTTTTTTAAAAAAGATCTTATTGAACAGAAGAGGGAAATGGAATTTGAGGATGACTTGACATTGTGAGATTAAATGGGGCTGGCAGAAGTTTGACCAGGACTTTTCCCTGCTCTGCTGGAGAGACTGTCTCTCCTCTTGGTGCCCTTCTTGGAGGAGCATTTTCAGCCTGCTGCCTAAACAGCTGTTGATGGATAGCTTTCTCCCTGCAGCATTGCTCCAAAAGCTGGTAGCAGAGATGGTTGATCTATTCCCAGCTGTCTGGATTTTAAGGCTGAGCTGTAGGCTTCAGGGATAGCCACACACATTCTTTCAAGGTCTGAGGCAGGCACACTGGAAATAGTGTGGCCCGCTACACCTGGGCTTCTTACGTGTGAGCCCTTTATGATCTCCCAGGCTCTGACCTGCTCTGTGATCACAAGGGCAGTCCTAAATGGAGATCTGTATGAGATCAGCAGTATTTAGCAATTGGGAGTTTGACATAATGCACTTTCTCATAATTTATTAAAGTTGCTAATACATTTAAAAAATATGTGAAGAACATGGAAACCTCTCAGTAATATGGTCTAGTGCATTAACCCTCCATTGATTTTGCATCTCAATCAGAGTAAAAGCCAAAGACCTTATGATGACCAGTAAGGGTCACCATCTGGTCATCTCACTCTCCCCACCTCTCCAATCTTAAGTTACTGCTCTTACCCTCACTCACTCTGTTCTAGCCACACTGACCTGGTTGCTATTCCCAGAATATTCTAGGCATGCTTCTGCCTCAAGACCATTGCATTTCCTCTCTCCTCTCCCCAGAAGCTATCAGACCTGCTCCTGCCCCCGTAACACCTCAAATGGCATCCTCCCTCTGAGGTCTTCTTTGTTCATCCTATGAAAACTTGTAAAGTTTTCTGCACACACACTTCCTGTCTCTCTCAGTTCTAGTTTTCTCTCTAGCACTTATCACCATCATCATATTCACTACATATTGTATTTATTGATTTTGTTGAGTGTCTGCATTCACCCATTAAAATGTAAGCTCCATGAAGGCAGGGACTTTTGCCTATTGTGCTCATTGCCTTGTCTCTAGTGCTGAGAACAGTGCTACACAGAGTAGCATACATTAAATATGCACCGAATAAATGAATACTTATTTATCACTCAATCATGCATTGAATGAATGAATGATTGAAAATTGGTAGTCAATGCTGTCCAAGAACATGACTCTTGGGAGACTCTTGCCATGCTATTTTTTCTTCTATTGAGATAATCCGCAGCTCAGGCACTGAGGTCAACAACTCTAATGTTCGAGATCTTCCAAGTAGGAGGGAGGAGGTTGGATAAACAGAATTTGAATAAATTTGCCCTTGGCTTTTGAGAGAGCTAAGTGAGAATCCTGGCTTTCCCACCTCCTAGCTCTGTGACCACTGATAAACTATTCAACTTAGGTCAAGCTGTTCAACTCTGGGCCTTAGCTCACTCAATATGTAAAATAGAATGATATGAAATTCAGGGATTTATAAGAATCAGGGTTGAAAACATTGGGCATATAGTAATATACTCTTATTAAAATGAAATGTATTTTCATATATATAAATAATTTGTATTAATTTGTAGAAGTTTGCTTATTGATAAAGTAGACAATCATATATTTATTGACATTTTCATTTTAGAAGACACACCATATCTATATTTAAAATAGTATTTTTTGTCTTACAGGAAAAAAAGCCTCCTACGTATACTTTGATTAAATTATCACATGTATTTCTGTTATTTAAGGATCCTAAAATGAAAACAAATAGCTTCTAAAGCAGTTAAAATAATTATCAAGGTATATTTGTTCGCTCCAGATCTCATCCCACAAGGTTTACAAGAGTCTTGGCTTTTGAAATCTGTGTCTTCCAAAAATTCATTTGTTAAGCAAGCACTGAGCACTTGCTCTCTTCCAGGCACCGGGCTCTACGTTACTGGCTATTCCCAATGGCAGGAAAGAGCTTCTGCTCATGAGCAACTTACAAGACAGGCCCAAGATGGGATCTGACATTAATACTGATATTGATAATGGTTAATAGCAGGCATTAGGGGTTAAGTGCTGCCCCAGAGGTGCAGATTGTTAGAGACATGCAGAGAAGGGAAAAGATGCTTTCTCAAGGAAGCTTGGAAGTGGTCAGAGAGTCATTCATGTGAGGGAAGGTCAGGGGACCAAAATAGAGGAATGGAAACAGCTTGAGCAAACTCATAGATGAGGAAGGAAGGCATAAGTCTTTGGATTTTCCCAACTCCAACTGACCTCAGCATGAAAAGAAAGCAGGGCTTGGACTGGAAAGGAAGCTCACTCTCTGGCAATGTGGAAGGCCTTGCTCGTGGGTGAGGACGTGGAAGGCCTTGCTCGTGGGTGAGGACGTGGAAGGCCTTGCTCGTGGGTGAGGACGTGGAAGGCCTTGCTCGTGGGTGAGGATGTGGAAGGCCTTGCTCGTGGGTGAGGCAGTTGGATGTGATTCAGGAAAGAATGGGAGTTCTCTGAGGGTTCAGTGGAGGAGAGAGATACACTCATGGTCATAACCAAGGGTTTGTTCTCAATTTCTTTCATACGCCAGTGACTTCCAGACCACACCTCTCTCCTGGACTCTAGATTCCTGGACCCAACAGCCTGCTTGGCACCTCTCTTTCAATGTCTTATAGGCATCTCAAATGCCACTCCTGCTATTTCCCCCACATCTGCTTGAGCCGTGCCTTCTGCATCTCGATTGATGACAAAAATCCCCTTCCAGGGGCTCAGGCCCAAAACCTTAGAATCATCCTGACTGGTCCTTTTTCCACTTCACATTCAGTGTGTCGGGAAATCCTGTTGGCTCCACCTTCCTCCACTGCCAGCAGCCTGGTCTGAGCCACCATCTTCTTCCCCTGGGTGACCACCACAGCCTAACTGGTCTCCTGATGCCACCTCTGGCCCCTTCGGCCCATTCTCACACAGTAGCCAGAGCCATCTTTCTAAAACACCAGTGAGATCACATCACTCCCCCGCTCAAAATTCCCATTTCCTTCAAAGAAGAAAACAAGTTCTTACAATGGCCTCCAAGACCCTACCTGGTCAAGCCATGGTGGTTTCTCAGAACTCCTTTCCAGCTTGGCCCTGGCTCATGGAGTCCAGATTCTCCAGCCTCTTGGCTGACCCTCAGATGCACCAGGCATGCGTCCTCCCGAGTCCTTAGTGCTGGCTGTTCTCTCTGCCTGGGATGTGCTTCATCTGGATACAGGCAGGACAACTCCCCACCTCCACAAAGTCTTTGCTGCTGAATTACTTTCTTAGTGGTAATGGCCCTGCCTATGTAACTAAAAAGGGCCACCCAACCCACCAGCACTCCCCGTCCTACTTACCCACTTGTTCTTCCCCAAAGCCCTCAGCACATTCTGCTGCGTAACTTGTGTATCATCTTTATTGCTTATTGTCTGTCTCCCCTAACTAGAAGCTAAGTTCCGTGTGGACAGGGCCATTTGTGAGTTTTGTTTTTGCTATCCCATGTCCCTGGAACACTGCCTGGCCCAAGGTAGACTTGCAACATATGCCTGTGGAGTCAATGAAGGGGAGAGTGCAGCGGAGGGTATAGGAAGTAGAGAAGGCATCTGTTGGCAGCACTGTCACACATCTGATGGCCTGGACTGGCCTGACAATGCCAGTGGGAACGGAAGGTGGTGGGGGATGCAGGAGACAGGGTGGGTATGTATCTAGGGCTGGGTAACTCGATGTGGGAGATGCCAAGCTTTGTAATGGATGATACATCAATTGGGCTTCAGTCCCGTGTGGTCCTATAAGTTTCACTCTGTTCCAGGGCCAGGGATCATATGCTTTTCGCTGCTGAACTGTCTTTGTGGATCACAGAGGCAACCAGGTAAAACTGGGTGGATAAAATGAACAAAATATCGATCCTGTAAAAATAGCTCAAAACTGCATACCCTCCCAGTGGACCCCACAGAGGGTCAAAGTATGACATGCTCAGGACAGGCACGTGTTTCATATTGGGGTCATCTGAAGGAGGTGGACAGTTCTCCCACCCTACTGTTCCTAGGGAAGTGCCCTCATCTGGGGCTTTAGTCTTTTTCCATAAGCAAAGCATTGATATGTGCCTAAAGTATGCATGCAGAATTCTTAAATGATAATTTTATATATGCATAATCCTTTTGGCTGTCTGAAATCCAGGTGCCTCATTTGCAGATTCTGAAAGCTTGTGATCTCCCTGTAACAGGGCAGTCCCGGAGGCTGTTAGTGGTGCCTTGTCTTGACCTAATAGACGGAGATATGATGGCAGTGGCCTACTTTGGTTATTCACTTCAATTATTAGTTTGAAGTATTAAAAGCCAACCATATTTATAAAATATACTCGATCACTTTAATTGGATTTGGAAAACTGTATGATTTATGAAACATTACATGGATCCTTCTGGCTAATATTATACTTAAATATTACTTATTACCATGCTTTCTTCCCTTCCATTCATGTGTATATGTATTGCAGATTTATGTATGTAGAGTTTCTCAAAGATAAGAAGAGTTTGCTTTTCATCTTTGTAGGCACTTGGGCCTAGCACAGTACCAGACATAAAGTAGGAATCAATAATTTGTATTCAGAGAGTGTGGCGGTCCTGGAGCCAGGCTGAGCAGGTTCAAGTCTGGATCTTCCTCTTACTAGCTGTGTCACTTTGGACAAGTTATCTAACCTCTCTGTGCCTTGGTTTCCACATCTGCAAAATGGGCAAAAAAATAAGACCTAACCGAAAGGCGTATTGTGAACACTAAGGAGATCATTCCTGTAAAGCACTTAGTGGCATGCTTGGCACATTGTGAGAATTCAGCAAACATAATTTGTTTTTATAACTATATGAATGTGTGGAAGAAGTATAGTGATTAAGAGCAGTGGCTTTGGAGTCACACTGCCTGGGTTCAAATCCTGGTTCTACATCTTGCTACTTGCACGCCCTAGGACAAGATCATTCATCTCCTCAGGTCTCAGTTCTCTGTCTGTCAAATAGGGATATTAACAGCACCTCCCCCTCTCAAATGTTTGTCTGAGATTTTGCATGTGAAACACTTAGCACAGTGTCTAGCATGCATCTAATGAGTATTAAAAAATAATAATAATGGTATTTGACTGCATTCAAAAGCTGTTACCAAGTATTATTACCATATATGTAATTCCTTTTTAAAAAATAAAAAATTGGACTTCATAATAATGCGTCAATTCGGTTTGTAAATACATTTGACTAGCAGTTTCTGGACTACCCAGAGCTTAAGTATCCAGCCAGCAATGACAGATGAAGAACAGCTGGGGTTTGCTGAGGGCTAAGACTTCTTCCACAGTTTACAGGCAGGTCCTAAGAGAAAGAGGAAGTAATGTCATAGCTCACTAAGTTGGGCTGAATTTGACCAGGAGAGACCCCAGGGTCTGGAGTTAGTTCTGCCCACTGGGCCACAGAGATGGAGATTTCGATGCTGTGAGCCTGGGTGTGTTGTCTCAAGGTCTCTGCCCTCTCTCGGTACATACTGGAGAAACATGCAGCAGCAGGAATTCTGAGAAAAATTAGCAGATATCTACTGAGGGTGGACCACAGTGAAGAAAAACCCTGGATGGGGACCCTCAGGGAGGGTGAGCGAGCAACAGCTGCGCAGCAGGGGACACAGGACCCCAGCCTACAGGCAGGGTTTTCTGGAGGCAAAGGCAAAAGGCAGAGCTTCACTCTGGTAAGGAGCCTGGAGGGAGGCAGGTTCTCAGACCTTGAACTCGGAGGCAAAAAGAGAAGCCTTCGGGACCCTATAGCATAAGACGTGGGACAGCCGGCGGGTGTTAGGGCTTGAAACAGAGTAGCTGTCTAATCAAAGCTAGGGCCACGCGTCAGCATCAGCTGGTGCAAAGATTCAGTGTCACTTGAAGATTGGTTCTGGGGACTTGGGTCTCACTGGGGAGGTGCTGGCCAGGCGGGAGCTCTGGCAATGACCAAGGGCACTAAAGGCTGGGCCTGATGAGAAGGAATGAATAGGCAGGGCGGTCGTGAGGGTGATAGAAGACTCTAGCTGAATAGAGCAGGCCTCTCCCCGTCCTCCTCTCTACCACTGTCCCTCTGTGTGTCAAAGTGCCAGCGAAGATGACCCCACCCGCGTCACGGGTGAGACTCTGCCAATGCACATCTATCTAGCTTTGTAAAAGCAACTCCAAATTAATTGCTGGCCAAATTCACCCATTTTCTTTGACTTCCCTTCTGCTAGACTGATTTTCTTTCTCCTCCATGCAATTTTAATATCAAGGATGATTTTTATAAAGTCATTCTCTGTAATCAGAATATAAAAATTATCCCAACATTTCTCTTTGAAAATGGATCTTCAGAGACCCAGTAGCCCTTTATGCATTACTAATGAGTTCTTTAGTGAAACATTTTGTCTTTTACTAAAATAAATCTCTTCTATTAAATCTTCCATGGGAAAAATCGGATAGCATTTAAGCTGACTAGTTTCACTGGTAGAAAATCATCGTACTTGTTAGGGATTTAGGGGTTGTTATAGTTTATTTTTGAGCAAATAGGGAGATCTCATTACCTAAAACCATGAAAAAAATTAGAATACACATCCACTGAAACAACTCTTAGTGTTGGAGGAGACTGTAGTGTTTCGCTGGTGTAACCGCCAATCTCAAGACAAAATACATTATCTAACATTTGTTAGAGGTGGCTGTGCTTGCTTCCCAAGGCTGCTATAACCAATATCATAAACTGGATGGCTTAGAGCAACAGAAATTTATATTCTTACAGTTGTGGAGGCCAGAGGTCCAAAATCCAAGGGTCAAAGGCTATGCTCCCTCAGAAGGTTCTCTGGAAGGGTCTTTTGTTTGTTTGTTTGTTTTTTGTTTGTTTGAGACAGTCTCTCACTCTGTCACCCAGGCTGCAATGGTGCGATCTCGGCTCACTGCAACCTCTGCCTCCCGGGTTCAAGCGATTCTCCTGCCTCAGCCTCCCGAGTAGCTGGGACTACAGGTGTGTGTCACCACGCCCGGCTAATGTTTTGTATTTTTAGTAGAGCCAGGGTTTCACCATGTTAGCCAGGATGGTCTTGATCTTCTGACCTCATGATCCGCCCACCTCAGGCTCCCAAAGTGCTAGAATTACAGGTGTGAGCCACCGCTCCCAGCCTGGAAGGGTCTATTTTAGACCCCTCTCACAACTCTGATAGCCTCAGCCATTCCTTGCCTTAAAGATGGCCATCTTCGGCCAGGCGGGGTGGCTCATGCCTATAATCCCAGCACTTTGGGAGGCCGAGGTGGGTGGATCACCTGAGATTAAGAGTTCGAGACCAGCCTGGCCAACATGGTAAAACCCCATCTCTATTAAAAATACAAAAAATTAGCCGGGCATGGTGGTTGGCACCTGTAATCCCAGTTACTTGGGAGACTGAGGCAGGAGAATCGCTTGAACCCAGGAGACGGAGGTTGCAGTGAGCCGAGATCGCACCACTGCACTCCAGCCTGGGCAACAGGGTAAGACACCGTCTTAAAAACAAAAAGATAGCCATCTTTTCCCTGTGTCTCTTTCACATTGTCTTCTGTCTATGCATGGATCTCTGTGACCAAATTTTCTCTTTTTACAAGGACACTGGTCATACTGGATTAGAGTCCACCCTAATGTCCTCCCTCTAACTTGATTACATCTGTCAAGACCCTACTTCCAACTAGGATCCCATGCTGAGATTCTGTGGGTTAGGACTTCCACATATTGGGAGACACAATTCAACACAGTCAACCAGGGCACTCTGGCCTTGTCACAGTATATTTATAATAAGATGTGATATCAAAATATTTTACCATAAGTACCTCCCCTATGGACAGCAGCCAATCAGAGTGCACCACAGCTAGTCCCGGAAACCCCCTGCTGTGTGGGTATAACTCTTTGATTGCTGGGGTCCAGGAGGGGTAGATGCTGGGACTCTGGAGGAGGCACTGGAGTGTCCAGAGAAGCAGGGAAAACACTTGACATTAAACAGGCTTGGGACAGTGTCTGTTTTCTACTATCCACTGTCACCTCCATCGAGTGCGTTATCATGCAAGGTCACTCATTCTGTTTTAAACAAATCTCACATATTGAGCCAAAAATCTGTAACCCCATAGTGTCTCCCATGGACCACAGCAGGCAATGGAGAAGGCACGTGTTTTGGTGAGGGAAGGGCAGTATTTAGCCCTGGTTGACTTTAACAACATGACCTGGAAAGTACCTTAAATCTCTCTGAGCCTCATTTCCTTACCTTTAAATTGGGGTAACAGAAAACAAGAATATTGCGAAGGTCTAATAAGACAGTGTGTGAAGAATGGTTTCTAAGGTGTGATATAGAAGTTCCATCGTGAGTTTCTTAAAAGCAGCTCTGCGTAGTGCTGACGGCACACAGTCCCAGGCCAGCCAGCTTGGCTGACTGCACAGATCTGCCACTTACTTACTAGCTGTATGCCCGTGGGAAGTTATTGCCCCCTCTCTGTGCCTCTGTTTCATCCTATAAAATGGGATTATTAGCATTACCTCTGCTAAGAGCTTGTAGTGAAGACTAAATGGGTATGATCTCTAAGAAACACTTAGAAACTGCCTGGTAGATGATATGTACAACATTATATAAGTCTCTGCTATTTTTATCGAGGGCAGGGCCACAGCTTACAGTCCTGTGTGCAATTCCTTCCCAGTTTCTGCTGTAGAGCAGATGCTCCAAAACTGTCAGATGAGTAAAGGAGGAGGCACGCCGCTTCCACCCTCAGGAGACGCAGGATAAAGCCCACACCTCTTCCCTGTACCTCTGCTCTGCATAGTCTTCCCCAGCCGGTGCATAAATGCCCACGCCATGGTGCAAGCTGCTGTGCCCTCCATCTTCCCAGGCTGTTTTTTCTGAAAAAAGTGCAGCTTCCCCCTGCTGCAGTCCGTGACTGCAATGCAGGTCTTTCCTGAGACACCAAGTACAGAAAGTCCCTGGCTTATAATGGTTCAATTTATGATTTTTGACTTTAGAACAGTTCAAAAGCAATATACATTCAGCACACTCCTGGACTCATGATAGGGTTACGTCGGAAAAACCCATTGTAAATTGAATATGTCATAAGTTGAAAATGCATTTTCAACATATACTATTTTCCATTAACCATGGGTTTATCAGAACTTGAGTCCGTGGTAAGGCAAGAAGCATCTGAAATCCAAAACCGCCTAAGAGGAATGTTCTTTTCCTGTGTTGCTGAAAATGAAGGAACTCTTAATAGGATACTCTGTTTTCCCGTCTTCCAGTGTTTCTTAACCTAGTCTTCCTTCCCCTCCAGCCCACCCCTTCCCTATTCCTCTCTCCATAGGCACACAACCCTTCTCCCACTTCTTCCCAGAAGCATTCCCAACTCCGACACCAGCAACCAGAGCACTCTGGCCTTGTCATAGTATATTTATAATAAGATGATGTGATATTCAAAATATTTTACCGTAAGTACCTCCCAGGTGGGCAGCAGCCAATCAGCGTGCACCACAGCTAATCTCAGAAACCCCCTGCTGTGTGGGCTTAACTCTTTGGTTGCTGGGGTCCAGGAGGGGAAGATGCTGGGACTCTGGAGGAGGCACTGGAGTGGCCAGAGAAGCAGGGAAAACACTTGACACTAAAGAGGCTTGGGACAGTGTCTGTTTTCTACCTGGGATGGAAGTCATTTCCAGTGTTTAAGTAAAACGGCACAGCTGTGTGGGAACACACCCACCAAATGTTGGTCTTTAATACATGTGTCCAAATTCCAGGCAGCCCTCTGTGGGGGTAGGTGATTCACCATACAGTATTGCAATCAGTTTGAAAAAGGCTATAACAGAAGATGCGTAATAAGGTTTT
Source organism: Nomascus leucogenys (assembly GCF_006542625.1). Taxonomy (NCBI): domain Eukaryota; kingdom Metazoa; phylum Chordata; class Mammalia; order Primates; family Hylobatidae; genus Nomascus; species Nomascus leucogenys. The sequence continues at coordinate 122,221,444 of NC_044385.1, read as the reverse complement.
GTATCTTTGGATAGATTTCACTTATTTTAAAAATTGACCAGCTTCTGGAATTGCTAAGGACCGATGATAATAAAAATAGAACCCAATATTTACTAAACATTCAGTTGGCCCTCCGTATTCGTGGATTCAACCAACTACGGATTGAAAATACTTGCTAAAAATTGCGTCTGTACTGAACATGGTCAGACTTTTGTCTTGTCATTATTCCCTAAACAGTAGAGTATAACAGCTATTTACATTAGCATTCACTTTGTATTAGGTGTTATAAGTAATCTAGAGATGATTTAAAGTATATAGGAAGATGTGTATAGGTTATATGCACATACTAGGCCATTGTATATCAGGGACTTGAGCATCTTGAATTTTGGTGTCTGTGGGAGGTCCTGGAACCAGTTCCCCATGGAAACTGTGGGATACAGATGTCATGTGATGGTGTTTATAAGGCTTCAGCAATTAAACTCCCATAGAGTGGTTGTCAATTACTCTGGCTTGTTTTAATTCTCCAAATGGCTAACTCTAATTTAAAAAAATTTTTGGTGGGTACATAGTAGGTGTATATATTTATGGGGTGCGTGAGATGTTTTGATACAGACATGCAATGTGAAATAAGCACATCATGGAGAATGGGGTATCCCTCTCCTCTCAAGCATTTATCCTTTGAGTTACAAACAATCCAACTACGTTCTTTAAGTTATTTAAAAATATACAATTAAGTTATTGTTGACTATAGTCACCCTATTATGCTGTCAAATAGTAGATCTTATTCATTCCTTCTATTTTTCTTGTACCCGTTAACCATCCCCACCTCCTCATTCCAAATGGCCAACTCTAACTCCCACCTTCCTCCCCACTCTCAACTAGATAATCTGATAAATATCTTAGCTTAAATGTTAAATGTCCCATCCTCTGGAGTCATCCCTGACCTCTAAACTAGGGAGAACTCCCTGCAATGCATTCACACCGCCTATCATGGCATTGATTACTCTATTTTAATTGTCGTTTTAATATCACAGGGCTTGGCACATGGAAGGGGTTCAATACATATTTGTTGAAGGAAGGAAGGAAGATCACTGGATAACATGCACCCATTGTATGAGGTTTCCGGTACTGTTGGGGTTTGAGGAGAAGTTTGGGAAGCAGACAGAAAAGGCCTGCCCTCCCTGATAGGAGAAATTCTAAGGCTGAGATACAAATGTTTCGTGGGATTTCTATTCACCCATGCGGCTGTAGACATTAATGAATGTGGTATCAAAAAATCTAGACGCTATGAAGTCAAACAGCCACTAGACTGGTATATCTGTCAGGGTTCTCTAAAAAACAGAACTAATAGGATAGATGTATATATGAAGGGGAGTTCATTGGGAGAATTGACTCACACGATCACAAGGTGAAGTCCTGCACTAAGCTGTCTACCAGCTGAGGAGGGAGGAAGCCAGTCCGAGTCCCAAAACCTCAAAAGTAGGGAAACCAACAGTGCAGCCTTCAGTCTGTGGCCAAAGGTCCAAGAGCCCCTGGCAAACCACTGGTGTAAGTCTAAGAGTCCAAAAACCAAAAAACTTGGAGTCCGATGTTCGAGGAAAGGAAGCATCCTGCATGGGAGAAAGATGAAGGCCAGAAAACTCAGCAAGTCATTCATTCCACATCCTTCTGCCTGCTTTATTCTAGCCTTGCTGGCAGCCGATTAGACAGTGTCCACCCAGATTGAGGGTGGGTCTGCCTCTCCCGGTCCACTGACTCAAATGTTAATGTTTGGCAACACCCTCTCAGACACACCTAGGAACAATACTTTGCATCCTTCAATCCAATCAAGTTGACACTTGATATTAACATCACAACTGGTTTCGTGTAAGGTTGACATATGATCATGGTCCACACTAACCAACCTACCCCCGTGACTCAGAAGACAGTTATATTCTCATTAAATAAAATAATTTCCAAATGAAGCATCTGGTGCCCAGAAGTTTGTTTCCCTGAATCTCTAGAGAACTGATGGGCTATTTTTAGTCTCACTGATTTCTCTTAACTGGCACATTTTCAGTTAATGAATAAAATTAAGAGAATTAACAATCCTTATCGGTAAGAGGGGTTGCTCCCTTCATCAAGCCAACAAACAGCTCTCCCCATCATAAGACACAAGTAGTATGAGAAATTGAAACTGCCCAGCCAACCAAAATGCATTTAAAAATTTTTTTAAAGACTGGGTGCAGTGGCTCATGCCTGTAATCCCCGCACTTTGGGAGGGCAAGGTGGGAGGATTGCTTGAACCCAGGAGTTTGAGACCAGCCTGGGCAACATAGTGCGAACCAGACTCTACAAAAATAAAAAAATTAGCCTGGTATGGTGGTATGCACCTGTAGTCCCAGCTACTTGGGAGGCTGAACTAGGAGAATTGCTTGAGCCCCGGAGGTCTAGACTGCAGTGAGCTATGATTGTGCCACTGCACTCCAGCCTGGATGACAGAGTGAGACCCTGTTTCAAAAATAAAAATAAAAAATTTTAAAAAGGCTTAAACATGCTATGAAATGGCAAACTACAAACAATTCACCTACTTTGCCTTTCTTCCTCATTTACTAGTTTTTATGTTTTGTTTATTTAAAATAGTCACAAAATTAATGTCAGGGGCCAGTGCCAGTGGTACTTGAAAGAAGAGGGCAGTTGCATTGGCCTAATAAGGAATGAGTCACAAATCTATTCCCAAAGCACCTGTGATGGCCTGAAGGTTTTTCCCAGCCCTCAGGTGATAACAAGCTGTCCTAAACGCAAATCTAGAGATGAGAACACTCAGATTTGCAACTCCCTTGAAGAAAGGTAAAAGCACTATCATTAGAGAAGAGCTCTGCCCCATAGTCCAGGCGATGCAGTGGAATGATGCTCTACACCTATTTGTATGGGTTTTTGGAAAGAAAATGCAAACTGATTTGGTCCACTTACCTGTATAACTTCATTCCCACTTTTCTTTATCCTCTCCTAAAGCCGTAGCGATTGGTGGTGGTGGGTAAAATTGGAGGTAGTAGTGGCTATCTACCACTATTTGTGTTTTTCCCTCATTTATCCACCTGGCTACACTGCCAAATATTACTTATATCATCCTAGGCATTTCTTCCATATAATGGAAGCAACAGAGAAAAAGAACACACCAGAGAAGAAATGTAAATACACGATTTTTATCTGTCATTAATAAGTACAAAACGTTGTGCTGTTCACCAAAAATTATTGCATATCTAGACTGTTAAGGATAAATTGTAATATATGTTGAACCAAATAATAAAGAGAAAGAGCTTATTAGAGGCTTATGCATAATCTTGATGATACTGGCAATTATTCATGTTAAAAGACATTCTGGTGATCATTTGTTTATAATGATCTCCCGAATCGAAAGTTTCTTTCGAATTCTGAAGCCCTTATGTGGTTGCATTTTATTTGCTATATTAGGTAGTTGGAACTAATAATACAAGGAGCTCATGTGGTTCAATTAGTTTATTTAAATTCAAAAGAAACCCAAAAGCCTAATCTGTCACTTGCCTTAGAGTAGAGCTATTTCAGTCTCATAGTTAATGTCGTAAATTAAGCCTTGATGTAAATAACCATTTTATTCCCCTACACTTTTACTTGCCCATATCCTTCCGGAAATGTACTGGGAGGAAAAAGAGGAGGTTCAGGCCAAATATTAGACTCGGCCTTGGCCTGTGTGACTGAGACCTGTATAAATGGACTAATAAGAATCAGCTCACCCACTCAAACCGCAGCGTTTATTGCTTCCCCACTTTCAAAGACCTTGAGAGGTTTTGAAACTATGGGGAAACTGAGGCTGGGAACATCTGATACACCCAGTCAGCTTAGTCACTTAGTAAATATCTGCTGAACAACTTACGTGGCACAAGGACGAAAACAGAGGTCTGTTTGATCGAATTTTTCACTTCCAAGCTGTGTACACTGTGGGTACTTAATAAATCCTCCTAGACTTAATTGATTTTGACTTAATTCGCCACTTCTGCTGAATCTCCTTAAGCCTCGTCACGTAGACGTCTCATAATTCTCAGAACATACTTGGACCGTTGCCAACATACGTCCCTGGTGTCACTTTTTACTGTAACTGTTGCTTCATGTGGCTTTCCCCTTTTCCTAGATTAGAAGCATTCAAGGGGAAAATAGATCTGGAAAAAATATAGATAACAATTTACGTTTCTTCCTGAGCAACTCCTGCTCTAACAACTGTCAGAAGGAGTTGAGATATAGGAATAGGATCACCCCTATTTGACAGATGAGAAAATTGAGGCACAGACTATTATGTTATTTGTAAAAAAAAAAAAAAAAGTTCATATAGCCATTTTGGAATGAAGCCACAGCCAGAATTCTGGGATTTTCCAACCATAATACATAGCTGCTTTATACTTTAGATAAGTCATGCCATGTTGATTAGCCCTGGCAAGTTTCAGCAGGGGAGATATCAAAGAAAAACAGATCTGAGGCTGTTTGAAGAGATAAATGACCAAAGTTGGCACTGACAGAATAAGAATAGCAAAGGGTTAAAGAGCTTGGTAGGCCAGAGAGGAGCACGGTGATAAGGAAATGGAGCAAGTATTAGAGAAGTTGTTTTCAATACCATGTATTTTTACCTACTATGAAAAGAAAGTGTCAATAGTGATGATGATGATGATGATTATGATGATGATGAAGCTTAGGGAATGCCTACTATGTGCCAGGAACTGTTAAAACACTTTATATGCATTACCTCTTAATCCTTATTGAAAGTCTATGAGGTAGAAACTATTCTTAGCCCCATTTCACAGAAATGGCAACTGGAAGCCACAAGGTCCCACTTGCCCAAGGTGCCCAAGAACAGCATCGCTGCATTTTAAATCCAATTAGTCCAGTTCTGAGACTGTTCCCTTAACTCTTTTTTTTTTTTTTTTTTTTTTACACTGCTTCTCCAGGAGAGGTTGCAAGACAAAACAGGCTTCTGAAATGTAACTCCAGAGCAAGAGCCTTTGTCTTGACCTCAGGATTTCACCAAGCTGGCCTCAGCCATGTGGAATGCAAGGAATTTCAGAGGCTCTTCCATGATTTTCCGTGGCCAGCTTTGGGGTCTAAAGCAGGCTCCAGGACTCAAAGTGTCCCTGAAGGCTGCGTCTAAAGCACATACCATCTGCCCTTAAACCTTAGGGCCAGCACTCGCCATTCCGCAGCCTGGCCTGCTTGCTTGAAAGTATCATCATGCACCTACAGCAGCAAGTGCTGCCAAGGTGGCACTGGAAGAGGCAAAATTCAGAAAATCAGGTTGGGATTCCAGCCCTTCACTAGGATCATTTTCCCCAAGAAAAGTTTTGTTGGAGTCTGCCAGTCAGTGACTCAGCCCATGTAAAGACACAGTTCAAATTATTCCAGCGGAATACCAATGGCTGGGGCCGGTTAACTGAACTGTAGATCATAGAAATCCATTGCTTTTCCCATGAAAAACTAATGGGATGCAGTTGTCTGACAGCTATTCCTATGGGCAAAAACTATTGCTAATGGGAGAGTCTTTAATAGTCCTCTAATTAATGTTTTCTGTTTTGTGCCCATATTTTAATTGATTTTTTTTTCAATTAGGAGCATACTAGAAAAAGATTCCAAAAATTACTTGTTTTAAAAGAAGCCATTAGAAAATCTCATCCTTCAATTATGCTTTTTCTTTCTCACAGCAACCTGATTCTGAAGTCTTTCCTTAGCCAAAGTTGCACCTATTCTATCCCATGCCATGTAATTTAATGGCCATGTAATTCCAATAGCACCAATCTGTTGTTCTGTCAAGTACATATTACAGTTATTTAGCATCTTCCTTCCTCTTGTCGAGAATCAACATGAGTATTCTGTATTAGAATCTTTCATGGTTGCTGATTTTAATAAATTTAATTCAGCTCGAAGTTCGAACTTGATTCTAGCCATCATCCCTAATCTAAATATTCCTGGAGTACAGATTATTCTTGGAAGTAGAAACTGTACAAATCCAACGTCGACTCCATCAGAATTCTGTTATTGTTTTTAAAGAGGTGGTCTCCAAACAATACAAACTATAATCAAATTAGAAATATGAAATGTAATAATCAGGGTGCGATTTAAATGTAGCATAAAGCACAAATCTGATCTTGTTATTCTCCTGCTTAAAAACTTTCAACAGCAGGAAGTTCATACCCCTTAGCTGGTCTCCCATTGTCTGGCTTCTGCCTCCTACTTCCTGCCTCACCTCTTGTCACTCCCCATACTCCTCCCTACACCCTTTCCCTGTGTGGGCCTTAGAGAGCTGCGTGCCTGCCCCCAGATGGGACATTCTCCTGGCACATGTTCCTCCTCTAAAGAACATTCAACACCCACAACACACACACACACACACTAGACACACAACACACAAAATACACATACAACATGCACATACACCCCATGCACAGATACAACACACATACCATATACATAACACACACATACACATGTAGCACACATACAACACAAACACAACAAAAAACACAGCACACACACAACACAAACACACACAACAGACAATACATACACACAGTACACACACATAATACACACACGCAATACACATACAACATACACACATACCCCATGCACACTTACAACACCCATACCATATACGTAACACACACATACACATGTAGCACACACACAACACAAACACAACAAAAAACACAGCACACACGCAACACAAACACACACAACAGACAATACATACACACAGTACACACACATGATACACGCAATACACATACAACATACACACATACCCCATGCACACTTACAACACCTATACCATATACATAACACACACATACAGCACACACACAACACACACACACATGCAGCACACATGCAACATACACAACACACACAATACACACATACATATGTACCACACACCTTGTTCACACACAGTATACCTACCCCCCCACACAGAACACACATCCACACACAACACACATGCAGCATGAACACATACCCCATACACACATACAACACATACACCATACATACTACACACACAGCACACACACAACACAGACACACAATACATACAATACATATAACATACATGCACACACATGCAACACACACATACACACACACACACACACTTTGACCACCACTCACTCCCTTGCCAAGTTCCTACTCATTTTTCAGGTCTCAGTTTAAATGTCGCTTCTCCAGAGATCTCCTCTGACCCCTGATCTCAATTCTGACCCTCTCCCACCATTCCTTCTCAGCATTCTTCTCTAGAATATGTATCACAACTTGTAACTAGACATGTTTTGTTAACATCTGTCTTCCCCACAAGACTGCAAGCTTCATGAAGGGAGAAGGATGTCTTGATTTTCCTCACCTTTGTTTAACTAGCACTAAGCACAAGGCACATAGTAGAATCTCAAGAAATATTTGTTGAATGAAAGAATGAATGAGACCTTAGTCTGGAAGTATATGACCACCTGCTGGTTCCATACCTGGCAAGTCCCACGTGGAATAAGCAAAGGCCCTGAGGGCTTATGTGACCCATGAGCTGGTCCCTGGTGTAAGCCCACCTGACTGGCCCTAGCTGAGGCTCCTAGCTCCCAGTTCCTGGAAGGCTCTTCACAAGCACTCTGCAATGGCACTCTCCATCCCCATCTCCGTCTCCACCCCACAGAAGCTGCACCAGTCCCTGCCACTAGGCACTGGACCCTCCCTCCCTGATCTCTCCAGAAATAGTGTGTTACCAAGAACTAAAAGGGAGGAAGAGTTAAAACAAAACAAAGCAAAAAATAAATCCTAGCTGCCACAAGGAAGATTTTTCCCAGACATTTTTCTCTTTATTTCTTGGACTAAAATCAGGAGACACTATTTTTGACACCTCTGTTTTGTTTCACAGTGATACACAAAGACGCATTACACTTCTGCACACTGCCCTGTACCATTTGGCTATGACAAGTTGCTTTGATAACCAACAGCTTTTGTACACTGATGCATATCCTGGCAAATCTTATGCCTTAACAAAAACTTCCTTACACATCGTTCACTGTGTCAAACAGCTTCTTTTGTTTTGACAATAGCTTTTCCATTAGGATTTTACAATCCTATAGGATCCATTCCTAAAATTCTGTTACCTAGAGTCTCCCAGGGTTTGAATTAGTGTGCCTCAGACATCCATGGTGCATAATTCTTCAAAATATTAATACTAGATTGTACTAGGGTTCAGGGCTGTCTCTTAAAATGTGGACACTTACACAAATACCCTGTAAAATTGAAAATAATTTTAAACATAAAATATTTGAATAAGTACAATTAAGTAGCTTTTAACATGTTTGGTGTGAAAGTTTATTCTGTGGAAGAATCAAAGAGCCGGTCAAAATACTACTAAATGTATGATTCTGTACTTACTGAAAATGAAATATCATATAGAAACATTTCTCTTTCTTTTGATAATAACATTTACTCAGCGCTTACCATGTGCTAGACATTTTTCTAAGCCTTATGCATGTGTTAGCTCATTTAATCACACAACAGTCCTGAGAAGAAGATACAATAATTATTTCATTGAACAGATGAAGAAAAAAATCAAGTAATTGCTCAAAGTCATGCAGCTAAGAAAAGGTTGAGCCAAGTTATGAGACCAGAACCTGTGAGCTTGATTACTCGTCTATTCTCCTACCAATGGATAGGTCCATGGAAATAATTGTTTCCCATTCCCAAATCCCTATATATACATATCTTATTATATTTAAAATTTGGTATGCATCCTATTATTATACGAAAGATCATCATAGATTTTTATCCTCCCTGGATTTTAACTATTGCTAATGAATACCTTGGCAGTGTTACGTAATTGAGTCAGGTAGGTCTGGATTTAAAGTCTAGTTCTACCACTTACCAGTTATATGGCCTTGGGAAAGTTTCTTAATCTTCTGAGCCCATCTGCTATTTTGTAAAAATAGGGATCATTATTGCTGTTATAAGGAGAAAATGAGATGACCATATATAAATTGCTTGGCATGTAGGTGATCAATAACATTCTTTACTCCAAGTTTGTAAGTAAGGACACTAGGAAATTACAGCAATTCTCACAAAAAAAGAAGGTTTCATTGATAAATTACTAATTCAATGTTGTAAAATACTTTCTATTAGCTGAAATAGCTTATATGGTTCCCTACGAGTCCCAGTTTTATCAAGAGATAAGAGCATTTATAAAATTGTATTTTTCCAGCCAAATTGAAATGTGTATATGCAGCCACAAAGCATTACATTAAAAAACTAGTGATCAAATTGACAATTATATGAGTGAATACAATATAATAGCCATACTGGTAGAAATGCGGACATTTCATTAATTCTATCCTCATTTTGTGGAATTCTGCTTTCCCAAGTCTCTCCATTAGACCCATCTGTGCACTTTGAATACATGAGCCTTTCTGGGTGTCAGCTTCCAAGAGCAGTGTTTGTGGCTAAAGAGATTTTAGAATGAGGTTAGAGAAGCCTGGGGTGGCTTATCCTCTAAACAAGAAATGCATTCTGTGTAACCCTCCTCCACCCCAGCTGATGGGCTGTGACTATGTTTTGATCCTCATGGACACCTCACATCACAAATGATAGAACTGTATTTGGCCACCTGATATAAAGGCAGCCAATTCAAAGACTTTGCGCACATGAATTTGTAGGAGCTGGCTCAATCTGAATGCTCTCTTGGAGATTTGATTTTAACAAACAAAGAGACAAGCAACTGTCAAAGGAAGGAAGTAAAGTAAGAGATGCCTGAAGCAAGTTGACAGGGCTGGAGGGACCCTGGCTAGTCACAAAGCAAAGAGATTTAGGATTAAAAATGTTAAAAAGATTTGATTTGCAAGAGAAGCAAATGAAGAGAGAAAAGAGAGATTCCTATACTACTTTGATTTAGATTAGAGACCACTTCACCTCTATCTTTACAATAGATTTTCCAATACTTTGCCTAGAATGTCCATGTATACATAGGAAGCTGAAAGAAACATCAGTAATATGAACTTGAGACTAAGGAGACATGCTGGCATTACCCATTGTTATAGACTCTTATTAACAGCAAACAAGGACATATTCCTTTTGGTGTGCTTGGCACCTGCCTGGTTATCCTCCTCAAAGAGGGTGATGCAATTATTAATGCTGCTAACAGTAGATCCTCAGGACAGCGTTTGTTGATTAGCACAGACACCCGGGACTGAACACAGGACCCATGTCTGCCCTTCTCCATGGTGGTGGGGGAAGATTCAAACTCCAGAGAGGAAGTCTGAGCTGCCAAAAGTGCGGATGAAATTAGTGGGAAGCAGAGTGAGAACTCCAGATGTTTAGAATTAGGATGACTATAAACAAATTCATTTCCCCAGATCCCCCAAACTTGCTTTTTAAAATTATTTTTATATCTGGTAAACAAATCAATACTCTCTTTTCTTGGCTGCAAATGGACTAATTCTTTAGGGAAGTATGATACTCAAACTGGTTCATAGTTTGCTCTTCTTTCTCCAGAAAGCGTATAATTCACACATCAATGTAATTCTTTCAATTGGTAGTTTTGAAAACTTGGGGATTAACTATAAACACCGCCATATGCAATTACCCTTCCAGGCTGGTTTTATGTATGCTGTCACCTAATTATTATTTTCCTTTGTTTTACCAGCTTTGGCATCCAAATATTACTTTAGCCATAAACACTCTTCACTATGTCACATCATGACATCATATTTGATATTCCTGTCATGGGAGGAACTCCTGTCATGAGGGCAAGGCAGGCATATAGAGTGACAGCTTTTGTGTAGCAAAGTAATCACTTGCAGATGATTATCTGAGCTCAAGCCTGAGAATTTCATCTATGTGTATATGACCAAGAAATGTCTACCCCTGCACTACTATTGCCTCTTCATCCATAAGCTGAAAGAAAGAATGTCTTCAGCTAATCTGGAACACACATTAAAAATTCTTATTACTCTCTATTCCACAAATTTATTACATAATTATTCATATTTGGACATCACTCTAGCATGTACAAACAAGCGTATAGCAAGTTCAAAGACTCCTTCTGATAGCCCACAGTAGATATGCCCTTCTGATTACCTTCCGTACTGTGTAGGGGAAGGAGCTTTCCTTTCTCTCAGCAGTCACACTTCTTTGGAATCTTTTGTCAGGGTTTAGAATCTGAAAGGAAGAAAGAAAGAGACAGAAAGAGAGAAAGAAAGAGAAAGAGAGAGAGAGAGAGAGAGAGAGAGAGAGGAGGGATAGAGAGAGGGAGGGAGGGAGGGAGGGAAAAATCCTCAGGAAGCTTCTCTACTTAACACGTTCAAGCAACCTTGATAATCATGTAATGTTTGATTCACTTTTCCCCAACAAACACATGAGCATGTGCGCGCACACACACACACACACACACACACACACACACACAGAGGATCCTTGCTTTTGTATATAAGAAGTGATTGTTCAATGGTTGACTTTGGAGTTGCAAGCTACTGACAATAGTCCTAAAACCAAAACTTGTTTTTACAGGGCCGTTGTTCAAGAGAGAACTGCAAGTATCTTCACCCTCCGACACACTTAAAAACTCAACTAGAAATTAATGGAAGGAACAATTTGATTCAGCAAAAAACTGCAGCAGCAATGCTTGCCCAGCAGATGCAATTTATGTTTCCAGGAACACCACTTCATCCAGTGGTGAGTACATCTTATTCGGTGATGAGTTGGATGGTTACAGTGTTGGTATGGATGATGCCACGTTGACCTAGGGTGGCCTCTCTCCACTTTGTCACTTTGGTTACAATTAAAGCAAATAGCTTTAAAGCTCAATAGATGAAGGAAAATAGGCTTTTAAAAAATTAATAGAAAAATATTTGTGGAAATAGGAGGCAAAGACAATTTCTAGTCAATATCTGGGAAATCTGTATCACTCCAACTCTTTTCATCAGTAACTCTGTCTCAGCCATCTTAGAATGGAAATAGTTTTAACATGTTTATTTACAGTGTGAATTAATAATCTATGTATCAATGAGTTTGAGATGCCTAAAAATATTTCGAGCCTTGTACTTCTATGGCACCATTTAAAGGATGAGGAAAGTGAGAAACCAGAGAAGTTCAATGATTTTCCCCAATGTTATACAGCTAATAAATCTTGGAGCTGGGACTTAATTCAGACATGTTAGCAGAGTGCTTTCTGCAGTGTGTTCCAGGAAGATCCTAGTAACAGCCCCCAAAGAAGGATGTCAAATGCAGCAACACCAAGGAAGACCGTACCTGAGTCACTTAGGTCTCAACCTGCCTTTCAGAGGCCTGCAAAAGCTGTGACAGTTCTGACCATTGTCACAAGATCAAATGCCGGAGGGACTTAGCATATCGATATGTATTGCACAATATTTTTTTCCCTGATTTCACCCTGTCTGAAAGTACTTCCTTAAAGGTCTGGAAATTGTTTTAGGAATGATATCCTTGGGGAAAAGGAGTACATTTAATTTTAGTAGGTTTCATTTACATTTGTGAATTATTTGTCAGAAACAAGCTCTTTTTTTTTTTTTTTAAAGAAAGCCAGTGAGTGAAATGTGTTTGTTTCTAAAAAGTATGTGCACAAAAGGCTTTTGTATAAAAATCAGTCTTTATTGTAGGAAAAGTCTGCATGACTGAAACCTGCTAAATTAGGAGGGATGGCTACCAGCAAATTCGATTTTCTTGTTGTGTTCCCTGTGAGACGGGGTGTGGAGGGCAGGGCCTGCCCGAAGGAGGGTAGAGAATTCCGGCAGGTCGTCAGCCATTCTGCTTGTCTCCAGGTTTCTGTACAGAGTAGCCGGGAACCAACTCTGCCCAGAGTAAAAGAAATGCCAGGTACAGAGGCTCCAAGATAAATAAGATACAGTGTTTTAGGGATAGACAGACACAACAGAAGGGCAAAGTAAGGTTCAAGCACAGGAAATGACGAGACTGGACAAGGAAAGCCTGCCTGGAGGAAGTCCCAAATAAGCCTCTCGTAAAGGGTGAGTAAGAATTCACCCAGATTAAGGACTAGACGCAGATAGAGTTCTGAATATATTTAATCCCCAAAATAGGCATTTAAGTGGTTCTGTTTAAACTACACACATGTATAACTTATGGTTCTCTCTTTATTGATGCTCACATATAGACTATTTTATTAAATTACCTAAATGCTAAAATAATTTAGTTATACATATTAAATAATGTCTACAGCAATAAATTTAGAGCCAGCAAGGTCAACATGATACCACCACATTATGTGTCTCACTTATTTGACTCATACACATCCTATCTATTCAGAATTAATAAAGACTGACCCTGGTACTCACTGGTGGCAGTGTTAACAAGAGAATCCCAACCCTGCTGTTAACTATTAGTTGAACTTTTTTTGAAAGTTATGTTTATTATTGTCTCAAATATTAATTAGAAGCTCATAATCACCATTTCTCTATGAAAAATGAATATTACACTTAAATATTTTAATAGAGGTTTTTAAATCACTGGAAGTATTAGAATAAAAACTGTGACATGTTTAAAAATTACCAACTCTACAAACAAATTAATTCAGTCTCAGAAATGAATTAGTGACCTAGTAGAGTATAGGTGGCTGAATAATGGCTCTCAGAGGTACCTGGAACCTATAAATGTCACCTTATAAGGAATCAGGGGCTTGGCAGATGGGATTAAGTTAAGAATCTTGAGATGGGGAGACCCTCCTGGATTGAATGCAGTTGCAAGCGTCCTTATAAGAGACGCTCAAGTAAGAGAGAGGAAGAGTTAGCACCGACAGAAGAGGAGCAAGGCAACCTGACCACAGAGGCAGATTGGATTGATGTGGCCACAGCAGAGGAATGCCAGCAACCACCAGAAGATGGAAGAGTCAAGAAATGGATTCTCCCCTAGAGCCTCTGGAGGGAGGGCAGTCCTGCCAACATCTTGATTTTGGCCCAGTGAAACCGATTTGGAACTTCTGGCCTCCAGGACTATAAAGGGATAAATGTGTGTTGTTCTAAGCCAACGGGTTTATAGTAATTTATAGCTGTTTACAGCAGTTACCGAAAACTAATAGATGCAAAAACTGCATAAGACAAGTCAATTGATAAAGAAAGTCTCAAGTATTCCATTTTAGGTCTCATAAACTAAACTTCTTTACAGTACTGTGGATATTTCTTCATTCCCTCCTTCTTCTGTCCACTCCTGAACCCATTCCCCTGCAGACTCTCACCAGTGTCCTCCATATTACCAAACCAATGGTCACTTTTTGCCTTTATTGTTGCTGTGGTCTGAATGTTTGTGTCCCACCAAAATTCACGTTGAATCCTAACCTCCAAGGGCCTATGGGAGGTGACTAGATCCTGAGGGTGGAGCCCTCATGAATGGAATCAGTGCCCTTATAAGAAGAGACATGGGAGAGACCCCTCACCCTCCTGCCATGTGCAGACATAGCAAGAAGGCACGGTCTATGAACCAGGGAGCTGGTCCTCATCAGACATCAGATCTGCCGGCACCTTGATTTGGGGCATTCCAGCTTCCACAACTGTGAGAAATTCAATTCTGTTGTTTGTAAGCCACCCAGTTTATGATATTTTATTATAAGCAGCCAGAATGGACTAAGACAATTTCTTCTACCTCTCAGCAGTGCTCAAGTCATGTGACCAATCTCTCCTTTGTTAAACACTCCTTCCTCCATCTCCTTTGCCCACCATGTTCCTCTTCTGTATGTTGAGGTTCCAAGAGCTGGATATTTCTTTCCATCTACCCTCTCCCTTGTGGTCTCATCCATTCCTGTGTCTGTCAGTCATCTATAGACTGAGGACCCCCACAACTATGCATCCAGCCCAACCTCTCCTCTGAGCCTCAGGCTCATATATCCACCTTTCTCCTGGCCTCACCTTTAAATTTCTTAAAGGAACTTGACACGTTCAAAATCAAATTCTTCCCATTTTAATAAATGGTACTATCAACTGGCAATCTAAAACCAAAACCTAGCAGACTCTTTCCTGAAATCACTGGAAGTATTAGAATAAAAACTGTGACATGTTTAAAAATTATCAACTCTACAAACAAATTCATTCAGTCTCAGAAATGAATTAGTGACCTAGTAGAGTATTGGTGGCTTACTGACATCCAGTTCATCAGCAAGTCCTTTCATATCTGCCCTGAACCCCATCCACTCCCCTGTATCTCAGCTCCCTCATCTGAGCCACCATCAACCTTTTATCAAAATATCATAAAAGCATTTACTTCCTAATCTATCAATATCCACTCTTGCCTTACTCCATTATATCCCACAGACAACAACCAGAGGAATCTTTTTAAAACATAAACAGCATCCTATCACTCTCTCATGTGCCCCTCCATGCTTTTCCATCTTATTGGGACATGGCCGAAACTCTGACCTTGATCATGACCTATGGCTTCTGTGATCTAGTCACAACCCTGTGTACATTGCTGGGTGAACACACACAGCTCGTGCGTGTCCCAGCCTCTGCCTCTGCTGGCCTGTCCATGTCCTAGTGCTTTTCACACATTAACTCACCTCATTCATAAGGACTCCAGGTCCACCCCTGCAACCCACATGCAACCCCCAGCATTCTCTACCAGCGAGCCCTCCTCCTTTTCTGCTTATCCATACAAATGAACTGTAATTTTGTTTGCTTCTTTCTCATTAGGGCTTCAGTTCAATCAATGTACACAGTGTTCTGGCACCATGTCTGCACCAATAAATATTTATTAAGGGAATGAAAATTCAAGCCATTCTCTCCCCTTACAACCCTTATGTCTCAAATTCACAATGTTTGAAAAGTTCCCTTCATTTATTCCTCCTAGCAGCTTTTCTGTCCCCAATTCCTGATAGGATAGGACAGGAATTCTTCCCTCCTTCCCTTCCCAGAGCGCGCACAGCCTTCATATGTGCACTCAAGATAAAGGAGCAAGTGTGAGCGACCTTTAGGAGGATGGAGATGGAAGAACCACGAGGAACAAGTCTTGCAGGAGTCTTGTGCCCTCCGGAGCTGCTTCTGGCAGTAGAGGGAGGAGGCTTAGGAGACGCCGTGTGTCAGCCTTTTAGCGTGAGTGCCAGGCACCTAACCTTTAAAGCAGACGCATTCTAAACGAGGGGGACGACGGCATTCTTGCCTACTGACCGGACTTTTGAGCCATGAAATACCTCAGGCCACTTGGCCATTACCCTTGGCTAAGCCCGCTTGCTGCTACAAAATAGCAAAGAATGTGCATGTGTGCGTGAGAGTGTGTTGAGTACATAAGTATGAATGTGTAGTAACTGTATATGTGCAAGTGTGTATATGTGTGCATGCAGGTGTGTAGTGAGTGTATGTATGTGTGCAAGTGTGTTGTGAGTGCATATGTGTTGTCTGTAGTGTGTTTGTGTTGCATGCGTGTTGTGAGTGTAGTTGTGTGTAGTGAATGTATTATGTGTGGTGTATGAGTATGTTGTGAGTATATGTGAGTGTACGTGAGTTTGTTGTGTGCATGAGTGTCCTCTGTGTGTAGTGTGTTGTGTGTGAGAGTACATGAGTGTGGTGTGTAGTGAGAGTGAGTGCTGTGGTGTGTTATAGTGTGAGTGTAAGTGTACATGAGGATATTGTGCATATGAACATATGTGAATGTGAGTATGTGAGTGTACATGAGTGTTTTGTGTAAGTGTATGATCATATGTGAGTGTGTTGTGTGTGTGTACATGAGTGTTGTGGGTGTATGTGTATGAGTGTACATGAATGTGTGTTGGTGTTGTGAGTGTACGTGTGTTGTATGTGTATAGTGTGTGAGTGTACATCAGTGCATTGTGGGTGTGTGTACTGCAGGTATGTGTGTACGTGAGCGTATTGTGTGTAGATTAGTGTGTTGTGAGTGTATATACTGAGTGTACGAGTGTATTGTGTATATGTGTAGTGTATGTGTGTACATGTGTGGTGTGTGTATTGTGAGTGTACATTAGTTTTGTGTGTACACGACTGTTGTGTGTGTAAATGAGTGTTATTTTATGTGAGTGTATAGTGTGTGAGTGTACAAGTGTGTGTGTTGTGAGTGTACGAGTGTTGGGTGTGAACATGTGTGAGTGTATGTATGTGAGTGTATAAGTGTGTTGTGTGTTGAGTATATGTAAGTGTATGTGACTGTGTTGTGTGTATACTGTATGTGAGTGTACGTGTGTTGTGTATGTGACTGTTGTGTTTACATGAGTGTGTGTAAGTGTACATGTATTGTGTGTAGTGAGTATATGTGAGTGTACTTAAGTGTGTATGTGTGTTGTGAGAGTATGTGGGTGTGAGTGTACATGAGTGTGTTTTGTGTGTTGAGTGTACATGTTTTGTGGGTGTGTGGGAGGCATAGGTGTGTTGTGAGTCTGTGTTGTGTGTGAGTGTATGTGATGTGTGTTGTGTGTTGTAAGTGTATATGAGTGTTGTATGTGTTGTGTGTGTATGAGTGTGTGTGTTGTATGTTGTATGTTGTGAGTGTATGAGAGTTGTGTGAGAGTAGAAGTGTTTGTGTTGTGTCTGTTTTGAGTATGTGAGTATACATGGGTGTGTGTGTTGAGTATATGTGTATCTGAGTGTATAGTGTTTATATGTGAGTATACATGAGTGTGTTGTGTGTTTCGAGTATACGAGTGTTGTGTGTAGTGAATGTACATGAGTGTGTTGTGTGTGGTGTGTGGGTGTGTTTTGAGTGTGAGTGTACATGAGTGTGTTGTGTATATGTGGGTGTGTTGTGAGTGTGAGTGTACATGAGTGTGTGTGTATGAGTGTTGTGTGAGAATACAAGTGTTTGTGTGTAAGTGTATGTGTGTGTTGTATGAGTGTGTTTTGAGTATGTGAGTATACATGAGTGTGTGAGTCTATGTGTATGAGTGTATATGTGAGTGTATATGAGTGTGTTGTGTTTCGAGTATGAGTTTTGTGAGTGTGTAGTGAGTGTACATGAGTGTGTTGTGTGTGTGGTGTGTGGGTGTGTTTTGAGTGTGTGTGAGTGTACTTGAGTGTGTAGTGTATGTGTGTTGTGAGTGTATATGTATGAAAGCGTGTTTTGAGTGTGTATGAGTGTGTGTTGTGTGTATGAGTGTGTTGTGTGAGTGTACGTGTGTTGTGAGTGAATGGGAGTGTGCTGTGAATGTGTATGAGTGTGTGTTGTATGAGTATGTGTTGTGTATATGAGTGTGTTGTGTGTGTGAGTGTGTGTGGGTGTGTTTGTCATCTCTGAACCTGGACCTGATGTCCTGGGAAGGAAAGCAGGGCATGGAAGACTGCGGAGAGGAACATAGGAAGGTGGAGTAGACAACAGGCGCAGGAAATCGCAAGACCAGCATTTCAGAAGCGATTTTCTTCAAGAAGGCTTCCCGCGAATCTTGTCCTCTGGCCTTTTTAGCTGTGGCTTTGAGCTGAGAGATGACGTGGACCAAATGGATCCTGTCTCAGACAGCCTGGCAACAGCACTTCTGCAGAAACTGCAGGGCTAATTCTCCCAAGCTGTAGTTGGTGCGCTTCCAGGAACAGAATCATTGGAAGGTGCTGCCCTTCTCTTTTCTCAGCCGCCAGCTGAGAACCAAACTCAGACACCGGGATCCGTTGTTGGCCGAGATTCTACCTCAGGAGTTCAGTTTGAATTCAGGATCTGAGAACCACTTTTCCAAAGCAGCTGGCCCCACACCTCCTGTCTGTAGAAGGCCCAGGCTGGCTGTGGGTCGCGTTCCTGTGCAACTCTCCACCAACGCTCTCTGCATTCTCTCCAGAAACATACGGGCAACTGATTTGGGGGAGGGGGGGGAGAGGGGGGAGGGTTGTTTTTCCTCTTTTGTTTTAGGAAATAACCAACAAAATCTAGTAATCGCAGAAGAGTGGACATGGCCTCAGACTAGGAGCCAGGAGTCCCGGGTGTGCTGCCTTGACTTTGCCTTGCAGCATTGACCTTGGATTATCTATTTAGTGTCTCTCCTCTAAATTGTTTTCACCTGGAAGGCTGAGCAATTCTTGCTGCCGCACTTGCTTCTCATGGATTTGAGAAGATTAAAGAAGACAAGTATGAGAATGCCTTGAGAACGACCAGAACCTTTCACAGATGTAAAGCATTATTATCCACAACAATATTAACACGGAGTGAGCCTCTCTGCAAATCACCGTAACTGTATTTTTTAACTAATCAACTTCAATGAAAAACATGCTACATCAAAAAGGAACATATCCAACTGCGTCTTCGTAAGGCCTATGAACTTACAACTTTCAGTTTCACGTGACAGAAAATATTTTTTTCAGTCCACATTTCAAAAGGAAAGAGAAATTTGTTGCTATAATTTTACTCATTTTATACCCTTACTATACTGCTATGCTCATTACATCCCTGTTGTAGAACTGTTAGATAATTTGAGGCTAAAAAAACCTTGATCAACATTGATTTTTACAGTATTAATGAGAGCTACTTTTTACTGAGTTCTGACCATGGGAAATGGGAGCGCAATAGCGTCTTGTTCTGCCCAACCCTTTCAGCTAAGTAGTTTCACTTCCTCATTGCAGATAAGAAAATTAAAGCCCAGGGAGGTTAATTTCCTCCCCAGGTTAAAAAGTAGTAAGTGTCAGAGCGCTAGATTTGAATTCAGGTCTCTCTGAGTCTAAAATCTATGGTTTTACTTTAAAATAATACTATTTCTCTCTGAACTATGTTATTGCCTTCATCAATAAAACATACTGGAACATTCATTTTAGACTATGAAATCAGATGAACAAATACATATATTTTTGAAGGCAAAAGTTAGCTAATTGGAATAGATTTGTCGATATCCAAGATGGTTTTGGGAAATGAGTTTTGAGGTTCTCAATCCTATCGACAAAGCAAAGTACAACCCGTATTTATGGTACCACACTAACCCTGGCTTCAAATGATCTGCGGGCTGGGAGGATGGAGAATTTGCTCCAGAGAAAATAAAAATGGAAGCATGGAAGAGGGCTCTTTTATCTAAATGTTTACGTTGATAGTCTCTGGGTTAAATTACACATTTAGTGCAAGTTTTTTAATACTATTTTCACTCCTCACATATGACAATGGTCCCCAAATTTGGCCATGCATCAGATCATTTAGTAAAATTTCTAAAATTCAAATATCAAGGTCTCAGCCTGGATCTACTGGGTCAGAATTTATCTCTATTTGTAAAATATCCCCCAGGCATTTCTAACAGAGCTAGTCCACTGAATCACTGATGTGCTGTGATTTATGACCTTTCAGAATTGATTCTTTTTAAAAATCCTAACATTACATAGTCCTTAGACCATTTAAATCACTTGGCTTTTTCTCCAGTAGTACTAAATTATAAAAGCTACAGTTACTGAAAATCATAACTTTCTATAATTATGACTCAGTGAGTAACATACACATATAAACGTTTGTTGACAGTCAAGGAAGAAAAAAATTCTGCCATCTATTTCCCACATTCAGACCTCATGTTGCAACTTTCTCCCAAAGTGGATTTTACCTCTGAGCCATAAAGATCTAAGAGCTCCTTGTGGGAGTTCTGAGCCAGGACCCCTCTAAGACCATCAGAACCACCCCTTCTAGCCACTTTGAAAATAGGCTTTCCTGCCTATCTGATAGCTGCCTGCAGAAACTATCAATAATTTACTCTTTTCTATCATAACTTTTCATAAGAGATATTTTTCTGTTACTGCTATAAAGGAAAAGTATGTTTACTAAACGTAGGTTGTTATTTTTCCCATATGTTAAACAATCCATCCAGGGTCATAAATAGACAAGAAGAATGTCACCCACAATGCAGAAACAGAGAACAAGCGTGACACAGCATAGTTCAACGTTAAAAGTGTGACAAGCAACAGTAAAGTTCAGTGTTAAAAAATTGCATTAATATGTAATTGCAAATACATTGCAAATCGAAATCAAATAGGCTAAAAATCATCTATAATTAACAACCAACCAAACAAACGAACAGAAGCATTCAGGTCCAATTTGGTGAACAGTTTATTCTAAGAAAAATCTTTAGCATTTTAAATTACTTAACAAGGTTTGTTCTCTTAAATGTACATTATTTCCTTTCTAAAAGGCAGAATTATTTACATATTATTAGGTGGAGCTTTTAAAAATAATCATCACCTTAACCCACTAGCATATTTCTTCTTATTCCTAGATGAGGAATATAGGGTCAGAGAACAAATTTAATAAGGTTCTGTATGCTCTTGTCACTGCTGTGTTGATTTTGTGACCTAGGAAACCAAACCAACTTTTAATGGCCAATCAAAAAATTGTTTGATTAAAAAGCTCTTCCAGAAAACCTTTCAGGAAGGGAAGACTGACTGGATCTAGACGTAGTTGAACTAGAGCAAAAAATCGTAGGTTTATTTGAAAACTACATTTGAATTTTGGGAATATACATGCTAGTGATGGAATATGGAAACATACTGGTAAGTCTGGGCAAAATAAAATTCCAAGTAACTCCACTGTTTGAGAATGCATAGACTTGGCCAACTTGAAAATCAGGCTGTAATCAAAGGGTTTCATGACTCCTCTCCCTTTGAGAAACACGTAGAATAAATCAAAGATTATTAGTCAGTATTCTATAGCTTTTACTACCTTAGTGTTATAGCATTTAATAGTTTGGAATGTTGAGTAATTAGAGTTGAAATTATTCTCTTTTGTTGAGAACACTTTCCTAGGGACAAAAGCTTAATCTAGTTCCTGTAACTAGAGGTTTTTGATGATGTTCTCTCATATTTCTGTATGGTTTGGGGAAGAGAGGGTCTACATGGATTTCATTTTTATTATAGATCAGCACTGAGCTGTACAACTAACACAAAGAGTATATGATGAATACATTTTGCTCAAATGACATTTGCTGGTAATTTTTTAAAGTTTTTTTCTAAATAACTCTTTCTCCTGTGTTGTTTTCCTTTAACAGCCCACTTTTCCTGTAGGTCCCGCGATAGGGACAAATACGGCTATTAGCTTTGCTCCTTACCTAGCACCTGTAACCCCTGGAGTTGGGTTAGTCCCAACGGAAATTCTGCCCACCACGCCTGTTATTGTTCCCGGAAGTCCACCGGTCACTGTCCCGGGCTCAACTGCAACTCAGAAACTTCTCAGGACTGACAAACTGGAGGTACTTCAATTCTATTTGTGTTTTGAGATGCATTTGTGGGAGAAGTATACTTCTGTATAAGTGGTTGCTTGTAACATATTAATTCAGTCTTGCAAAACAGCCATGTAAACACACATACACAAACTCTCACCTAAAACCCATGTATTCATAACTCTATGGTTTGAAGTTAAGGCCAAGTATGAAGGAAATTAGTCTATGGAAAAGACTAGTTTTAACACAACAATCAGCTGCATGGAATATGCGTTTAAGGGAAAAATATTAAACAATCAATGGAACAGTGACTCAATCATGATGCACCCCATAGAGATGGCTCCAGGTCCTGAAGGCCTCCTCACATCAAGGTCTAACCCTTGCAAGACCCTGGAAAGTTCTGGAAACTGGTGGGTCAGGAGCCCAGCAACCAGGGCAGCCGAGGACACTCAGGGACACTGGTGGGAGTAAGTGGGACTACAACTATTTACCAATTGGTATGATCATATTTCAGTATCTCAAGAACAAGCATGGTTGCTCTAGTATGTTCTGGCATAGTAGTTCTGATTGTGTTGTTGCTAAACAGGGGAAATTGGGAGGATGAGTAAATTTAGTTTTTTGTTTTGTTTTGTTTTGAGACGTAGTTTCGCTCTTGTTGCCCAGATTGGAGTGCAGTGGCGCAATCTTGGCTCACCACAACCTCTTCTGCCCGGGTTCAAGCGATTCTCCTGCTCAGCCTCCCAAGTAGCTGGGATTATAGGCATGCGCCACCACGCCTGGCCAATTTTGTATTTTTAGTAGAGACAGGGTTTCTCCATGTTGGTCAGGCTGGTCTCGAACTCCCAACCTCAGGTGATCCGCCAGCCTTGGCCTCCCAAAGTGCTGAGATTACAGGCGTGAGCCACCGTACCCAGCCCGTAGATGTAGTTATTAATTGAGATATTTTCTTTAACCTCGATTGTTCTATAACATTCAAGAAAACAAGTTCCTATATATAAAACACATCATTGTTATGAATCAAACCAAACCTCCTATACTTTGTTGGGTAGAATTTCTCTTTAATCAGAGCTCTAGAACTCATCTATCTATCTTACTGCTATATCCCTATGATACTCACTACAGCATTTTATAAAGGTGTATAAAGATTCTCATAGATTTTTCAGAGAGCTCCTTTAATTCCATTACTGATTAAAGGTGTTAGGTGACAAATCTGGTTAGGATGTACACAGTGCTTTCTGTTAGTGGGATTATTAGAGAATGTTCTTTCAATGTGCATTTGTTTAAATATTAACCCAATAAACCTTGAAGGCAACAAAATGTGGCTGCCTAATAACCTGTGCAAGTTTTAAAACTCAGAATTTCAAACTGCAAATATTTTAAAAGATATTTATTTTTTCACTTAGTTTCAATCTGGATGCCCAGATGAAGAGAATGTAAACTCTTAATTGTTACTATTTTGAAAAGATCCCGCCTATCCTTGTCAATTACTGAATAGACCTTTCACAGGACTGGAAAAACGTTTTGGGCTCCACCTGCTGGACCCACGGAGCTTTTGTGTTCAGTATGTGGCTGTATTTTAGAAAACAAATTAAATCAGTGGAATTGGGAACAAATTGTCCTTCCCAACAGGGCTGGTAGACAAAGACATGTAAAAATGAATCACAGTGATTTTAGCAGAGCGGCTTTTGGTTCATTTCAAACCAGGAATGAAGTCAGCTGCACACAGAGCACCTTGGTAGGAGCTTGATGGCTGGTCCACACCCATGACACTATCAGACAGAAGTCATTCCATTGATGGAGGAAGGCTTGCTCAGAATCTGTGGGAACATCTTAGTAATTTTTTATTTTGTGCATTTTATGAACTAAAGATAGAACGTTGGCTAATATCTAAAGTAGGAGGAAACAATTAACAATCTGGTTATTCATGCTATTTACCTTCAACCTGGCCTGGTCACTGGTCAGTGAAACAGTATTTCCTAAGTACGTCTGACTTCCACAATACTTGAATTTCATGTCAGGGGCCCTTCATATAACATCACTAATGATCAATGTGATGATCATTTACATATCCACTTTGGAATTGGAGTCTAAAAATAAATAACTTACGATTCTACTCATAATTATTCCCTGCTAATATTTATAAGCAGAGAAGAATTATATAAGCAATATGCATATGTTATTTATGCTATTTCATGTTATCTATATGCAGGGCATAATTAAGAATACTCTTCAAATTCTAAAGAAATATTTTTTCATACAGTAAAATCTTGATCCACCAGAATTCTCAGGGGATAGAGAATCCTAGTTACTTGAGATTTCAGGATAATTTAGCGTTAAAGAATTTTTAAAATAAACCATTTCCCTCCATTTTTTCTTTCTCTATATCTCTTGCCATATATCTCTCCTTTTTTGTCTTTTTTTTTGTCTTTTCTGTGCTGTCAAAAATAGTATAGTGACCTTAAAAGTGAAAATTTTGGTGTCTTAGATCTTGTTCTTCTGATTTATGATTATGTTATCTTTGTAGAGCAGGAGAGAAGGAGTGGGAAACAGGAGTGTTCAGATTCCCCCCACCCCACCTCCTTAGAGAGAGGAGGAACAAGTTTGTCGTCGTTTTCCCTGATTCTTTTTGTACAGCTATGACCTGGTAGCTTGATATATGGTGAAATTATCCCTCCACACACACACAAAAAACCTATAGCATTGTCAGAATTGTCATCCAAGTAGGAGATTGAAGATATAGAGAGAGGTAGATAGATTATAGGTGATTGATAGATTAAATAGATTATAGGTAGGTAAGCAGGTATATACATAGGTAGGTAACTAGATTAGATAGATGATTAATTAATTGATAGATTTTAGATAGATAAGTAGATGATGATGGATGGCTGGATGGATAGATGATAGATGGATGAATGAATGGCTGGATGGATGGATGGATAGATGGTAGGTAGATAGATGATAGATAATATTAGGTTGGTGCAAAAATAATTGCAGTTTTTACCATTAAAAATAATGATAGATTAACAGATAATAGATGGATGGATGGATAGATAGATGGATGGGTGGATGGATAGATGGATAGATAATAGATATTAAATGGATAGGTTGATAGATGATAGACAATAGATGATGGATGGATGAACAGATGGATAGATGATTGGATAGATTGATTGATGGTAGATGATAGATGAAGGAATGGATGCATGGATAACTAGATAGATGATATATGGATGGATGGATAGACAGACAGATAGATCGATAGACAGCTGCATAATATGCTACCCAGGGATAATGGAGGCCTTGTTGCTTTTCCTTTGTTATTTTAGCTGAACTGCAGATTTCGGATTATTTTCTCAATATAGATTTTCACCCTAGAAAAGGGGGTAAAACAAAACTCAAATGACTGTGTCAGAGATTGTGGTTACCTGGGTTCCGGATAATCAATCTTTTCTTGTCGGTGGTACAAGAACCACCATTGAAAGCGAGGCAGCCTCCGCTCCTTCCGCGGTGGCCGGGGCCGCAGGGGCGCCTGGGCTCAGGCTTGCCTCTGCAGCGCGGCTCTTCTTCCCTGTCTTAGGTATGCAGGGAGTTCCAGCGAGGAAACTGTGCCCGGGGAGAGACCGACTGCCGCTTTGCACACCCCGCAGACAGCACCATGATCGACACAAGTGACAACACCGTAACCGTTTGTATGGATTACATAAAGGGGCGTTGCATGAGGGAGAAATGCAAATATTTTCACCCTCCTGCACACTTGCAGGCCAAAATCAAAGCTGCGCAGCACCAAGCCAACCAAGCTGCGGTGGCCGCCCAGGCAGCCGCGGCCGCGGCCACAGTCATGGTAAGTGCGGCCGCCCGCCGCCCCTGCACCCCGGCGCCTCTGCGGAGGCCGCTCCGGGCTGGGACTTGGATGTTCTTCCAAACACTCGGGAAACATGGAAGGCTGCTATTCCTGCTGCTCCGCTGCCTAAGTTTTGCTGTTGTTTTCCCCCTTTTTGTTTTGTTTTGTTTTCCCCTCCTGCCCCCCTTCAGCACAATAAGTAAATCCCTCAGGTGCAGGGAAAGCCCTGGGGTCCCTGAGCTCCGTTCCCCTCTCCTAGGGCGGCGGAGATTGAGTGTGCTCACTTAGGGTCTTCTTAAGAGAGGCTCAGGGGCCTTGTAATGAACGTGAAGGTGGGCACCGCTTCAGAGAGGGGAAAGAAAGGTGCATTTCTGCACCTGAGCACGAGGAGGCAACCAGCTCCTTGGAGCAGCCGCGGAGGACAGCTGAGGCCTGAGAAGCTCAGCGAGTGATCTGGCTTTTCGCTACTCCCATTTTCTCCTCTTCTTTCACTTATCGCAAGGGCAATGCTAGTCAGATTCCCCACCCCAGTGAGATTTTATGCAGAATAGCAATGCATGAAACAGATGAAAGTGGAGCCATCCCGGCTGGTGCAGAAAAAAAAAAGACCTGTGACGTAGGCTTGCTTCCCTGAGTCACCCTACTGTCATTAGAGACCAGCAGTACACCATTATCATCACCTGCGAGCCTGCTCAGACTCTCGGGGAGCCTGTCTCTTAGAGACCAGGTGCACCATTATTAGGGTCACCTAGAAGCCTGTGGAGCCTCCAGAATCCTCAGCCTCACCGCAGACCTCAGGGAATCAGAATTTAAGTTGCAGAACATCTCCCAGGTGTTTTGTATGTACAGTAACATTTGAGAAGCACCTGCCTAGACACTGCTTATCAAACTTGGCTACATTTTGGAACAACCTGAAGGATCTGACCTGACATCTGTCCCTTTCCCCGAAGTTTATTATTTTCTTATTTAGTTGGTCTGGTGTGGTCTGGGCAGTGGGAATTTTTTTTTTTTTTTTTTAAGACAAGGTCTCTGTCACCCAGGCTGGAGTGCAGCGGAATGATCATGGGTCACTGTAGCTTTAAACTCCTGGGCTCAAGTGATCCTCCCGCCTCAGCCTCCTGAGTAGCTGGGACCATGCCCATCTAAGTTCTAAATTTTTTTGTAGAGACAGGGTCTTGCCATGTTGTCCAGGCTAGTCTCAAAACTCCTGGGATCAAGCAATTCTCACACCTTTACCTCCCAACGTGTTAGGATTACAGGTGCGAGCTACCACATCTGGCGACAGTGGCCGTTTTTAAAAGCTCCCAGGTGATTCCAAAGCATCGCAAAGTTTGAGAACTTCTGCATTAGGTTGCAGAAGTTTCTAATTAATTTGTTTTCATGTGAGCTCTCTGGCTTATCAGAAGTCTATGTTAATATGTGATAGGCACTATGCATTCATTCTTTAAAAAAATTTAATGAGACCATGCATCAGGCACTTGCTGGGTAGAATAAATAAAGCAGGCAGGTTTCCTTGCCCTCAAGGAGTTTGCAGTTAGTAACACAGAGCAATAAAATGCTCCTCAATGACATGATAGAAATGCTTAGTCGGGTCCAGAGGGCATGAAGGACTCAGTGGCCAATCCTCCCGCAAGGAGAGCTGTGACTGCAGAAATGAAAAGTATAGTTTGAAAACACTTTGTTCTAGCTAGCAGCCATCACCTCATACACTGATTACTGATTAAAATGGAAGGGTAGCTGTCACACAAACAAGTTCACCATTACTCAGCGTTGTTTGCGCAAATGTTTATTAAGTCATGGACCTGCAATCAGTGATAGGGATACAGCGAGAAAGGCACCGTCTGCCCTGAGGTCATCACCACCGGGTGCAGAGCAGGTGGTTATAGAGACCTTTCCAATCTGAGCTGCTTATTTCCATACACCTTGAGCACTGGGCTCTTCATCTAAATCACTGTTTTTGTTTTTATTTAATCTCCGAGTCCTTTTCTTGTCCCTTTAGTGTCCTTTCCTCTCATCCTTCTCATTCATATGTTATTGGACCTAATTTTTTTTATTTTGCTGAGTGTGAATTCCTATATATGTGGAGATGTACGTATCCACACAAGAGGGTCAATAAAATAGAGAAATTCTCCCTTTTTTTCTTCTAGTAAAAGAGCAGTTTCCAAAACTCATTATAATTGGGAATGAGAGGAGGAGAGTAAACTGATCACTTAAGGCTGATAAAAAAGGAATTCTTTCAGAGCACAAATGAGATCCTTTACACATTTTGCCAATGTGACATCCATTCTACTATCCACCTGGTGAGGATCTCATCCCATAGGAGTAATTTTTTTTTTCACTGTAATCATTATTTTAGGCCAGCTCCAACTTATCCTAATTGGTGTGTTGATGGATGGGCACTAAGAACACATTTTTCCATAAAATTTGTTTATTTATTTGTTTTTTGAGACAGAGTCTTGCTCTGTCACCCAGGTTGGAGTGCAGTGGTGCGATCTTGGCTCACTGCAGCCTCCGCCTCCCAGGTTCAAGTGCTTCTTATGCGCCAGCCTCCTGAGGAGCTGGGACCACAGGTGCATGCCACCATGTCTAGCTAATTTTATATTTTCAGTAGAGATGGACTCAGGAACGCCTGGGTTCAGAAACTTCAAAACCAACAGGTCACTCTCTTCTTTCCCTTGCCTGCTTCTCTTACTATGGCCACACCATTCTCTAAGGTCAGCTCCTCTACAAGACCCAGGACCAAGGCTTTGGATCTCTATGGGGATGTATTCTTAACATCTTTTGACAAGAGAGAGAATGCTGTCTTTTATACCAGCTCTAATTAGGTATTGGGGCAGCGGAAGAAGTTAAAGGTCATTTTGGTGGCTGTCTCTGTGGTCAGTGACAGGATGCTGTGATTGACTCAGCCTGGGTCCCAGTGGCTATCCTTGGTCACTGAGGTATGGAATGAGGCCCTGATAATATGGAAATATTAGTCCCTCAAGTAAAAGTTCAGTTCCAGACCACTGCAATGAAGTGAGTATCACAATAGAACAAATCACATGAATTTTTTGGTTTCCCAGTGCATATAAAAGTTATGTTTACACTATACTGTGGTCTATTAAATGTGCAAGAACATTATGTCTGAAGAATATATACACACCTTAATTTTGAAATATTGCTTAAAAAATGCTCACCAATAGGCAGAGCTGTTAGTGAGTCGTATCTTTTTGCTGGTGGAAGGTCTCGTCTCGATGTTGGTGGCTGCTGACTGATTAGGGTGGTGACTGGTGAAAGTTGTGATGGCTGTGGTAATTCTTAGAAAACAATGAACTTTGCCACATTGATTGACTCTTCCTTTTATGAAAGATTTCTCTGTAGCCTGCAATGTGATTTGATAGCATTTTGCCCAGAGTAGAACTTCCTTCAAAATGGGAGTCAGTCCTCTAAAACCCTGCTGCTACTTTATCAACTAACTTTATATAGTTTGCTAAATCCTTTGGTATCATTTCAACGATGTTCACAGCATCTTAGCCAAGAGTAGAACCCACCTCAAGAAACTACTTTCTTTGCTGCTCCATAAAGCAACTCCTCAACCATTAAAGTTTTATCATGAAATTGCAGCAATTCAGTCACATCTTCAGGCTCTACTTCCATTAAGAATTCTAGTTCTCTTGCTATTTCCATTACATCTGGAGTTACTTTCTCCATTTAAGTCTTGAACCCCTCAAAGTCTTCCACGAGGATTGGAATTAACTTCTTCCAAACTCCTGCTCATGCTGATATTTTGATCTTCCGTGAATCATGAATATTCTTAATGGCATCTAGAATGGTGAATCCTCTACAGGTTTTCAATTTACTTTGCCCAGATCCATCAGAGGAATCACTATCTGTGGCAGCTACAGCCTTACAAAATTTATTTCTTAATTAATAAGACTTGACAGTTGAAATAACTCCTTGCTCCATGGGCTGCAGAACAGCTGTTGTGTTAGAAGGCATGAAAACAACATTAATCTCCTCGTACATCTCCACCAGAGTCCTTGGGTGATGAGGTGCATTGTCAATGAGCAGTAATATTTTGAGACAAATCTTTTTTTTTCTGAGCAGTAGGTCTCAACTGTGGACTTAAAACATTCAGTAAACCATGTTCTAAATACATATACTGTCATCCAGGCTTTGTTGTTTCATTTCTAGAGCATAGGCAGAGTAGATTTAGCATAATTCATAAAGGCCCTAGAATTTTCAGAATGGTAAATGAGCATTAGCTTCTAGCAAGAGTCAGCTGCTGTACTTTGAAGGTTTGAAGCCAGTCCTTGACTTCTCTGTAGCTCTGAAAGTCCTAGTTGACATCTTCCAATATCTGGCTTTTTGTCTACATTGACATCTGTAGTTTAGTGTGGCCACCTTCATCAGTGATCTTAGCTAGATCTTCTGAGTAACTTGCTTCAGCTTCTCCATCAGCCCTTGCTGCTCACCATGCACTTTTATGTTATGGAGATGGCTTCTTTTCTTCAACCTCGTGAACCAATCTCTGCTAGCTTCCAACTTTTCTTTGGTAGCTTCCTCTCTCCTTTCAGCCTTCATAGAATTGAGGAGAGTTAGGACCTTGCTCTAAATTAGGTTTTTGGCCAGCACGGTGGCTTACGCCTATAATCCCAGCACTTTGTGGGGCAGAGGTGGGTGGATCACTGGGAGCCAGGAGTTTGAGACCAGCCTGGCCAACATGGTGAAACCCCATCTCTACTAAAAATACAAAAATTAGCTGGGCATGGTGGTGCACAGCTATAATTACAGCTACTCGAAGACCTGAGGCATGAGAATCACTTGAACCTTGGAAGGCAGAGGTTGCAGTGAACTGAAATCCTGCCACTGCACTCCAGCCTGGGTGACAGAGTGAGACTCTGTCTCAAAAAAATAAAAATAAATAAATAAATAAATTTGGCATTGGTTTAAGACAATGCTATGGCTGGTTAGATCTGTCCAGCCCAGTAAATTTTTCTCCACATCGGCAGTAAGGCTGTTTTGCTTTCTTATCATTCGTATGTTCACTGGAGTAGCACTTTTAATTTCCTTCAAGAGCTTTCCCTCTGCAGTCACAACATGGATAACCTTGGCACAAGAAGCCTAGCTTTTAGCCTATCTTGGCTTTCGACATGCCTTCCTCACTAAGCTTAATCATTTCTAGCTTTTGATTTTAAGTAATAATGTGTGACTCTTTCTTTCACTTGAACACTTAGAGGCCATTTAAAGTTATTAATTGGCCTAATTTCCATATAATTTTGTCTCAGGGAATAGGGAAGCCTGAGGAAGGAGAGAGAGAGGGGTGATAGCCAGTGAGTGGAGCAGTCAGACCATGCGCGACATTTATCGATTAAGTTTGTGGCATGGTTCATGGTGCCCCAAAACAATTAAAATAGTAACATCAAACATCACTGATCACAAATCATCATGAGAGATATAATAACAATAAATTTTAAAATATTGTGAGAATTACCAAAATGTGACAAAGTTAGCACATGCTGTTGGAAAAATGACTCTGATAGACTTAACATAGGGTTGCCACAAACCTTCAATTTTAAAACACTGAAGTATCTGCAAAGTACCATACAACAAAGTGCAATAAAACAACCTAGGCCTGTACTTATTAGCACAGCATATCAAGGTACTAATGGTGACCTTAGGTCTGGGCCCTGATTTCATCTGCCTGTTTCCTCAATGGGCCAGTTTTAACATCTGCAACCAATATATACTTCAGTCATTAAAGGAACAATGCACCTAGTATATGTCAGTGGTAGATGACCTGGGCTGATGGGGATAAGAGGGAAAATGGCCATTTACACAAACAGGTCATTTCCCTGCTGCATTTCTTCAAGTCAAAGCTGTACTATTCTGTGTACCCTTCTACACATTTTCACATTACATTCATGGTTACATTTATCAGGCTGCATAAGGATTATTGCAGTGGATGCCAACAGTGTTAGTTACCATAGTTTCTTGGATTGTTACACCGTGCCCAAATTTGGAGTTCTGATAAGTCAGAGGATCTTGCAGCATCGTCAAAGACAACCCAAAGGAATGTAGTTTCAGAACAAAAGCCAGGTTCTTTCTGACAATGACATGAAAATTACTGAATCTGTCATGTGTTTTCAGTTGAAGTGAGAGGCTCATTTGAAACTAGCCTAGGTGCTGTTGGATAAAGTCAAAGTATTGCTACTCTAATAGCAAAATTACTCAGTACACGGAAGAAAAACTATTATTTTATTTCCTTATTTAAAAGGACAAACAGGAGTGATAAATACAGTTAGAAGATATTAATATTCCATTCACCTGACTTCCATATAGAAATCCCAAGCATTTCCAGGGTGCAATTTTTATTATTGTCTGGAGATTTCCTGCTTATTTTGATTAATTAGATCCTTAAAAAGAATGGAAAGCTTTGACTCCAGAATAAAAGGCATTTATTTCCTTTGGAGTCTTATTCTTTTAAATACTTCTTAAAACATAACCATCACCATCACCAGAATTTTTTAAACATGAGAATAAGCCAGACAGAACTTTTCTTTGGTATTGTTAATGCAAAAGGTGTCTGGATCTTCATACAAGCAATCTTAGCTCACATACACCAAAATGGAGTGACAAAAGGAAAGAACCATTTTGCAAAAGGAAACAGGACAAGCTGCCGTCAGCTAGATATGTTTTGATTGTTCAGGAAACGCTGTACAGGAACTTTGATTGGCATCCTACTTGTCTACCTTCTTTCTTACTTTAAAGTGGCAGCTCTGATTATTGTTGTCAGTGTTTTCTGACCCCTCAGATCTGGTCTTTGCCTATCATGCCTGATGTGGGCACTTGCTTCGATTACCTTGACTCGCAGGTGAATTGGTCCTCAATCCAAAGAAAATAAAAGCCTAGCTGCCCATAGGACCTCTTCTGACTCATCACTCATGCACACCAAGCTGGAGAGGCCCAGAGAAGCAAAGGCTCAGAATGCTGGTGAGGCCAGTCAGATGGATTCCAAGTGGCTTTACCTGTCTTGGTGCTTAAGGAGGATCTTAGGATACACTGGGCTTGGTGACCTGTGAGATCTGTTCTAAGCCTGAAGATCTTTCAATGTAGGTAAACATATGCAGCAGTCAAAATCACCAAAAACTGAGCATCTGTATACGAAAATGCTACATTATAACATGATTATTCATCCACATGGATTTTTAAAATACATTCTACACATACCTGCTTCACAGTGCAAGATGAACAACACGTTAATATGCACACCCCACCCTCCAAGACCTCAGTGTTTACTTTAAAAGGAGAGATCTGCCTCTAATAAAGAAAACTCACACCACAGAGTGGTAGAAAGAGATACACGTCACTGTCCTGCTCACTCTAGAGTTCTCAGTTTTTTTACATTCCTAGATTATTCTAAATTCTATGGAAATTAAGTTTCATCACGCTAAGACAGGAAAAAGAACATTAACCTTCCAGGTGACAATCCTAAAGAGAAATATTTATTATTTTTCATTGTACTTGGAGACTTCATTAAATGATTCTTTGTTAAGTCAAAATTTTGTTCATGAATATCAGCCTTTGGAGACATAATCGCTCATCTAAGTTAACATGTCAGGAAAGATCAACCCATTAGTGGATTCATTCTGTAAATACTTAGGACTGCAAATGGGAAGGGAAAAAATTGAGTCCAGAAAGTTAAGCCCAAAATGATTTTGAATTTAACGATCCAGTTCATGTTCTCAATGTGCTCTACGAGAATAGGCTTTGTAACCTTCTTCAGCTGATGCAGATTAATTGAAGCTCAAAAAACAAAAGAAAACCCTGCACTACTTAACAATGCAAAGCTGTGCAAGGATGGAAGATTCGAAACAAAAATGGCATTATGGAAGTTACATGATGTCAAAGTTACATGCAAGGAAAGAATATCCAGTACACAGAAGTTTTGTCAGCTCTTTGTTTTTAATGTTCACAATTGTATTTTCACAACATTGATTTCATGTTATTCGATGACCCCGATCAAAACTACCTTCCCAAACATTTTCTTCTCCATTGGCCATTCTAAATCTCTTCTCTGCCTGTAGTCCTTTCTACTTTATTTCTAGTCTCTCCCCCTCCATAGCTTTCCCCTTATCCCCTATGATCTCCATACTTTTTATCCTGAATTATAAAACAATAAAAAACATCCTTTATTTATCCAGGAAAATGCCATTAACTGTTTCCCATTTTAAAGGTTTAGTACTATCTCATGTCAAATGACAAAGTTCTATTTCAGAACTTTAGAATATAATATTTGTATTTATTAGACAAACCTTAGGGATTTACCTATTGTGCTAAGCATAGAAAAGGGTATTTCATTTTTTATTTGCATTGGAGCAATTCCTTTGAATTATTTTATTTGCATAGAATTCCATCATAGAATTTTTAGTTTTGTTTTTTTTTTTTTACAACAATTAACAAAGGATAGGAAAATTTTTCATTGTGGTCTAAATCAATCCATACTTGTTTTTATTTCAGTTGTTTAAATGAAACTGTCTTCCCAAAATTATGGTTCTAAGTTAAAGATATTATTTTACTTCTAATCTTTCAAGCAGTTCTTTGCTATTATTTTTAGCTGTTTGCTATTTTTAGCTGTTGTATTTGTTCTTTCCAAGAGTTCCACTTTTCATTAATGGGGTTGCTCACTGATTGTAGCTAAAAGTACAAATAGAATTACTAAATAGAAATTATTTTGATACCTGGGGATACTACCTTTTAAAGGTTATTTTCTTAGTATAATCCGGTAAGTTTTTTGAGATAAATGAAATGAACATTTCAAATGTAGTAGAAAACAGAATGGATGATAAGTTGGTTGTTAGAAACAAGATGATGGAATACAAGTGGGGAATTCTGGAAACTCACTATTTAAATTCAAGGCACTAAATTTGGAACTCTAGTCCACATTACAAGACTCACACTAGCAGAGTGAAGACAAGAATTGAGACAATTATCCACATGATTCAGACAAAAAATAAAGATCCAAACCCAACAGTTTCGCCTAAATAATCTTGTGTTTGAATATTTTTTTGCCTGAATTTTTTGTCTCAGTTCGCCACTTCATTTTGTTAGGCCAGCTATGAATTTTAAATTTTTATGAAAAATTTCAACTTGGGTCATATCCTTACTCGATGGACTCATTATTTCATATTTGAAAACTAACTTATCAGAAGTTCTTCGATCCTATGGCCCTTACAAATTTTGCATTTTTTTTCTGAAGCAATATAAAAAATGCTTATGGTGTGTATGCAAGCTGCTGTTTTAATTAACTTTCCTGAATTTCAAACATCTATATTTTACTCTCTTATATGCTTTTAACTAAGGTATAGTAGATGCATTTTTGCTTCAATACTAATTTAAGGTGTAATATTCATTTCTTTAGAGAACATTTTTGTTGTTGTGCATGCCTAGTGTTTTGTACGTTGTATATTGCATTCAGAATATTTTTTTCCTTCTCACCTATCCACAATGCAATGCCGTTCCCATGATGCACCTCTGCTTGCTGTTTACCTGTATGTTAATTCGCTTGAATCCCATTGGCCCACTGCCATCATGTGCTCGCTGCCTGTTATTAAAAGACTCAGTCGACTGCCAAAGCAATGAAGCGACCTCTCGAAGCAACTGTAGACCTGGTACTTTGACCTTTCACCTTTCGCTTTGCATGTAGCTTTTCAGAGAACCATCTGAGATTTGTATTACTTGTAAAATATTGGTTGCAAACAATCATTATTATTAATTTATGGAAAAAATCCAATAAGGTGTTTAGCCATCTCATTCTCATATGTAATCTGTGAAATAAATTAATCCTAACAAATTTTAATACCTTTTCCAAAAGAGTGAAGCAAATTTAAATTATTTGACTCAGAAAATGTTCATTATAATTCGTATTAACCTTTAAATTCAAGAAATTGCCATTTAGTTAAAGAAAAGAATAGGTATTAATAATAACACCAATGCTTCTTCCCCCCTTAGAATAGTTTAACTCATTTTAAAAGCTGAAGCCATTTTTTTTGTTGTTGTTGCTTGATAGTTTTTCTTTTCCTTAGTTGAGATGCTACCGTTTTGGGTTACAGAAATCATGCTTTCGCTCTCAATAACAAATTCTCACTCATTCGACATTGCCGCTGTTTAAATTAAGGTGCATGGCAGAGGCATCTCCTTAGCTGTCATTTTTAAAAAGAATGTTGCAATTGATGATCTCTGTGAACACGGAAGGTGTGTTTGCTTTAAGTTAGACATATCTTATCGAATTCTTCATTTCTAGGCCTTTCCCCCTGGTGCTCTTCATCCTTTACCAAAGAGACAAGCACTTGAAAAAAGCAATGGTACCAGCGCGGTCTTTAACCCCAGCGTCTTGCACTACCAGCAGGCTCTCACCAGCGCACAGTTGCAGCAACACGCCGCGTTCATTCCAACAGGTATGTGCCCTTACTGCCCTACGTCCTGTGCCCTTCTGGTCATGTGCTTTCTTCTCATTTCTTTAAGCTGTTTGGTGGCATCTAGTTTGCTTTTGAAGGTATAATACAGTTTGAAATTCATCGTTGTCCTAGCTATCTAAATGTATTTACCTTACTTTGAATGATAGCTAAAGACTGTTAGGATTCTAAAGCCAAATATTTGATAGATTGAAGAGACAGATGTAACCCATGAGAAACAGAGAGCAGTTAGGGCTTTTGGTTTCTCGTATTTGCACAAGCCCTGTAAAATTGTTTATGTAAATAAGACCTTTTATGTGTGCCAATTGAAATTTGTCGTTAACTCTGAATGGCCTAAAAATAGCAATTCCAGTAAATACTAACCATTTTTTTCTATTTCTATTCAGAGCACTAAAACAATGAGGCTATTCAAATTAAAGCAATTCTCTACTCATATTTTTATATCCATTCTATCTCTTTCTCCATCCTTCTCAACTTTCACCAAGTTCACAAGTATATAGAGCTCTTACCCTCAGTGTCTAAGCCAATGCCTGATACTATTACGTGCCATGTGCATTAACTATGATTCCACTAAAAGATCCATTGCAATAGTCACAGAATCTTAGAGTTCAAAGGACTCTTAGTGATCTCCTCATCCAGCTGATTGTTTTACAGATGAGAAAACTGAGGCCCCCTAAATGAGAAGTGACTTTCCAAGGTGCCATAGCTAATGAGAAAAAGAACTGAGCTTCCCTGTGACCAACTCCATTTACATCACATTCTACCACCCGGGCCCGCCTATATCTACACATTCCACAGAGTTCTCCTGAAAAAAGAAAAAGCAGATAAAAGTGAATTTTTAAATAAGTGACCCCAAAAAGTCAGATAAAAGTAAAAAAACAAAAGTATAAAGCATATCATCCCTCCCCCATTTGCACTGACATCTCTAACCACAGACACACACATGCACACCATACGCAAAGATAGTCACCATAATTGACTGTGTTTTTCACCTTTTAGTCAATGTTAGAAGCAGGGGGTAACTTAAGCCCTGGTGGGAAGACCATCCATTGAGTTCTTTGTAAGTCAAAATTCTTCAGCCCACGATAGTGAAATGAAAGTAAATATAAATGAATAACAATTCTAACAAAAAGAGTTTTTTGATTCAAATCCATAAGTTTGAACTTTTCCAGCTTATTATCCATTTCCTTAAATCCCA
This sequence comes from Nomascus leucogenys, assembly GCF_006542625.1. Lineage (NCBI taxonomy): Eukaryota > Metazoa > Chordata > Mammalia > Primates > Hylobatidae > Nomascus > Nomascus leucogenys. The sequence goes on along the minus strand of NC_044385.1, from coordinate 122,183,867 downwards.
TAGCTTATCAGAGTTAACATCAGAGGGAGGTAAAATATTTCTGTGATATTCTTTGTATAAAATCTAAACTTTGAAATGGATTAGTAACCTGTGAACAATACATATTTTAGTTAAGATATAACTTATGTGAGCAAAGTGGTTTTCAGTGTTTACTTTTCTTATTTTAGTTTTGAACCTATCTTAAACTCATAGACTTGTAGAAGAAATCTCTAATGCAGTATTTATTAGGAGTTCACTTTTGCCCTATTATAGCCTTAATTAGTGACATCCCAGTGCTGTTACAGCATAGCAGTGTTTTCACATGTAATCTACTTGAAATAACACATTTGTAAAATAATTACTAGAAGGTAAACTTACGTTAATGTCCTGTGTGGTTTCTACAAAGTGTGTCATGGTAGACTTCTTGGCCACTAGATATTTTAAGATTAAAAAAAAATTAAGGAAGAATATACTGAGGGGGAAAACGTAAAAGGAGAAGCCTGTTTCTGAAGAATGGATGTTACTGCCATTACCACGTCCTGGGAATACCTATGAAGCTCTGGTGCTAAGCCTGCCAAAAGACTCTGAAGCCCTCCCAGCACATCTTTAACTCTCAAACCCAACAACGACTGATTTGTTAAATCACTGAAAGAATCATCACTTTAAAATATTTCACCTGGAAGCCTTTTAAACATTTCCAAAGCAAGGATAAACAACATCCCTTACGCAACGACCTGATTTTTGTTGATGAAACGTATTGCATGAAGGACCCATACGGCTGCATTGGCTGCTGTGGTTGTGTACTTCCGCCCTCTGGTGGATTCTTTAGGAACAGCTTAAGTGTGTCCGGCAACCCTCAATTCAGCGGGCTTTGGAAGCCAAAAAGTGGGTCTTAGCGCACCAATACAGTGACTAGAAGGGTTTCCATTTCTTACATGACATGGATATCAGAGTGAACAAACATGTGGATCTAGTGTTCTGAAATGGTATTTCAACTGCTAAGAATTTTCAAATTTCTCTTAAATGAGGAAAGAGAAAATAATTTTATTAAAAGGAGATTAAAATAATCTTTCTCCCACTTAAACCCATACCAGGAATTTTATTGTTCATTTTAGCTCAAGTTTTTGCTTCTGATTTTCTTTCTTATAAACCCATTTTCAACTTTATTTCTAAAATGATAATGATAATAATCACTCTTTGTTCATCATTGTTGGTTTGAAACCTCTGCAAATCAAGTGAAGATGTTCAAAAATAATTATTATAACTTGGTACATAGAGGACTCGTTACTTTTAAATGAACGGATTTTGATTTTTCTATAAATGTTTTATGTAAACATAAATATGAAACAAAACAGCATTTTATGTTTTCCTGAAGGTTGCCCTTGATCAAAAACCATTCATAGTTAAAGCTTTTGATATGATACTAAAATTCTCCCATTGACACAACGTGAATTTGGATTTTAGGAATTCTGCCTCCAGGTTGCAAAGATATTAATATAAAATTTTATGCAAAATACGAGAGTCTTCTCCCAAGCCACGCTAAGATAATTATTGCCCTGCTTGATGCCCTAGCACATTTGCCATGGGTGGGAGTTTTCTTTTTTTTTTCTTTTTTGATTGGGATTATTTTAACCAAGTAGTTAGACTTTTTCTTTTCTATGTTAGGAAAGTGGCAAAACCACACACACTTACAAAAATAGCAGCATAATAATTCTTGGCATTTCTCTGACAGGTTTATTCTAAGTTACTGTAAGTGTTCTTATAGACATTATCTCATTATTCTTCAAGATGTTGCAGTTCTGTTAGTGGCAGGCATGGTTATTTGCATTTTGCAGATGGAAAAACTGAGGCTGTGTCTACACTGCAAAGTGGAATACATAATTAGTGGAACTACCCAGATAATTCTGGCTCACAGATACAACAGCTGAAATATTTGTGCAACTGAAGCAGAAAACATTTGAGAAGTCTTTGTTCATAGAATTGGTGCCTCAGCGAATCAGTGTTCAGCTGATCAGAACAAAGGCAACCCACAGAATCCTTCCTTGATTTATTTCATTATATTGGAAGTACAGAATAAGTAGAACAGGGGACAGTGCCCAGATGCAGCCTAGTTATGAGAAACGCGTAAATGTTACATCAGATTATCACATGACTTGGTGAAAGACTGATCAGTGTTTAGTGGCATCTATATCTGCATAAGCACAACAAAATTTATTCCATTCAATTCAGCAAACATACCTTGAACCCGTGGTATGTTCTGGGTTCCAGAGCCAGTAATGAGAATACAAAAGAGTCCATAACGAGGTGAAAACCAAATATTATACAGAGGATGAAGGAGTACCTGAGGGTCTGGGCAAAGCTATTTGAGAGTGAAGGAGAGGAGACAATGAATTCTGCCTTCAGCATGTGCACCAGGTGGTGGCTATGAAGGATATGGAGAAAGAAGACTTTCCGAAGTAGGAGAAATTTGCCTAGGAGTTTGAAAGAGAAGCAAGATTTTATCAGTGAGGGAAAAGCATCCCAGTTGGGACATGGGAAGAGCGTACTTGAAGAATAGAAAATTGTCCACTGTAGCTATAATATAAAGTACATACAGGGTGTATGCAGAGAGTAGAGGATGGGAGTGTTGTACAAAGGCAGAGATGGGGCTTGCTAAGAAGATCAGGACCACAATCTGGCATTGAGTAAGGGAGCCACACATGCATAAGCTATGCATTTCCAATATTCACATCACTATTAGGCCACTTAGAGAGAGAGGCTCATGGAATTAATTTGGTTAAGGATTTCAGCCACATCCAGGACTGAAGCCAAAGTGACATGACTGATCCTAGCCCAGTGCGGCTGCAGGAGCTGTGGATTATTTGCAATCCCAATGATATTCACATGCATGGCACAGCAAAGCTCTCCAAGACAACCCCCTCCACATTGGAATGAAAGAAAAATAAGAGCAGATTTTTATAGGCGTAATTTTTTTTTTTTTTTTTTTTTTTTTTTGCGACAGAGTCTCGCTCTGTCGCCCAGGCTGGAGTGCAGTGGCGTGATCTTGGCTCTTGCAGGAGCTTGACCTGCAACCTCTGCCTCCCAGGTTCAAGAGGTTCTCCTGTCTCAGCCTCCCGAGTAGCTGGGGTTGCAGGCATCCACCATCGCACCTGGCTAATTTTTTTTTTGTATTTTTCGTAGAGACAGGATTTTACCATCTTGGCCAGACTGGTCTTGATCTCCTTGACCTTGTGATCCACCCGCCTCGGCCTCCCAAAGTGCTGGGATTGCAGGTGTGAGCCAGCATGCCCGGCCATTTTTTTATGAGTACAGGTTGAGTGCCCCTTGATCCAAAATGCTTGGGACCAGAAATAGTTCAGATTTTGGATTTTTTTCAGATTTTGGAATATTTGGATTACATTAACAGTGGAGCATCCCAAATTTGAAAATCTGAAATCTGAAATGCTCCAAGAAGCATTTTCTTTGAGGGGCATGTCAGCACTCAACAAGTTTCGGATTTTAGAGCATTTTGGATTTGAATTTTCAGACTTGGAATGCTCAACCTGTACTATGAATGAAAAAGTAGAGTTCAGTGAGATTAAAAATAGAAACTGACTTGATGGCATGGGGAGGTAGGTAAAATAACAATTGAGCATTTCCTGAAGAAGTGACATATACCCTGAGATCTGGAAGATGAAAAGAGTGGGGTGAAGATTATTCTAGGCCAAGGGGACAGCTTGTGGGAAGCTCAAAAATAGGACAAATGTGTAATGTGTTCAGTTCAAAGAAATGAAAAATTAATCTGTCTGGATCATGGTGCCAGGGAAGAGAGGTGTAGGATGGCCTGGGGAGGTAGTCAGAGACTAGACCACAGGGGACCTTTATCCCAAAAGCAATGAGAAACCACTGAATGGTTTCCAGCAGAGGAGTGGCCAGGCCTGCATTTGGAAAGATCTACTCTGCCAGCAGCTGGAGAATGAACTAAGGAGGGACGAGAATGGAAGCAGGAAGACCACTTAGGATGTTATCACACAGCCCAGCCTAGAGATAATGGTGACCAGGACTTTAGATGTGGCGGTAGTGATGGATGAACAGGTGAACGCAAGCTGCATGCTAGAAGCAGGATTGCTTTGGCTGATTGGTGAGCTGGACCTAGGAAGTTCACAAGGGGAAGGGGTGTAAGGCATAACTTTCAGTTCAGTCTAGAGCTCGAGTTAGATGGTGATGCCCATCAGGCATCTCCTGAGGTGTAGAAAGTTTCTCCCATCCAAGTACTAACCAGGCCCGACCCTGCTTAGCTTCCGAGATCAGACAAGATCAGGCGTGTTCAGGGTGGTATGGCCATAGACCGAGGTGTAGAAAATTTCTGTGGGAAAGATCAAAGTTTGGCCCTGTTACATTTGAGACACTTATGAGACATCCAAGTAGAGAGGTGAGGGGGGCAGTTAGAGGAAAGGACCTGGAACTCTGAGAAGAGATCTGCGTGGGATACACAAACATGGAAGCTCCTGGAATCCAAACCCATGAAGTGAATGATACACCACAGGAAATGTAGCGTAGATGAGCAGGGGACCCATGACTGAGTCCTGAGGAACTCCAGCATAGAGACAGTGAGTTCAGGGAAGGAAGGTCGTTCAGCAAAGTAGACAAAGAGAGTAGCCAGAAAGAAAAACGTGTGTGTGTGTGTGTGGGTGTGTGTATGTGTGCACGATCAAAAATCTAAGGGAAGAAAGTAGCTTCCGATGGAGGGAAGGACGGAGTGCTGAATGCTGCTGAGAATCAGGAACAGTGAGGTGAGGATGGGAGAGTTCCTGCTGGCTGCAGCAATATGGGATTTTTCTGGTGATTGGCATTCACAATTTAAGTGCAGAGGTCAAATGAAGGCCAAATTGAAGAGGAATGAAGACTCAGTAGGGATAGGGAAGTAAACATTTGTGTGTAGGTAGATTTCTAGAAGTTTGATTCTGAAGATGAGAGAATAGGGCTGGAGAAAGGTTTAAGTTGGATATATTGGCACACATTTGTTGAAGAATCTGGCAGTAGCCCAGTTAAACAGCCCCCTCCTGACTAGGTCATGTTAGCTTGATCAAAATGTAGTTCAGGCAAAAAGTCGCCCTCCAGCGTGAACAGCTCCACAGAGAGAATAAAGACCTACACATCTCAAATTCTCCAACTAATATCTCAGAAGTCAGTTCTGAAACTCTAAGAAGGCACTCCTACATTTACGAGAAACTACTTCTCAGGCATCTACATGACACCCAGTCTTCAGTGATCTAAATCCATGTATTACCTTGTTTTTCATGGAACTGAACCAGTAGCAGATAATTCCTCCAAGCTTTCAATACAGTGTTCTTTCAGTTCTCCACAACATGCCTGAATATAATATCTATGGTCACAGTCATGACGCATGTATGTTATTATGACCACCACAAGTAAGACAGCTATTTCTAAGAAAGGGTTGAAATTGCCCCTCCCACCTCCTACCTCCCCACTCAGATGCCAACTTGAGATTTCCTAGGAGTTTTGCCAGAAATCCTCCTCAGGGATCACCTTGTAGTAGTCATGACCAAACTCCTTAGCCCCGGTCCTAACTCAGCCCCAACTCTGCACTATTTTGCCTCTACAGTGTTTAAGCTCTATTGCCAGGCACTACTCCTTTATCATAATGAATCTTACAACAGAGAGAAGACCACGTACTCATACAGGTCATTCCCTGTAAGAACCTCAGCCTTCCTAGGTTATTGGGCTTTCAAGCAGCAATCTAAAATTCACCCATCCTGCCCTGCAAGCTTCTGATTTGGAGAATATCTTAAATCTTAAATACTGTTCTTATTTTCATACCATTGTTGACACAAAACATTTATAGTCAAACAAACTTTTAATGCAGTAAGTTCAGTGTATTCTAGTGAATATAAAAGCTGACCTGGATTTAGGAAGAGAATTCTATTTCTAGCCTTCCCCTTGACCCACACCATGCATGACCTTGGAGGAGTTACTACGCCTCAGATTTTTCATCTGTAAAATACCTACTTCCTACCTTGGAGGATTAACTTGATAATGTCTGTAAAATACTTTGAGGTCTTAGAGGAAAGACACGATGGCATTATCACACGTCATTCTTATTAGAATCATGTCGAAGCATATGATTAGAAAGTGTGAACAGTGGTCTAAGGAGTGAGCTTGGAATAATATTGGCTTAAAATAAGTCAGATATATTTGTGTCTGTACTGACAATGTGAATGGCCCTAAAAGACTGTGTTAACTAACCCTACTTATTTCTGGTTGTGCTTCAATCTCACTTTGAATGTTAACTCTAAACCGCTAACCTGTTTCTTTCCCTTTATTCACTTTTTCCACCCACCATTGCATGACATCAGGGTCAGTTTTGTGCATGACACCCGCTACCAGTATTGGTAGGTTTCAACCTTTTTTATTTGTCTTTTATATGATGTACAATACTTTCACTTGCTTGAAATTTATTTCAGAGATGGTAGAAATGCTATAGGAAATAGTAGATTTGAAGGCTTATTTGGCTTTAGAGTTAACATATAGGTTTTTAAAAATGTACTTGTATATTTAAGAAAATGACGGTTTTAATGTGACCTCTTGTGCTAGAACAATCACTACAAAAACATAAAGCCACAAGTACGAGTCTGCTTTTTAATGATTTGTGTTTTGTTTCTCTTTATAGTTTATATGGTATAGTGTAAGGAACAGAGCTTACTCTATCAGCGAGGCAGGCTAATTTCATCAATGTTTGAAAGTTTCATAGTGGTGTGCCTTTATCTCCTCTTTGCTGTGTGTTAGAGCGATCAGAGTTTCCCAGAAGTATTCATTTTTTACAAATTATAAATGGATGTATTTTGAAACTGAATGTCTGAGCTTCCTAAGTTAATTATCTTTTCTAATTTTAAGTGTTGATTTATTTGGGATGATTTTTCTGCACCTCAGCATTCCCTTAGTCGTTCAATTTTAATAGCAGATAGTTGTCCTCATGCACATGAATGCCTTGGTACAAACATCTGTCTTTAGGACATATGGATTAGATCTATTTAGAGTCAAGAAAAAGAAACATTGCAAATTTTGCCTGGCTATTTCAGAGTACCTGTGTTAGAATTTGCATCAAGGCTATGATGTTTGCTCCATCATTTATTGATTCAAATAAACCACAACCCACAGCAGTTGCATTTCATATAAGCAGTCCAAAATTGAAAAAAAAAAATTCAATTTAACCATAATTCCAAAGAACATCCTATCTCAAATTAGGCCTCCATATGGAGACTTGGATGTCTCAGAGTTTATGATTAAAAGTGATGGTCACATATTCTTACTTCATTGGACATCACCTTTCACAATTTTAGAAACAACCATTATTGCATACACTGTATACTCTGAATTGGGAATGGATCTATTGTTAGAAATAAAATACATCAACCAAAGTAATCTGCTTTGGCCTTTCTGGGAATCACTGATTATGTTTTAAAACTTCCTTTAATTGTACTTGTAATAAGCTATTTTCCCTTTTTTATTTCTCTCCCATGCTTCCTTGCTTTGCATTGTGATTGCATGCCATCTGCTGGTTTAACCCATGATGGCTTGCTGCTCTGATATTCACCATGCCAAAATACCACTTCTATTACCATAATGCTACACCCTCCTGTTCATTGCTCCCATGGTTCCCCTCCTGAAAGTACCCATGATGCACAGCGCTACGTCCGCCACTGTCTCTGCAGCAACAACTCCTGCAACAAGTGTCCCCTTCGCAGCAACAGCCACAGCCAATCAGGTTTGCTCCTTTTAAAGCTTTCTTTCACAAATCCCAAACTCTAAATGAGTGCTGATATTTAAAAAAAAAATTCTCAGTGAGAATTTTTTTTTCATGTTTATCCATCAAATTTTATTTTTTTAATTAGTTTATAGCAAGCATTTACAGACAGGTTGCACTTATTTAGAGTTAACATTTACTGCAAATAATGATGTAGCTATGTTTTGTGTTGCACTGTTTGTTTTCGTACCTAATATTGTGTAATTAACCTGACAGGCTTAAATTCCTTTTAGTACAGCATTACCTATCCAGTGGTTTGTGAATGGCCACATAAAAATTGTAGACGCGCACCCATGGGTGCTTCAAAACTGGCTGTATTTTAATTCGGTTCATTCAGACCCTATCATCTGTGTGGGGGAAAAAAATTCTCCTCTTAGAAAGTCTTCTCTTTGGCCTAAATGTCATATTTGAGGTCTGAATAATTCTTATGATCATTTGACCTCGGTCTTAGGTTCTGCCAAACTCACTTGGTTCCCACTTTACAATCTGCTCCAATACTGGCCTAAGAGCCAAACCATCCGGAATGAAGAGTCATGGGTGCTGCTGAACTCACAAAGGCTGGATATAACTGATGAGGAGCGTTTAACTCTGTTGGTTTAATGCATGTGCCAGTGAGACCATGGATGTACTATTTCGTAGTGACAGCCAGCTGCTATTTCCTACTCTGTGGTCACAAGCTGACTGTATCCATGACCCTAGCCTCCCAACTTGCAAACATGTGCTCCTAGCCACAAGGAGACAGCGTGAGGGTGAGTGAGCAGAAGCTCTCACCTCGCCTGGAAAAATACTTTATTGCACATGCCCTCCCTTCACGGAAGAAGAATTTTGGTTTGGTTTTTAGTTTTGTTTCATGGGTTGTTAAAAGTAAAATCAGCTCTGCCAATAAAAGATGACAAGGGATAAAAGAAACCAGGGGAAATCGTGTTAGGGGATCACAGCAGTCCCAACCCGCATTCTGCAGGCTGGGAGGGCTGAGTCATGCTGCCTTCCACATTCAAGTGAATCCACGATTCCAGCTCTGCAGGTTTCATCCCTACAAAGAAAGGCGTGAGTGGACAGGAATGCAGGAACAAAAGTTAAACCCCGTGACAGTGCTGACTGTGGCCTCAGCATTGTGACAGAGCAGGAGAGAGCAGAGAGTTGGGGAGGGAGGAGAGGCTGAACAGCAGTGCAGTGGCAGGTGTCAATCAACTGTGGACGATTCTTCAGCAGTTCACTCCCACCTCTAAAATGCCAACCGGTCCTCTGAGGAAAGCCAACCCAGCTTCGAAACAAACAGAACAAAGAACAGGCAAGGATGAGTTCCTTAGCTGGGAAGATGATGATGATTATTTAATGCGGGATGGGAGAAGGGAGAGAGACTGTGCATCTTTCCATTATTAGGTCCAAAGCTCTTCTCAATCGCTCATTCTTAATAGGGAAGCTGGATAGCCGTTTCTTTCAAGTCTTAAGTCCTGCCTCCTTGAACTACGTTTATGTGATTTTTGACCCTATTTTTGTTTGTTACAAAGTCCTTTTATAAGAAAACAAGTTTGGACTGAGTGCAGTGCCTCATGCTTGTAATCCCAGCAGTTTGGGAGGCCGAGGGAGGAGCATCACTTGAGCCCAGGAGTTGGAGACCAGCCTGAGCAACATGGTAAAATCTGGTCTCTACAAAAATATGAAAAAAATTAGCCAGGCACAGTGCCATACACCTGTAGTCCCAGCTATTTGGGAGGCTGAGGTGGGAGGATCGCCTAAGCCTGGGGAGGTCGAGGCTGCAGTGAGCCATGATCATGCCACTGCACTCTAGCCTGGGTGACAGAGTGACACCCTGTCTTAAAATAAAAGTTTGAAGTGTAATATAGTAGTATTTGTTACAGTGAAATTCTATATGATAAGTTTAGCCTTTTGGGCACTTAGAGATCTTTTTTAAGAAAGGAAAAGAAGCCAAGATAAAGAAATACTTTGGAGTTGTAGGATAAATTATTTTAGCAAAATAAATATTTGACCATGTGTCATATATATTGTTCAAGCCTAGTGATTCTTTGGCTCCATTTGGTAGAAAAAAGCTTTGAGAGATTCCATACGTATATTCAAGTTTGTGCGTGTGTGTGTGTGTGTAGGGAGGCAGAGGTTGGAAGTATGGAATATTCAGAAGCTAAAATATATCACTTTCAGGCAGGGTGTGAGTGGAAAAGGAAATAAGTTGAGGTTTCAACTTCTTTAATTGCAAGCATAGCTGAACTCTGATTTCAATTTAATCCAAAGAAATGTAATTAAAGGAGTACCTGACAGTAGCTTCAAGAATCCTATATTCAGTGTTTTGCAGTTTATCAGATGTAATAGTTGCTGCTGGATTGCACTTAAGTGATGATGAAGAGAAATCCTTTAGCAGCTCTTGATGCAGGTCTGCTTGCACATGAAAACCATGGAAAAATAAATAATAGTGAACACAAATTTCCAGATATGATATTCTTTATGTATTTTCAATAAGTTTCAAAGAGCAAAGCATCAACAAAAGACCTTGGCAATTATTTTAGCATCCAATCATAGGAAACCCAGAGCTTGTTAATGACTGAAATAACAAGTTATCATCTTGTTAAGATTTCACTCTTTAAACTCAAATAGAATCATACCCATGTGGATTATGTAAGTCATTTAAACATAATGAATCTCAGTTTCCTCATTTGTGAAAGGAGGAGTAGAACTAGATGCCCCTGGAGTCCCTCTCAGCTCTGAGATTCAGTGAACCAAAGGTTCAGTGACTATTATTTTAGGCCCAAAGCATGAGACTACAAAGATAAACACAAACAGAATGAAAGTGAAACTAATGATTTCAGAGTTTGATGACCGATAAGCACCCTGCCTTCTTTTCTGTCGTTAACACAAAATATAGTTGCATTTTGACAGATTTTTTGTTAATTTGATCAATTCAGACTGTCAGTTCAAATATTTAAAATCTCATAGGCATTTGTAATTAGATACAAGTCATTGGCTGAAGAAAGAGGATAGATTAAAACATCCCATGACAGCTTGTTAGGTCCAGTGCTATTTACATGTTACCCCATGGGGAGCCAAGCTGAACAAGCCACTCTATCCTCAGGCTGAATCAAGGTGCCACCAATAAAAGTTTTCACCGAATTTAGACTGGTGGTTTGAGATTAAATAAAGACAGAATCCAAATATGTTTGGGAAATATAAAATGTTTTTTGATTATTTAGCCTTGGGAGCAGATAAGGAAACAAAAGTATAATAAACATTTACTAAGCACTATTTTCTTTTTCAATTAAGGTATTTGGGCCTTAATAGACAAATTATACCTAATAGTAATAATATTATTATTATAAACCTCTTATTATGTGCCAGGTATGATTCTAAATGGTCTCTCTCATGTAATATATTACATATCATATCATAAATTCTATTATATACTATGTAAGACAGGATAGTTAAGTATAGATGTAGACAATTCTTAACAATAGTTTTATGAGATGGGTACAATGATCATCATTCCCATTTGACAGATGGTAAAACTGAAACAAAAGTTAGCTACCTCAGCCGAAGTCAGACAGCTTCTAAATGGTCTTGCTGGAGTTGAAACTTGGCTCCAGAAGACTTGCTTTAACCATGATGGTATACTGCCTTAGCAGCTCAAGCTAAGATGAATCTTACACTGGAGAGATGAGCTGGATTTGAACAGAGCTTTGAGCTAGTTACGTAAAGTAGCCAGGTCATCTTTAGAAACCATATAATGGGCCAGGCGCAGTATTTCATGCCTGTAATCCCAGCACTTTGGAAGGCTGAGGTGGGCAGATCACCTGAGGTTGGGAGTTTGAGACCAGCCTGACCAACGTGGAGAAAACCCGTCTCTACTAAAAATACAAAATTAGCCAGGCACGGTGGCGCATGCCTGTAATCCCAGCTACTCAGGAGGGTGAGGCAGGAGAATTCCTTGAACCCAGGAGGCAGAGGTTGCGGTGAGCCGAGATTGCGCAATTGCACTCCAGCCTGGCCAACAAGAGGGAAACTCTGTCCAAAAAAAAAAGAGAGAGAAAGAAGGAAGGGAAGAAAGAAAAGAAAAGAAACCATATAATGGACCTTGTTATTTCGGTGTGATAAAATAACCAGTGAAAATTATCAATAATTTTTATACAAGTAAGATAACCTAAGAAAAAGTTAGTCCTTTGTCTTAGGGAAACAGGTTCATGGGTTTCTTTTGTCATAGACTTTGTTCCTAACCTCTACTAATCATCTCACAAATAGCTTGTTAACAAAAAAAAGTTGGTTGGGGGGAAATGATAGGTAGCATGTAAATTAGTCAATTTGAGTCCATTGACCAAGGACCAGAATATGTAAATCTGTCAAAGATGCCTATATTGAAACAAATTTAATCTTAGAGTGTACATTAAAAGAGGTAAAGCTTAGCAATGGATTACCTGTTTTTTCATACGAAATTTTAACAAAATGAGAGTGCAGAGTAAGTAAAATTCCTGAACTTGAATTATTACAATATTCTAAGTTGTAATTTGTTTAGTATTTTTTATTTCAAAGTTACATTCTATTTGAGAGAGAAAACAATTTTCAAATAAATATATTTTAAGTTTCTTCATTTATATACAGAGATGATTTAATTTACTTAATAGCATTCTTAAAGGCACAATTAAAATACAATTTATACTCTGAATCTTTCCCTGAACGTCTCTCTCCTCCTCCCCCAGCAAGAAGTACTTTCCCTGTCCTCTGAATTCTACAAGGACTTTGCACATTCCTTAAGGCACCATCATTAAATAGAAAGAAAGACAAATGCAAGTCTACAAAGAACGCTGGGGAAGTATCGAGTTTAGCTGGAGAATAACTCCCATTCAGATTGATCAGAGCACCCGTTTGTGGGAGCGGCTGCAGCGTAGGTTTGATTCTGATTGTGTGGGACCTTGATGCCAAGTTAAAGGGTTTGGCCCTGACTTGGCCACTGAAGGATTTTCAAGCAGGATAGTGATGGAAACAGTACTCTAGGAAGAGTGAGCAGATGGATTCGAGGCGGGAGAGTCTGTAGAGGCCATTAAGAGGTTTTAACAAGAGCCTAAACTGGGACAATGGCAGCTGGCAAGTGGCCTACTTTGTCTTGCCTTTGCCCATTACAAAGGGAGTGTTACTTTTGGCAAAAGAGAAACATAAAAATGATTTCGTACTATGGCAAAACCTATCTAAATAAATGTCACATGGTAGAAAGAGAGGTTGAGGCTGATGTGAAACTCAGTCCCTGCCAGCACAGCAGTTGGGTGGCCTCGCTGTTCGGACACCTGCAATGTGCTCACCTTTCACATGGGCCTTCCCATTTCTTACCTAAATGAGACTCAGAGCCACAAAAGCTAGCCCTACCTCCAACCACAGGCTTCTGCTTGAAGGAAAGAGTCCCCTCAGGTGTAAAGTGAATGCCTATTGTCCATGTCTCCAAATCAGAGCTCTATGGACAGTGAACAGATTATCCGTCTAATTCATTCTGGCCCATGAGTCCATGCTAGGGAAAGAGATTCTTACATATTAATATTGGGAATCTTTTTACAGAGCATCACAAGAAGTGCCTTAGAAGCTAACGAAATCAGATTATATTCTGGGCAATATGTTAACCAACACTTAATCACAGCTCCAAAAATGATGATTCATGTTTAATATTATGACCTCAAGGTCTTACCACATCTTCTGAACTCTCCTCCAAAGATTAAGTACATTCAACAGAGAGTTGGCCTTAGGAAGAATTTATTGGAAATTAGTTGGTAATATGTCATATACATATAGCCCTCTATTTATATTTGATAAATTAGAAAATCTCATTTTCTAGACTTACCTGACATAGTTTTATTATATATGATCATCAATTTCAATGATATCTTATCAGAAAGATAAAATAATTACATGTAACCAGACATATAGTATGTTTTATCTGGCCTGCTATAAAGTATTGAAGAGGGAAGAGAAAAGCTTGTTTCTCACCTATAAACATGAACATAACTTTAAAGTTATTTGTATATGGGTTCTTGGATATATAAGTTAACCTATACTAACCAAGAAGTCTAGAAAGGTAAGATTGTGTTTTATTTCATCTCTCATCTCAGAGTTTTATAAAACATCTATTATTCAATGCCATCTGTCTGGACTATATTCAGACAAATGTAGGAGGCATTAAACATTCCCCACTATTCACCACTTGACCCATTTTGGGGCCTGCATTTTGTTTCACAAGAAAAATCTTGGTTCAGCAAGGCCCCAGTGTGGGAGGAGTAGGCTCCTGTCCTCTCTCTCTCCTGAAATACATGGTAAAGTGGCCGGCCTCTATGTATGGCTGATCAAACTGTGAAACACTCCTTTCTCGCAGTTTGCTTGTGCCTGGGAACAGATTACAGAAAGCAGCTGGGCCCCACGTATGTTGTTCTCCAAAAAAGCAGAGACAGCAACTGTCAGAATCCAGCCCTTGTAAACAGTAATCGGGGCCGAGGCATCTCTCTCTGCCTTATACTGCCTAAGTCGTTCAGCCATCTCTAAATTTTTGCTTATATTCTAACTGTAGAGGGGGGATTCAGGTTGGAGAATGGATGTGGTTACTTCAGATGAGGCAGAATTGCCATATCAAACATTTTGTAGAGAAGGCAGGAGAGAGAGAGAGAGTAGAGAGAGAGAGAGAGATTGAGATTGAAGGATTGAGATTGAAACCTGCACAATTTCTTTGTGTAAAAAAAATAAAACTATAAAAATTGCAGCATTTGCATTCAGTTAACACTATTCGTTAAAGCTCCTTGGCAGTTTGAGGCTGAATTCCACTGTGTGCATGGCTAAGGATAGCAGAATCCAGACTTACTTAGTATGCTAAAAAAAAAAAAAAAAAATAAGGGTGGGAGGAGGTTGGGGGATACTCTGTCTATCTTAGGTGGTCTTGGATCTATGAGAACAATATAGATGCACATTAATTTTTCTCTTCAAGAAATTAGAAAATAAGTAGACAATAGACCTTTTATTTTCCTGCCTCAGCAGCAGCTGCTTTGCAGGCCTACCCTGAAGTTTAATTAATAAATGCATCTGCACATTCTCTAAGAAAAGGCTCAGTTATGTAAGTGTTGTAATCTAGTACATTTTCATTTTTCATGAATAATTTACACCTCTTGGTGAGAAACTTGGGTAGAATTCTTTTGTATATAGCACATAAAGACATCATATCAGCTCCAATTCTGTGCAGCTGAAGAGAAAATGTCGAGTCCTTATGCGGCACATTCCTGCCTGTGGACGGTCCTTTGCATAACACCTCAAATCCCAACCTCCTTTGCTTTTTTTTTTTTGAGATGGAGCCTCGCCCTGTCACCTACGCTGGAGTGCAATGGTGCAATCTTTTTTTTTTTTTTTTTTTTTTGGGACGGAGTCTTGCTCTGTCGCCCAGGCTGGAGTGCAGTGGCGTGATCTCGGCTCACTGCTCCCGGGTTCACGCCATTCTCCTGCCTCAGCCTCCCGAGTAGCTGGGACTAACAGGCGCCCGCCACCATGCCTGGCTAATTTTTTATATTTTTAGTAGAGACGGGGTTTCACCGTGTTAGCCAGGATGGTCTCGATCTCCTGACCTCATGATCCGCCCGCCTCAGCCTCCCAAAGTGCTGGGATTACAGGCGTGAGCCGCGGCGCCCAGCCGCAATGGTGCAATCTTGGCTCACTGCAACCTGTGCCTCCCAGGTTCAAACGATTCTCCTGCCTCAGCCTCCTGAGTAGCTGGGATTATAGTTGCCCACCACCACGCCCAGCTAATTTTTGTATTTTTAGTAGAGACGGAGCTTACCATGTTGGCCAGGCTGGTCTCGAACTCCTGACCTCATGATCCACCCACCTCGGCCTTCCAAAGTGCTGGGATTATAGACGTCAGCCACTGTGCCCGACCTCCTTTGCAGTTTGATGGGACTGGAGGGGGTCTTTTATAGGTTGAAAAGTCATATTCCCAGTCGTATTTTGGCTTTTGTTGATGGTAGTAAAATCATGCTCCATTTATTTCTCCAAATTTAGGTTTTCTCATTGGAGCAAAATGAATACGTAGTTCATCCGATGTGGGTGTTTGTTTCCAGCTCTAGATCTGTAAGGAAAGAGAGACTAGCTGCAGTGAAGGAATTCAGGTCCATTTTCAAGGGATGAATGATGGGCAGGGCTTTCTTCTTTATAAGAGTTGCTGTGAACGGAATGGAATTCCTACTCATGGGCACTTATGTACCCAAGCTCTGCCCCTGATACCTACCTTCTCACATGTCTGCCTGCGCATTTCGGGAGGTTGACAGCTTTTCTGTGCAGGTGGATGTGGAGGACGGACAAACCCAAGACTGAGGCTCCACTTACCAAACACATAAGATGCTGCCACACGTCAAAGACACACTGGCATTTGCTCTGGTCTCTCAGCCCCTTCTGGCATTCCTTTGGGGTGACATTGCTGGAGGCAGTGACTCCCAAGGTCAGACTGGGCTGGGTCTGCTGACCACTCTAGAGGCCACCAGGTTGGGGAAATGCTAACGATACTTAGGAGCTCACTGCCTAGTCAAAGAGATCTGAAACAAGCAGAGAATGTCATAAAACGCAAAGTCCAGCAGGCAAACGTCGCCGCCTGGAAAGTAAGCGCCATGGCACGGCCTCATCCCTGAAGTGTCATAGGTCTGAGGGGTGTGTAGGAATGAGACAGAGAAGGGACAGGTGAGGTTATTCCTGACACCATGACCAGCTGGAAATTGAAGAGGTGGAGATGAGGTAGGGCAAAGAGAAAAGGGAGCCCATGCTTACCCATGCACCGGCCATCTGCTTTCCACACGCCATTACGTTAAACCCACCAGGACTCTGTTGCCCTGTTTTACATGTGAAGACGTCACATGTTTGATCACAGCTCCAGTAGGTAGCAGAGCCTGCCTTTGGCCTCACATCTGTCTGACTTTGAAGTCAATGCTTTTCTCCTTGTTTAACATTCTTCCTTGGTAGCATGTGTGGTTTACAAAGGAACTTCAGAATCCATCTCAGACTTTATCTCATGATAGAAGCAGATAGAACAGTTGTGATTGTGTCAGATCTAAAGAAGAGGGGACACTGTGGCTCATGTGAGCCAGTGAGTGGGGTGAGTGGGAGACACCAGAGAGCGTGAAGAGGAGGATGTGGTGGGGCAGTCCTAGAAATTGCAGCTGAGTAGATCAGAAGGAGGTCAGGTTATGGAGGGCCTTAAAGCACAGGATGAGAACAGGACAGGACAGGTTCCATGAGAGGCTTGGAAACTCAAATCAACTGAAAGTGAATGGGTAGAGGTGTGCATGGACAGCCAGCCCGAGTCAAGCTAACCGGTGAGAAAGCTGCTTCATCGACAAAGTGATGAAATTGGGATAGAGAGAAAAGAGAACATTTGAGGGGGAAAGGGTGAATCATTCCAAAGCAGGGAAATTCAGAGAGGCTCCGTGATCCCTGGCTTGCCTTTGCTCACCCAGAGGCTGTTCTCTGACTTCTGTGGTGTCTGTGGATTTCACTGCCTTTCTCCTCTCTGTCACATAACCCTCCTATGAGACCTCTCTCCCATTGACCATAAAAAGGATGGTTCTCGTCTACAGCCCTTCATTTTGATTTGTACTACAAAGGACAAATTTGTTGACTGGCATTTTCTAACACCAGTTTATGACAAACTATAGCTAATCTAGCAATTAGAATTCATGCTTTAGCATCAAGTACAAAATGTTAGAGCTTTTAGTCTCTTTGTTTTACTTTCGATGATCAAATTATATTATTTCTATCATTGCTCCGCTTGCTCTGGAGTATTCAAAGATCTCAGAGCACATGTCAATGAACTTCCTATAATCTTCACTGCTTGCTGCAATGCATTTCTGGAAGCAGCAACTTTAAGGCAATCATCGTAGAATGTTGCCCATTTTCCCCTAATCACAGGCACATCAGGCACTGTAGGTCTGACTTGAGACCAGCATCAATTACATCATAGATATGAAAGGCAGTAAGTCATAAGAGCAGATTTTCTACCATCATACCATACCTCTACAAAACATGAAAAATTATGATGCAAATTACATTATAAGTTGGAATAGGAGCCCAGATGGGCAAAGTGGCTTACCCAATTCACACACATAGCAAGACAGCCAGGCTCAGGACCTGATCACCCGTGTCCTGCCTAGAACAATGTTATTTCCTTTCACCACATTGCCTTCCTGAGAAAGTGCTTTAAAGGATCATGTAAGGGGCCTTGAACTGCTCCAGAGCATACAGACAGCGAAAACATAACTCAGCTACCCTCACAAAGAACCCACCACGTGCCAGACACTGGGCTAAGCCTTTTGTATGAATTATGTCATTGAAACCCATCATGTCCTGTATGGGACCATTATGATCCCCTCTGTAGCGATGAGGAAACTCCAGTTAGAGAAGCTGAAGAACTTGCTCAAGATCATACTATAACATTAAGTGGCAAAGCCAGACTTAGAACTTTCCCGAAGCTCCTAATATTTCATATTTCCAATGAGGAAAAGGACGTAGAGTGGTTAACTGACCTTAGTCAAGTTTACATAAGGGATTAGGATAAAACTCAGTCTCCTAACATGCTTAGTCCTCTTTCCCCTCCATCAAGCCGCAATTCAGCTTGAATATGCAGGCTGTACATTTATTTGAACTTTGTTCAATAAAATAACTTTGCTTCCTCCCTACAATTTAGAACAGTTTTTGAGGAATCAAAAAGATACTTGAAGAAGTTAAACCTAATTCTCTCATTTTATCCAAGTATTTTTTCTAGTAATAATTTCATCACTGTTCCATTAATCATTCTTTCAATATTTGTCATTGTGATACTTAAATATGCAAAAGGTCCAGAGAACCACTTTAGTTCAGAGGATTTAGGACCGAAGGAATTGCTTAAATTGATTCCTGTTGTTCATATTCTTTTCTTTGCTTTTCTCTGAAGCTTGTAACATTAAGAATGGCTTTGCACAAGGAAAAAAGTTAAAATAGGAAAAGCTAAGAAGTGTTTAAAGAATGAGAAGAAAAATTCCATTGTATTCCTTTGCCTTGCACAAAGGTATTTAAGAGTTGTTGGGTTGGAGTCTTTGATCAGTTGGTTGATTGGTTTAACATGAACTAGAAAGTCCCCTCCATCTTTCCACTGCTTATGTGGAACCTACGTGGGGAGAGATGAAGCCTTGGAGCTTCAAAGACAGATGTTTATTAGACAAGACTGGATGCACAGAGGTGTCCATAGAGAGTCATTTACTCTAAGCACACTGATCTAAGAATTATTAATAAACACTATGCCTTATCAACATATTCACATTTTGTGGCTTAGACCAGGAAATGAAAATAATTGAAATATTACTATATAATATTACTTAATTGAAACATTACTTGAAAATAATTGAAATGTTACTATATAATAACACTGAGATTTATTATACACTTACTGCCACCAAGCACTTGTTAAATACATTATTTGATCCTCACACCAACCCTATAAGTTAGAAACAATTTTTAATTCCCACTCTAGAGATGAGTAATACTAAGAATACAATATGTTTAGTAACTTATCTATGGTAACATACCCGTTAAGCCTAGAAGCTGGGTTTGAACCAAGTTTAACTTTAAATGGGAAATGCTGCCCTTCATGGGATGTCAACTTCCTACTGCAGTGGACACTGATTATCATGAGCTGGTGGCTGTTGATGTTTTTGTAATAAAATAGTTTAGTTTGAAAAATGATTAACATGAATTGACAGTCAATACTTTCAGGAAAAATCAGAAAAATTCAGTTTATACTTTATCATCAGTGACAGTTCAGGAGATACATATACAGAAAAGGAATTAAGTGCTCATTTTTAAGAATCTTAATCTCATCAAAACCAAGTTTATTTCCAACATATGGGGTGCCATACATATCATGTAATATTTAAGTTAACCATAGTATTATTTGAATGTCTATTTAAATAGAAACTGAAAAAAAAATATTTAGGATTATGAATCCTAAAACAATAGCCTAAGGTAAGAGAACCAACATTTATCAAAAACCACTATTACATATCAGATGTGTATATACATTATTTCTTTTACTACTCAACATAGCTCTGTGAAGTTTCTTATCCATTTTACATATGTGAGCACATCTTAGAGAATAGTTTGCTTAAGATTCAAGCAGGTAGGAAGTGACTGGATATGTGTAGACCTCAGGCTTGTGTGCCTGCAAATCCTGTTCTCCTGTGAACCCACCATGTTTGAATTAGATTGGAATCTATGGTCAGTGTAGGCTTGGGATGAACCTCTTCATATGACTCCCCTTAAAAACTCCAAACTACTGAGTTTATTGCTTTGAAAAGTTTTGACTAGTTGAGAAGAAAGTTTAGTAGAAGCAAAAACTTTTTAAAGTCCAAGCTCAGTATCAGAAATGGTGTGAAAATATTGTTGCTTGGTGAGAATAGCAAGAGAATCCAAATTTCAGTCCAGCGAACCAGAGCTAGAAAGCACCGAGAAAAGGCACCATTCACTCTTCCCAGGGTGGGAAACCTGGCACACAACTTCTGCCTGAAAAGAGTCTATCAAAAAGAGTCCTCTCAATCGAGACTTACTTTTTAATTTTTAACAATAATAATTTAAAAATAAAGATACTATTTTTCTTCACCATCCCCACAGAACCTCACTTTCAAATTGACCTCAGGTAAACGTAACAACACTAGTTGAGGATGAATATTTTAGGCAGCCTGCAGGATCAACTGTAAAGGGAACAACTAGAAGTTTAATTTAGTTGTAAGTGAAACCACAGAGCTAAATGAGGAAGCAAATGGGGATCTTAATGATGATTCAGATATACAGGCAGAAAGAGCCAGGGGTCTCACTGCGAAGCCCCAAATGGGAAGGAGAACAGAAAGGGTGGGAGGGTGGGAAAGAAGGAATGGAAGGAGAAAGGGATTCAGGATTGGCAGTAAAGGGGGATGTGGAGTTATTCTCTAATGGGGGCAGGTTCCATTTGGAATGATCTGAGTAGTCGTTTCTCCAAAGAAAGGATTAAGGATTGACAAGGACAATGTCTGATTGGACCTACGTTTTCGTTTAATAAAATCTTATAGTATAAAATGGTTCTTTTTGCATTAAAAATTCTTTATGGTTGCCACGTTTCCCTTTAAGAATTCTGTTTTCATAAGTCAAGGAACTGAGTGCAAAGATGTATTCTTTCTAAATGAAACCATGTCTGTGGCAACATATCTTTATATCTTCTCTCAACAAATGTACACTAAGAATCCACCTTGAGCTGGGCGCAGCGGCTCACGCCTGTAATTCCAACACTTTTTGGGAGGCTGAGGTGGGCGGATTACGTGAGATCAGGAATTTGAGACCAGCCTGGCCAACATGGTGAAACCCCATCTCTACTAAAAATACAAAAATTGGCCAGATGTGGTGGTGGGCACCTGTAATCCCAGCTACTCAGGAGGCCGAGGCAGGAGAATCGCTTGGACCTGGGAGGCGGAGGTTGCAGTGAGCCAAGATTGAGCCTTTGCACTCCAGCCTGGGCAACAGAGCAAGACTCTGGCAAAAACAAACAAACAAAAAAAACCACACCCACCTTGAACCATGTACAGTTCAGAATTGTGGGAATACAGCAATGAAAGCAGTAGTTCCTGCTCTCATGGGTCTTACATGATGAGGGGGACAGGCGATACACAAATCTACAAATAATTACAGTCAGAGTCCTTATATGAGAAGGGTCATCTCAGAAAGTAAATGGTGATGCTGAAAGAATGGGCCTCACCACTGAGCTTTAATGGGGGATGGTTAGTAATAAAGAAATAAAAGAGAATGCGGGAGCTCTCCTCCTTCTTTAAACATTTTCCTCCTTTGGTTTCCATTTTGCCATCGATTGGCTATTTTGGCACTTCCTGAGGGCTTACTGGGGAGGGCAGATGGTGACCTGGCTTAACTACACACCGCACTGCAGAGGTGCCAGGGTGATACAAGCCAAGTGAGAAACTAAGGCTCGAAAGGGCACAAATCTGACTGGTGGCACAGACAAGCTTCCTGAAATCCCCTCCAGTACTCTTTTTTATTTTTCCTTTGCATCTAGATTTTACACACAACTGAGTGGTTTTTGTTAACCTCTCTCTCTCTCTCCCTCTCTGTCCCTCTCTTTCTCTCTCCCTCTCTCTGACACACACACACACACACACACACACAGGCAAAGAACTAAAAAGAAAAAAAACCTAATTTTTTGCTGGAAAATTTGTTATATGGCAGCATCATCCCACCAGTTTGAGAAATGTGTAAGATGATGACAATACACAAAGACACACGTCCAAGTCCGGTACATTACATTAATCTTACTGTTCCTTTTACTGCATTTTAGCATTTGGTTGCTTTTCTCCCTTTGATGCCTTAAAAGCCAATTCTTAGCAGGCTAAATTACACATTCTACTCCACTGTTAAAATGGGTACTGTGGCCAAAATGTGCCCAGGATTCTAAGTCCAACATAATGGTAATGGATACAAAAGCAGGGCATTGAGCAGGATTGGACATTTTATGTTAAATCCAACAAGATCTTGTTTCTGTGATTTTTCTTGACCTGAATCTTCAATTTATTACTGGGAGCAAAACCTCATTTTGAAAAAAACCCATATCATATATGAATGCTTTTGAAATTTCTTTTCTGTTGCTGCATAAATGAATTTTTTTGGAATTCCCTTGTTGCTTTAATTTTTTTAACTTTCATGTTTATTAAATTTTTATTTTTCACTCCTGAGTTGCCAGTTCCTGTTCTTTAAAATATTCCAGATATATCAACAATAACCATGAACAAAAATAGATACATTAGGAAAATATTTTCAATGTATACAATAAGGTAGGTCTTAATATTATGTTACATATTATATTAATTAATATTATGTAACATATTGTCTGCATATTACATATACTACATGTTATATTACGTAATATTAAGACCTACTTTGGGAATACAGCAGTGAATACAGTGCTGATTTTTAAAGGTATAAAAATGTTTTCTCAGATTCTACTTTATGTCCAGGAGTCATCTTCAATGAAGCAGCCTATTTAATCTCAGAGAGCCTGACTTCCTACACATCTTACCGTAAATATTTTAAACACTTTCAAATATTTTCTTAGTGTGTCTCACATATTATATATTTTTTCTTGATTTAGTAGAGGAATTTATCCTCCTTTAGTACACATACAGTCCCTAATTTTAAACATATTCAAAATTACCTTTGTCATTTGGTTTGGAACTCAGTTCTCCTACAGAGACAGCCATGGACTTGGTGGTTAGATCTCTGGGCTGGCCTACAACCATTTTATTTAGCTTGTGGCATTGTTTATAAGTAACACAGTGCTAAAGCATGGCCCAGGCCAAATGCCACTCATGTCTATGATGTTGCTATATCTTTGGGATTCAAGAAAGAGATCACCAAACCCCCAGATGTCCATGCAACAGAAAACAGAAAATTCTTTCACCTCCTCCACCTGCTGAAGGAGCCATGATCCCTGGTGAATTCCATGACTAGAATGTCATCCAGGGAAGGCCTGTGGAGTAGGAATCAGAAGTATGGTGTGGAATCACGAATGTTGGGTAAGGAATAGGAAGATAAAATCTGGGACCTACTTCTGGGTAGCCACCATACCCATTCACGCCACCTTCTTCCCCATTTCTCCTGATGCCATGGTTTTCATCTGCCAATTACTTTTTTTTTTTTTTTTGAAAAGGGGGTCTCACTCTGTCACCCAGGCTGGAGTGCAGTGGCGCGATCTTGGCTCACCACAACCTCCGCCTCCTGGGTTCAAGTGATCCTCCTGCCTTAGCCTCACTTGGGCCATGCCCGGCTAATTTTTTTATATTTTTTGTAGAGACAGGGTTTCACTTTTTTTTTTTCCTGGCTATCATGCAGTCCTTCCAATCTAAGGTTTTGTTTTGATTTTACCTTTTCTGGCACCTGCTGAGGAAACACAGTCGCATAACTCCCCTCCTTCTGAATAAATACACAGTGCTCTTGAATATGTCTTTGTTTAAAACACTTCTAGAACACCAGCGGAAAGGGCCAGGAAAGAAAAGTCTCCTTCTCATGCCTCTTTACCTTCCTCCTCATTTATATCATATAGGAGAAGAAAAGTGTCCACTCTTGGATGACATATGGGTTGTTAGATGGTCTGAGGACAAGATTCCCATCTCAGCACGAGAGCCACAGAAATGATCCTCAGAATTCCCCCAGGGAAGCTAGGATTGAAGGATACTGTCTGGAGTCAGGGAGGGGATTATAATCAAAGCCTAACTGCAATACTCATAAGAACCTAGATGTTTCCACATGTGACATGGACTCATGCAAAGAGCAGAATCTTATTCAAAGTTGAGCATTCCTGTTTATGAATTTTATCCAGATACTCTAAGTTGTCAATGTGAACCCTGGTCAGTAATCTTCAGCGAGGACAGTATTATTGCTTTTCATGTAAAACCTCAATTATTAATAGTTTTAAATGACAATTTTTCTTTAGTATATCTAAAAATATTTTGTTGAAATATAATCAAGTGGAAAATATTGGACAGAAATGAGTCATCCACAAAAAGTATCATTGAAACTAGGGGAATTAGAACTTTGAATATAAACTTTCTACTAGGCCGGGCGCAGTGGCTCACACTTGTAATCCCAGCACTTTGGGAGGCCGAGGCGGGCGGATCACGAGGTCAGGAGATCGAGACCACGGTGAAACCCCGTCTCTACTAAAAATACAAAAAATTAGCCGGGCATGGTGGTGGGCGCCTGTAGTCCCAGCTACTCGGAGAGGCTGAGGCAGGAGAATGGCGTGAACCCAGGAGGCAGAGCTTGCAGTGAGCCAAGATTGCACCACTGCACTCCAGCCTGGGTGACAGAGTGAGACTCTGTCTCAAAAAAAAAAAATAAAAATAAAAAATAAACTTTCTACTAAACAGCAGAGGACAAAACAATAATTCTGGCAAAACTCCTCTTGAAGGTGCTACGAAATATTATGGACATCACAACCTCAGTGTGCTCTTCTCCAGAGTAAAGCTGATTGTCATAGTTGAGAATTTTTCCCCAGGACCTCGGTGTATGCCTTTTCTGTGCAAATAAAACTACATTTTGAAAATAAGTCAAATATGGCATGACACTGCCTGACCTCCAAACAATATTCCCCCAGAATAATGAATCAGACTATTTTTAAGTGTCTTTTCATATACTACTGATGGTCTCTGAGCTTTTTATATAATTTTTTTTTTTTTTTTTAAGAGGGAGTCTCATCCTATTGCCCAGGCTGGAGTGTGGTGGCGCAATCTCGGCTCACTGCAACCTCCACCTCCCAGGTTCAAGTGATTCTCCTGCCTCAACCACCCAAGTAGCTGGGATTACAGGCATGCGCCACCACACTCAACTAATTTTTGTATTTTTAGTAGAGATGGAGTTTCACCACGTTGGCCAGGCTGGTCTCGAACTCCTGACCTCAAGTGATCTGTCCACCTAGGCCTCCCAAAGTGCTGGGATTACAAGCATGAGCCACTGCACCTGGCCTATATTTAAAATTTTATAGTCATGAAATAGGCCAAAGAAAGTTCTTGAAAGTGTACATTTGTTAACATGTATAATTATAATTGCTTTAATTACCTTTTTATCTGATACCATATATTCACTAAGAGACTAAGACACTTGCTTTTGACTTCAGTAATCCATACTGTGATTAAGTACTGAATTATATTGGAGTCAAAAATGTACACATGTCCCTTTGCCTCTGTGCAGTTTGCTTCAGCTGAAAGATCTCACAAGTGTAGCCTCTCAGGCAAGATCAGGGCATTTCAGACAGTCATGGCTGCCGTGGAGAAGAGGTGTGGGGCAGTGGGGAAAAGGTGGAGAGAATATTAAATGGTGCAGAGACTGAAGGAGAAAGCAATGCTAACAGAGAGTGGGAAGAAGGAACTTGTGGGACAGAATCAGAAGAAAACTGTGGATGAAGAAACACAGACTGGGAGAGTGAGCAACGTGCGAGCCTCCTTAGCTTAGCCCTATTTTTAGGAAATGCCATTTAATTGCCTATTTTTAAATTAATAATAAATTTTGTTTAAAGAGGCAGTGAAATATTATTAATATCTTTAACTGCCTTCTGGGGAAACAGGGCCTTGTAACCATGGCAAAAGATTTCTAAGAAACCTACCAAGTCTAGAAGGTTTCTTTAGGTGAATTTTTATCTGCTGTATTTCCCTTCTCTGTGAGTGATTCTGCCCCCAGCCTGGAATATTTTCCCCTTTATCTATAATGGGGAGTAGGGAGAATGGGAGAATGGGGAGGGATGTTTATTTCTCTTAGATATTTCTGAGTCCTTAACTACCCTAAAAAGGTGCACAGATGACACATCTCGTCCAAAGGGTTCTTTTTCTGCCCCATTCCTGTTTCTTCCATGAATGGTCTGGTGGTCTTCTGTTGATGCCAGCATTGTGGCACTGTGTCTTCAATGACTTCAATTTATTTAGCCATCCATGCGAGCAACAATTAATAAATTCCCAGCCCTATCCTAGACACTAGGGCTATAAAGATGAACGAGACAGTCTCCCTGTCCTTAAAGAGCTTGGTTTGGCTGTGGACCCAGTTAGTGCACCATCCCTGCTTGGAAGTAGCCACTTGAGATTCCATGTTAGTGACATCAAGACGCATTGAGATTCCTTAGTAGTTTAGCAAGGCTGCACAAATATGTTATAAGGTATTTTTTATCTACACCATCCAAACTTACCATTACAAAGACAGTCCTAATGGCTATTCACGGGAAGACTGAACCAAAACATCCATTATTTCTCTTTTCTAATTGCTTGATGACTTGCATACATGGAAATTCTTAGCATTTTCACTGGAATGTTTTCCTATCAATTAAGCAGAGCAGGAACAGTTCTTACCAAATTTACTATTGAGCTATCATTTTAAAAAATAACTCATCTGGCATCCTTGAATCTTTGAAATGAGCCCTTTTACATAAGAAGTATAAACACTTCTAGAAGTCACCTAGAAGCCCACAGTTTCCAAAGTTATACATACGTACAATTCCTGGAGATCAACCTCAAGGCAGAAAACTCAGAATGTATTAATACTTGGTACCTCTGAAATACTAAGGAAATCCTACATTGATTTGTCTTCTCTTGCACCCTTCTGCATGAGGACTGGTTAGTTCAGCTGTTAAGTTCATGGTGCTGATTAGTTCAAGTTCAGTGTTTCAGTCTCTGCAGAGACTATTTGCTTTGAACCAAGTGTGTTTCTCACCCTGTTCAGCTCTTTTTTGAGCGCACACCATGAGTGACAGGTACGGATGGCTCAGCCTAAATCCATCATCACATGGCAGAGACAAGAAAACATGCATGTTTCATAACTGATGACTCAGTCAAGGGAGGGTTGATATTTTCTTTTTAGGTAGAGGGTGCCTTGTTGGCCATGTACTCTCTTTCTTTGGGCGAAAGCCAGATGTCTGAAAGTTGTAGGACTAACTCTCCTGTAGACCTGCTCTCCTGGTCTCACTCTTACCACTGCTGGCTGCCATGATGTTGCCTGTAGCCTTGGCTGATGCCAGCTCAGGAAGCCATCCAGGCTTAGTGAATATAGTGGATATTGCCTTCAAGAAAGTAAAGCTGATGAGGACACAAACCAGCAGCTCTTAGCTGAATTTAGCCCAAAGATATATATGATCCACACAGGGTTGTTTTCTGTGATGTGAATTCATTGCTGAATTTCTAGCTTCTTTTGGAAAATGAAAAGGTCAAGTAATATGGAGCCCATGTTTCTGCAGGTAGCACTTGGCTGGGGCTGAGTAGCTATTGCCACACCCTCGACTTGGCCTATTCACTTACATACCTTTCCTGCCTGGCCCCAGGAGGCTTAGTATTAGACAGTACCTAATCTGGTCCACTTTTTAGTAAGCTTGGCTACCACTGCACTGTGAATCAATAGCAGGCAATTCACTGAGGACATTGTAATTATTAAATGGCTGCTCATAACATATTTGATAGAAAAATAACCCATTTGATGCTTTTGAAGCCATTCATGCTTTGTCTTCAACAAGTAAATATGAAACTAATCAGGTACTGGATTCACATTGGGGTAACTTGAGAATGTATATTGAGCAGAATCATCAGATTCTTAAAACCAACCACCTAGGGGAGACAGTTTAATTCACTTAATGTGATTTCCTTTCCTTATTGATAAGCAGACTCTATTGTAGCCAGCTGATACTCTTGTTCCAACCAGAGGGGCCACTGAAGATTTAGAAAAGTACTCATTATTTGAGTGTCTTTGTCTTAAAAATAGAATCACAGATACTGTGGGCATCAGCTATTCTTATTTTTGTCTGTTCTCCTTTTAGTGGAAAAAGGAATTGAAAATAATGCTTGCAGTTCATAATTTTGATTTGCCATACTAGATTAGCTAGAATCTTATTTAATAATTTAACTTCCTTCTCCTGTCATGGTGCTTTATTACATAAAACACTACTTACTTGAGGCAATAGTCTCCCAGGGAGACAAATAGAAATATAGCTTGTTGAATATCTTTGATTTCTTTCCTACCATCATAGTTTGCCAAGATTTCTCAGCAGCTGAGGCAGTGGCACTGTGGTGCGGTAGGGTGTTCTGTTGCTATAAGCAGACACATTTGCAGCATCCATCTGGAGGAGCCCTGGGGCAGGATGTGGTTGACCACCCAGGCAAGGATGCCCTGAATGAGAGGCCCAGCAGCCTCACAGTCCCCCAGCAATTTCCACCCATCTAGCCCCTCCAGACAGTCTCACTGTCTCCCCTCTAAAGCTCCAAGTGCATTTGCTGTAGGTTCCACCCCAGGGCCTCACCTTCCCCTGATTCCCAAGCTCACCGGGGTTCTTCTAAGCACCCTCTGAAGCAGGCACCATGAGGCACAGCCATGCTCTTTGGAACCTCTGCGTCCCCTCGCCCTATCTCAGACTGTCCCCATGCCCTGGAGGGGATGCCTTCACCAATGAGCAGAGTGACATCTCCAAACTCATGCTGGTTTGTGCAAGCACTTTGTACGTTGTGCAAGCCAGTTAAAACTATGCACGTCAGCTTTTCCATGTCTGCAAAATATGATCACAATACTGACCTAGCTTGTAAGACTCTAGCTTGTAAATTCTCAGAGCCTCCTGAAAATCAAGGGGATATATCTTAAAATTCAAACAAAAACAAGGGTACTTCAGAGAGGAGACTGGCAGGAGACCCAATGTGGTGGCTGTTTCTCTGACTTACACATACCCTGGCAGACCCTATGAGTTTTCCACTTCCCTTTCAAGACAGCATGGGGTGCTGTGTGTTGGAGGTTGAGTAGGGAACTTTGGGCACCAGCCTCAGCTTTGACCAAATGCAGGGCAGGAAAGAAGTGATGGACAGTTGGTCTGTTGAGCTCACTTTGGTGAACTGTATTTTAATTACCATTTTAAGAAATGGAGAAGTTCAAAATTAAGGTTGATCCACATCAGATGTGTAGCCCATGTGCCAGGGCCACATATAAGCCTGATATTTTAAGAAGGTATGTTTCTTACCTGTAATGAAATATTCAGGCACTCCATGAAGGTTTTGATCCTCCTGGCCACAAAACTACAATAAAGATGGAAAAAGTTTAAATATATATATATCATTGGTATGGGAGAAAATCTCTGAAAAGAGGTAACAGGAAAGCACACACAATGTATCTATTCATCTGATTTTAAATTATGTTTGTTTAGTGCTAAATCAACATATAATCTGAATGAAGAAAAGCCATGTTAAAAACTAGACAAAA
Organism: Nomascus leucogenys; assembly: GCF_006542625.1. Classification (NCBI taxonomy): domain Eukaryota; kingdom Metazoa; phylum Chordata; class Mammalia; order Primates; family Hylobatidae; genus Nomascus; species Nomascus leucogenys. The sequence continues at coordinate 122,154,301 of NC_044385.1, read as the reverse complement.
GGTTCCTCTTTCCCTGAAAGTAGCTTCTCCTCTTCCTCCCGCTAGTCCCCACAAGCACACACACTTGGCTCTCCACTTTCCTGTTGTCCTGTGGGTGGTCTTCCAGCTAGATCTGTCTCACACTCCCCTGGGGCTCTCGGGCCTGTAAGGTCCTGTGCCTCCTAACAACAGAAGTGCAATCAGATGGGTGCTAGTGATATAACAGGCCCTCAGTTGATAACTGTTCTTGATCAGTATCCCTGTTCTGTCTATATCTCCAAGGTGTATTTCACCCCAGAGTACAGATAATACAGACTGTATCAGCAAGCTATATTTCTCAGGAAAAAAAAGTTAATAGTCAAAAGATATTTCCAAGAAAAATGCTGCCACCCAAAAATGGAACCTATAAGGGAAAACACCCAAAGCTTTCCCACCTTCTAAGATTAAATCTGTTGAACCTCTGGAAGTTCACAGATGCCAACAGTGTGATTCATTTTTTATACCACATGACAGCCAAAGACAAAGACCAGGGGATGGCCAGAGTTTTCTGGCCTAGATGCCAGGCAGCAGTCACAGTTGAGAGTTCAGTAGTCCCAGGGCTCATTTTTATTGATGTCTTTATTCATATAATAGCTCATGGGTAGACTGTGCAGTCTGGGTGAGACTAGTTTATGCTTTAGTTAGCTGCAAGACTGATATACAGTCGAATTAAATTTCAGTGGTCATTTATGTCTCTTCGTCAAATACAAGTTCAAAGCCTTGCCGTAAGTAACTTCCATAACCCATGTTTGCCCATTCTAATTTGCCATTGCTATGCTTTTCATAGAATACTTCTTTTCCAGATGGTTAGGAATTTCATTCTTTATAGCATTTCAATTTCAGCAAATAAGCAAGAATCTAAATGCATTCTAAAATACATATTATTATATATCAATTTAAGAAACTGGCTGGGTACAGTGGCTCACGCCTATAATCCAGCACTTTGGGAGTCTGAGGTGGAAGGATTTCTTAAGCCTAGGAGTTTGAGACAAGCCAGGGCAACACAGGAAGACCCCATCTCTACAAAAATAAAAATGGAAATTAGGCAGGCATGGTGGTGCATGGTTGTAGTCCCAGCTACTCAGGAGGCTGAAGTGGGAGGATCGCTTGAGGCCAGGAATTCAAGGCTGCAGTGAGCTGTGATTACACCACTGCATTCCAAACTGGGCAACAGAGGGAGACCCTGTCTCAAAAAAAAAAAAAAAAAAAAAAAAAAAAAAAGAAAGAAAGAAAGAAACAAAGGAAATAAAGAAAATGCAGTTTTTTTCCCAGAGTTATTTTAGAAAGTTTTTTTTTCTAAAGTAAAAGAAGAAAAAAAATCAGACATGATTTGATGGACTAGGGTCCATTCTTATTTGGAAAACTTACAGATAGGCTTGAAACTAAGGGATGAAATAAAAAAATTTCTATTTAATAAATATCTAAATCTAGAAAATTTGAATATTACCTATTAGCAATGATAATATTCAAAGATAATCGTATTCAAATACTAGATGCTGTGTTTACATATAAAATAATATCTTATTATTTTAATTCATGTCTATTAGTACACAAGACAAGGAATGCTATTTTTCCCAGTTAATTTTACGTTCCTAGGAATATTTAAGAATCAAAGAATGACCTTATCCGAAGTTTTAAGTTTCCATTTACTATAAATATTTAATGTAAATTAGTTCTTTCTCTATTTTTATGAATTGTATACACATCTGTCTGTTTCAATAAAATAAAGAATACTCATGTTTATTTCATGGGAGGAACTATTTGCATATACTAAAATTGTTGCATATAAAGTACAGGAGCACTCAGTTAAAGGGAAAAAATATTCACGTGGAGAAATTCTAACATAACAGGATAATACAGTATGCTTGGGAAAATAAGGCTTTTGTTGGGAATTGAATCCTAGTGTGCAGAAGTATTAGCTGACTCTCATTATAAACAAATTTTACCAGTTATTTCCTAACAGACTCTTGTTTAATGAATAAATGCTTTGCTTATTAATTACACAAAATTTGGTCAAAGTATTAGAAAAGATTAAATAGTTTTGTTAGGGTGTGTTAAAAACTTGGCTTTTAACCTTGACATTTAATGGATTGGACCACACGGGCCAAATTCCCTCTCCTTTGCAAAGGTATGGAGCTGGAAATGAACTTAGAGATCAGACTCAAGGCACCACAGCTTGCACTTAATAGTTTACATTTATCTGTGCTTTAGCTGTGCTTTTGGATGTATTAAGAACTTTTTAATGGCCTTATTAGACTGTTATCCCTTTTACTCTTTGATATGTGACATTTAAATATACCTTGAATTTGAAACTGGTTGTCATTATGTGTTGGGAACAAAGTTACTTTTGATGGGAATACATTTTTGAATTACAAATGCAAGTTAATAGATAAATAATATCTGATTATAGATTTTGAAATATTTATATTTAAGCCTTACAAATGACTTTTCAGTACAAACAAATTCTCTGATTAGACTTTCTGATCACCGTAGCAAATATTAACTGGACAATAATGTGAATGTATAATAAAGAGCTATAAAGCAAAAATTTTAAAAAGAAATTGTGGTCTAAATATGCATGCCTCTCTATATGCTGCCACAGTTTTCCAGAAGGTACTGTGCATTTGAATCATCATTCTTTATAGTGGCCACATAGCAGAAGTGGTTAAGTGTAAAGTTTTTCAGCATGAAGGGCGGGTATTGTGCAGATTTATAATTGCATCAAAATAATGAGAGATTGAAGAAAACTCTGATTTTCAAATGTCTATTTTTGAAGAGTAAAACTTAAACTCATTATTTTTCCTCCCAGAAGGATACCTAAATCATGCTTGTCTTTCTCTTTAACAGATAATTCTGAAATAATCAGCAGAAACGGAATGGAATGCCAAGAATCTGCATTGAGAATAACTAAACATTGTTACTGTACATACTATCCTGTTTCCTCCTCAATAGAATTGCCACAAACTGCATGCTAAATAAAGATGTAGTTCTTCTGGACAGACCACAACTCTAAGAAGCTAGTGCTGCTATCTCATATATGAGTATTAAATATGGTATGCTTAGTATATTCCAACCTAAGATAGTTAACTACCTGAGACCAGCTGTGATGTTTAAAGACATAAAGGATAAAGTTTACTTTTAAAGGGTTTCTAAACATAGTTTCTGTCCTAGGAATATTGTCTTATCTCCATAACTATAGCTGATGCAGAAAGTCCAGCCAGTTTACTCATTTCGATTCAGAATATTTCAAATTTAGCAATAAACAATTAGCATTAGTTAAAAAAGAAACATATTCCAAGGGCAGGTTCGATTCTAGCTCTAATTACTGTCATGTCATTTACCCACTGGATCAAAGGGTATGTTTCACTTCTTGACAATATAAATGCTGCAGCAAAGATAAGAGGTGAAGTAAAACCGATACCTGTCCTGCAGGTCTAAAATTTGAATGGAAATTCAAGCACAAGTACTGGGGACACATCAAAGTGTGGTGTTTGGTTTGCCTGGAGATGCCACGTTGAATCATGTGATTCTAGATTAACATTAAATAGATTGAAAAAAACTTTGCACGGTATGAGCTTCATACCCCACCAAACAAAGTCTTGAAGGTATTATTTTACAAGTATATTTTTAAAGTTGTTTTATAAGAGAGACTTTGTAGAAGTGCCTAGATTTTGCCAGACTTCATCCAGCTTGACAAGAATGAGAGGCCCATGCCAACAGTCTAATCTAAGAGATTAGTCTTTCAAACTCACCATCCGGTTGCCTGTTACAGAATAACTTTTCTTAACTAAAAACCTAGTCAAACAAGGAAGCTGTAGGTGAGGAGATCTGTATAATATTCTAATTTAAGTAAGTTTGAGTTTAGTCACTGCAAATTTGACTGTGACTTTAATCTAAATTACTATGTAAACAAAAAGTAGATAGTTTCACTTTTTAAAAAATCCATTACTGTTTTGCATTTCAAAAGTTGGATTAAAGGGTTGTAACGGACTACAGCATGGAAAAAAATAGTTCTTTTAATTCTTTCACCTTAAAGCATATTTTATGTCTCAAAAGTATAAAAAACTTTAATACAAGTACATACATATTATATATACACATACATATATATACTATATATGGATGAAACATATTTTAATGTTGTTTACTTTTTTAAATACTTGGTTGATCTTCAAGGTAATAGCGATACAATTAAATTTTGTTCAGAAAGTTTGTTTTAAAGTTTATTTTAAGCACTATCGTACCAAATATTTCATATTTCACATTTTATATGTTGCACATAGCCTATACAGTATCTACATAGTTTTTAAATTATTGTTTAAAAAACAAAACAGCTGTTATAAATGAATATTATGTGTAATTGTTTCAAACATCCATTTTCTTTGTGAACATATTAGTGATTGAAGTATTTTGACTTTTGAGATTGAATGTAAAATATTTTAAATTTGGGATCATCGCCTGTTCTGAAAACTAGATGCACCAACCATATCATTATTTGTTTGAGGAAAAAAAGAAATCTGCATTTTAATTCATGTTGGTCAAAGTCGAATTACTATCTATTTATCTTATATCGTAGATCTGATAACCCTATCTAAAAGAAAGTCACATGCTAAGTGTATTCTTACATAGTGCTTGTATCGTTGCATTTGTTTTAATTTGTGGAAAAGTATTGTATCTAACTTGTATTACTTTGGTAGTTTCATCTTTATGTATTATCGATATTTGTAATTTTCTCAACTATAACAATGTAGTTACGCTACAACTTGCCTAAAACATTCAAACTTGTTTTCTTTTTTCTGTTTTTTTCTTTGTTAATTCATTTAAACTCATTGAAAACATAGTATACATTACTAAAAGGTAAATTATGGGAATCGCTGAAATATTTTTGTAGATTAATTGTTGTAACATTGTCTTTCTTTTTTTCTTTTGTTTCATGATTTTGATTTTTAAAATTATTAGCACACAACTATTTTCAGCCCTTTAATAATGGAGCATCAAAAACATCACCTGTAACCCCAAGCAAATATAGAAGACTGTATTTTTTACTATGATATCCATTTTCCAGAATTGTGATTACAATATGCAAAGAGTCATAAATATGCCATTTACAATAAGGAGGAGGCAAGGCAAATGCATAGATGTACAAATATATGTACAACAGATTTTGCTTTTTATTTATTTATAATGTAATTTTATAGAATAATTCTGGGATTTGAGAGGATCTAAAACTATTTTTCTGTATAAATATTATTTGCCAAAAGTTTGTTTATATTCAGAAGTCTGACTATGATGAATAAATCTTAAATGCTTTGTTTAATTAAAAAACAAAAATCACCAATATCCAAGACATGAAGATATCAATTCAACAAATACTGTAGTTAAGAGACTAACTAACTCTCCACTTGTATGGGAACTACATTTCACTCTTGGTTTTCAGGATATAACAGCACTTCACCGAAATACTCTTTCAGCCATACCACTGGTAACATTTCTACTAAATCTTTCTGTAACACTTAAAGAATTCCCTCATTCATTACCTTACAGTGTAAACAGGAGTCTAATTTGTATCAATACTATGTTTTGGTTGTAATATTCAGTTCACTCACCCAATGTACAACCAATGAAATAAAAGAAGCATTTAAAAGGATTGTATAGTCTTCCTTCTTTCTGTGTTGAGACAGATTGATAATTCAGCAAACAAAATGGTTTTCACCTTCACCCATACAGTATTTGTTAACTTCAAAGACCAAACTCTGGTCTTCGAATGGGTGATGATTGATAGTTTTTGCTTTTGGCTTTGGCTTTTTAGCAGCAAGAAAAACAATTAAAAATGGTAATTTGAGAAGTATTTTTAGTATTCTTTAAAATTAGAAGTAAAAATAAATCCCACCACTCAGCCCTCTTCTTCACATCTCAGACTGATAATGAAAAGATATGGGATCAATGGCATCAGTAACTAAACGGGAAACAAAATGTGAGTTTCATGAATAGATTTTTAAAAGGGCCCATTAAGCTATAATACAGGCTTCTGTAAGAGCTTGATGGGATAACATGACTCAGACCTGAGGCTCCAGAAAGAGATAGAATGGTGAGTTCTATTCTATGCAGAGGTCCTAGCCAGGTGGCTCAAGAATAGAACAGGAATTCAGCAAAGAGAGGGTGATGAGGGTCCTTGCTATTCTGTCAGTAACCAGCCTCCTCTTAAGAGGTGGTGTGTGGGCAGAAGGAGCAACAGAAGCTCCTTCTTCAGCCTTTTGAGACCCACCATATTTGTCAAGGAAGGTGCTATTGGCCTTTTGGGTGGGAACATTCCTTGTCATACTGAGATTGGCAGAAATTGCCTCCTCTGTGGGCCAAGGCAGAAACATGAGTTTTTCTCCATGGCAGACTTAAAGCTTCAGGCCTCCTGAGTGGTTATGATTGATATAGCATAGAAAACACACATATTCAGCAGATACAAATAAAGCTGCTTGTATTTTTTAACTATCCCATCAGGATTTCCAAGGGTAAAAATACTTTTAACACCTCTGTGGATATTTGAAAAAATGGCTATATATTTGGATGAGTGATTTTTGTACTGTAATGCAAAAGAAAACCTATCTCATCAGTCACTCCCTGCAAAAATCATTCTGTTAATAGTAAGTTCAAGATGTCAACTTCAGAGAGCAAGTTATTATTTTAAGTGAAAAATCTAAAACTGTAGTTCATGAAGTATAATTTCTATCAGTAGACTGGCTATTTATGGTACTACATCAAAATCAAAAACAAAACTTAAGCCTCTCAGGATAAAAAACTCTCTCTTCAGCATAGAAAATATTTGGGTATAAGCCAGGCGTGGTGGCTCACGCCTGTAATCCCAGCACTTTGGGAGGCCAAGGCAGGTGGATCACGAGGTCAGGAGATCGAGACCAGCCTGGCCAACATGGTGAAACCTCATCTCTACTAAAAATACAAAAAAATTAGCCGGGCAGGGTGGCAGGCGCCTGTAATTCCAGCTACTTGGGAGGCTGAGGCAGGAGAATGGCGTGAACCCGGGAGGCAGAGCTTGCAGTGAGTCGAGATAGCACCACTGCACTCCAGCCTGGGTGACAAAGCGAGACTCTGTCTCAAAAAAAAGAAAAGAAAAGAAAACAAGAAAATATTTGGGTATAAAATATCAATTATCTTATAATTATCTGACAAAAGAAAAGTGTCATTTCAGTTTTGGGCTCTCCAAATTTAAAATGATGTTTCAAATCAGAAATATACTCTTTATGATTAAAGTTCTATTGCAATGCCACAGATTTTAGGGGCAGCTAGGAAAACCAAAATAAAGTTCAATGTTCTGATATTTACTAAAAGACGGTAGTGGTTCCCTGCAGAATGATTTCTGCAGGGGCAATCCCCATCCCCTCTCCCCACCTCCAAAATATCCTAGGGTGTCTCTGAAATATTGGGCAATTGTTGCTGGACTGATTTATCTCCATAGAAACGACTGAGTCACTGTGAATAAGTATGATTCACACAGAATGAAACATAGTAATGATTCCCTCTATGCTCTTAGTTGGGGAGATAGATGGCAAGGATGGGAATGGGTGGAACTGAGAATGTTCACCAGGGACCTACTTATGTGCCAAGTTCTATGCTAAATATTCTATATATGTTTCTAACAAGCCCACCCTGTGTTGGAGAGAATTACTAACAACTGATAAGTGAATTCTGACTGCTACAGAGATTCCTCTTCAAGGTGCATAGAGATTCTGCTGTGAGAAGCATCTTGCTTCTAGATCAAAACTACTAGTGTCTGCCCTTAGGGTGACTAGTTGCCCGGCTCAGCTGAAAAACCTCTGTCCAGTACATGTCAAAGGTTTGACCAGCTGGCTTGTGACTTCAGTTTCCTCCACTGTCAGCTACTTTGAAAAATGTCCACCCATTTGAGATGTCCCCGTGGCACCCACCATGTAAATTGTATAAATGCTACTTGGCCTAAATTATAATGAAACAATTTCAGATATCCCATCAAATCTGGTGAAAACCCATATAGTTGTTCACATGAAATAAGGCATAAACAGAGAGTAACTGGTTTTGTTCACATACGTTTTACATAATCCTTAGGGTTACAAAGAATCTATTATACCTATAATGTAGATGAAAAGAATCAAGACTCATAAAAATTAAATAACTCTCAAGATCACATAGAGCATGCCCTGGCTTGCCCCAACTCTACAGCCAAGTTGAAATGAGCTTTATTTGTGGCAGCCTTCAGGTCAAAATTTCACTAAAAAATTCAGAGTGAAGCATTTATCCAGGTTTAAGGTGAAGTTATAAGAATCCTTTACTTGGTTACTTAAGATAAAGATATTCTTCCCTATCCCAGGAATATGATTTATGAAGTATTTTGAAACTATGGGCTACAAAGTACTCTGCTAGATTTAGGACATGGCCCCATTCTTTATTAGGACCGGAGGCAACAGAAGAAATGTTACATTGTACCATTACTCCAGTGTTTTCCAGTTTTTTGTTTGTTTGCTTGTTTGTTTATCAAGCTTCTATATGGCTCTCCTGAAATAAAATATATAAGGATGGTCACTGAATTTCTCCTAATAATAATGTGGCACTAAGTCATGATGCAGTTAGTCACGTGGAAGCAGCACGTGAAAAGATATAACTTGAAAGTCTGGGGAAAAGAGCCAGAGAGAATAAATTTCTGCATAAAGGCCACACATATATGTGTACCCCTAAAATCCAATTGCATCCAGAAAGGCTGAGAAGTTGAATGTTACTATTGTTGATCCCTTTCTCTCATAACTTATCTGTGGGTTTTTCCAATATTTTGTTTTATATAAATGAAGGAAGAGATTTATATTTGTCCTTGTGTATAAACTAAAATGATCGAAATCAGAGCAGTCTAACTTTTCTTTTGCTAGAGAACGTTTCCTTCCAACAAAAGGTCACCCTACAAAAGTCCACAAGCCAAATGGTAGCAAAGTGCTCCTGTTGCAGGGAAGTCTCTTTCCTGAGATTCCTGAATAAGCTCTGCAGTCCAGAGATGGAAACCCGTGCATGTAAATGTAAAATGTGTGGCTTTACAGAGGGAGAGAAATGTATTCAAAGTAGCGTGACAGCTTAGAAAAGCTGCCTCTTAAGCTCTAAATTTTCTGAGCAAATTGATCAGATATATACGGAAGTAACAAACATACTACAGAATAAATATATTTTCAACACTCTCACACGCATATATTTATATAGAGAGCAATCTAAACGCATTAGCATTCATAAACACAAAGTCGAATGTTTTTCAGAGCTACAGAATGGAAAGATCAGTGTCTGCATTCCACAGTAGTTTCAGAGCTGGTTAAGAGCTAAGTTTCTGGTCATGCTGCCCAAGTTTAACTCTCAACTGTACTTTTTAACAGCTCCTAAGCATCAAGGTTTTTTCACCAATAAGCTGAGTCTCACAATCAAATGTACCTTGCTGGGACATAATGAGGATTAAGTGAGATAATATATGCTAACCAGATAGAGCAGGGCCCGACACTTAGCAAGATTTCAGTGAATATCAATTATTATTCTTAAAATAATATTAAAATGAGCTCTTGTGTTTCCCTGTAAGTATTTATTTCCTTTTTCTGTCCAAACATCTCTTGGCAACTAAGAGGCTCCTCTTCTATTTCCTCAATGACAATTAATGCCAAAAACTGATGGGCAAATTATAGAAAATTCATAATAACAAATAATGAGCCAGATTATTTTTGTGGAAACCTATAATTACTTCAATTCAACAACTGTTCACTGAGCACCGTCTAAGCCCTGCTAAGCCATTAAAGGGATGTGAACATGGCCAAAGTCCAATGCTCTGCCCTCAAGAAGCTTATCACGTGGCAGAACAGAACCTGTTAAAAATAGAGAAAGGAGTAAGAGGATCGTATCAGTTTCCTAGGGCTCCCATACCAAACCACAAAAAGGGTAACTTAAAACAATAGAAATCTTAGGCTGGGTGCAGTGGCTCACACCTGTAATTTCAGCCTTTTGGGGGACCGACGTGGGCAGATCACCTGAGGTCAGGAGTTCGAGACCAGCTTGGTGAAACACTGTCTCTACTAAAAACACAAAAATTAGCTGGGCGTGGTGGTGTGCACCTGTAATCCCAACTACTCAGGAGGCTGAGGAAGGAGAATCACTTGAACCCAGGAGGTGGAGTTTGCAGTAAGCTGAGACTGAGCCACTGCACTCCAGCCTGGGCAACAACAACAACAACAAAAAAAACAAAAACAATAGAAATTTATTCTCTTACAACTCTGGAGGCTGGAAGTTGGAAATCAATGTGTCAGCAGGGCCATGTTCCTCCTGAGATTCCAGTAGAATCCTTTGTTGACTCTTTTAGCTTCTGCTGGTGGCTGTCAGTCCTTGGCATTTTTTGGTTTGCAGCTGCATGGCTCCACTCTATCTCTGTCATTACATGGCCTTCCCCTTGTATGTCTCTACCTTCGTGTCTCTACCTTCACATCATCTTATGAACACACTTGTCATATTAGATTAGAGCCCGCCCTAATGTCTTCATCTTAGCTCGATTACATCTGCAAAGACCCTGTTTCCAAAAAAAAACCACATTCACAGGTATGGGGTTAGAATTTAAAACATGTGTTTTTGGGCGGACAAAATTTAACCCATAGCTATAAGGGGGGTTGAATAGATTGCTTTCTATAGATTGCAAAGTATTAATAAAATACTTCGATCATGGTTTCTGTTGCTTTTTAGTTAGGAGACATGACCCACAGGGAATGTGATGACCAAAGCCACAATCCCTCAGGGAGAGCCTTATGTTTGTTTGTTTGTTTCTGTTTTGTCTGCAGAATGAAGCAATTGGAATATAAGATCTTCTAACTTCCATTCTGGATACAACAATCTGTGATCTATCAACACCTAGCACATTTCTAACTGAACTCAACATTTATTGTACTTGGTAATTTTGATTTGCAAATATATTTCGTTGTTTATAAGTTTGCACTGACCAGACTAATTTTACTTAGCCTGTGTTGTAGGGGTAGGACCTTTCTTTCTTTCAACACACATAAGAAACTTCAGTAACCCTTCATAAGACGTCATTGTCAAGTTTGGCCCAAAAGGCCAAGTGGCTGTCTGCAGCAAGAACAAATATACCTATCATTTTTTGTACCGTTATATTGTGATAGCCTCTTAACATGAAGTGTCTCATTTAATCTTTACAATAACTTGAATGGTTGATTCTATTATGAGCATCCCTATTTATAAGATGAGAAAACTGAGGACTGGAAAGTTTAGATAACAAGTTACAAAGTTTGTAGTGAAGTGAAGATTCAAACACAGCCAGTCTGCCTCTAGATCCCTAGTGTTTTGATACGTTATTACTCCAAATGTGGTCCTTGAGCCAGCCACAGGACTACCTGAAGACTTGCTAGAAATGCAGAATCCCTGGCTGCACCCCAGACCTACTCCCAAGGGACACATATGCACATTAAAGTCTGAGAAGTGGTGCTGTGGTACTCAGGACCAATCCCCCTTCAGATACTCTGTTGACTATGCAAAGCAATGAATGAAGACCAGTGACAACACTGGATCATTTTGATGTTCCTTATTAGTAACAATTCAAAAGAATTGTCACTGGATGCAAAGACATCCAAAGATATCATATGTCTCTAATTTTACTCTTGCTACGTCTTGATCTGCTCTCCATCTGGCAGCCAGCACCTTCATAAAATGGAAATCAGATCACGGCATCATTCCCATCAGAGATGGATCCAGGCTTTGTGAGGCTGGAAGCTTATAAAATTTGGGAAGGGAGTTCTTAAAGAAAAAGAACCCCCAAATAAATATAAAGTTAAATACAAAAGTAAATATATAGAAAAGCAACATGCCATTTTTATAAATTATCCATTGGACACACTACTATGTTTTATTTAAATTTCTCACTGCATCACCTTTGATTACATCCTCATATAACACTTTTTTGTAATATCATTTCCTATACAGATAACAAAAAGGTAATTCAATCTTACTTGTAGTGTGGTTGGTTGAAATTTGCTTTCTAATATAGATGTTTTTGTATTGATAATTTAACATGCAACTTCACACATATATGTATGCACACATATCCTCACTGCTTATCATACAAACACAGGAATTCTAAGTTCTATTTTACATAATTCTTATCTGAAAAGGAAAAAAATAGGCATTTATAAATGTACTTTGTTATCCTAAAAGATAAGTATAAATAAAGAATAAATCCTCTGCTTAGAATTGTAATCATCTGATGACTAGAATGTTCCATGGACTAGCATTCACCACATATACCTCAAATCTTTTCCTTTCCACTACCTGCTTACTCCCAAGGTTGGGTGGTGTAAGACACACTCACATTGCAATGCAAACCAATGGTCGTACACCTTCATGTCATAATACTGGGTAACCAGCACCTATACTGAGATGGCTAACAACATTAGCCAAACACAGAAATGGCTATGAGCCATGTAACTTTTTCAACAAGCCCAAGCTAGATGTATACCAGTCAACTTCCTTGGAGCCAGATATCAAAAATGACCATGGCTACTCCAATGTCACTCCACAAAAGGGAGTGTGATGAAAGGGATGTCAGTATGGAAAAGGAGAGTAGTCCTAAACAATTGCCAATTTTATAAAACCATGACCTTGAACACACACAAAGCTATAAAAGCTACAGTTCCTCCCAGGTTTGGTTTTCTTTTCTTTCCTTCTTTCTTTTTTTTTGAGACACAGTCTTGCTCTGTCGTCTAGGCTGGAGTGCAGTGGTGCAATCTCGGCTTACTGCAACCTACGCCTCCAGGGTTCAAGCGATTCTCCTGCCTCAGCCTCCTGAGTATCTAGGATTACAGGAGTGTGCCACCACACCTGGCTAATGTTTGTATTTGTAATACAGACTGGATTTTACCATGTTGGTCAGGCTGGTCTCAAACTCCTGACCTCATGATCTGCCCACCTCAGCCTCCGAAATTGCTGGGATTACAGGCATGAGCCACCTCCCAGGTTCTTAAAAGGACTCACACAAGTGGGGGGTCCTGAAGCTTAAGCTTCATTAGTTTCATGGCAAATCTGCCTCTATCCTCTATTTTAAACAGACAAGTAACAATGACAATAAACTTTCACTCTTCTCTGACTTGCCACTGCTCTTAGGATAAAATTCAACCCCTTTGCCCTGAACAACACCTTCTCCATCCTCATCCATTACCATGTTCCCCTGAGCAAACTACCATCTAACCCGTCTGAACGTTTCCATTTCTCAAAGGTCACGGAGTTCTTTCTGCCTACTGAATTCCCTTCCTTCTGTCTGAAATGCTTGTCTTCTCTCTCGGGTCATAGCAAAATCATTTTCTTCTGAAGGCAATATCACCTCATCCCAGGCCTCAGGTGGCATATTTCATCTCTGCACCATGTTTATTGCTGCCATAGCAGCTATCACATTGTATAACCATCTTGCTCATCTGTTTCAGTTGCATTATCTGCCTCTCATTGGAATTTAATCTCCATGATGGCAGGTCCCTTGTTTTGTTCACCACCTTTATTAGTCAGTTTTCACGCTGCTGATAAAGATGTACCCGAGACTGGGTAACTTACAAAGAGGAAGAGGTTTAATGGACTCACAGTTCCACTTGGCTGGAGAGGCCTCACAACCACGGTGGAAGGTGAAAGGCACATCTTACATGGTGGCAGGCAAGACAGAATGAGAGCCAAGAGAAAGGGGAAACCCATTATAAAATCATCAGATCTCATGAGACTTATTCACTACCATGAGAACAGTATGGGGGAAACTGCCTCCATGATTCAATTATCTCCCACTGGTTCCCTCCCACAACATGTGGAAATTATGGGAGCTACAATTCAAGATGAGATTTGGGTGGGGACACAGTCAAACTACATCACCACCATATCCCCTTTGCTCACAATGGTGTCAGAACACAAAAGACTTCAATTCGTATTTGTTGAGTGAATGATTAGTAAATCTGGGATGTCAGAAGAGATACGCATAAATAAAAAATCTAAAACTATGAAATTAAAATAGGGATTAAATACATTTGCTACACCCACTGTACATTCTTGGCTAAGGAGCTAAGCAGAGATCCACTTATTTAACAAGTATTTTTGAGCCTCTAATGCATGTATTACAAAATCCTAGAAAACATGAAAAACAAAGGGCTTATTTCCTTATTAGATTGTAAACAATCTGAAACCATCATAGTCTTGCTGTAATTTAGAGAAAGAAAAAAACAAACAAATGGAAACAAAATACACAATATATATTGAGATATCTCATGACGAGTTCCAAATTATTAAATAGTGAATGTCATGGGCAATTGGTGACAGCTGGAGATGTGATGGAAGTCTCCATGGAGAAGTCTCTTGAAATGGACCTGGAGGAGTGTTAATACAGAATTTGGCAAAGGGAGAAGCCTGAGAAGCAATAGGAATAAAAATGCACAGGTGGGTGATTAGAATGGATGGGGGTTCTATGCTCAAAGGAGGGAGTGGCACACAAAAAACAGGGGGGGACACTGGCTTTTGCAAGACAGCCAGAACTGAAAAAGTGAATAGCAGAGTGGAGCTGCAGTGTGCTGTCAGATCCTCCTGCAGACTGAAGTACTTACTCTGCAGGGTCCAAGAGTGCTGCAGCAGTCGGTTCTTCTGGAATTGCATTAACTAAAGAGAAATGCCTGGTCCAAAGCCTCACTCCCTCTCCTCGCATGCCCCTTGTCCAGTTGGTTGAAGGAAGAGGATGAAGGCCCACAACCTTGCCCCAAATCAGAGCAACTCTGAAGAGTCATCCTCGGGTGTCCATGTGGCCAGCTGAGGCCTTTTTGAGACTGCAACAGAGCCCAGCTTCCCCTTCTGCCTCACTGTGCTTCCTGCCCTCCCTTCCACATGGGTTGGTCCCAGGTGTCCTCCCTAAAAAGCTTCATGCCCACTGGTCCCCACCTCAGAGATGACTTCCTAGGGAATCCAAACTGCTATCAATAGGTAGATCCATCATTTGTCAATTCCATTATTGAAGCACTTGATTTTCTTTCAACTGATGCAAGAAATAGATTTTAAATTCATAATTCGTTATTTTTTGACAAAGAAAATAATTTGCCTGTAAATGTATCTTGCCTAAGATAGTACTAAATTAATCACAAAGAAGAAAAAGGTGAATGATGAGAAGAAAGAACTCAAAGCTGAAATATTTTTTATTATGATTTCAAAAAGTAGCAAATTTTCACACATTTTAAGGAGAAATATAGCCTTTTTTTAAAAAAAAAAAAAAAAGGAACTAGTGAAAGTCATGTTTCACTTGGTCCAATTTTTTTTTAGTCTTTTACATTCCTGAGCCCTATGCCAATACTTCTTTCAAAAGAAACCAGAAAAAAATAACCAAATTAATTCTATGTAAGCCAAGTATCATCATATAAGATGAAAATTTGTCTTTGTTCAATACAATCCTGGAACTAAATTCAATTGTAGAACACAAGGGATATAAAACTCTAGAATCTGGTCTGTCCAACCCATCAAAGCCATTTCAAAGCTAACTGAAGTGATTTGTCTATATTGTTACATATTGTCTGCAAGTTTAAGTGGGGCACACTTGGGAATTCATACAGTTGATGGGTACTATTGATAAAAGCATCCCACAAGAAAGCAAGGAGTAATTAAAGAAACACATATACATAATCAATGTTCAGATAATCCCAACTCCTTCAAGAGTCATCAATATGTTTTGAATGCAAACGATACATGAAGTGGTTTTACTCTGGTAAATATCCTTACAGAGGTCAATTAACATATTTAGGGCATGAGCTGATAGCTAGCTGTGGACACAGGGACTATAACTTTTACATGTTCTACTCACAGGAGCCACTGCAGGAGACAGGAAACTGGGTTATTAAGAGAACCCTTTGTTGATCACTGGTCTGTGCTACCACTCACTAACCACACTTCATTCTGCAACCCTAAAAGGCAATAGGTATAGTGTTTACAACCATAGAATTGGAAGCAAAACTAGCTCAAATCCTGGCTGTCCACTTTCTGCCCATGTGACCACAGGCAAGTGAGTGAACTTCCAGTCCTGTCTTCCTTCTCTGCAAAAGGGAGCCGATCATAATGATATCTATCACATAGGATGGTTGTGAGAATTTAATGAGTTACCACATAAAAACTCTGGGAACTGTGCCTGGATTATAAAGGCATTAGCTGTCCTTGAAAAATAAATCCATTTTTTAAAAGTTTGCCGTTTGAAATGAGTTTCTGTGTTTGTGTCATTTCCCAAGCAGGATGACCTCTCAGCATTACTCCTGGTAAAGTTAACTGGGACAGTCTGGTTGCCTCACAGTGGAATCAAGTAACCCAGGGGCCAGCCATCAGGCACTGGCTTGGCTCAGCAGACAACTCAGGTTTTTATATCTTACAGTAATAAACATTCCAGAGTATCATTTCTGGAGGCACAATGGATAAATACATTGAATGAGCCTCTGGAGGAGAGTAACAAAGACAGCTGGATAAAATATTAAAACTGTCTCTTTAAAGGCACTTTGGAGCTATCAAGAAAGGAAGAAATGCTCAGAGGCTTAATAAAAAACGAGAATACTTTAACAGGAGCTAGGACAAAATCTATCCTCTGCCTGGTGGCATCTGCCCAGCTCCAGTACATCAGAGCCTCCACAGGCACAGAAGACCAAGAGAAAGACTTGGCCTGGACCAAGCTGTCTCCAGGGCTGGATCAACACTTACTCACCAGTCTCAGGCATAGCAATTAAGGGAGCACCAACAAACCCAGAACTTGAGATAAAGAATATTTTAATGTAATATTTTTAAAAATAAAAACTAATACAAAAAAATTCCATGATGAACAAAATAGCAAAACTGTAAACAAAGATAAACTGTTGCTGTTTATTTGATTTGCAACCCAGCCAAGGACAGTAAAGTTATGATTCAATGTAATTCATGAAACAAATATATCCACACATTATCAATTTCATGGAGAAAAAACATCTTTCCAAAGATGCAAACACATCATTAAATAACATCCATTTATGATAAAATCTCTTTACAAACTAGTAATAAGAGAACTTTCATATTATTATAAAGAACATATACAAAATACCTACACCAAGAACAGCAGCTAATGGTGAAATGTTAAAGAACTCCCTTCAATATCAAGACCAAGGCAAATGGTACACCATAGTTGGTTTTATTCAACATTGTACAGGAGACATCAGCTAGTACTGTAGTACAAGAAAAAGAAATAAAATGTGTAAAATATAGAAAAGAAAATAAGCAAAGCTCATTATTACCAGATAGTATCATTTGTATGCAGAAAATAAAGAATCAACAGGTAAATATTAAGATGAATAAATGTGTTTATCAGATATCCAAGATTAAAATTAATATGCATTAATTAAGATAATCTTATTTGTTGTAATAGATACATCTCAGGGGCTTAACAAAAGAAGAATTTGTTTCTTAGCAGGTAAAGCTAATTTAATGGGAAATAGGTGAGAGATGGGGCTCTACTCCACCAAGTCACTTGTGGGCCCACTGATGGAGATGCCATCCTGTTCAACTTGTGACTTCCAAAGTTGTTGTGAGCATCCAACAACATACAGGGAAAGAGACACTGGGGAGCTGTAAATGAGGTTTTTATAAGCCAGATGACACACCTAGGAATTAATATGACAAAATATGTGCAAGTGCTTTCTGAGAAAATTTTCAGCTTTTTTGTAAGATCTTAATAAGCAGAGAGATATTCCATGTGCACAAATGGGAAATTAAACGATATAATTAAGATGTCATGTCTTCCCATATTAATCTATAGCTTTAATGCAATTGAATCAAAATAGTAACAGCATTGTTTATGGTACCTGGAAAACTGATTGTAAAATGTATACAGAAAACCAAAGAACTAGGAACAGCCAAAACACTCTTGAAGGAGAATAAGGTAAAGCACTCTCCCAATCCCTACCAGGGCTAACTCGAAAACTGTAGTAACTAAGGCAGTGTGGAACTGATATAGTGTTAGACAAGGCAGACCAATGGAACAAAACAGAAAAGCCAGAAACAGTCCACGTTAAAAAAACAAACAAACAAACAAAAAAAACCTTGGCTCATGACAGAGTGACAGGCATTGAAGATCAATAGGGACAGGAGAATTATGCAATAAATGCTAGTGGGGAATTTGGTTATGCAATGGATTAAAAAATATTTAGGTTGAACCCTTACCTCCCACCATTCATAAAAATCATCTATTCAAATTAGATAGAAGGTTTCATTGTGAAGGGAAAAATGATACATTTTTGAGAAGATAGTGCATAAGAATATATTTCCCATCTTGGGGGGAGGGGAAGATACATGAAATGTTTTTATAAAGTTTAGAATCTTAGGAGAAAAAAATAATCAATTCAACTCCTTTGAAATTCAGAAATTCTACTTGTCTAAGGGTTCTAAAGGAAGACAAGGAAATGAACTAAGAGAAGATACTTGATACACATACAGGAGATAAAAATTAGTATTTGAATATGTTAAGGACTCCTACAAAACAATATAACAAGGGACAAACAACCCAATATAAAAATGAGCAAAAGACATGAACAGGCATTTCATAGAAGAGGAAACATAAGTGGCCCCAAAACATGAAAAATTCTCCATTAAAAATCAGGGAAATGCAATTTAAAACCATAATGAGGTACCATTTTATACATATCAGGTCAGCAAAAAATTTAAACATTGAACAAAAGGTACTCTCATGTAGTGTTTGGAGTTTAAATTGGTATCATCAATTTAGAAAACTATTATGTGTTACCTCGTAAAACTGAGTATGTGCATCGGTGAAAGGCTGAGGTAGAGATCTAAGCCCCAACTTACCAGTGATAACAGCAGCCAGGGGTGTGACAGAATCTGTCTATATCAGTCACTCACGCCAATGTCCCAGTTTAATGTCTTCAAATATGGGAAGAGAAGTGGCTTTGAGGTCAGATTGCCTAGGCACCAATCTTGTCTCCCACTACTTACTAACTGTGAGCCTTTGGCCAGACCCTTAACCTCTCTGTGTCTCAGTTTTACCATCTATAAATGAGGACAATAAGATTGAACACTTAGCGAGTGCTATCATAATGATGAATCCTGTGAAAATTTCACTGGAGATGAGGATGAAAGTATAAGGAGCTGGGGGCCCCGCTTGAACATCACCAACTCAGGACGCTTAGTTGATATCCCTTAATATCTGGGCTTACCATCGCCTCAGGACTATTCTGTAGGCAGTGGGTGATGTCTCAGGTAAAAGCCAAGTTTGGTACATCTTTATTTCTTAGCTAGAATATGGCATGTCCCCAACAATTTCACAAAAGTCAGAAAAATTCCCCACAAATTCCATGTCCAGCTTCCAAGCATAAATGAAGAACATGAAGTCACTTGCTATTTTAAAAGCTAATTACTAGTAAAATACTTTCAGATTCACATTTCCTGTGAAATAAAATTCTGCCTTTGAAATGCAAGTCTCTGGCAGAACTACTCAGCAACACCTTTGTTCCAAGCAGGGGTTTTCCTTTAGTACAGAACACACTGTTCCCTAGTCAGAAAAAGATTTATTTAATTTTAAAGGGGAGACAATGAAAGCATATAACTGCTAACACACATTTAAAAATATATGTGCCACATCACCAAAGAGACATAGACGTTGGTGAGCTCTTTTGTTTTTGTAAGTTTTATGGTGAAGACATGAAATAAAATATGTAAAGATATCCAGCTTAGTGTCTGAAATTGAAAATAATGAAGAAGTATTCGACTTCTTTATCATTTTCCAAACAATCTACCTTTGGACTACAAATTGTAGGAGACCTTCATATCATCAAGTTTCAGCTTCTTTGGAAAAATACTCCTTATAAATAGGTTCAATGACTCAATATTTTTAACATTGATACTTTTTCTATATGTATACTATTGATTCTTCTCAAAAAGCTAGATTAGTTAGAGAATAATAAGGAAGATGAAGAAAAAAAATCATCTCCAGCTTGTACAGACCAAATAATAAACATTATTTCACTAAGTTGAATATATTGAGTTTAAGCACATAATTCCACAGCTTCGAATGTTGGTTTCCCTACAAAATTGTACAAACTGTTAAATTCTTCCAAATCATTTGGTGTCAAGAAATATTTTAAAAACCATTCTCTTCTTTTCTTCCCTTCCACTGAAAAAAAAGGTGGAAAGAATAGTCCTCTCCTGTCCTCTCCATTTCCTCATCTCTAGTTTACTCTTTTCATTTTGGAAAAGCATTATGCAATGTTTAAGATCTAAAAAAGTATAGAGGCCAGGTGTGGCAGCTCACGCCTGTAATCCCAGCAGTTTAGGAGGCTGAGGCAGGCGGATCACTTGAGGTCAGGAGTTCGAGACCAGCCTGGCCAACATGGTGAAACCCTGTCTCTACTAAAACTTCAAAAAATTAGCCAGGACTGGTAGTGGTGTCTGTAATCTCAGCTACTTGGGAGGCTGAGGCAGGAGAATCACTTGAACCCAGGAGGTGGAGGTTGCAGTGAGCCGAGATCATGCCACTGCAACCTGGGTGAGAGAACGAGACTCCATCTCAAAAAAAAAAAAAAACTAAAAATATAAAATAAAAATAAAAAGATATAGAGAATACAGCAATAAATGCCCATCTACCTACCTCCAAGCTTAATAAGCAACCTATTTACAACACAGTTGAAAATTTCTGTGAATGCTTCCAGATCAGATAACTCTCCCTCTTGAATTTGGTCTATACCATTCCCAAGCCTCTCTTCATAATCTTATTACTTATGTATCCTTAAACCACATGAAATATTGCTTGAATTTTAAATTTGATATGAATGATGTCATAGATTATGTATTCTTCTGCAACTTACTTGACTCACTCAGCATTATGTGTGTGAGAATCATCCAGGCACATCCCACAAGTTAATGTTCATTCATTTTCACCGCTGTATAGCATTCCACTACATGAAGATGCCATAACATGGTCTAGATTAGTGACTGCTGTAAATATTAACTCACTTCTGTGAATGGACACTAGTTATCTCCAGATTATGAAACCCTAAGTGGGTTTCGTAATCCCGCTTACTGTCTCCAGATTTTTATGCCACATTCTCTCCAATGTTTCATATAGTCTACTTACCTTTTTGCCAGGTCATTTAATTTACATATCTCTGATTACTGGTAAAATTAAGCCTCTTTTTTTGTAATAAGTTTTTGGTTATTTAAGTTTTCTCTCCTGAAAATTGTTCTACATGTCAATCTTTTTGGGGGAGACGTTTTTTGTTTTGTTTTGTTTTTTACTTTTAACATTGTCAAATTTATCAAGCCTTTTATTTATGGTTTAATAAATTCTTCTTTACCTTAAGGTCTTCTTCTTCTATCTTCTTACATTTTTCTTCTGTAGCAATTTTGCCTTTCAAATTATTCCACTAAGGATTGATTTTTGTATATAAAGTGCAGCAGGGATCCAACTTCATTTTGTTTTTCCCTGGAGGACAGTGAAATGCCCTAGCACCATTTATTGAATAACGTATCTTTTGTCCACTGGTCTGCAATACCCTTTCAGACATAAATCAGTTTTCCATATATGTGTGGGCTTCCTACTCCTTCCTTCTGGAAGGAAATTTCTAATTTTTTTTAAATTGAAGTCAATCCCTTAGCAGTTGTTGCTAGAAGGGTCAGTGGGTAGTAATCTTTCTTAGAAATGTATGAAAATGTTTGCCTTCTCTTAAATGACATATAAGTGGGTATACAATCTAGTTTCCCCCAGCATCTTGAATATATTACATTGTCTTCTGATATCTATGATCACAGAGATGGTGTATGAGAAGTCAACCCTTGATTTGGCTTGTTCCTTTATACATGATCTCTCCTCTAGCTTTGTTCTTTTTCCTCTTTATCTTAGGTGTTCTGCAATTTTAATATAAGGTTTCTAGAAGCAGATTTTTTTTATTTCTTTTTCTTGGGGTTCTGCATGACTTTTCCAACTTAGGATTCTTTTTTAACTCTTAAAGAGTTGTAATCATTCTTTTTATTATTGCTTCCCACCAAGCTCTTTATTTTCTCCTTCCAGACATTCTATTAGCTATATATTGACTCTTCTCAAGCAGTTCCCATGTCTCTTCTTTCTGCTTTTCATATTTTCCCCCTCTTTGTCTCTCTATGATGCATTCTGTGTAGTTTCATCAGCTATACTTTACATTTCACTAATTTCCTCTTCATCTGCATCCACTCTTGTTTAATCTATCTTGATCTTTATTTTAATTACTATGTCTTTCATTGTTTAAAATGTCTGTATGCTTCATTTTTATAAATCTGTGTGCTCCTTTTCCCCAAAAATAAGTCCCACTATTGAATTAGGAATCTTACTCCTTATTTTCTCCTTTCGAACAATTTAAATGTTTAAAGTCTCTGAGATACTGCACTATTCTGTTTGAAAGTGTCTTTCCCATACAAGTAAGTCTCCTCAGTCCTTTGAGATTTTTCCTCTGAGCTTGTCTCAGCATCACTGTCTACTGTGGCATCTCTGGGTTCTGCATTTAGGAGATTCAATTCCTACCCAGCGTACAGGGCAGATGGGGCAAATCTCGCTTCTTTTTCAGGCCCGTCAGTGAAGTTTTTCTGGGCCACTGACTAGATAGCCCATTTGTTGGTCCTGGCTCCCCACTAAACAGGGAAATTATAGACTTGACTCTGGCCCTAAGTGGGTTTCATAATCCCACTTACTAAGATATGTTTCCTGTCCTGGAAGCTGAGTATACATTCTTGACTCCCTTATATTCACATCTGATAAGCTCACCCTTGGGAAATCCATTCACTTCTTTGGGATAAATAGTAATATGCAACTGTGTCAACTTCTGTTCACTACTTTAGCTGAATTCCTTCCTCAATTCTGGAAACCAGAGAGAATACCTTAGAATTCTGCTAAGTATTTGGTAAAATTTGTAGTTTAGCCACTATTTCCTTATGTCCACATGGAGAGTGAACATTTGTCAATCCAGCTCATTCAACCATTCCTAAACGGGAACTCTCCCTCCTTCCTTCCTTCTTTCCCGCCGCCTCCTCCCTCCCTCCCTTCCTCCCTTCACCAGTCACCAGTCACCATCTTCTATCTCTGTCTCATTCTCATGGACTATCCTTCTCATTTTTTGGAGCTGTCTTTTTTCTCTGTTCACAACACAACGCATGGTCCCTAAGCTTCTGACCTTGGCCCTCTTATCTTCATTTTCTATGGGTACACTCTTGAGAAATTTGTTCAGTTCCTTGGCATAAATTCATTCAATTATTTGGCACAGTAACATCCTAATGACCAACAAATCCAGGCCAGATAGACCCACTGAGCTCCAGTGCCATGCATTTACTTCCTACTGCACATATAGGCACCTGCAAACCTCCCAGGCACTCCCACCTCAACATACCCAAAACAAAGTCATGATTAGCCTTGTGAAAATATTTATATTTACTCTTACATTTCCCTTCCCTTTGAGTGACACTTTCATCTATCTGCTCAGTCACCAAAGCTAGAAACCTGGGTAATACATCAAATGTACCCTTCCTCTCAATAGCTATATCCAATTGACAATAAACTCCTACATATTCCACCCATTTGGCAACTCTCATGTCTATCCTCTCTTCTCCATTTCCACTGTGATGGCCTGAATCCTGGTCCTGAGTCCCTCTCTCTTGGGCTGCTGTTACAGTGGCCCAGATGATCTTCCAACTTCCCTTCAGTCTCACCTGACTTTTGTAAATAATTACAGGCAAGAAATATATCATGAGATTTTCTTATTTCCATTGTAACAGGAAATTACCAAAAGGAACTTCAAAATATCATGTGCTCATTTGTGGTTCAAGATGACATCTGGTTAACAGTTCAAGATTAAGCCTTTCTTAACTTTACACTGAAACATATATGACACACACAAAAAAGAATGAAATGACAAAAAAAGAATGAAAACAAAGACTGTCAGAACTGTCAGGCATTCTACTACTGCCAGGCTATGGGAGGAAATTTCACTAACGAAATTTACAAAGCCGAAATGAACATCAAAATCCATGATGACACTGAGTCACACTTTGAGTCTTGAAGAATAGCACATGCAGGCCTGCAAGGTAGCAGAGAAAAGCATTGTTTGTCCTCCATCACCTTCCTTGGGGCTCAAGGGCCCAGTGTCATTATGAACCAGGCCACCAGGTAACCAGCCTCTTCTGCAGATAGTAAGTTTTGATACAACCTGAGCAGGATTTGCCCCGCTTCCAGCCGACAAAACCCTTGTCCCCACCTCAAATAGATCCAAGCCAAAAACCTCTAGAGAATAAGAGGACCAGACGTAAGAAGAACACTAAGAACTGAGCTGGCCTCCCTGTTAATCTCTCACCACCTCATCAGAGTAAAATTCTAGCTGTCTTACTAAACCACACTAAACAAAAACTTACTAAAACTCAGATCAAGGCAACCTTCCCTAATATATCCTATTACAGAATAAAGCCCAAATTGCCTTATATTGCATTCGAGGCTTACTCTATACATAGGCTCCATCTACCTTTATCATCTACTTCTCATTATCTCCAAACATTGCAAAGTCCAGCCACACAGTATTATTCAATCTTTTTTAAAGCATCCTTCATGCTTTCCTACCTTGGTCTAGGTTTCCCTTGTTCTTTCTGCCTAGAAGACCCTCTTCTTCCTCTTTAAGCTCCCTGAAATCTTCTCTATTATTATTATTTGAGATGCAGTCTCGCTCTGTTGCCTAGGCTGAAGTGCTGTGGTCCAATCTCAGATCACCGTAACCTCCGCCTCCTGGGTTCAAGTAATTCTCTTGCCTCAGCCTCCTGAGTAGCTGGGATTACAGGTGCATGACACAACACCTAGCTAATTTTTGTATTTTTAGTAGAGACGGGGTTTCCCCATGTTAGCCAGGCTAGTCTTGAACTCCTGACCTCAGGTGATCTGTCCACCTCAGCCTCCCAAAGTGCAACTTCTCCATTATTAAAGATCCACATTTCAAGGTCCAAATCCTTCCTCAAATCTTCCAAAATCCCTAAATTCTTCCCCTGTGCTTCTATAACATTTTATTTGTACTTCTATTTTAATACTTATCACTGTCTGTCTTAGATTGATAACTGCAACTTTGCTCCTCCCACTAGACAGTGAATGTTTTCATTTTATTAGCTAACACATACCATAGTGCCTTCTGTATCAAAGATATGCAATGGACATGTGTTGCATCAATTGGAGATGAGATGAAAATGAACTACAGAAAATTTGCTCAGTCTCAATTTTTACTATTTCATTTTATATTTATATTTAAAACAACTGCTGGTTTTTGTCACTAGGCCTAGCAGCAGGCTGAAAAGGAATGAAACCTTGAATTTCCTTTGCAATTTTGAAGAGGAAATCCATAGGTGACACCTTCCCTGACAAAGGAAAGAGGAACTAAAGGCCACAAGGGGTGGAGAGGAGGGGGCACGGAGGTCATAGAACAAAAGGAAATCCCATTTTCTAATCTCTACAAGATGGTCGCGTTGCTGATCTCTCCTGCTGCAATAGAGCAATAAAACATGTCCTGGAAGGTCAGCAGATGTTACAGCAGTGGGAAAAGCAGGATATAATTATCAATGATCAAGGCACTCAGTGGGTCCATCTCAATTTTCTCCTCTTTCATTCCTCCAACCAAATGATAGAAAATTGATGTCAATTCCAAGGCCACTTACGTATTTGTGGCACAACAGCGAATCATCCATTCAAACATCTTTCATAGTTATTTCCTAATGAGCTGACACTCTCTGTGAAGGTTGCTGTTCATTTGTATAGTCATCCCTGTGCTTAAAATACTAAGGAAAACTTGTCCCTTCTTATTGGCCTCAAGGATATTGATTCCATAATGGTTATAAAAAGGCACAGAAGTTGTGTTTTGCATGCCTTTTTCCACAAAATTCAAATGCCTAATTGCGCTTGCTTTTCAGTCACTGATTCAACAAATGGTAATGGAGTTCTTACTCCACTGCAATCACGGCGCAAAGAACTAGACGTAAAATGATGAGACACCTGACTTCACGGAACTTACTTTCCCTTCGGAGAGACAGACACCAATAAAATAATTCCATGGATAAGTGAAAATTTTATGGAAATCAAAAGAAGTTTTGTGGAAAGGATATGAGAATCTATAACAAAGGGATCTTTGTTCATCTGGAACGTTAGAAGGCTTCCCTAGAAAATCTTGTACACTGAGATTTGAAGGTTGAGTATGAGTTAAATAGGGAATGAGGAAAGAGAATGTTCCAGGCAGGAGGGAAACAGCACACATAAAGACTTTGCTGCCTGAGAAAAGATGTTTATAAACACTGAGGAAAAACCAATCATTATGACCTCAGCATACTGAGCTCTCTATCTGCAATGCTATTTAGTGGCCAAGTCCCTGGGATTCTACAAGAGTATTCTATTTAATAAAAGTTCATTATTTAGCTGTTTGGAGAGCTTAAAAATGAAGATAGTTTTATGAAATTGGGTGACAAACATAAGTCTTAATATGAGGCAAGGCAAAAAAATGATGTGAATAGCTGAGTGTGGCCTGAAATTTTTGAGCTCAGGTTCTTAATTTGTAACCCATCTTTCTCCCTCCTCTGTCTTCCCCAAGTCCAGATGCATAGTCACAGGGCCTAAATCTTCCTTTACTATGCCCTTTCAAGTGAACGCAGCAGACAAAACACCACTCAGAAAGGATTTCATTAGCAGTTTTCTGAGCATTTTGTCACTGGACTATTGATTAAGCTTATTGAACATTTTGCTTGAGGATCCCAGGATAGAAACCAATGTTATTTTTTTAAATGATCAGCTAAGGCCAGGCGTGGTGGCTCACACCTGTAATCCAAGCACTTTTGGAGGCTGAGGCAGGTGGATCACCTGAGGTCAGGAGTTCGAGACCAGCCTCACTAATATGGTAAAACCCCATCTCTACTAAAAATACAAAAAATTAGCTGAGTGTGGTGGCACATGCCTGTAATCCCAGCTACTTGGGAGGCTGAGGCAGGAGAATCACTTGGACTTGAGAGGTGGAGGTTGCAGTGAGCCGAGATCATGCCACTGCATTCCAGCCTGGGCGACAAGAGCAAAACTCTGTCTCAAAGGAAAAAAAAAAAAATCAGCGAAGCAGAGGCTGGTGGGTCTTTATACCTGAGGGTTCCTTTCTTAAAATTTCCAAAGTTTGTTTCACTGATTCAGAATGACTTTTGAAACCATTATTTAATTTTTTTTTTTTTTTTTACCTGCTGTCCAGCATGTTCTGATTTCTGCCTTGGCAGGAACAAAACATTAATCTCCTCCCATAATCCTGACATGCAGGATTGGCACCTTTCACTTAAATTGGTTTTCTTTTTAGCTGCACTGCATCCAACATCTTGGACTAACCATATCTATTTTTTTTTAGCATAATATAAGATGGGGTCAAACTTCTACTTCTTGAGCTGGGTTTAATAAATAAAACTAATAGCTGAGATTGATTACCCATGTAGACAGCAAACTATAACACCCAAGATGAATTGTGTAACTTGCAGCTCTATGACATGTATTAAATTTTGAGACATAAGATAAATAATTCATGTAAATAAGCAAGTGAGGACATCCAAGAATGAAGTCTGTGGTTATTCTTTTACAGCAGGTGAAATAAACAACAAATTTCATTAACTTTTGACTTAGGCCTTTTAAATACATTTTTACTAACCACTGCCTAATTGAGACTGCTGTATAGATTAAAGAAATTCTGTTATCTGCCCTTAACTAGAGACATTTTAAATTAAATATCTAGACCCCTCAAAAAGTGATCACTACATTTACATCTTACTTACACTAAAGTCAGCCTACCACCTTGAGATTTAGAGAATTAAAGTCCCTCAGATAACCAGGGGAGGTTAAAAAACAAAAACAAAAAACAGCAGGTGTAAATGATAAGGTGCTAAATATTTCTTCTTTGGTACCTGCCAAGTAGAACCCAGTGGATAAAATATAGAGTAAGTATTGAATGGTGCTTGTACTTCTTATATGCCTAAATTAGTATGCCCGACATAATAATTTAACTAAACAAGTTTTTTCAACTTGCAAGACAGGGATTAAAAAGTCCACTCATTCATAGGGTGGCTTCATGGTTTAATTAGATTTGAAGAAACCAAGATAATCCTGAGACCCTCCAAGGAGGATGTATAAGAATTGATATGGTTGTTTTTCAGAGCATTTAATGAAGAACTGTGCCCACTTCTGCCAACGGGATATTCCTGCCTGGGATCAGAGAGTGGTCAGATTTCTAAGCCATCAAGAACGGGACCTGTGACCAGGTGGTGTAGTTTTCTGGCCCCAGGGATACAAAGAGGAGAACTTCCAAGTCTTCCCTAGCTCAGAGTACTGGTACTAATTGCTCAGCTGTGGACACGATGCTTTGGTCAGTTAAGTACTTCCTCCCTGAGTGTCTACAAGGCAGCAGACTAGGCTTTTCTGGAATGTTCTAAAGGCAAAGGGAGTCCCTGCTTTCCAAGATTTACAGTCTGTGATGAGAACTGTGAGTAGCTAACCTAATGCTTTTTAATCTTTAGAAGAATTTTTATTATTATGCCCATTTTACAGATGAGAAAACAAAGGAACAGAAACAAGAGTTTGGTGATTTGTCAGGTGCAGCCTTCACCTCATTCTCCACCCTGCTGTTTATGGAGCTGTAAAGAGACTTGCAACTGAGGATTTCTTTGGGGCTAAATGTTGTTCTTCTCATAGGATTAAAGGTTAGATAAACTTTACCAGGTTTGAATTTTAGAAATTCTCAGGTATTTGTTTAAAAGTGCTGGAATAATGTCAGTTCTGGGTATAATTTCTCCTGAGTAACCATACTTACTTGGGATAGAATCACCTGAGCTGGCTCAGTTTCTGCAGACACTGTATTGAGCTGCAATAACCAAGGAGTCCCTCGATACATACTGTATCAAACCAGTCTTTGAAATTTTTTGTGAAGATTGGAAATGAGGCAATGTTTTGTGTACAAATGTACTATTTAACCTAAATAAAGCAAAAGTTTTATATAATCTGAATAAAGGAAAAATTTAGGGGAGTGAATGGGTGTCTTTGAGATCCTTCCAGCAAGTTTGCATCCACAGCGATCTGGGGGCTACTCCCTAGGCCTAGAGATCGAGTCACTCTATTGTAGCTCCACCCCCTCCCCTTCCCCATCAAATATGAAACCAGCACCTTCAATGTCAAGCCCTTTACTCAGGGCTTTTTTTTTTTTTTTTTTTTTTTTTTTTGCCTGCAATTATTGGTGTGTTTCCAAGCGGGCGACTTCTGCAGCACCCAGTCTGGGTTATATGAAGCAAAAAGAAAACCGAGGAAACTCACATTTGTGTCATTTATTGGGTCTCGAGGTCCCTGGAGGCTTTGCTTTCTTCTCTCCACCTTTTAGACTCTTCTGTTTATTCTACATATCATGCATGTCCAGGGGTTTTAGCTGTGCTCAGTGAGAAATAGAGAAAAGTGAATCCACTCCATCTTTCCAGAAGTGGTAATCCCCTCAACTTGCCTTTTTAAGAACTGTGGTTTTATACACAGAAGCCACTTTAAGTGGCTTTAAGTTCAAAAGCATTAAATACATTCACAATGCTGTGCAACCATCACCATCATCCCTCTCCTGATCTTTTTCACCAACTCAAGCAGAATCCTTATATCCATTCAACAATTCCCCATTCCCTTCTCCCCCTAGCCCCTGGTGACTTCTACTTTCTATATTTATGAATTTGTCTGTTCTAGATATTTTATGTAAGTGGAATCATACAGTATGTGTTTGTCTGTGATGAGTTTATTTCACCATAGCATAATGTCCTCAAGGTACGTCCATGTTGTAGCATGTGTCAGAATTGCCTTCCTCTCTAGGGCTGATACTCGGCTGTGTGGATATAGTACATTCTGTTCGTCCATTTAGTCTGTTGATGGACACTTGTGTTGTTTCCTAACTTGCCTCTTTAGCGCTGAGAGCTGACATGAGGGGGAGAGTGGATGTTCGTGAAACTCTTTACCTTGGTTTGCCCTACTCCTTTCCCTCAGTAGTAAAGGCAGAAGAACAGAAAAAGCCTGACTTTTAGGATGCAAGTCCTGGCATCCTGGATCAATCTTCAGTCCGCTTTCCTTTAAGCAGCCTGATAGAGGCTACTGTACAGCTTATGTGGTTGGCAGACTGGTGCTTAGTGACTTAAATAACCTTCCAATATGGATTTATTCACAATGAAATCTGATGCTTTTTAAATGCCAAAAAGGAAAAAAAAAAAAAAAGGATATTGTGAGTCTGTGCACATCCCTGCTCCTCCAGGCCTCATCAGTCCCTGCCAGAGCACAGCCTTACTCTGACTGCCTGGTGTCGTCACTGGGCCCCAGAGAACCAGCCATCCAAAACTGCAAGGGAAAACAAATTCAGGAAAACCCTACACACGTCAGTGAATGCCTCTACACCAATCACATCTTGACTGAAGCTACCATGAAGGTACCCAGTCCTATAGTTCAGGCTACCACATAAAAAACGTACTAAAAGACTGTGGACCCTGAGGATCTGAGAACAGTGTGGCTCACTGATAGGAACTTGGACACTGTAAAGGCAAGCATACATCTGCATCCTGATGCACGTTCCATGTTCCTCAAGGGTTGAGTTGATGTGGACAGAACTTCTTGTGGTGGCCCTCGTACTCCTACTCAAAAGTGAACCCTCCACAAATACTACCTGACCCGTTGTGATTATTCCCAGTAAAACAAATAACCCCAGCTCTTTCGCAAAGTTTAAAATTTGCAGTTTCACTCCCAGCAGGCTTTAAGGTTGGTGGTTTTAATTCAAGATACTAAGTATTTTAGAGTAGGAGACTGTTTTGTTTTCCCAAAATATTGTGATGGACTACATCACAATATATGATGGACTCTGAGATTTTTAGATCCTGGTGCTGCTATATAGTGATTGACTCTGAGATTTTAGATCCTGCAGGGCTCTGCTACATAGTGATGGACTCTGAGATTTTAGATACTGGCTCTGGTTTCCTCTGTTAATTCTGTTCAGGAAAAAAATTACACATGGCATTCTGAAAGATGTGAAGATTAGGAGAAGTCTAATCTTCACTTATACCAAAATCTGGAGACTAAAATGCTGAGAAAGGGCCCTTGGCCCCATTCCAAACACTTGTAATTATTGAACAAAATATAGCAAATATAATTACATTAAAGCCAGGATTGGAAGATAGAATGGGAAATCACTAGATACAGAAACAGAGAAGAAATTCAAACCTGGAGTGGAAATTAGGTAGTGAGGTTAAGGCTATCCACAGGGCCAGAGGACCTCAATTTAAGTCCAGGGCTTTGAGGAATGGAGGCAAGTTGGGATTTTAACACCCACATGCTTCTGATAGGTCCCATCTCAGTCAGGGAGCTGGAGGGCTGGGCTATAGCCAGAAACTTTAAGGAGCTGTCAAATACATGAAGGACAGACTAGAAGTTGGCAAAATAATAATAATAATAATAATAATAATAATAATAATAACAATAATCTACTAAATCTAGATCCCTCTCCTCTGGAAGAATTGGGTGGCAAACTTAGGATTCAATTGGAGAAGGCCTCAGAAAAGGATCTCTTGGCACGAGAAAATTCCGAATCTTTACTAAGCAAAGACCCTTGTCTGGGTCATGCATTTGTCTGTTTTCTAAAAATTAGGATTAATTGAAACAAAGCAGGTAAAAAAATCAAGTTGTGATTTTTTTTCTGATGCACATGAATTGGATCATCATCATCCACATTGTCAGTCCTCATTAATATCACAGTTATAATTCTCTAAATGTGATCACCAATACTCCATGCTAGACTTCTTATAAACAAATTGTAGGAGTGGCTTTCTCCAAAATAACATTTACAAAACAGGTAAGTGAGGCTCAGGTAAAACTGTTGTATTACTGATCACCCTGTTGTACTTCATCAATAATATGATTAAGAGCAACTTAACATTGTGATATGATGTGGCTGTGTCCCCATCCAAATCTCATCTCGAATTACAGTTCCCATAATTCCCTCACGTTGTGGGAGGGACCCAGTGGGAGATAATTGAATCATGGGGGTGGATTCCCCCATACTGTTCTCATGGTAGTGAGTAAGTCTCATGAGACCTGCTGGTTTTATAAGGGGAAACCTCTTTTACTTGGCTTTCACTTTTCTCATCTGCTGCCTGTGAGATGTGCCTTTCACTTTCCACCATGATTGTGAGGCCTCCCCAGCCAAGTTGAACAGTGAGGTCATTAAACTTCTTTCCTTTGTAAATTGCCCAGTTTTGGGTATGTCTTTATCAGCAGTGTGAAAATGGACTAATACACATTGTTTGCAGAGTTTATCAATCCAAGCCTTTGATTTCACTGTCAGGAGCCCTGGATGGGTAAAACACATCTGCAGCCCTACTGTGTATCTGAAGCTGTTAGAATTCTCAGGAGTCATAGTATCATGACCAGTCCATAATGGTTCCAAAATGTCCACGAAAGACATTATTCTCAGTGGGAATAGCACAATGCTGCCGTTTAGCACAATGCTAAACCCACGGCATGCTCATGGGTTTGTTTTCTCAACTATTATTCCTCACTTATAGTCACTTCTGAAGTCTACATGCACTATAAGCTCTTCTTCTGGAAACATCTCTCACCTCCTGTTAAACGGAGACTTTTAATTTCTCTTCTCCCATATTAACAATAATAAGAGTAACAATAATGCATATTATTGAATATACACTAGGACTTGTGCCATGTGATCTATACACATTATCTCATTCATCGTTGCAGATGAGGGAAGAGAGACTCTGTGAGCCTAAGTAACCTCCCAATGTCATATATCTAAAAGAAGAAAGAGGGCTTTTGGGTCCAGGTGTGTTTGACTTTGATGATGACTGTAATCATGGATGTGCTTCCATCCGACGTAATTGCTCTGTGTCAATAAAAGACAATATTGGGAATAGAGAAACTCATTGGCAATATTCTTAGTTATAAGAAGGTGCAGTGCCCATTTATGACCTAAATATTCAATAATGACACTAACCTTCTAATAGGAAGAGGAACTAGTATTCATCGATCATATACATCTATTTATGTGGTATATATTTGATACCTTCACAGACTACATATCACTTAATTATAACATTACTAAAAAGTAATTATTCTTATGCCCATTTTACAGTTGAAAGTACTCCAGTTTAGGCATCCAGGATGGTTTGGAAACCTTGGCAAATTCACAGAGGAAATAAGTGGCTAGATTGCAGTCCAGGTGTTTGTTGCTACGCCATGCTGCCCAGTATGATTTTATAATGTGTACAAAACTTATTCACAATATTCTTTCATGGATATTCATATTCTCTATCTTGTATTGAATATGAATCAAAATAATACAAATTTCTCCAAAAAGTAAAACTCTTGGATAGATGTGTCATTGATTATAGACTATTCAGTGCTGAAAGGGATTTGGAGTTACCCATTCAATTGTGAAAGTGAAGAAGCTGAAGCCTTAGAGAAGCTCATTTATACAGCTAGTGGCTCGTGGTGGGATCATGGGCAATACTCCAAAATGGCGGCTAAAATTTGATTTGGTCAAAAACCATGCCCAAAATTGTTGGGCTTCCCAATATGTGAGTTACTCAGAAACCAAGAATGCAAAATCTAAGAATTGGGTAATACTATCATCCAGTTTGCCTGGGTCAGTTCCAAGGCCTGCTTTCATTTTATTATTAATAGCATCCTGTTTTACTCTCAAAAGTGTCCAAATTTAGTAGGTAAATTATATGGTCTAGCAGTTTCATTTTCAAGTTAATTTAAAATATAAATACAGCTATTTTAGACATTATGTCAAGTTTTAAAATGTGACCGAGGCTATGATCCAGAAGCCCTGAATGCCTCTCCCTGCAGGTAGGACAATAAGGAAATCCTTGCATTCACAGAATCCCAAGTACTGCCTTAAAGAGGAACTAGATGATTTCATATTAATTTTCAGTTTCTCCAGATGACAACTGGAGAATTGTTGTTGCATAAGGACAACAATAAATAGTTAAGTTGAAGCAAACCACCTCTCTGTATTTGTTGAATAGCTGCAGGAAATACTCAAATCCTCCTAGATTGTCCACTTGTTGTGGGGCTGGCATGGGGTTCTATGTCTGGGTCTGTGAGATAAGCTGATCCCAGGCCTCATGTCACATGACCTGGCTAGTGCCTGGAGCTTTTGCACTGCATCTTGTTATTAAACCTGCATGAGAGACATTATTTCCAACATTACAGAAAGGACAAACTATCTCCTCCAGGGAATCTGGCAGGACCCTCTAACACACACTACCATAAAGCAGCTCCAGAAGCCACTGTCATCAGCTATATGCAATTAGGTTCTGAAAAATTATTGGGCCATAATTTATAATTAATGCTGACAAACTGACAATAGAATGCTGTTCATTTCCAATGTACTCCTAACAGAGATATAAGAGAACATGTTCTAACGGGATAATTTTGTCTTTTTCAGGAAACTTCTGGTTGTAATAGAAAACCAGAAAACCACTGAGACTAACTTAAAGGAAAATTTAGTGTAATGTTGGGGTGGAGGCGGGGATCTCAATGCCAATGGTAGAAAATGCAATTGGATCTCCTCATTAGTAGGAAAGCTCTCAGGAACTAAGTGAGCCATCACTACTTCTCTAAGAATCGACTTTTTTCTTTGACATTTCTCTGTAGATCGGCATTTCTGCTGAGTTGTACACAGAGCCCATCAAAGGCTTTCCCAGTGTGGCTTTCCTTACTTCCTAGTTCAAATGCCCAGCCCCACCCTCTGGACTCAAGTTCTAAATTCCTAGGAGGAAACAAATCTTACTGGCTCATGAGCTAGGCACCGTGTGCCAATGACCACATCAACGATCTATGACCAGAGAACTCATGTGCTACAAACATGGGTCCCCCGGAGCCTGACAAAACTCCCAAGAAACCTACAAATGGATAGAGTCACGCGCATTTTTATTGTATGTCTCTAGTACTAAGAATGCCTATTTTCTATTTTTCTCAAATACATCTGAAAATAAGTTGGGCATATGGGCACACAGAAGCATCATGTTCTGAGTAGGTAGTAATGCCATTTTAGCACACTCAACTGCGCCTCTGAAATCTTCTGTACAGAAGTAGATTAGATTGTGTAATTCATGAGAACCATGCCAAAAGCTCCCGACCAAGGCAGCCACTGTGAACTCACAATGAGGAGGCTGGCATCTTTTATTCTCTCTCCTGTCTTCTGTCATCTGGATATTCTTGCCTCAGCCCCTATGAAGGTTCTGTGCCTCCCACCATCTGTAAGCTTTCCTATCCTGCCTATACCAGCCCTCAGCTGGAATGTAAAAGGGGGTCTTTAATATGGGGACTGAAAACATCATAGTTTCCTTAGGCAGCTTGTCAAAGTCCTGCCAATCAGACATCCTTGATTTCTAAGCAACAAGAAAAGCTACTGAAATTTTAAGGGGACACAAGACAAAACTATATCAAGGACATGTGTAAGTTTTTATATATTTTTCTAATTTTTTTTAACCTTGATGATTCATATCTTTTAAAACTCGTTTGCCTTGGTGATTTGTTTTATTCTTGTTGGTTTTTTTTTAAAACCAGTTAGAATTGCCTTATTGGCTATTTTTGATTCAAATAGAAGTGGAAGTGATTCTTTTTAAGAATGATTTCACACACAATGAGATAGAGAAAATGGGAGTTTTTCTATATTTTCCATTACTTTATCACATTCAGCAGTTGTTTGTGTTTTAGTATAAGGATTTGGTTAGAACATTAAAAATGATTGCTTAAAGGATGAGACCCCGTTGCAGTTGTTGTGAATTAAGCCTGTTACTGTTTTCTGAAGAATAATACTGTTTAAAATTTCACATTATGATTTCATGTAGTTTAGAGTTTCAGTTCAAAGTTGAAAAACACATGATTTCCCTTCAATAGAGAGAATAAAATAATTTGATAATTTGAAAATTATGCATACTTTTCATAACATTTAATGTTTTATATTTAATCCAATTCATTCAACATTTATTGAATATATACTATTGACTAAAGCATAATAAAGATTAGAAAGATGAAAAAACTTATAGATTCCCCACCCTGCTCCCCACCAGACATCCATGAGTCCATATACTAGCTGAAATGACAAAGATAAACATAATGCAAGACAAATTGCAGCACATATGAGAAGAAAGGTATAACGTTTTTGGAAAATATGGTGAGAGAAAAGTTTAAGGAAAACAAGGGGAGGTGGAATTTAAGTTAAATTCTGGATTTGGGGTAGGCCATCTCATTAGTCAGTATCCTCGGTAAAAATTTCCAAGATCATCAGTTACTTTAAGTGTGACCTTTACTTCAGAAAACACGTAGTATTGTTAAATTGATTTTCAACCCAGAGGCAAGTCAGAATCATTTAGAAGATTTTGTTCAATACACACATTCCCAACCCTCCTTCCCCCAGACTATTCATTGATGAGACTTGGGAAGGATTTGGGCATTAACAATGCTCCCCCTACCCCAACCCTAACACACACAGACCAAGACCAAGTGTGAATGCCATGGCGAAATCTATTTAAACAGATGTACACCAATGTACAACACAGTTTCTGAAAAAACTTATTTTGAATAATAGATAATGTTAAAGTTTCTTGAAACAATCTATTTGACCCCTCAAACTGGAAATGTATTAATACAGATCATTTTAAGGTTTTCTTATTTTTATTTAAATTTATCTTGTATGTATTTATGAAATGTACTTTAGTCCTTCTGGAATCAAGTGGAGGAAAAAACCAAAATAGATATGTTAAAATAGAGATCATAAGACTAATGGAACAGACTCCTTGTGGCAATAAAGTAACAAATAATAAATGAGACCTAAGGCCATGCCAGAAAAAGTTAAAGTCACGTACCCCTACCCTTATAGAATAAACTATGCTATAATTGCCACAGGTTTTTCTTATTCTCTAGCAGCTAAACAAGCACTGGCCTCAAGATAAGCAGTATTAAAACAATGGTAGCTCACTAAGCACCAGATACTGACTAACTGACCCCTCTGTTCCACAAGCCACAGCTACAGCTCTGATTGGACAAAAGACTGATTTCAGTAACTTTCTCCTGATAAGAGACCACTGGCCATCTTCTGGTTCTGTCTGGTTTACAGAGGCTGAGCACTGAGTGCCTTCATGTCCCTGCTTCACCTTTTGACATATAGGGCTTAATTGGAATGCATTTGAATGTGAAGTCTTTACCCCAAAGTGAACAAGAGATGCATGTAACATCCATGTTTGCTTACTATTCATGCACATGCCCCCTCTTCATGGATATTTATAGCTCCTCCTACAATCTGTTAAATAAATATACTTGGCCAATCCATTCGGCATAAATTCCTATCTCATCCTCCCTTGAATAACTTGCTTTTGGTCTCTGCCTGAGGTTACACTTCCCAGCCAGTTAGGATGGCCACCCTGCTGGCTGCAACTCTTGGTAAGAAATAAAACTCTCCTCTCCAAATTTAAAGATTTCATGATTTAAGTTGACAGGTAGATGGTAGATATCAAAACAGAGAGCTAGTTAATGTTCATTATTTCTATGTTTGTGAGAGCCAACATTTAAGGAGTATTATACAAGGCATGGTTAAATGTCTTACTAAGCCTCAGCCCAGCCTCCATCCTATCAATCACATATCCAGATAGAACCCTCGCTTAAGAGAGTCTACAGCCCTAATGTAAAGAGCAGCACTGAGCACTTTGAAACTTTGCAACTTTAATATAAAAATATTAAGAATCATAAGCTTACAGCACCACAATTTGTCCATTTTAGCTCCTTTCACTTTGTCAGTGTGCAGTATAGAACTGACTTAATCCATTCCAGCTTTGAAACTAATTGTTGCTTATATAAGTTAATTACATTGACAGATTAATATTTCTTATGTAATTTACATGCATTGTTGTATCTTTTCATTGGAAACATTAGTTTGCATGGAAAATGGCCAAAATCTTTATTAAAAACCTAATAAACACCAGAGATCAGTCCCCAAAAGAATGTAATCAAGACAAAGTATAAGAAGATACTTTAACTTTCCTTGACTATTTGGTACACCAAGGAAATAAAAAGGCTTACTATTTCTGAAATGTCTCCCTCAGCTTCTCTCATTCAAATGTAGACTCTGATCAATTTCACCATCAATGCCATTGCACAGAGATAGTGCTTTGACTAAGTAAACAAGACATCTTTTTCAACTAGTGCAGCCTAATGAATGTGGTTAATAATTCCTTAAGTGACTAATATTTTGTAAGGCTGTGTGAGAAGCATTAATTAGGATAAGAGTAAAAGATGGTGTACTGTTGTGTGAAAAGCAGGAAACTGATTTTTGAGGAGATAATTCTAGAGAGCAGGATGAGTAACTTCCCTTGACAAGATAACTGGATGGCTGCTGAGAAGAGTCGGATGGTCCTTACACCATAACTCTGCTCTGTCTTCCCCAAGATGCCTCCAAACCATTGCTGAACACAATAATGTGAGAAGCAGAAGAGAAATGGAGGGAATCAGACAAGGGATGCAGCTTCAAAGTTTAAAAAATTCTTGTAATCTCATAAAAATTGAAAAGTATTTGAAATAAGTTTAAGAATCTAGTAATTGTAAAGGCTGTTATTTTTCATGTTACACCATGTGGAGTGATTAACCTTATTGAAAAAAATTAATAAGTATATGACAAAAATACAGTGGATTTCCATGGCCTCCTTATACTTGCTCTGGGAACATACTCATGCCATGACTTATCCCCCAATTTAAACTATTTTCTTCTATTTTACTTTCTTCATTTTCTTTTTCATCCAGGTAAGCATAGTTGCATGCCCCAAAGTGGACAGACTGATGGTGCAATTTAACTGTATATCTCCTACTTACATTTTAATTGGAAAAAAATAACTTTTACATCAAAAGACTAAACCCTAAGTGCAAAATTTCAGACAACAGTCAGTTGATAGAAGACATGCTTTTTCAAATCTTTCCTGGCACTCCTAAATTCCAGGTCTACAAACTGCCATTGACCTTGCCTGTTGCAGACTTACTGTTTTTGAGATACAAGCTTCTTTGGAGATTAGACCAACTTTGGAGGACACTTACATCAACCTCACCTTGATTTGGGGAAAATCCTTATTCCTTTCCTTTTATTCTCATCTTCTCTGTGTTCAAAACCCAGGGTTTTTAGAAGAAACTTTATAGTCCACTCAATTGCTCATTTATTTACAAACATTTTATGAATTCCCATAATTGTTTTTAGGCGATGTGCTGAATGCTGGTAAAACAAAAATGAACAAAGCACTGTCCCTTTCCCCAGTCACTGGAGAAGACAGTGCAATCGCGCTATTGGTATTAAGACAGAAGTCTGTTCAGGGTTACACTTGGGGTCACAAAAAGTGAGTGGTAGGGCCGGGCGCGGTGGCTCACGCTTGTAATCCCAGCACTTTGGGAGGCCGAGGCGGGCGGATCACGAGGTCAGGAGATCGAGACCACGGTGAAACTCCGTCTCTACTAAAAATACAAAAAATTAGCCGGGTGTGGTGGCGGGCGCCTGTAGTCCTAGCTACTCGGAGAGGCTGAGGCAGGAGAATGGCGTGAACCCGGGAGGCGGAGCTTGCAGTGAGCTGAGATTGCGCCACTGCACTCCAGCCTGGGCGACAGAGCGAGACTCCGTCTCAAAAAAAAAAAAAAAAAAAAACAAAAAAAAAAAAAACAAAAAGTGAGTGGTAAATCCTACCTCCAGTAATATCAAGATGTGTTCATATACCTACCATAGCTTAATTTAAAAAATTCTTATATTTGTATAGAAAATAGCATTAGAAAAATTAGTACTATGACCATATTTGACCAGAAACCACATAATGCCTAACAAGTTCTGATTTTTATTACAAATATTTATTATTGTTGCTCTACTATTACATTTGGCACATCTATGGTTTTTTTTAATTTCCAAAATGCTTTGCTAATCTGTAACTTACTATTACTTACAGTTTTTTTTGTGGAAAAGATTTTCCTACAGCAAGGTACAAAAAGGCATTCTAGTGAAAACATTTTAAATTACATTATTTACCCAAAAGACTATCTTTATGTATTACTGTTCTATTGAAATTTTTCTTTTCAATCAAATTCCATTCATTTCTACATAATGCATGTCAATAACAGCTACCATGGAAAAATAACCACAAGCAAAAACTGTTTTTCTACCTGTCTTCATTTTTTTGCCATTCCTCATGTTTCCTTCTATTTCTATTTGTGAAAGTTTGAATCCCTCCTTCTTGATGCCCTTAAATCCATAATTACTTCTTATGACAACTCTTTTGACACCCACATTATAAATTATTCATTATTTTGAATGACACCTTAATTTCAAATGCACTCTTGTACTCCTACTTTGTCTTCTGTATTTTTCTCCTATATTATTTTTATACCTTTAAATAATCTCGCTTTGAGACTTCTGGCATCTTTCTTTTTCTCTGAGAGATGCCCCTAGAACGCTGTTGCTACAGGGATTTTAAAAATCAAGTGATTCTGGTATTTCTCTTATTCATTCTTACTTCATTCCTGCTTTCTTCCTTTGTTCTTCCGGTTCCTTACATCTAGAGTGCTCTCTTCTGCCCCATCTAGCCTGTCCTTTGGCCACTTCCTTCAAAACCTGATACAATATTAATTTCCTTCAGACAACTCTCCTGGACTAACCTACTCCAATTTACTGTTTCTTTCGACCTCTGGGAATGTCAGTAAAAGCTATACATTTCATTCTCATTTACTTGGAAAGTGTCTGTTTTTGTAATTTCATCCAGTTATTTAGTTACATATTTTGTAATATTTTATTATTTATATAGTTACTATACACCCTTTCTAATTCCTGATTTTTCCTTCTTATTAGTTTTAAGTATAACCATTATTTCATAATATAAACATGTAATTGGTTGCTTAATATCTGTCTCTCCCGCTAGAATACAAGCTCTTTTGGCTAATTGCTTATTGTTGTAACCCCAGAGCCTAAAAATATACACAGTAATTACTGAATTAATATTATAGTATCTTTGAAATATCGTTCGGATATTAGTGAAATAAAAGTGCTCACAAACGCTTGCTGATTTTTTTAAGCCCCATTTTGGCTGGAATCCCTCACACTTTTTGTAACAGGTGGGATGTATTTTGCTGGAAGATGCAGAAAACCTTACCAACACAGACTTAAATTGAAAGACACCAGCTGTTTACTTAGCCATAAGTCCAAAGGTGGGCAGTTCTAATGTTGGTTTGACTGTCCAATGTTGTCATGCAGGACCTAGGTTCTTCCCATACTCCTCCTTGGCCATCCAAAGTTGCTGGCTTTCTACAGTATTGCACCATAATGTCATAATGCATCATAGCCCCCAAATGGTGGCCACATTCTCATATTTCAATGTGTAAAGCAGGAAGCAAAGAGAGTGACATCAGAAAATGGGGATATTTCCTCACTCTTGTCAATATCCTAGAAATCCCTCCAGCCCCAGCAGCCTTCTCCCCATTCCAATGACAAGAACTAAGTCACGTGCCTACTTTTGGACTAACTGTGGGCAGAGGGAAAGCAATGCTATTAAAGTCCAATCCTGATTCATCCCAGCTTCTTTGGCAAAAATAAAGGGAAACTGCTGGGTACGCAAGCAACACTGTGCCTGCTCTTCTTCTTTGTTAAATGAACCACACTGAAGCTCTGTTTTCCACAGAATCCTCTAGCTCTTAAGATTCTTCAGGCTTTTTCTTTTCTCTGCCTACATTTTAATCATTACGTCTTTTCTTTCAGATTTTTTTTCTGATTAAAATGGCCTTTTGAAACATCTACTCTCTCCACCCATACGTTTCTTTTATTGAGTTGTTTCCATACTCTTAATTTCTGCATTCTAATTCCTTTTCTTTTCAAAAGCACTGAGAAATATCACATTTTTAAAAGGAAGAACAAAGTTTATTTTGCCCCTTCCTTTCCATTCCACATATATACTGCAGATTCTCAACTGTATTAGGAGCCTCACAGGTCAAGAAACCATCGTCTGCTCTCCTTATAATTGCCAGCAGCGTTTCACAGGTGCTAAATGTACTTGACGTGCCCTTCCCCTTTACAGTTAATCAGAGGCATGCAGGCTTTAATAAGAAGTATTAGGAATCAGGGTTTTACAGTCAAAAAGTACCCCTCGCATTACAAACATCCTCTACTAATTTGTTTCTATTAAATTCTCTGCATATTTGCTTCTTGCTGGTGTCAGGAAGTCCCAGAATACAGTGTATTTCCCACTTCATACCACCTTTTCCAACATCTTTCACAGAAAGAAAGGATGGACCTGGGTTTCCATGGTAACACAAGTGCGATAATTGAAGGTATCTGGCTATAGGTGAGATAACTCCCTTTCAGATTTAGTGGAGAGAGGAGAAATGAAGATTTTCTTTTTTTTTTTTATTCTCCTGGCAATGCACTTCGGAAACTGAAGGGATCCTGCAGTGTCAGTTACTGCGTTAAGTTTTCACTATCTTACAGATTACAGCTCTTGGGAATAATTCAAATTTCTTTTATATCATTTTTATTTTTTATTTCCCACAAACGAATGAAGATATAAGTTATTTCTATAATCATCTCAGAACAGTTTATGCTGGCATCGGAATGAACATGACTAAAGGGTTAGAAAACAGACATCCATCTCCCACTCAAGTCCTCTAAATTCTCTACACGTCCTGACATCCTTTTTATAGCAGCTAATCTTTCACCCAACATTTCACATACAGCCACAAATCAGGTAAGTACCATCACTTAAGCTAGAATAGGTGAGAAAATATGCTCCGACCTGTCATGTTTCTTTTGCCTCTTGGTGGTTAAAAATCAACCTTTATGGTACTGAGCATGAAATCTGAGGCCTGTCAATATCAAGCCTGTAAATAAATGAGCTGTAACCACCCCATGGGCTGCAGTCTCTATACCCCTTCTTATCAAAAACGTCAGCATTGATGAGAAGTCAGGGGAAATAGCCTGAGAAATGTCACAAAGCTGTCCTACTCTGTATTATGCTAAGTGGAGTGACTACGGAGCCCACTCACTATTTTTGTGACAGCTTCAATCCAGAGCTTCTCAACATCTAGGGACCTAGGAGTCATGAAAACAATTACTTAAGGTGACCTTCTGGACCCACAATCCCAATGCAAATTTCTCAAAAACATAAATCACTGGAACTTCATTCCTTGCAAAGTAAATGGACTTAGAGCTCCTCTGTAATGAAAGGTACTAGATGAGTTGTCATGATCTAGAGAGAAAGCTTCATGCTTCCTGGCTCTGTTTAACAAACCTAAGAACTTCTTATCACCAAGATGCACAGTTAGAATCTTAAAAGAGACAGTGTGTCTTTCCTTGGAAACGAAGTAGAGCTTCTACTAACCTAAAGTAACCATGAATAAGCATACCAGTTTTACACAAAATATGAGACTTCTGGAAAGCTAGGTGAACACCATACTTACCTACATCCTCTTGAAACATCCCTGCCAAAGTAGCTCAGATATGAAGCATCCATGTAAGGTCTTTCAATTTTAATTCACTATTTCATATTACTAGCCTAGGATGAAATAGTAGATCCTCTTCGGTTCCAATTCCCTTAAAACAGTCCTGATTCTTAGTCCTTTTTATTAATATAATACCTTCACTGCTGATTCTGGTGGCTGATAGTACCATTCATATTTTAATGATGTGTAATCAAGAAATGCTGAGTAATATTTCACCACATACACATTTTTAAATTCAGAGGACATTTGTCCTTGATAATTTTAAATGAAAACTTGGTGTGTGTTCATTACAGCAATGTAATGTCAACATAAGTTATCCATTCTAATATAACAAAGCTATAGGGAAATAAGAAACTATTAAATTTGAGTAGTCTTTGTAGTAG
Organism: Nomascus leucogenys; assembly: GCF_006542625.1. Classification (NCBI taxonomy): domain Eukaryota; kingdom Metazoa; phylum Chordata; class Mammalia; order Primates; family Hylobatidae; genus Nomascus; species Nomascus leucogenys. Next base: position 122,110,279 of record NC_044385.1, on the reverse strand, counting down.
TTGGACTATCGACAGAAAAGATGGTGAAAGAATACCTGGCTTTTAACTCAGACCAAAATCCCCTCTGCATGATGACCTTGTGGGAAAGAGGAACGAGGGAGAGGTATGCCAGGCTCTAACAACAGAACTACAGAAATGTGTTATTCGCAGGAAATGTGCGACAGTAACGAACAGGTGAGACTAGTTTGAGAAGGACATAGTTTAAAGAAAGTAAACCGAATAACCAGTTACTGCAAAAAATAATGCAAGAATGCTTGGGGATGTATCGTCTCCTAAATTTGATGTTATGGGTGGGAGAGGGTGTGTAACTAAGATGCAATGCTAGCTACAGAACGCTAAGTTTTAAAACTTAATAGTGAAAGAAAAAAATAATGTTTTGGGAGGAACGCCTGGAAGACCCATGCAACTGCTGCACGATGGCTCCTTAAGGACCGGAACATTTCTCACCCTGAAGACAAAAGTCCCTGTGTTCTCGATTCAGCCCACATCCCTCAGCACCATTTCCAAGCCCATCATTTAGGCAGAATGCCACGGAGACGACGTTAAAAGTGGAATTCATCATTCTGGCTTGCAACGCATCTTGTTCTTTTGCCAGAACAGGGCACAGCAACTGGCTCCTCAATCTCTGCCCCTCCCAAACACCAGCAGCCCGGCCCTGTCTCCATCCCGCCGGCCTCGGTGGCAAGGGGCTCGCGAGCTCTGGTTGGCTTGGCCGAAGCTTCCGTCACTCGCCAGCTCACCTACGACTGGTTGGCAGAAAGTGCGCGAACCGCCCCGCCTGGCGAGGCACTGGGAGGTGGGCTTGCGGATCCTGCGACTAGCGTTTTTCTCGATTGGTTGAAGGAGGAAAGTCACGTGGTATGGGGACGCTCTCTTATTGGTCGTGAATGGTACCTTGTGGTGCAGAGACGTGATGTGGTTGGCTAGAATGAATTCCAGCTTCCCACTAGATGCCCCTAGCTGGCTGTTGCTATGAGGTGTCCCTGGGCCTTCCGGCTGCCGTTCGGGATTCTGCTCTCCAGGTTTTCAATTCACCCGTGGCTGACAGGGCGTGGGAAGAGCTCGACTTCTGTTCGGCACTGAAAGGGGCGGGCCTAGAAGAAATGTGGGCGGGTCCAGAGGGTTGGTGGGTGGGACCCCGGCGACGTCAGAGGGCTCGGACCCGACTTCCGTGGTGTGCGGCCGCCTCTGACTCGCCCCTCTGGCGCGCTGCTGGGGGGGGGCTGTCACCCTCCCATCAATGTCCTAACGCTCCAAAGCTTCATTTTGTTGCGTTTACACAACTTCAGGCAGAAGCCTGTAGGTGCCCGTCCCATTAAAGCTTTACATGCTAATACAAGATAAAACCAAAGCTCTAGGAGTGCTGACAGACTGGGTGGCATCGGGCAAAGGCCCTCGCGGCCCCTCTTGGGCCTTGGGCATCTCTCTCCTTCACTCCCCGCCTCAGGGTAAAGCTTGGAGGTAGCTCTGGCCCCTCTACCACCTCATCCCTGCCGAATTCTGAACGTCTCAGGAGCCTCAGGTTGACGCTGGCTCCTGGCTCGGGCGGGAACTGCGCATGCTCGGTACACAGGCCCTGGGGTCTGACTGGGCGCGCAGGGTTCGGCGCTGCTGGGCGGTCGCGGTGCTTGTTTATCTCCGCGCGGGCAGAAGCTTCCGAGCCGCGCAGAGCCTCTCGGGAGCGCTCGCGACCGGTCGCCTAGGAGACAGGGTGGGGGCGGGGCTGCGCCGCAGGCTCCGCCCTGGCCGCCGGGCCCCGCCCCTGGCCGCGCTGCGGCTGGGGCTCGGGCGCGCGCGCTAACGCTGGGGGTAGCGGCGGCGGCGGCGGCGGCGGCGGGCGGGGATCTGGGCGTGGAGGCGCGAGGGGCGGGGCGGGCGGCACTGCGGGCCCGCGGCTCGGGCGGCTCCGGCGGCTCCCGCTCTCTCTTTGCTCGCCCTCAGTCCCACCCGGTACCCACGGGGCCGCATCGCCGCCCAGCTCGGCCCATGCCCAGGGCCACTGCTCCCTCAGTTGCCGCCGCCGCCGCCGGCGGCCCGGGGGCCGCCGCGGCTGTGAGGTGGGGGCGGCAGCGGGAGGCGGCGGGGCGAGCCGCCGGGGCCGGGGCTGGGGGCGCAGCGCGGCCGGCGTAGGTCTATGTCGCGGGCGGCGGCGGCGGCGGCAGCCGCGGAGGGACGATGCGCGAGTACAAAGTGGTGGTGCTGGGCTCGGGCGGGGTAGGCAAATCCGCCCTGACCGTGCAGTTCGTGACCGGCACCTTCATCGAGAAATACGACCCCACCATCGAGGACTTCTACCGCAAGGAGATCGAAGTGGATTCGTCGCCGTCGGTGCTGGAGATCCTGGACACGGCGGGCACCGAGCAGTTCGCGTCCATGCGGGACCTGTACATCAAGAACGGCCAGGGCTTCATCCTCGTCTACAGCCTCGTCAACCAGCAGAGCTTCCAGGACATCAAGCCCATGCGGGACCAGATCATCCGCGTGAAGCGGTGAGCGAGGGCGCACGGGGGCTTGGCGGCTGCACCCCGGAGTCACCGTCCCGGGGCCGGAACTCCCCGCGCGGGGCTCCGGGGAAGGGGCTGTTTGGGGGGTGGCTCCAAGCTGGAGGCTTTACTATTGTCATTCTGCTCCTCTTTCTCAATCTCAAATTTGAGTGCTTTGTTTCACAACTAAAATTTGGCATCGTGTTAGCCCACAGAACAGCTCTTTGTCTCTTGGACGTTGTTAGCATTGCTCGTACAGAGCCCTCAAGGAAACAAAGTTTAAAACTTGCAGGGGGAAAGGGGTGGATAGGTTTGTGTTGGGAAGAGAGGAACTGTGCAGGTATAATCGAGACATTTGCAGACTGAACAACAACAACACTCTGCCTTGGCAATGTTTGACAGCAAAAATCGCTCACACACCTATACAATAAAGTCAAGTCCAGAGGAAAGAGACCTTTCTCATCTCGTTAAAGGTTTATGGTTCCAAGGCGTTTTACAAAAATGAAGTCTCTAATTTAGTGCAAAACTTTAGAGACAGATTATCAAATTATTTGAAGACATCATAAGCTAAATGGGGTTTCGAGAATATTAACATAGAGGAGTACAAATAAGCCATTCACAGGAAAAGAATACAGCTTAACTTTTTTGTTTTTGTTTTTTTTAATATAGCCGCCTTAACCCCTTCCAAAAAAAAAAAAAAAAAAAAAAAAAAAACCACCACCACCACCACCACCACCAGTTCCTGGAAACAAAACAGAAGCTTCTTCAAAAGTGTGACACAAGTATTAGCTAATTTAAAGTTAATGTTAATAAGCCTTTATATATATATATATATATAAATTCTTTTCTAAAGTATACATTTTGGAAATATGGCTGATAAATGATTTAAAATGTTTGTTTTCTCTTAAATTCACTGAATATATTTTTCCGTGTAATTTTAAGCATTAGAAATGTGATAATATCTTAGTTCAAAGTTTTGGCAAATTTTTCTAATTATCATTTAATTACACATTACTGTTTTATCTAGTTCTTGTTAATGCCTGCTGATAATTTTGGTGTCCTTTTTTTCCTGCCTTACTCTACCTAGAGCCTAAATCTGAAGACATTTACTGAAAGATGGTTGTAAGTGCACCGTAGATACAATCACATTATAAGTCAGTTTGAGTCCACTCATTTTGAAAGAGCAAGGACCAAGTTATGTGTACCCAGGGGATGCTCAAAAATTCATTACGAGTAGTGGGTTTTTAATGCAACCTATGAGATCAAAGAGAAGGCTGTCTCTATTGCTCCACCCCCCCTTAACTAATTGAGTATGCACTTTAATAGCTGAACTAAAATTGTGCATGTTATTCATCCTTGTGTTAAATTCCAAACTAGAATAAAGCAGATATTTTCGTGGTCTCTGCTGCTAAGATTTGTGAATTTGATAGCTTTTTACTTCTCCAGTATCATTGTCCTAAAGTTAAATGTTTATAGTTAAGAGTCGAACAATTCTGGTGTTAAACTTAGTATGAGGATGGCATTTAAGGGGCTACATTTAAGTTACTTAAATTCTTATTACCCCCTCCCCCAACCACTCAATTAAAAAGAAACAAACAAAACCAACTGCAGGGTAGTTTGATACATTGCCACATGTCAATGTTAGGCCAAATGCATACATCAAAAAATAATCTAAGTAAATGCCCCAACTGCCTCACCCTTCACATTTAGATATATATGCTTAAAGATATGAAGATGCAGATATACACTGATAAAGCCACATACCCATGGCTAACTTCTTGACACAAGCCTAGGGAACAAATATGGCAAAATATTATTGGATAATATGGTCTACATAATTTTGTAGTTTCTTGTAATTTAGTGCAGATTACTTTTCTCAGTTATAATAATAGGTTAGTCTAAACGCAGTATATTGGAGCAATTTGTTTATTTTCACTATGACCCAGAGGAAAAACAGAGTAAAATTCTGCATGCCCAGATATCATTTTACTCACTAGTCTCAGTTCTAGATATAAAAATATCATTGATCAGCTGAAGTAGAGTTCATAAATTCTCTTCACCAGAATTCAACTGTTGTATTCATAAGAACCTCTTGGACCTCACTTTGTGTGTCTTTGTAATATGGTAGTAGTAAGGTATTTTACACTTCATCCTAACCCCAGCGTCTGGCTTCCCATCATTGATGGAGAGGACGTGTGAATGCAGGTGGCCTCTTTACCAGTCTTTCAGTATTTGATATCTACTGTCAAATTCAGTATTCAGCTTTAGGTCTAGGTCAGCACTTTTCAGTAGAGATATAACGCGAGCCACATACGTAATTTTAACATTCCTAGTAGCTGATTTTTTTAAAATAACATAAATATGTGGAATTAATTTTAGTGTATTTTATTTAACCCACCATATTTAAAATAGAATCATTTCGACATGTCAATATTCAAAAATTATTAATAAGGTACTTTACTTTTTTATACTGTGTCTTCGAAGTTTGGTATGTGTTTGACCTACCACATCTCAATTCAAACAAGTCACATTTCAAGTGCTCAGTAGCCGTATGTGGCCATAGGCTGCCATATTGGACAACAGAGGTCTAAGGTGTATATGATTTGGGGAAATGCTTGCTTATTTCTCTAAGCTTCAGTTTCCTTATCTGTGAAATAGAGATTAGCATGCACCTTCCAGAGTCCTTGTTAGAATTAAATGAGATAATGTATTTTAAGATTCCCAAAACAATACCAGTACACAGAAATTGCTTAAAAAATTCTAGCTGTCATTCTTACTTTAATAACTTTGTCATTTATCTTCCTTAAATTTTGCCCTTGATATAAATGTGATTTTAGAATAAATAAATTTGTAATTGCATTTTGGAATTCATTACTTAGTATAGACAAGATGAGACTAAAAAGCAATGAGGTTAAAATAATCCTTGGAAGAATTGTGTTAGTATTCTCTTGAAATATTTTCCCTTATGAAGGATCTGATGGAAAAGGGCATGAGAATGAACATTTAACTTCAAGTACAGTGTAGCAATAATGCATAGCACTAATGCATAGCCAAACAATGAATGGAGCTTTTCATTTTTCATTTCAAATAATAGCAGTCATTTTCAAGGATTGCTATTACTTGAAATGTTTCATTTTTAAGAAATGTGAAACTGAACCATACTCCCTTAAGTGTCTGTAAGTGTACATACCTCCATATACATACATGACCTCTTGTCAAAGCCAAGTGGACCAACTGAAAATGGCTGTATTTGTAAATTCATATGCTTTTTCTTAACTCGATTTTGGGTGAGATGACACACACAAAGAAGAGTAACAGGGATATAGGAAATGTTTTTTAGTTGTAATGAAACTAGAATTTTTTTCTGATTTTGTAATTGCTTTTCTCATCGTTACCCATGCCAGGATCAGCCATGGTCCTAATGTGAAGTTCATGGAACGTGATATACACGACCTGTTTGCTGTTAGGAAAAAGTCCAGAAATCTTCAACATGACCTTTAACAGCCCAGCTTGCTCTTATCCCTCCCTGCCTGTGCAGCCTCACCTCTTGCACCCGTCCTTTTATTCTAGCACCCAGACCATAAGTCCTTGAAAGTGCCTTTCTCTGGGCTCTCCTTTGGCCTGTGGAAATCTACCTTTTTGCAGAGTTAATTCCTACTCCGTCTTTCACCCTCACCCCTGCTTAACCCATTTATACCGGAGGTTGCAAATTTTTCTGTGAAGTATCAGACCTTAGCAAGGACCTTGAGCAGTAGGATATAAATAACTCCCACAAGCTTAGCGTTCCAATAATGGAACACTAGGCATAGAAGAGTTAAAAGATTTTTCCCCACTGAGGGAAGATGTCCTCTCAAACCAAAGTAACCCCTTTCCTGTCTTCCCTTACTAGACTAAACTTTATGCCTCACCTCTTCCCTCAATCACACATACCCTGTCCTTTCCCTTTTATTTGAAGCACTCATCCAAATTTAATTATTTGTGAGATAATTTATGGGTAGTCAGCCTTTCTCACAAAATTCTAAGCCCATATAGGTAACACAGCTCCTACTAGCACATAGGAAACAAGAAAAAATGTTGAAAAAATGAATGTTCAGAAAGAAAAGTATTTGTATTGTTGTTTGGCCTCAGTTTCCCTAAACATTTTGATTTCATAGATGGAGGAGATGATCTTTTAAAGTTCATTTTGCAGATGGAGATGATCTTCCTTCAGCTCGAACTTTCTGTGAGAACACTTCCAGTTGGGGCAGTGTTTAATATGAACCTCAAAGAATCAGAAACATGATGTATTCCAGATGGAGGAAATGGCACAGGAAATGCATAGACTATGTTTTTTGGATGTTAAATAGAGCAGATTGGCCAAATGGGGAATTTATATAGAAATGTGAGGGGAGGTAAGGTGAAAATTTTTAAAGCTAAATTACTGAAGGTTAAAGACTTTGGAGTTGATCGTGTAGTCAAGGACCATAATCACAATTGTCATAGGTATAGTGATATGTAGCGTTATGGTAGATGTCTTAGTGGTAATAGACTACTCTCTTTCATAACAGGAAGAATAGTCATAAATGTTGTGATAATCCAGTTTCTACATGAAGTGTGAAGATCCTGAATTAGCATGGTGTCTAGTTACAGGACAGAAAGGATGCGAGGAATGTTGTAAAGAATGAATTAATCAAACTCAGTGGTAGAGGAAGAGGAAAAGGTCAAGTAACCTTGACATTTTGAAATGAACGAATAGGATTATGGAGGAATAGCTGGGGGAGATTATTTTCAGTTTTGGAGATGGTAATTATCCAGATAGCCAGCCTAATAAGTAATTAGAATATTTGAATAAAGCCTGAAAGGTCAGGTTATGTATGAATATGAAGACTCAGGATCATCTGCGTAGTTCAGGTTGGGAGAGTAGATGAAACCTGGGTAGAGTATAGAGACAGAAATGAATGGATATGGCTAAGAATAGAAATGAGGAATGAATGAATATAGCCAAGGACAGAACTCGAGAGTTGTAAGATACACAGTGGAGATTTCCTATATTGCAGTAGGCGAGAAGGCGCGGGGTGTTTTAAGATTGGGAAAAAGATAGTTGACTTGCACTGCCCAAGGTGAGTAAGTTGTTGTTTTTTTAAGATTATTATTAATTTTCTATATTACTTAAGTGGTCACTTTCAAGTGAGTTGGCTGATTGTTTACACTTTCCCCCTTACCATAAGTAGCTATTAAAGCCTACTCTAAAACAGAAGCATATTACCAATTGTTACACATAGATCTTTGGCCCATGACAGTTTGGTGCTGGAGAGCTGAAATGAGAGTATACATCAAAAGATGCTTGTCCCAAGTAAGTGAAACTTCTGGAGCTCTGCTACCGTTTTTCCCTCTACAAATACCTGCTTCCCCAATACCAAAACTTAATTCAAAGCGGGACCTCCCAGGTACAGAGCCTAATAGCTATGGGTCACTTTTTTTTTGTTTTGTTTTGGTACTGGTGAATTAGTAAGAAAAATTTTTAATAATTAATAAATACATATCATGAAGAATTGATGACTAAATCCTGAAAGTCAGACATAAATTCAAAGAAAGAATTTGGGTATGAAGATAAGGACTGATGGTGAAACCTGTACCCACTTAAATACAAAACTAAGATAAAAGAATTGTGAGAATTATGGCTGCCAAACAGAATATTAGAGTTAAAAACACTGACAATATGAAACAAACAATATAACTAGTAAGTCAGGATGAGAAGAGGGAAATAGTTATGAGTGTTCACTTCGTCTTTCATAAGAGGGATTTAAATGGTCAAAAAATTGAAATTTGTTTTGAAAATGACTTGAAGAGCTCAATGTTTTTCATGATCTTTTTTCTTTTTTTAAAAACCACTTTACTGAGGTATGATTGATGTACAAAAAGCCAGACATATTTAATGTGTACAACTCAGTGAGTTTAGAGATAAGCATAGACCTGTGAAATCACCACAATGCTGTAAAACTATCCATCACCTCCAAAAGTTTCCCCCTACTTTATCTATCCATTCACTCATTCATTCATTCATTTTTTTTTTTGTAATAAGAACAGTTAACATAAGTTCTATGTTCTTAGCAAATGTTTATACAATACGGTATTGTTAACTAGAAGTACTATTACTGTACAGATGTCTGGGACTTACTTATCTTGCATAACTGAACTTTGTACAGTGAATCACTTTACGTGGCCCAGAAGTTTTTCCTGAAAAGGAAACTTTTGTTTTGGCTGCATTGTAAAATTACAGGTTACAGTATATAGTTTTCTTTTTGCCACTCCAGGATTGTAATTTTTAAAACTCAATTTGGAGTTGGAGGAGATGATGTCTCTTCCTCTCTAACAAAGTGTGAGAGCACTTTTGTCTGGCCGGGGTGATGAGGGAAGGGGTCAAATTTAATGTGAACCTTAAAGAATCAGCAGCCTGTGACCCACAATTTTGTTTAGTTAAGATTTGATAATTGTATCAATAAAATCTACAATAAGGAATAATTATACTAATACTTATTTTTTAATAGAGAGAGGGCAAAAATAATTTAAATTATTAAACATTAAGGAAGAGGTAGAGGAACTAAGAAAAATCACTGGATTTCACAACCAACAGGAAGAGCCAACAAAGTTGGAATCTTTTTATTTGCCAAAGTTTCAGTAGCAATACACTTGAGTGATTTAATTTCTGTGTGTGAACTTCTGGAAAATTACATATGGCACAATAAGGTGCATATATTATGCATGTATATGTACATATTTTTAAGCAAGCATCTTTACATGAAACCAAGTACACTGTACTTAAGGGAATTTTTTTTCAGGGGTATTTTTTCTTTTCAGTTCTCTTTTAGTCATTGTCTTTAGAACCTTAGCGCCTAGGGAAGCATGTATGCCTTACTCTAGGGTTTTCTTGGCTTCTGTTTTGATTTTTCTGTTTTCTGTTTCTCTCCATCTATTCTTTTTTTTTTTTTTTTTTTTTTTTTTTTGAGACGGAGTCTCGCTGCTCTGTCGCCCAGGCTGGAGTGCAGTGGCACAATCTCTGCTCACTGCAAGCTCCACCTCCCGGGTTCACGCCATTCTCCTGCCTCAGCCTCTTGGAGTAGCTGGGACTACAGGCGCCCGCCACCACGCCCGGCTAATTTTTTTGTATTTTTTAGTAGAGACGGGGTTTCACCGTGGTCTCGATCTCCTGACCTCGTGATCCGCCCGCCTCGGCCTCCCAAAGTGCTGGGATTACAAGCGTGAGCCACCGCGCCCGGCCATCTATTCTTACCTACTGTTTTTTTACATACTTATATTTTTCAGGCCTATGTTGTAAAAAGAGTTTAAAAGTACTCAAGTTTTTTGGAGTAATAAGAGTTTGAATACGAGTAGACTTTGAAACAAGGTAAAACTGATGGTGACTGAATAGTTACTAAAGGAAATGTATAGATACTGTGTTTATAGGAAATTTATCTTGAAATTTTAATGGTGTGCAGAAATATGCCATATATTATATGTTGCCATTTCATTTGTTACTTTGACAGTTGTGGTTCATTTCATTAAAAATTATTCTCAGCCTGACAGAGAAAAGTTTAATTTCTTAAACATGCCTTTCTGCTTTACCAGATCAAACTCAGCCTTTTAGTAGAGTAATATCAATAATGGTAATGCTGTAATTGTGGACATCTGCATTTCAGTCAAGTATGTTAAATAAAGCATAAATATATTAGTAAAATTTGAAGTAATCAAAATAGCTAAAAATAATATTTGAAGATTCTAATACATAATCTAGCTAAGATTTTGTCATGGTATATATTAAATACTTTCTCTGGCATAATTGGATAGATGGGGATTTATTTTTGTTTTTGTTTTTTATTTCTCTAATACATTTAAGATTTTAAAACATACCAAAATTTATATTTAGGGAGAAATAAGGTGACTTATAATTTTTATTTTTAAATTGTTATTATCTGTCAAAAAGCCAAATATTGGAAAAAATTAATAACTATCTCTATTTATACAGATCCACTCAGCAGGGGATTTCACATTTTCTTAACCAGGGCCCTCAGTAAGAAATACATTTTATATTGTGACTTAGTGCACACATAGGAATAAGTACATCTAGCTGAAATCAACATTTCATGAGACAGTAAACTTGCTATGTTGCTTGTATTACTTTTTCTATTTTTTTCTATTTTATTTCATTGTTTTTAAGTGCTTTTCATGACCCACCAAATTGATTTTATCACACATAGCTTGGAAACTGCTATCCTAGGACATTTTTACTCTAAGAAAACTAAATGGAGCTATCTGTTTAATATTTCATCTTCTCTCTCCTGCTTTTCTGGTTCCCAACAATGCTGTGTAAGATTACGAAAATGAAGTACATCCCAATGTGAGTTAGTGAATACTACTTGTAATTCAGAGAAAGATAGCATTTAGTCACTGAACAAAAAGATATAGCATATCTTTTGAGAAAGCATTTATCTCTGTTGTGCATATTAGAAATATGAGGATGTATTTCTCATGTAATTTTGTTCATTCTAGTAATTCAAGATAACTCTTGCCTTGTGAAAACTTAGAACAGAGAAAGGGAGGTTGTGGTAGTATTCAGACTTGAATGCATGAGTGTGGAATTATCCATTTCAAGAACAGCTGCTGAGGAGGTTCAGAAAACTCAAAATAGAGGTCTGCTGCATCTATCCAGGATAACATTGATTCACCTCTTCCTGTAAGACAGTAAAACTGTAAATATCTTAAAATCACTTAGTAAAGTTACCCAAGAGAAACACTGAAAAACCTTTATTTAAAACATTTAGGAGTGTTCTCATGCTTTCCTGCCCCTTAGAAATTAATAATTCAAATGTGGAAATACTATATTAATAATTCAATGCATATTAGTATTTTCTTTACTATGTATCTTTACAGCTGTCTCTGTAAATGAAATCTTAGAGTATTTTAAGAGACAGGGTCTTGTTCTGTTGCCCAGGCTGGAGTACAGCGGCGCCATCAGAGCTTACTGCAGCCTGTAACTCCTGGGCTCAAGCAACCCTTCTGTGTCAGCCACCTGAATAGCTAGGACTACAGAGCAGGCACCACCGCATCCAAGTAATTCTTTAAAATAATTTTTTCTAGAGATGGGATCTTGTTATTTTACCCAGGCTGGTCTCAAACTCCTGGCCTCAAGTGTTCCAACTACCTCAACTGCCCAAAGCACTGGGATTACAGGCCTGAACCACTGCCCCTGGTCCTAAATTAATTCATCTTTAGGTTTCCAATGAACATTATGAATACTGTATGTATTATAATTCTCGAATGGAGTATTTTATTGTATATACTTATCTTCTCATCCATGAAGACAGCGAATGTTAATCTCATTAAAGCTGAGCTCCAGCACTTATTAGTTATGTAATTAGGAGCAAGTTGACATTCCTTGCATTTTAATTTCCTCATTTGTAATATGAGTATGATGTAGTAACTCATGAGATAATGAACGTAAAGTGTTTCTTTACATAGTGAACCTAAAATATCAATAATAAAGTTTCAACAAGAATCACAGAAATAGGAATGAAACCCAGCCTTTTATCTGTATACTGCCACGTGATTTCTTAGGAATTAGGCTCAATTGTCTTACTATATTGAGATGAATTATATAATACCTAGTATAGTATAACATTTCTGTTTTTCCCACTGCTTTCTCCTCTGTGTTTTAAGTGCTCTAACACTATGTTATAGAACTTAGAGCATAGACCTTGAGTGCTTTGTGTCTTTGCCTTCCCCTAGAGACCTAAATATGTTGGCTATAAATGATGGCAATAAATTTTTGTGATTCATGAGGAATTGTGATGATTTTTAGTACACATATTTTAAATATTAAAATGTGACATAAAAAGCAATCAGCATATATTAGTATTTGTTAACACTTCTCTTTTTAAAAAAGTTAATAATGATAATAAAGATAATGATAGTAGACTTGTTTATGAATACCAAATATGCATGGGGTGAAGATAATTTTAAGTCTTTATGGCTAGTTATATGCAGTAACATGTTGGCATAGGTTTTTAATAAATCGAATTGAGAAAAGTTTTGTCTTTGTATAAAAGTCATCACTGTCAACATGAAGTAATATCATTTAAGCCACCGCATTTGCACAGCATTGCCTTGGGCATTATACAGAATACGAACAAGATACTATCTTTGTCCTTCTGGTGTGCCAAAATGTCCTATAAATGGGTATATATTTTGCAGTATTGAGTTATACAGAAATATATTTTTAAAGACACTTTGATTTCTAAGTTTCAAAATATTTTTCCACCAAAAATATTGCTCTTACTAGGCCACCTTTTCTAAGGAATTTTTTTATTCAGTTTATGGAAATTCAGAATTTTGTCTACAAGACTAATGACAACAATTGTATATTTATGTATAATCGCCTTTTTGTATATGTCTTAGTCTCTTCAGGCTGCTATAACAAAATTCCTTAGACTCTGTAATTTATAAACCATAGAAATGTATTGCTGACAGTTCTAGATGCCGGGAAATCCAAAGTCAAGACACCAGCAAAATTCGTGTCACAAATGGTGCCTCTTGCTGCATCTTCCTATGGTGTAAGGCGCAAAATGGCTCCCGCAAACCTCCTTTATAAGGGCACTAATCCCATTCATGAGGGTGGAGCCATCATGACCGAATCATTTCCTAAAGTCCCCACTTCTTCATTCTGTCACATTGGGGATTAAATTTCAACATATGAATTTTAGGGAGACAAGCATTCAGACCACAGCAGTATATTTAGTACATTTTTATCCTCCCTATCTAAAATATAATTTCTCCTTCCCTCAATGATCCACTTATACCCTACTGCTTTCTTTTTCTACTTCGTGAACCAACAGTTCCAACAAACTTTGGCAATCAGTAATGTTGATTGGTAAAGTGAAGTACTGAAATCCTATTGTTAAGTAGCCACATACATACATACATACATACATACATACATACGTGAAAGCTAACCAGAAAATGAACTAGACTTAATTATTTTTAGTTTATTTTTTATGAGCAAGTGATGAGAAAATAATTTCTCAATGGTTAATTCAGTTTATGCATAATACCAATGATATAAAACTTTTTTACAATGGTCTAGCATTAAGGAACTATAACGTTTGCATAAACCCTATGTCTCTTCTTGCTCTCAGATGGTCAACTAGTTTTGGACTGCTATCACCTTTATTAAAGAGGGATGTAAACAGAGCATTATCCAATAGGTGCAGCTGCTGTGTGGAGCTCTGTGCAGGGAGAGTCCCCCAGCTGAGTGTGAGCTCAGTCATGGGAATGCTGTGACCCGCCAGCAGCATTTGTCCTGAGAGAGGCAGCCAGGATGTTGTGTGTTTACCATCCCTGCTGAACAAATCAGTACCTTAATTATGGTAGGATGCCTCCCAGAGGTATATACATTTTAAAAGGCTACTCTTGATGACAGAAAATGTTTATTCCTAAGGCCACCCTGAGCACATCATCTGGTTTTATTGAAGGAAATACTTGTACATTTATGGAGGGAAGGAAATTTATTTTATTGCTTGCATCAGCATATCCTACTAAGTAATTAGTCCTGAAGCTTTTCTTTATAGGCCACAGTGAGTAGCTTCTTAACAATCACATATCTATTTTCCTTTGAATAAGTACCATTGCTTCAATCTATTCCTTTTTCTCCAAAGGTGACTGTATGTCTCTTTTATCTGGGACAGTTCAGGTCTATGCTGCTTGTTGTTCTCTACATTTATTTACACTGCCCCTTTCCATGTTGAAAGTATCTCAGTGTGGGCAATAAATTTTATGGTCACTATAGACCGTTACCTCAAATTCTCTTTTTTTTTTTAAATCATGACAATTCAAATCCCATTTGTGCATATATTTTTTAGATACCTTGTTTAAATAAACAGTATCTTTCTTTGACCTGGCCAGCTTCGTTTTTTAAAGCTTTTGTTAATTTGGATAAACAAATCCTCATGAACTGGAAATGTTGCTCAGTTTTGAAAGATGACATCTTTTTTACTAAATGCTCTTGATTAAAGATGGCTGCAGATTCTTTGACCCAACTTCCATTGAGAAGTAGGATCTGTTTCCTCTCCCTGAGTCTGTGCTGGCCTGTTAAGACTGCATTGATCTGTAGAGTATAGTGGAAGTGATACTAAGCCAGTTTGGGGCCTAATCTCTGAGAAGACTAACACCTTCCACCTTACTTTCTTGAAGCCCTGAGCTACCACATAGGAGGTCCAGCTATGCTGCTGGGAAATTCACGGAGAGGCCCGGAGGCTAGATAGAGAGGAGGAGGGAGCTCCCTTTCAGCCATTCCTACCAATGTGCCAGGCCTCAGGTGAGGCCATCTTTGACTCTCCAGCCCAGCCCTGTTCACTATAACTAAAGACCTCTGAGTGACCCCAGTCAATATGATGTAGAACAGAAGAACTGCCCAACTGACTTCTGCCCAAATTCTTGACCCACAGCATCATGCAATATAGTAAAATGGCTATTTTTAGCCCCTAAGTTTTGGGATAGTATTATGCAGCAGTAATTATCTGGAACAATAACACATTTTTAGATAAACATGTTATTTTAGAAATTATTTTGTTAAGAGTACTATTGATCCTTTGGGTTTCTTTGTGAAGATCTTAAAAAAAAAATTATTGAAGATGATTGAATTTAACTCTTAAAGTTCGGCAAATTTATGGAGCACCTACCAGCCGCCCTTGCAATTGATCTACCCGATGTCATTTGACCACTCTCACACATGCCTGACTAACTGTACTTTGAAGATCACATTTAATTGTATTAAGAATATGGTGTATTATGGCTTAATTTCAGCAGAAAATCCAAATGTATGTATGTGCCCTTTGCAACTGTTTATATTCATAGTCTGAACTGCCGCCTCCCCGCTTCACTCAACCCACAGGGTGTATTGTTTATAAAAGTAATTGATGTAAACCATCTAATTTCTGTTGATGAAGAAAGAGTCTGTTATTTGGTGGTGCTCTGCTTCAATTTTGATACCTAGCACCTGACACATAGAAAATATCTAGTAAATATTTGTTGAATTTGTAAGTAAAGATCCCTGCATTCTGTATTTTGAGTTTCCCTCCAGATCCCAGATCTCTGGAGACCCCTTATGCATCAAATCAATTTAAGCATTTCAGTGTCTAACACAAGGCATGATAAGGAAAAGTAATAAAGCATTTTAGATAGTGTACATCCAAAAATGTGTTTTTAGCCTGGTGGCCATGGACATGTTTGCACTGATTTTGTGACATTTTTGTTACTCCAGACGCTATGGACTACTTGAGAAAACTGTCATGTTTGAAGACCATCACTTCATTATCTCATTCTACTTTGTGTGTCTGTAAGTGTCAAGAACTGATTCCAGCACTGGGGATACAGCTGCATATAAAACATTCATTGCCCTTGCCTTCCTCAGGTCCTAGATGTAACTTCAAAGGTAGCACAGCTGGCTTCAGGCAGAAACAAGACTTTAGCTCAAAACTCCTTATACTACTCAGAGTTCTTGGGTTTGTTTTTTTTTTTCTTTTTTATTAACCCACCTTGTCTTAGCTAGGCCTTCAGAGCCATGGTTCACAGCTAGTGACTTGATTTAGCAGTATTTACTGCAGGAAGATGGACAGAATAAGGAAAGCTACTTCTGTTTGGAAAAGATGGTATTAGATATTAGAGGGAAAAGTATCTATCCTGTTTTTCTCAAATCTTTTCCACAAGAATTAATGGTTTTCAGACTAGATGATTAGTTTTGGCCATCCTTGGCCAGAGGAATGGAAGCCAGAGACAGGAGATAAAACACTAAATAACAGTTTTGGTGCATTTTTATGGCTATATCACCATTAAGATTCTAGAACTGCCTTACTAACAGACGATTTGAGAGAACTTAGAAAAGGATAATTCTCATTTCTGTAGTATTTTACAGTATCCACAGTACTTATTAATTCACGTATGGCTGTAGGGCGGGAGGCTGTAAAACAGGCTGATTGCCCAAGTGTGGTGTGTAACACCACACTAAGCTGTTTGCAAAGTCATCATCATCATCTTCCTTAACATTACACCTAAGTATCAATTAATATTTCTGTTTCACAAATAAGGAACCTGAGGCTCAGAAAGCTCATGACATATCCAAGGAGGCAGAGCTGGGACTTATTTCTAGGTCCTCTAACTCTAGATCCAGCTCTCTCTCTCTCTCTCTCTCTCTCTCGGTGCACTTCATCTTAATTTTCGCCAGTGACCAAATTGTGGTTGGCCTGGACTGTTAATCTAGAAATAATTTACCCAGAAAAAAACTCAGGTTCGCTCACTTGATGAGTAACAAAGAACTCCCCATGAGAATGTGGGTTTTGATCAATAGGAGTTTTATTACTTGGTGCTAGTAAGTAGGACACTGGAAGGATTCTTCAAGGCAGTGCCTCCCTAAGGAAAAGCAACAGGAGGGCTTTATGGGACAATGGAGAGGGGAGAAGGGTGCAGCCTTGAATATGGAGGAGGGATCCCAGCTGCACAGATGCAGTGAGCCATCATGCCAGCACATAGGTCGCATGTTATGGTAATGAAACTGTTGCCTCTCCCATGGTGGAGACCTTAGCATGGTGAGTTGCAGGGGTCTGTCAGGAGCTAGTTTAAGCCAACAAGGTGACCACATTCCACACAGGCTATAGGGCGGGAGGCTGTAAAACAGGCTGATTGCCCAAGTTGATGAAGTTCCTATAAACCCTGGAAACCCTCCTTGTCTGCTTACAGATAGGCCTTTAGCTAGTCATTGTAGATCCACTACATATTTTTATGGGATAGTTGGTTGGGGGAATGACTGAAAAAGCAATGTTTTAAGATAATTATTATGGAAGTAGCATAGGATAGAGTAGAAGGGTGAGAAATTAAAGGTGAGACCAGTTAGGAGACTGTTGCAGTGTCTCAGGTGTGCGTTATTTTGGAAATGAAAGGGTTTTTGTAGTGGGAGTGAAAATGATGGGACAGATTTCCTCACATCCAGTAATTCCGGCTCTGTCCATCCCTGTAATCACTACTGGACTAGACCTGTTGTTGCAGCCTCTCATTACACCTGATCATGCTTAGAGACTGTTGGACACTCTTGCTTACCATCCCCTCTCCCTTGCCCCACAGTGAATTCTTTAAACTATCTTTCTGACTTCTTTCATTTCAGTGTTGGCTTGAACCCTGTCAAAATGTAACTCTTCATTCTCCACTGGCTGCTGTTGAGGGCCATAACCTCTGCCAACAATGATAGTTTTCAGCTCCTTTCTTCATTGTGCATTTGTTTTATTTGTTTTTTTCCATGTCATCTGTTACTTCTCCTGGTTCAAGTGAAAAGACCTTTTTAATAGGCATCGCCAATAAATCTCATGCCAGTTGAACCAACCAGTTACAACATGCCATGAATAATGAAGGTACTCCTCTTCTCTTCTGAGTTGTTTATTGCTGGGCAGAAGAAATGCTAATTCTGTTGGCCTCATAACCTGAGTTTTCTAGAAAGCTGTATTACAGAGATTCAGTGTTTGGGTTTTTTTTTTTTTTTTAAGTTTTATTTAGTGTTATGTGTACTGAGTGATTTAGAAATCAGAAATATTCTAAGCTCTTACTACAACAATAGAAGAATCTTGCAGGATAAATACTCTTCTGTTCGTAATGTAAAAGTTCCTAAAAATCTTAGCTCTTCATAGCTTTGAAGCATCTTTATTTAAATCGTCTTCATTCAGTCGTAGCTTTCAAAAAGTAGTTGTAATTGAACTTTGTGTACTGAATTTTCATTCAAAACATTTTGCCAAAGATTCTGAAAATGAAGAGGTGCTGAAAAGATATATACTATAATTTAATCCAGATGTAAGTTTAGGTAGCAATTCAAATAACTTGCCTATTCCTAACTGACTCAATTTAATCTTTTCAAGTACAATAGTCAGGCCTGTTTTTTAATGCACAGGTTTCAGATTTCAGTTCTCACAAAGATGAAATGGATGTTGTATGTCGGAATGTCTTTTCCCCTTCGAAAGATGAAAGCTGTGTGTTCTCCATATGTGCCCGAGCTTCAGTTTTCCTTACTATTTAAATTATGTAAAAAGCATGCTTTGTCGACAGATTTTTAAATGATATATTTTTGATTAAAATGTACATTCTAGCTACACATTCAAGTATCAAATACAGATCAATGACCACTTTCCTCCACCTTATTTTGGATGACGTGGAGATATTATGCTTAAAAAAAAAAAAAGAATCAATTGGTTTATTCAGATAGGTTTTTTACATCTACAAAATGTATCTACAAAATGTAGTTTTATTATATTCCTTTTTCTTAACATGGATTTTTGAGGTACTGTGACATCTTGATATGCCTGAAGAGCATTGTGGTCAGCTGGATGCAGTATATAGATGTAATAGTGAAGGAAATGTTTAGAATTACTGTTTTTATTTCCAATAACATGTTGTACTTCAGTGTTAATATTCATTATGCTTTCAGTCTTTAGCCAGTTTTGGATATAAATTAAACAGTATTGCATTGTACAGAAGTTTAAAATTGGTTAGTGATATTCTGCTAAGAAACTGTGATCAGCTTAATCATGTGCCTTCCATGACGTAAACACATAGCCAACATGCATGTGCATGCAATTTGTCTTGAAGGTTGTATTACTTTTCCTGTCTTAATGAAGAAATTGTTTATTATCTTACTGATTTGTTTTTTTAATTGAGGTAGAAATTTTATGCAGTAAAGTGCACAAATTGTAGGTATACAGCTGGGATGTTTACACCATGTAACCAAATCCCAAATGAAGATGGACGGACATTTCAGGCAACAAAGCAGGCTGCCTTATGTTCCATTTCAGCCACTTCCATACTCAGAGATCACCATAAATGAGTCATGCCTAGTAATGAACTTCTGGCTTCCATCATTCAGCATCAGCATCCTCTATGGGATTCATCCGTGTTGTTGCATGGACCAGTAGTTAATTCTTTTTAATTGAGGTGCAGGATGCCCCTTGCATGAATATACCAGGATTTCATTAATTGTTCTGTCGATGGGGCATCTGGATAGTTTCTAGGTGGGGGTTATTATGAATGATGCTACTAAGAACATTCTAGTACATATCTTTTGGTGAATATGTGTATACTTTCTTTTGGTGTAGCATTATTGGATCATAAGTACATGTGTTCAGTACTAATGTATACTGCCTAGTGATTTTTCAAAGTAGTTGTAACCAGCAAGGGTAACAATTATTCCACATCCTAACCAACATTTGATCATGTTAAAAATTCAGTCTTTTTAATTTTAGCCAATCCGATAGAATTCTAGGAATCTCAATGTGATTTTCGTCTTTGTTTTCTTGGTGTATAATGATGTGGAGTACCTTTTCATATGCTTTATGGCCATTTGGGTATTTTCTTTGGAGAAATACCCATTCAGGTCTTTTGTCCATTTTAAAAATTGGATTATCTTTTTGTATAATTTGTAAAAATTCTTTATACATTCTGGATACAAGTTCTTTATTAGATGTATGTATGGCACATACCTTTCCCCAATCTTTGGCTTACCTTTTCACTCACTTAATAGTTTCTTTGAGTGAGCATAAATTCTTAATTTTAATGAAGTCAAATTTTAAGATCTTTTTATGGTTAGTTCCTTTTTATGTCCTGTTTAATATATCTTTTTCTACCTCAAGGTTCTGAGCATCCATTCTACATATTTACTTCTAGAAGTATTATAACCTAACTTCAGTTTCTATGATCCATCTCTAATTTGTACGGGTGGAGTGAGATAAGGGGTCAGGGGATTTGTTTGTTTTGTTTTGCATATGGCTATTCAGTTGACCCAACATTATTTATATAAAGGACCATCTCCCCAGTAAATTGTAACCGTACCTTTGTCATAAATCAGGCAGATCTATCTGTGTGAGTCTGTTTCTAGGCTCTGTATTTTCTCTTTTGCATTTCTCCCTTCTTATGCCTAAACCACAGCCTTAATTTTTGTAACTTTATAGTAAGTATTGATATCTGGTGTCTAATCCTCCAGCTTTGTTCTTCAGATTTGCTTTGGCTCTTCTAGGTCTTTTGCATTTCTGTGGAATCCTTTGCATTTTCAAGAATCAGTCACACACACACACACACCCAACCAAACCTTCTGGCATTTTGATTGGGATTGCATAGAATCCATAAGTCAGTCAGTAGAGAAATTATATGTTAATAATATTGCATCTTCCAGTCAGTAAATGTCATATATCTTTCATTTTATTTAGATATTTTTAGATTTCTGTAAGCATTGGTTTGTAATTCTTGTTGTAAAGGTCTTTTACATCTTTAACTAGATTATTTTCAGTATTTGCTGTTCTTTGGTGCTACTGTAAATGGTTTGTTTTAAATGGATTTTCTAACTGTTTTCTAATTCTAATATGTTTGAATTCTAAGTGTAGATTAACCTGGTATCCACAACCCTTACTTTTTAAAACACTTTATAAGTTATATTTATAGTTTTTGTTTGTGTCTTTTTCTTTGCCTTTTTGCACTGTCCGGGAACTTAATTGTACTTAACATTTCCTTTTTTGTACTTAAATATTCTTTTAATCATTTTGATTATAAAGCATAAATTACATATGTCACTACCTTTTTAAATTAAGCGTTTATAATTACAGATTCACATGCAGTTTTATGAAATAATCAATTCCATGTAGTCTTCACCTGGTTTTCCCCAGTGAGGTAGCATCTTGCAAAACTGTAGTACAATATCACAAACAGAATATTGGCCTTGATACAGAGCATTTCCATCACCACAGGATCTCTCAGGTTGCCCTTATAGTCACACTTACTCCCCTCCTTCCCTCTATTCCCCTTCTCCATCCTTAGTCCCTGCCAACCATTGGTCTGTTCTCCTTTTCTATAATTTTGCCATTTCAAGAAAGTTATGTAAGTGAAGTCATACAGAATGTAACCTGTTCGGATTGGTCCTTTTTACTCAGCTAAATTCCCTGGAGATTCATCCGAGGTGTTGTGTGTATCCATAGGTCATTCCTTATTATTGCTGAGTAGTATATCTGATATAGATTTATTGCCATTTGTTTACCCATTCACTTGAAGAAGGACATCTTGGTTGTTTCTGATTTTTACCTATAAACATTTGTGTACAGGTTTTCATGTGATCATAAGTCTTTATTTTTCTGGGTTAAATGCCCAAGGGTGCAATTTTTCACTCATGATAATTATCATGGTTAATTTTATGCTGCCATACTCTTCTCTAAAGTAGTTGTCTAATTTTACATTCCATCAGCAATGTATCTAGTTTCTTTGCATCCTTGCCAGCATTTTAGTGTTGTCACTATTTTTTATTTTAGCCATTATGATAAATGGCAAATGATGTACATCTTTTCAAGTGTTTATTTGCCATCTACATCCTCTGCAGTGAAATGTCTATTCATGGCTTTTGCCCATTTTCTAATTGGATAGTTTGTTTTTACTATTGAGTTTTGAGAGATCTTTCTATTTTCTAGACATTAGTCTTGTCAGATTGATGTTTTGAAAAGCTTCTCCAAGTCTGTAGTTTGTCTTTTTATCCTCTCAGGTCTTTCACAGAGCAAAAATTTTAATTTTGATGAAATCTAATTTGGTTAGTTTACATGATATATCTTTTTCTATCCTTTTACCTTTATCTATTATATTTAAAAGTGGATTTCTACTTGATAGCATGGATGTAGGTCTTTTTAAAAAAATTCAGTCTGAAAATCTTTTTATTCATGTGTTTACACCTACATTTAATGTAATTGCTAATATGCTTCAATTAGGCCCACCATTTTACTGCTTGTTTTCTATTTTTTCACCTGCTTATTTTTTTCTTCTCCCTCTTCTGCCTTCTTTCTGATTATGTATACATTTTTGTATTTTATCTGTTGTCTTTTATATATTTTTAAATGGTGGTTGTAGGTATTACAATATAAATACCTAACCTTTCACAGTCTACTTAGAGTTTGTATTGTACCACTTAGAGTAAAATGTAAAGAGCTTACAACCATGTAGGTCTCTGCTTTCCAGAGTTTCCATGTGTGTTACATCCACCTATATCAAAATCCCCAAAAAGGACTATAATTTTTTGTACGTTTATACATATTGTAAAGAACTTGAGGAAAAAATAATCTTATATTTACATAGTATTTACTATTTTTCTTTCCTCATTTTTAAAATTGCAGGATACTATTTTCCTTCAGCCCGAGGAATTTTCTTTAGTATTTCTTTTACAACAGATTTGCTAGTGACAAATTTTCTTAGATTTCCTTCACTTGAGAATATTATTTTCCTTTAGTTCTGAAGGATATTTTTGCTGATACAGTATTCTGTGTTGATAGGGTTTTTTGTTTTTTCATTTAGTATTGTAAAGATTATTCTACAGTCTTCTGGCATCTGGTTTCTGATGAGAAATTTTCAGTCATTTTGTTTGTTCTCCTATATGTAATGCATTTGTTTTCTTTGGCTGCTTTCAAGATTTTATCTTTGTCTCTAGTTTTAAATGATTTGATTATACTGTGCCTTGACATAGTTCTGCTCATTTATTTTTTCAATCTTTTTTCTCTCTTTTCTTCAAATTAGATCATTTTTGTTGATCTGTTAATTTTACCAAATCTTTCTCATGTACAATCTTCTCATCTGTGAATGTTTTATCTCAGATATTACAATTTTCAGTTCCCAAATTTTCATGTGGTTTTTTATTATACTTTATGAGAGCATTTTATTTTTCTGTTTATTTCTAGAGTGCTTACCTCATAAAGCATGGTTGTAATTGCTTCTTTAAAGTCTGATAATTTCAGCATCTAGGTCATATGACATCTATTGATAGTTTTTACCCTTGAGAATTAGTTTTTCTGGTTCTTTGCATGTTTGGTTATTTTAGATTGTGTTGGACATTTTTAGTATTATGTTGCTTAGTCTCTGGGCCCTATTACAGTCCTCCGTAGAATGTAGATTTCTTTTTTCCTTTTAGCTGATAACCAACCCACTGAGGTTCAAACTGCTAACTTTCTCCTTGTTTGGAAGATGATTCCGATGTCAGTTCAATTTTCAAAGCCCTTACTATGCTGTCTTGTGTACACACCACTCAGTGGCTAGTCTGAGACGTAGGTAGTGGTTTAAATTATAGTTCAGTTCTTTAACCTTTGTTATACTGCTTTGAGTTTTCCCACTCATACACAGCTCATATTAGCTTGTGTTGATTCATACACAGAATTAGGGAATCTTTTTCTCTACCTTTTCCTCTCTGGAGGGATTTCTGGGATTCCTCCTGATCTGTTTAGACCACAAGAGCCCATTTTTGGTCTGGCCAGAAACATGGTGTTTCAAAGTTTTAGCTTTCTGCACTGCCACACAATTCTTGCAATTGGGGTCATCTTTGTGGTAAAATGGGAAGACAAAAAGAGAAAGAAGTATACTGGGGATTTCTCCCACCCTCTTCAGGACTGAGGGCCCATTTCCCAGTTCTCTAGCCAGAAAGACAGATTTCTAATGAAGTTTTAGCCACTGGCACTGCCTACTGCCCCAGCTCTGCTGTCACTCACTCTAGGTGAGCTGTGAAATAAGAGGAAAAAAAGTGAGGGTTTTCAGCCCACACACATACTCACGCTCAAAGGGCCCCCTTTACCCTGATCTTCTGGTTAAAGACAATCTCCCAGAGTTCTAGTTGTCTGTGTGCACCATGAAATGCCCATCCTCAGCTCAAGGCCACAAGGAAAAAAAACGGGAAAACCAGGAAACTCACTTACATGGAAGTCTCTTTCTTCTTCAGGCATTGGTTCTCTTCCCCAAACTGCTTTTTTCTCTTTACTTTTCAGAGTTCTTTGGTAATTGTTTTTTGTATTTTTTCCTGAGTTTTTATTTGTAATCAGCAGGAGATAGGCACTTTAATGGGCTTATGCTATCCTGGCCACAATAGAAGTTCTCAAGTGGTTTTTAAATAAAACATTTAAAATGGCTGTGAGTTGCATTTCCATCATCAGTTGGTCCATCACAATCAAAGCATTAGAAATCTGTTCTGATATAATGTCAACACTCAGTTTCTATGAAAGCAGATTATTTTATTGGTTGAAATATTCCTAATAGCTTTGAATATCTTCTTGGTATCATTACTCTCCTTACTTTTTACATTACATTTACACATTTCTCTCTGTTCATCTTCAGTATGTATTCTGAAACCAACAGGACATCAGAGCTGGACTGTGGTTTTCTTTAATTATTCAAGCTAAATTACCAGAAATGCCCTTTTAAGATGAAATATTTAGTCACTTCAAAACGAGTCAGGTTGGAGGAAGAGGGCAGGTTTACTTAGCTCATGTTTTTCATCCTTACAAGCAGTATTGATGTTTCAGGCTAGCAAGCTGTGGTAGAAGCCTTCGAGTCCTAACCAAAAACAATTCTCTTTCTTCAAAACTCCCATAACACTTTATTAAAACTCCCATAACACTTTATTAAAAGATTAAAAATGTAAATCCCGAGGATAGGGAAACAGGCACTCTTAAGCACTATTGGTTTTAGTATAAATTTCTAGATGTTCACTGAAACTTTGTGTGTATCTGTGTTTACATGGCAATTTGATGAACTAACCTAGGAATATGATTTTTCTGGCTCAAAAAGTATGCAAAAGATTATAGTTATAAACACATATGTGAGATATATATATACATATCATGCAAACCCTTTGAGGCAGAAATCACACTTCTAGGTGTAGTTCATCAGATTGCTGTTTATTTTAGCCAAAAAATGGGGGTGGGGGCCTTCATATGCACTAATGGAGTACAGATAATTAAATTATGGTACAGTTATAGATTCTATAAAATGGAATACTACCCAGCCATTAATATGATACGTATTATTTATTAAAATGGAAAGCTCTATAATATTAAGTGGGAATTGAGGCTACTAAGTATAATACATCTTCATATACACTAATGGAGGACCGATAATTAAATTATGGTACAGTTATAGATTCTATAAAATGGAATACTACCTAGCCATTAATACGATACATATTATTTATTGAAATGGAAAGCTCTGCAATAGTGGAAATTGAAACTACCAAATATAATTGGTATAATCTCTTTTTATAAAAGCTATAGATATACTTATATTGATATATATAGGAAAATAATTTGGAAGGATAGACATCAAATAGTTATAGTGATCATTCTCACAGAGCCAAGATTAAGAATTAAAAAAATGTTTTGTTTCCTATTAAGTATTGCCAAGTATTTTTTTTAAATCATGACTTACTTAATTTGAGCAAGAGTAGGAGGGACCTATATTCATGTTGGAGAAAAGATTTCTACATTCTAAAGGGTAAAAGAACTAGAATCTATGAGAAGAAGGGGCAGGGTGTTACAGATCACAGTTCCTTATATACAAGTAAACTTTTAAACTCTTTTTAACACTAACATTTAACAGACCTGACAGTACAAAATGGGTTGCCTGTAGGTATGAGTTCCACATCACTAAAAATGTTCAGACGTAAGGTCCAAAGCCATTTGGTAAGTTTATCATGGAAGTAATTGAAGCATCAGTTTTTTTGACGTTTTGCCTTGGGACTCTCTTGGTAGATGATTTTAACATTGTGTGAAAAGTTGAATGAGGGGACTTAGAAAAGCCTTTCTGATTCTCATTTCCAAATTCAAAGAGAATTATATTTCAACCTGCTTATCACTAAGAAGATAACAGCATGTTAAAAGTCACATGAAGTATGACCTTTTAATACGCTACGGTGCAGCACCCTCAAAGTAAAGTACAGAAACTTACAGTGGTATCTGTCTACAGTTTATCATTGGTGAATAAATGAAGGGAAGAAGGAATTGAGTCTGGACTTGCCACATATGGAACCATGAACTATACACATAGAATACTGTTTGGGGTCACAAAGTAGTAGATTAAGCCAGTGATTCCTAAACCCTGCTGAACTTCAGAATCCATCTTCAGAGCTTATAGATATAGACATATTACATATTTTAATAGACTCTTGGGTCGTGATCCCACAGATTTAGATTAACTAGCTCTGGAATAGGGCCCAGAAAGCACTATCTTTAAAACAATTCTCAAGTTGTGTTGATGATCAGCCAAGTTCAGACACGACCAGAATAAATATATATATATATATACACATATGTATATGTATATATATATGTGTGTATATATATATATATGTATATGTATATGTGTGTATATATATGTATATGTATATATGTATATGTGTATATATATATATGTGTATATATATATGTATATATATATACCTACATATCAGGACAGTTACAAGAAAGGAGAAAGCAAAATAAAGTCTTTTGATAAACACATCAAGTGCTTTTGAGTTACTGATATTTTAAAAAGCTGTCTCGGTGAGAAGCCCATTAACATTCTACAGCGAAGTGATGCTACAGCCAGTATTTCTGATGTTTCATTCAGTCCATTAAGCAGAGCTGCTTAAAATAACTGGTTTTATTTATTTATACATTTATAATGTTCATGAATACAGTCAACAATATGGAAATTCTTGTCAATAAAAAAGTGTCTGTCCACAGACTATACACAGAAATAAAATTATTAGACCTGCATCAGTCACTGTCTGAGCTGGTCATGCCCTTAAAGGAAATTTCAAGAAAGATGGGCTGAAGTTGGTGAGGTATCTGCTGATGTTTAAGATGTAAGCAAGGTGGTATCTTACTCATGATCAGGTTAACAATAACACATATATTGAACAGTTTGAGAATTTTGCATCTTTAGATTTATGTCCAAATGATGAAAAGGGGGAAATGAAGAAATGATGAAAAGGGGGAAATGATGAAAAGGAGGAAAATGAAGGCAACCCGCAAAACTGATAATGAAAATAGAACATGAAAGTAACTGTCATCACCCACTAACAAAGCGCCTCATCTTCCTAAATAACAGAGTCAGCCCTCTAAGTCAGTCTGTCATAAGTGCCAGATTTGTCTTCTGAGGCCACTTTTGGCACCCGAATTCCTGAGGTCTAGCTTCAAATGAGCATTTCCTCCACTGCCAGAGTCCTACAGGAGGCTGTAGAGATGGATCCCACAGCTGGTCCCTGCACTGACAGGCATGCTCTCGCCGGCTCAGGCATTGTCTAGGGCATGTCCTGCTTAGAATGCTCTTCCCCTAGAACCTGCACGTAGGGAGCAGATTCCCAGAAACGCTTCCCATCTTTGTTCACAGCCACTTTCCCAACAAGGCCTGTGATCATCTTATTTAAAATTGTGGCACCTGTGCTCCCCACCCACCACCTGATCCACATCTTCTTCTTTTCCATTGCACTTAACAATTTTATTGTAAACCCAGAATTGACTTGTTATGTTTATTGTTGATGTCTGCGCCCTCTGCTAATTACAGAGCTTTATTTGCTTTGTCCATTGATGTAAGTGTCTAGAATAGTGGCTAGCACTTAGTATATAAATATGTGTTAAGTGGATGGATAAGTACATGATGTATTGATTGTTCATTACTAGCTATTTATGCCACATCAGGCAGTTTTCAGTATAGCCTTCAGTATTCACGTAGTTAAAACCATCCCAAATATTTGTGTTTGAACAACCTTGTCTGTGAAATGGAACTGCCTAGGTCATGAGTGCATTTTGGAGTTCTGCTGTTTAGTCAGAGCATGCTGGCAGTAGCGGCTGCACTTGGAGAAGTGAAACCTCCTGCTTATGTTTTGGCCCCATGAGATCTCATAAGATTTCCCCCAACATTTTTGGCTTTACTCCTGATACGCACTTTTCATATCTCTTAAAGATCAGCCTGTTGGACGTTATTCTTACAACAGTGCTAAGCACTCAGCAATTAACCTAGTCAATGATATGTGTTGATTGTGGGTGTGACCCACCATCGTGGTCAATAAAAAAGTGTCTGTCCACAGACTATACACAGAAATAAAATTATTAGACCTGCATCAGTCACTGTCTGAGCTGGTCATGCCCTTAAAGGAAATTTCAAGAAAGATGGGCTGAAGTTGGTGAGGTATCTGCTGATGTTTAAGATGTAAGCAAGGTGGTATCTTACTCATGATCAGGTTAACAATAACACATATATTGAACAGTTTGAGAATTTTGCATCTTTAGATTTATGTCCAAATGATGAAAAGGGGGAAATGAAGAAATGTCTGTCAAGAGACAAACCATGTCTGTTGTGATTTTTAACTTCAGAGCATCTTAGGAATTATCCAGTCCAGCTCATTTTATACTTCAAGAAACTCAGGAAACCAAGATTAGGTTAATCTTCTAAATTCACAGTACTAGCTAGAGGCAGCCCCTTCTGGGACAGGAGTCCTAGTCTGTTTGGTTTCTTTTTTTTTTAAACCCACCATATTGCTAAAACAGCAACACCAGCTTCCTCATGCAGTGCAGTCATCTACTGTCAACACGGGTCTTGGCTTCTTTCCCTTCAGCGTCTCACCCGTCTTTCTTAAGGAGGATCCAGATTTCTCCAAATGTTACCTTCATATGGGACCTTATTCTGTCACCCCAACCCAGAGCCTTCTTAGAATGCCTTCCGCACAGAGGCCAGTATATTCTCTCGAGTGCCCGCTGTTTGGGAATGCTTGCTTTTCTGCTTTCCTAGGCCCCCCATCACCATGATGTTCAGCACAGGGACTCCGGAGAAGCACCTGGTTAGTGTCTGGTGGCTGCTTTGTTGTTTTTGACTCCCATCTGTTTTTGCCTGTCTCTTCCCCCAGCTCCACCCTCAACTCGGTTTGCCCTCAGGAATTCTTCACCTCCTTTGATCAGTTTCTCTGGCTCTTTCTTCACCCTTTGTGGCTTCTCAAGGCCACATCAGTAGAGTTAGGAGGGGAAAGAAGCAAGCACCCTGCTTTTATCTAGTATTTCATTTTTTTCAGCATTATCTCATTTGACCTTTACAGCAACCCTGTGTTAAGTGGGAACAGATATTCTTACTCCCTTTTTACTAACAAAGAAATGAAATACAGCTATGTAAAGGAAATGATCTCATTGGCAGAACTGGAAGCAGAGCCTCCAAATCTGAGTGTAGAATCTTTGCTACTGTCCCAAATTTTAACAGAAAGAGAGACAAAATTTATCACCGTCTGGTATTCTGAAATGTACATAATTTTTTTCTTCTCAACATCGTACTCAGTTTAAAAATCTTCTGAGGATATTAATGTGGATTTCTCTAGTGTCTTTAGAAACTTGATTTTAGAAAAGACCACTGACAAGTTAGTGATATAATAAACAGGTTCTCTGATACTGACTGCATTTTCATCTACATTTACCAGTTATTAAATGCTGTTATATGTGGAACTGTGTTTGCAATATTTTATTTACTGTTTTGAGAATTAGGTTGATGGTAAGATTTATTCAAATTCTTGATTTTAATAGTGTATCAATACAACTTAATAATTTGATTTCTTTGCAAGTTTTGAAAATCCACATATTCTAGTAGATCTTAAACTTAAAGTGTAAGAAATATTTCACATATAAAATATGATATAGGCCGGGTGCGGTGGCTCATGCCTGTAATCCCAGCACTTTGGGAGGCTGAGGTGGGCAGATCACGAGGTCAGGAGACCGAGACCATCCTAGCTAACACGGTGAAACCCTGTCTCTACTAAATATACAAAAAATTAGTCGGGCGTGGTGGCGGGTGCCTGTAGTCCCAGCTACTCGGGAGACTGAGGCAGGAGAATGGTGTGAACCCGGAAGGCGGAGCTTGCAGTGGGCAAAGATCACGCCATTGCACTCCAGCCTGGGCTACAGAGCGAGACTCCGTCTCAAAAAAAAAAAAAAAAAATATATATATATATATATATATATATATATATATAAAATATATAATACTGTATTTAAACATACTCTTTAATATTTATCATTTATCTCAACTAATAGAAAGTGATGTCTTATCACTTTTTATTATTCATAGACAGACTGAAATTTGTTTTAACTTAAATTCAACCGATAAGTTTTACTTAATTTTATTAATGTTTTTAAGTTACTCCACTGCCAAGCAGAGCATTTTAAAGCACACTGTGATGTATATACTTTCATAAGAAAAATTAAATGTAATTACATTTTGCAAGTAACACAAATTGGAAGCTGACATATTGTCCTGACATGGCTGGCAGTGTCTGCTCCCTGCCAAGCTTCTCTGTATAGCCGAACAAGAGAGTTTATATGCAAAGTAGCAAATATATGGTGTTTTGTAATGCAGCTTTATTCTGACTGTCACTTGCCCTCCTAGAGGCCATGGGATGCACAAATTGTATGTAAGAGTCCTAGAAGATGTTAAAAACCCTTGTGCCTTATGTTCAGAGTTGTCAGCGTGATCTAAGGCCTGAAATCATAAGGTACAGTAGTGTACAGTAAATTTATATAAAGTCCTTTGATATAAATTGATGTCCAAATTCTAGGTTTGCCTTTGATGTTATTACTTCCACTCATTTTTAAGTTGTTTTCATGTTTCACGTTGCCAAATGGCACACTACCTGGAGTATGCCCTCTTGTTGAGACCATTCTTAGTTTGATATAGTGTCAAAGAAAAAAAGTGAGAATGTTGGGAATTTGGTTTGCTTTACAAGTTAGGTGAGTGGAGAGAACCCTCTTGACAGGATGATGATAGATTAGCTGTGTCCAGTCACATTTGTTATCACTTTTGTGTGATCTTGCTGTTTACCTCTTTTAAATCAGAAATACATTCTGCTTATGGGAAGACACACACACACACACACTGATTTATACTAAAATCACAAAAACCTTTTAAAATGTCTTGTGAAAATATATTAGCTACCTTTCTCAGAACAAACATAAAGAATAGTAAATAAATGTGCAGGCCAGCACCAGTGTTGACATCTGTTGTGACCTGTGCTACATGGAGTAACCATTGTAGAGACAATCATCTTAGGCACCAGAATGACTTAGGAGCTTTTTTCTTTGTTCTTTCTTATCACTTACTATTTTTATTAGTTTAGCTTTTTCCAAACATGTTTACTCAGAGATACCTATTTTAGTTAGGAAGAAAAAGAGAAATAACACCAATTAAAGCTAATTGAGGCTGAATTCTTGTCAGTCTTAAAAGAATCCTAATTGTTTCTCTTTGAACTGACTAATCCATAAAAGTTTTCTGAAGGAATGGGGTGTGGTTGCATTTGATGGCTTCCATTTGGATGATTTCTACTAGCTTTTTTCTTATTTGAAAACTATTAGAACGAACATGATCATTTTTTCAGGCTGGAGTGCAGTGGCACGATCTCAGCTCACTGCAACCTCTGCCTCCCGGGTTCAAGCGATTCTCCTGTCTCAGCCTCCCGAGTAGCTGAACTACAGGCACCTGCCACCACACCCAGCTAATTTTTGTATGAACATGATCAATTTTATACACATAGGACATAGTAAAATGCTGATAAGTTGTTTGTTTACTCATTGGAGCTATTTACTATGTGATCAATTGTGAAATTTTGTGCAACCCTCTCTCAGAATGGAAAAAAAACATAAGAGGATTTAGCGTGAGTTTCTGAGAATAATTTTCCAAGTATATTTGGAAAGGTAAATTGATTTTAAAGGATGTATAATTGATTAATTAAAACATCATTTCATAAAACTCATTTTATGATCCACTGTGAGAGCAGCTTCAAATGCCCTCAGATAAGTATCAAGCCAAGCAGTACAAATCATTTTCATGCAACTGAAGATACCATTTATGTTGGATAGCCCCCAGAAACGAAAATACACATAACCTGTTTAACTTTGTGCTATTACAATGTATGTGTGTTTTGTTTATTCTCTCATAGGTATGAGAAAGTGCCAGTCATCTTGGTTGGGAACAAAGTGGACCTGGAAAGTGAGAGAGAAGTATCGTCCAACGAAGGCAGAGCCCTTGCTGAAGAGTGGGGCTGCCCCTTTATGGAAACTTCCGCTAAGAGTAAAACAATGGTGGACGAACTCTTTGCAGAAATTGTGAGGCAGATGAACTATGCTGCTCAGCCTGACAAAGATGATCCATGCTGTTCTGCATGTAACATACAATAGCATCCAAATATGGCTGTCCTGGATGGGATTTGCCCAATGTTGTAGGTGATAGAAAACTCGCCTACTCCACTGCAGAACTTGCAGGATGCGTGGTGTTAATCTACAGAGAACTGCAGCCCTTATTCAGAATTGAGCAGTGATTGTCGGTTGATATCTCTGAGTAACATTTGGGTTCAGTAACTACAGTTTTCACCATTTGTCCTCAGTCTCCTTTATGCATCTGCAACTTTTAAGGCATAGTCCATCGATCTACAGGGTGATCTCATTTGAAAGCTATGATGGCATTGTCACTGAGTTGACAGAAGCAACTATTGTATAAACTAAAAATAACCATAAGGGAGAAACCAGAAGAATTCCTCTGACCACTTACAATTAAAATATTTTGTCTTCTTTAAAAAAATAAGTACAGGAGAAATATTTTCCTACAAGAGTACTGAATTTCAGGAATTGGGATAGAGCTTCTAACCAATGTATTCCGTCAAGTAAGATAATAACAGCTGACCTGCCAACAGCATTACAGGGAGATTCTTTGCTCAGCTAACACATTTCTGTTTTTCAAATTGATGCTTAATTGTAGCTGTTATTCTAATTTGTGACATGGAACTAAGTCATGCTTCAATCCTTGATAGAGCAAAACTCAGAACAGGTTATGTAAAAATATAGTCTGGCTTTAGAATTTATTAAATCACCTGCTTTGCCACAGAAAATGGAGGCTTTCACAAGGGTTTGATAGAATTAAAACCCCAAACCCGCCCTCTGTTATGAGTGGTCTTTATAACTTTACTGAACAAGAGGGAAGCAACTGTGATGGGAAGAGATTACCTAGCCTTACTAACAAGAAGCATTCTAATAGATAAACTAGTACCATCATGTAAGGAAAATGAAGCCATGTTGCATCCACATGTTCCCGTTTGCAGAAACCTCACAGGACAGTACGAATATCTGGCATTTTTAAGTTCATTAAAGCAGCAAATTCCTTCTCGCCTTTAAGGGCTATGGTTGTAGTGTGACCCGTGGCTAACCTGCTTTCAAAATCAAGTTTGCTGTAGCAGAGCTTTATTGCAGGCATTTTAAAAATTGAATAACCATGTGAAATAATTTGGGCTTAAAAGTGAACATAAATTATAGAGTGGAAGGTAAGGGACAAAAGCCTTTTACCTTTAATTTTCCTGGAGAATTATATAAAGGTTTTCTTAGAACAATTTTGCCCTGATTACCGAAGCGTCAAATAAAGCTGGAGTGAAAATTTTGTTTTGAAAAGGTGCTCAAGCTCTTACAGTTTTGGTTTTCATAGTCATGAAGTATTTATCATTTGCATGACTAATGGCACAGGAAAAACCTATTCATAAGTTTTACAATCAAGTATAGAGGGGTCTTCAGCTAACTTAGTTATAAATGCTGAAAACATTATCTTGAGCTGGGCCTTGGGAGAAGAATTTGGCCTTCTGAACTGCAATACCACTGAGCCTGCGATCTGTACACCACCCCACATTTTGTTGGTTTCACAGTCTTGTGCAAGTAACCTCTGGTCTTACGTGTGTAACTGAGAGAAGAGTGTGTGTTTGTGTGTGCATGTATGTTTATTGTTCCTAAGAATTTGGCACAAGTCAGAGATAATTGCCTATACTAAGAATCTATACTGCAGAATATAGTGTATCAAAAACTTTTTTCTTTTAAATTATTAAAGTGTCTTTTATACTTTTATGAAATCATTGGTAGCCCCCCAAGTGTTTAATAACTGGCATTAAGCTTAGAGGATGAAAAAAAAAAGATAGTATTTTTCATAATGAAAAAACTGAAGAGATATGTGAATGAAACCAGGCCATAGCTGTCAAAAATCTTTGACTTTTGAATATTTACATTCTTTAGTATAATTTTTTATAATCCTCAGTTATGAAGCACCTTGTTTATAGGACAAAAAAATTTAACCAATTTTATTGAAACAAATTTCACTGTGTAAAAGTTGGTTTGATTCAAACATGTAGAGAAGTTGGAGATTGAAGATATATGATTTCTCTACTGAAATAAAAATATTTGTTAGTGAATTGGTTGAGTTTTGATTCCTCTAACTTCTCAGAATGATTCTTTAGAATTCTATAATAGCAATTTTTGACAAGCAAGATTGCAAAATAGAAATATCTATAAAGATTCCACAGTTTGACATTATGGCTTGCCATGCAGATGTGAAAATAGGTTAAATAATATGAAAGATATGGCAGAATGTGAAGTGGAAAAGATGACCTAAAATTTTGAGTTGTATTAATAGTTAAAAACACTTGTTTCAGATGACAAGGTGGGCTTTTACTGTCAAGACATGAATAATAACTGATCTGGCTGCCTGATCAGTGTTTCCACGCAGCCCTGCATATTTAGTGACCAAGGCATCAAGGACATCCCAAAACTGGAAATTCATATCCATCTGGTGTGAATATAACTCAGCTGGCAAATGAATGTGTTTGTTGAGATATTACAGTAATAAAACAAGAACAGGAAGATTACATTTGTTGGCATATGAAACCTTAGTGGCTACAGAAGAAAGTTGACCTTGTGTCACTATTTATTTTATGCCCTGATCAGACTAGCAACTTAGATAAGTGAAAGTTTTTCTAACATGCCTTAAAAATATTATGGTTTGATCCAAAGACCCACTTTTTCTTTAGCTGTTAGGATAAGATTTTCTTTTTTTTACTTTTATACAAAGGCAGCATCTTTGAATTTTTCTTTCTTTTGATGTTGCAACTTTTGGGTTCTTTTAAACTGTGATAGTGATGGTAACTGATGCCTTTCATTTTGTTCAACTTATACAAAACAAGCCAGCATCTGATCAAAAGTATTACATAAAATCTTTTCTTAAACTATTGAAAGGTGCTTTGATGATTTTCTCCTTTGGTTTGTAGAATTAGGACTGAACTTTTGACTCAAATTGCTACAGTTGCCATCACCTTTCTGTGGTAATACTACTGATATTTGCTTTTCTATATAAAGAAATGTTGCCTAAGGCTGTCTGGTATTTGTTTTCAAGGGTTTTCCAGTATGAGTGTTAATGTTGTCAGTGTATGTATGAATATGAAAGTGCTTTGTTTTATTTGTTGCTGTTTTTTGTTTGTGTGTGTGTGTGTGTGTAATTTTTTGTTCTTATCAGTAGTCTTGTGTTAGCACTGGGTAAGCTTTAATTGTCCCTTAGCCAATCAAACGTTAAGGACTATGGGGGTCTTTTTTTTTTTTTTTTTTTTAACATGTCATTGTGCATCTATTAAATCTTGATCAGGGTTTCAAGAATGACTGCAGTGGGTTTTGGAAACAGACTTATCATTATTGATTTGAGGTTTCCCAGAGATATAGTTCACAGTTAATTGTTGCGCTCTAATACAACTGACCATTTAAAATTGAACAACAGTTTATTGTTTTGTAACAATGTCAGTTGTTAAACCTTGACATTTCAATTAAAACGTGAATTGTAGTTATAACTCAATGCAAATTGAACAGTTGTATTTGGAGTTAAATTATTTTAACAAATAAATTTATTTAATGAAACTCTGGATTTGCTTTGTTTTGTACATGCTCATGAGAGAAATGTATTATATACCAAAACAATTAAAAATTGCCATATAATGAATTTAGTACTCTTCATACAAAAATATTTTAGCTGATTTGAGAGTTCATCATATAAAAAGGCAGGTAGGTAATTTTCATAGTCTTTAAAAATAAAAATAACATGAAAGATTGTAAAATCAGTTATTATAAACTTATCTCTATAAATGATTTTATATTTTGAATGATAGCTGGTTAATTTAAAGCCTGATGCTAAGGTTAAAAGAATTGTTCAAATAATTAACATTAATTAGAAATATCACTAAAATGATTCAAAGGCCTTCTAGTGATGGCTTGAAGCCGTCTTTCTGTTTTCAGGTCATGTGGATCCGAAGGTGCCAGAAGCTGAAGGTTGCCGCCAGGCTGTAGGGCCTGCTTGTTCTATATGGTGCCCTGTGAATGTTGACAGATACTGTTAATTGTATACAGCCTTCAGCTGCTCTGATAAGGAGCCCATTCATTTCCTAAGCCAATTTAAACTATGCCTTTTGGTTATGTTGCCTTCAAACTCTGTTGAAATCCTCTGGCAGCATTCCACCAGTTGAGAAGCTTCATTGTTTTAGATTATAAGAATAATTTGAATGAATATAACAGAGGCACTGTAGATAGAATCCCAGATATTTAAAGGAAAGCATGCCTATATTTTAGTAATATCTTCTGAAGAACTTCATAATTTTATCTGAAGTGTTTGCAAATTTTTTAATAAATTATGTAAATGTATCAATAGTTGATAGTTGGAAGAATGTCTTTGAGGCTAAAAAGTAGTACTCTGAAATTCTCTCAAGTTATTTGTTTGTTAGAGGTCCATGAATGAAAATATATGTAGCTAAAGGAATAAGGTGCTGCCCAATTTGGAACCCAACTGACCTCTAGGATCTATGAAGCAAAGAATATTATCACAAACTTCTGAAAGAAGCTGTTGACCTCTTGTTTCTTAATTTAAAATATGTTGCCACAGAAATACTAATAAAACATAGTGGCTCTTCATCTGTTAAATGGATCATTTCAACTGGTTTTACATCGTTGAATATTATCTAGTATTTTTAATATTTTTATAAATAGTTTTTGTGTTTTTTTTGTTTTTGAGACAGAGTCTCGCTCTGTCGCCTAGGCTAGAGTGCAGTGGTGCGATCTTTGCTCACTGCAAGCTCCCTCCCGGGTTCACACCATTCTCCTGCCTAAGCCTCCTGAGTAGCTGGGACCACAGGTGCCCGTCACCACACCCGGCTAATTTTTTGTATTTTTTAGTAGAGATGGCGTTTCACCGTGTTAGCCAGGATGGTCTCGATCTCCTGACCTCGTGATCCTCCTGCCTTGGCCTCCTAAAGTGCTGGGATCACAGGCGTGAGCCACCATGCCCGGCCTATAAATAGTTTTTAGATAATATTCAACATCCCCAACGTCGAAGTATTGAGTTTTAAAAGATTTGCTGCTGTTCTAGGTAGGACTCTTGTGTTACTTCTTTCTATATTTTCTTAGTAGTCTTCATGTTAGCCTCTAAGGATTCCTCCAAGATTTCTCAGCAGAGAAAAAGGTAGCTGCTTGAAAGAGTAAATACGAAGACCTATTTAGTATGTATGAGTTGGGAGTAAAGAAACTGAAGGAAAGATTCTTGGTTTAGCTTATGGGGATTTTTTAGTATAAGATCCATTTTTAAAATTTCAGTATCAATGATTCATATTTACAATTTTACACTATTTTGAGTGTGATGTGCTTTTATACCTTTAAAAACATCAGGATTAGTGAAGCGAAGAAAAGGTCACCCCAAGACGATCACGAGGTCAGGAGATGGAGACCATCCTGGCCAACATGGTGAAACCCCGTCTCTACTAAAAATATGAAAAATTAGCCAGGCGTGGTGGCATGCACCTGTAATCCCAGCTACTCGGGAGGCTGAGGCAGGAGAATCACTTGAACCTGGGAGGCAGGTTGCCATGAGCTGAGATCACACCACTGCACTCCAGCGTGGGTGACAGAGGGAGACTCCTTCTTAAAAAAAAAAAAAAGTCACCCCAACTTTCAGTTCCCCAAAACAGCCATGTTAACAATGGATGTAAATCATTCCCAGCATCTTCCTTTGCACATATACATATGCAAGTACATGAACATAGGTAGAAGATAAATAACTCAATGTTATTTTTGAGAAACTGGCTCTAAGTACTAAAAATGAATCACTGAAAGTCACACAGCTAATAAAGTGGCAGAGTTGAGTTTCTAACTCTGCCACTTAATTTCTAATACTTCCAACAAGCTTCTAACTCTAAATGACCTTTTCCCCACTGTTAATCCTTTTGCTTAAATTGAATCCACTCATTCCATGCTCATTCAGCTATTATTTATTGAGAGGTTACACCTGCATCTGGCACTGCCACAATACAGAGATGGTCATCTACACATAAACCCTGATGTCAAAGACATCCTAGTCCTGTCTCCTTGCCATTCCCTTTTCTTTTAAAGCAGATACAGTTTAGTTTACTGGCAAGAAATAATTTGTACCTTCCCTACTTTCACATGTCAGCGTCCCAGTAAGCCAGGCTGAGCCGAAGTTCCAGACATAGCCCCAGAGACTGCTGCTGGCTCTGTTCGCTTTTCAAGATCTGTGCACCAGCCTGAGCTAATCCCTCCTGGGAACTTGGTAGACAGACTAGAGGGGGATGGCAATACAGCAGGGCTTCAAGGCTCTGCTATTACAGGCTGGGTCTACTTCTAAGGAAGAATTCAGGGCAAAAATAGGATTAGCGAGGGGCAGTGGGGATACAGAGGCAGGTTGGGGACAGTAGGGCAAAGGGTTCTATGTATCAGATACTATACTGAAGAATAAATGCTGGGTCCATGCCTATAGTTAAATACCAGGTGTTTTTAGGTTTTAGTGAGATTTTTAGTTTAAAATGTTGGTTTGTTCCCAGCACAGCTCTGTAGTGTGTTCTGAAGAGGTCTTATACCATGAGAGTGTTTGCTGAAAACGATGATAGAGTAAGCAAATTTGAGAAACCCCACATAACACATCTCACATCTTGGAAAAAACTCAAATTCCACTCATGTCCCAAAAACAACTAGACCCCAGGACACTTTCTTTGGATTACACATAGTAGCACTCTCTGGAGCACAATTTGGAAAATGCTGCTATTAGATATTTGGCCTCCAAACGCTGATGTGGGAACTCTGTCCAGGTGAGGGGACCTTGATCGGTTGTGAGCGTAAGAATTCCTCTGACCCCTGTAGTCTCTAGAGGGATGGCAAGAGAAAGGGAGACGGTTGGGTGCAATAGCTCATGCCTGTAATCCCAGCACTGTGGGAGGCCAAGGTGAGTGGATCATTTGAGGTCAGGAGTTCAAGACCAGCCTGGCCAACATGGTGAAACCCCGTCTCTACTTAAAGTACAAAAATTAGCCAAGCGTAGTGGTACATGCCTGTAGTCCAAGCTACTCTAGAGGCTGAGGCAGAAGAATTGCTTGAACCTGGGAGGCAGAGGTTGTAGTGAGCTGA
This sequence comes from Nomascus leucogenys, assembly GCF_006542625.1. Taxonomy (NCBI): domain Eukaryota; kingdom Metazoa; phylum Chordata; class Mammalia; order Primates; family Hylobatidae; genus Nomascus; species Nomascus leucogenys. The sequence goes on along the minus strand of NC_044385.1, from coordinate 122,070,690 downwards.
GATCAGGCCACCGCACTCCATCCTGGGCAGCAGAGGGAGACCCCATCAAAAAAAAAAAAAAAAAAAGAGGGAGAAGAGGAGAGGAGGCAAGCTATAGTTGATGGACATTGGAGTCATTCCCAGTTTGAGTCTATTATTGAATAAAGCTGCTATGAACATTTGTGTACATGACTTTTGGTGGATAGACACAATACTCACTCCTAGGTCACTGTCTAGGAGGGGAATTGCTGAACTACAAGATTTGATTGTCAACTTTGGTAAACATTGATAGTTTTATCAAGTGGTTGTACCAGTTTACACAAACAAGCAATGTGTGAGTACTCCAGTTGCACCATGTCACAGGATGGATTGCCTGGGAAGAGGGCTGTGATACAGAGCTTAGTGTATAGGATGCTTATTACCAAATGTCCTTGGGATTAACTCCTGTGGAAGGGAGTACAGGAAGTAAGATTGGCCAGAGAAGTTGTGCGATGCAGGGCCAACAACCCCCAGACAGGGGGAGTTTGAATGGGGCCCTTAGAACTGTCCTGAGTTGGGCCCAGATGGTTTAGTCCTCTGTACCCTCTGCCTGTCAGTCACTGTGACCTTGAACAAGATGCAGAGGCAATCCATGAAGGATCAGAGTGAAGGTTGTCAGCATTCTCAGCAGCAGGGCAGCAGTTACTTGACTGAAAGGAGGTCCAGGTGGTGCCTCACGGCATCTACCAACTCCACCTTCCACACACACACCCGGCACTGTCAGGCTTTGTCATTTTTCATTTCATTATTCTGGTGGCAGCGTGGTGGTATGTCACTGTGGATTTCACTTCATGTTTCTCTAAGGCCAGTATATTTATATGCTTATTGGTCATTGGTTACCCTCTTTTGTGAAGTGGCTATTTATGTTTTTTGCCCATTGAGTAAATGTTTGAGTCATTAAGTGACTCAAAAAAGATTTATTTAATCTTTCACTTACATATTTGTAGGAGTTCTTTACATTTTCTGGACACATGTTTTTATGTACAGTGTACTACCCCAGTCTGAAGCTTGCCTTTTCACACTCTTGTTGATATCTCCTGATAAACAGAAGTCTTTACTTTTAATGAAGTCAATGCACCAATCTTTTATTTGATGGTTAACTGTTTCTGTGCTCTTTTAAAGAAATTTTTGCCTACTTTAGGGTTGTTCTTGACCTCCAGCCCCTCAGGGGTATGCCGAGTTGACCTTATGAATATGATAATAGGAAAATAACAATTGTAATCATACGGAGTTTATTGAACAGTGATACACCAACCATCATCATCAGTCTTTGTTTCATATTATTGATGAAATATTTAAACATTAATAGAGCTGGCTCTTGGCCAGTGTTTCTGCAAATGTGTTCCATCAAGTACTAATGTTGAATAGGAAAAAGATTTCCATGGTCAAATATGTTTGAGAAACACCTGCTTAAACAAAGTTAAATAGGCTCTTGTGGTTTTTAATATCCTAATGTGGATTATGTAACACTGTGAGATATAAACACATTATGTTCTGCAAATTATTTAACCGTAGGATGTTAGTTTTTCTTAGAACATTTCACAGGACTAGTATTTCATAGTTTGGTGAATACTTCACAAGGCAAAGGGTATGATGTCCAACAAAAAACAGCTCAATAAAAAACTGAATCTGAGATTTCATAGTGAAATTAAAAAATAATAATAAGGATGAGCCATTTACAGGATACTAGCTAACAGATATGGAAGACAGAACCAAGAAGTCATCCCTTTCCAATCCTCCACATCAAAGTAGATTCAGGGAAGGATCAGCAATCAGCAGTGCTGAGGCCATTGGGTGGAAGGGTTAGAGGGAAACAGATATTCACAAATTACTTCTTACTTGCCAAGGGAAAGAGGTAGCTTTTCAGTGATGAGACCTGGCTGACACATGAACCAGATGATCAAACCAAGCACTACCAACAAAGGGACAAAAGTCTATCACGGGCCCCTCTGTGACACAAAAAAGGAAGCACCCAATGACACCTATGTGGTATCTTCACCTGGATCGAATCATTGAGAAACAATCAGACAAATCCACATCATGGGACACACCACAAAAATAGGTTTGGATGCTTCCAAACTGCCAATGTCTTGAAAGACAAAAATAATGGGATGGGGGTTAAGGGGCTGTGCTAGATATAAGGAGACTAAAGAGATTTTTTTTAAAAGAAAACAATGCATCCTAACATTTTTCCAACCTCCATCTTTCAAATGTGCAACATAGTTCCATCAAATTTTACTGTGTATAGAGACTCTCAAAAGAAAGAAAATGTGGCCCTCTCCTTAACGGGATGCATCAGAATCCATGTGCCGGCCAGGCGCAGTGGCTCACGCCTGTAATCCCAGCACTTTGGGAGGCTGAGGTGGATGGATCATGAGGTCAGGAGATCGAGGCCATCCTGGCTAACAACATGGTGAAATCCTGTCTCTACTAAAAATACAAAAAATTAGCCAAGTGTGGTGGTGGGCGCCTGTAGTCGCAGCTACTCGGGAGGCTGAGGCAGGAGAATGGCGTGAACCCAGAAGGCAGAGCCTGCAGTGAGCCAAGATCACGCCACTGCACTCCAGTATGGGTGACAGAGTGAGACTCTGTCTCAAAAAAAAAAAAAAAAAAAAATGTGGCTCACTGTAGAAAAAGCCAGTCTTTCCCCTGTCCTGGAAATCTGGGAACCTCCTTCCACTGCAGATTGAGCTCTACTCCTTTCCCACTGAGAATCCCTGGATTAAGCTAGGTGTTCCTTGTAACATAAGTGAGACTCTCAATGCTCACTGCCCAGAGAGCCCGACTTCTGATCTTTTGCTGCCTTTATGGTTGACAAGGGCACTGCTGTCCTGGGGCAACAGCAAGAGCAAACCAGTAATTGCAGAGTTTATGCCATGAAAGCTGAATGGAAGAGGTGGGCTAGACATGTATGGGCCCCTTAAACCAGTTCAGCTGTGTTTACTCTTCCTTCCCTGCTCCTTCCCTCTTTTCATTCCTTCTTTTGCCTCACGTGCCACGAGGACCTTTCCGTAGCCCCATGTCACTGGATTTTCTCCACATCCTAAACATAGACAATTGCTAATTAAGTCATTCACATTATTTCCTTTTGAGAATGATTTTGCCCTGTTGATTGTTTTTCTAGCAATAAACATCTTTCTGGAAGAGGAATTAACTCACTTGAGCAGCTGGTTTCAACAACTCCCTGCGTTTTCCTTCAGCACCCAGGGACATGTGATTTTAACTAAAACAAAATAAAAATACACAAACTCTTCTCATTCACTCATACCAATAGTATTCGCTGTGTAATTTTTTCAAATGACTGACTTCTTTCCAAATATACACAACAAAACTTGTCAGCATTAAAACTGCGAGGACAGTGGTTGTCACTGTTTGCCATTGGATCTGTCAAATCCTTTGTGGAGCCTCTCAAAACTGCCCATGGCCATAGCCTTGGGCCTGGGGTTGGAGTGGAGAAGAGCTGGTAGAAATGGCTGTGGACTGGAACCCGGCTGGAGAACCAGGGCAGGTACTTCTTGGGAAGGACCAAGGGAGAGTCCTTAAAGGGTAACCTGACAGCATCCTCAGGGAGGAAATGTGATCCTAAGTGGAAAACCATGAATAATGACTCCTCTGCTCACGACTCAAAGGAATTCCAAATAGTAGCAACAGAATACTTCTTTCCTTTTCATTTTATCTGAAGAGTTGCTAATGTTTCTTTAAGATGACTGTGTCCTCTTTTTCTTCTTACAGTGACTGGTCACGTCAGTCCTGAACAAATTGTCTGATATATTAGCGTATCAGTGGCTTAGAAAACTATAAAGGTAAAATGTACTAGAGCTGAACAATATAGATCCCCTAGCCACTCACTTTTAATTACATTTGGATGGATTATTCATTGCCATGGAAACTCTCTATCCTTACCAAAATTTTTAGGCAGGGATCTCCTCCAAGTTTCACAGTTCTGTGTCTTAAAGACATTTCTTGTTCTATTTATGAGTTTAGACGCTATGCGGCAATTTCCCATTGGGATAGCATGCAACTGTAGCTGCTGTCAGTTGCTCAAGACGGTTAATATAAAAGATATTGCACCAGAGATTGTGAGTGAAGTAGTGGGTGTTCCAACACGTTCCATGATTCCAGCACTGGTTTTGACCACCACCTTATAATTTTTTCCCCCGAGGGCCAGCTCTACCAAGTACAATATGCTTTTAAGGCTATTAACCAGGGTGGCCTTACATCAGTAGCTGCCAGAAAGAAAGACTGTGTAGTAACTGTCACGCAGAAGATAGTACCTGACAAATTATTGGATTCCAGGACTCACTTATTCAAGGTGACCAAAAGCACTGGCCATGTGATCACAGGAGTGACAGCTGACAGCAGATCCCGGGAACAGAGGGCGCAATATAAGGCAGCTAATTGCAAATACAAATATGGCTATTAGATTCCTGTGGACATGCTGTGTAAAAGGAATTGCTGATATTACTCAGGTCTATACACAGAATGCTGAAATGAGGCCTCTTGGTTGTCGTATGATTTTAATTAGTATATTTGAAGAACCAGGCCCTCAGGTGTACAAGTGTGATGCTGTGGGTTACTACTGTGGGTGTAAAGCCACTGCAGCAGGAGTTAAACAAGCTGAGTCAACCAGCTTCCTTGAAGTGAAGAAGAAATTTACCTGGACATTTGAACACAGTAGCAACCGCAATTACATGCCTTTCTACTGTGCTATCAATGATCTAAAACCTTCAGAGATAGAAATTCGAGTAATTACAGTTGAAATTCCTGAATTCAGGATTCATACGTGAGCAGAGATTCACTGCACCTTGTTGTTCCAGCAGAGACTAAACATTGTCCTTAGTTTACCAAATCCGTGATGTCACTTCCTCTGTGTTCGGTAACAACAAACCAATTTTATGGAGGTCTCTGGATTGAAAAAGGAGGCTCTCCCGCTCCTCCTACCACTGAAGTGGTTAGGACTCTGTATTAGTAAAAACAATGCTTTTGGGGAAAAATGTAAAAAATAAAGAAAGATCATTTGCTTTCTATTGTTACAGATTCTTTTTATATGAAACTACTGCCTTTATTGTCTTTGGTTCGGTTGATTCATTAAATGGCTCTGTCCAATATGGTAGCCATTGGCCACATCCACGTATGGCTATTTAAATGTATATTATTAAACTTAAATAAAATTAAAATACAGTTATTCAGTAGCACTAGCCACATTTCAAGTCACATTGGCCACATTCTAAGAGTTCAATAGCCATAGGTAGGTAGTGGCTACACATTAGATAGTGCGATATACAGCATTTCCATCATTGCAGAACATTCTATTAAACAGTATTACAAATAAAAGTTTGCTTATATCAGACCTACTCAATTTTATTTGTTCAAAAACAATAAGGGACTAGAAACATATATGCAGAGCTAGCTTTATGTGTAAATGACCCTACACTCAGAAGAAATCAAAGCTCGGTTCAGTGCTCTGTTGTAGTCCTGAAATTCTTAATAATTTTGAACAAGGCTCTGAGTTCATGCACAAGGCTCTTCAAATTAAGCAGCCAGTCCTGCACTATATAAGATGAAGCTTGGCTGTTAAATTCTTTGTTTTTACTTTCCCTGCAATTGGTTCTCTTCCAGCTGCCTTTTTTTTTAGAGCAAGGAAGAACAGTTGACACATGAGATAAAATGCAGGTGCCTGGAATCCTTTAGACCGTCGCAACAGTCTTATCAGGGATCCAACTTTAAATAACAACTCTTAGGAATGATAAAAGCCTAAAACAATGTTTTGGCAATTCCTATACTAAGAAAAAGTTTAGCTTCTCTTAGTAACAGGTGTTTTCTACCATGAATTCTGAGTTGCCCACAGCGGAATCCCTTTCTCTTACACAGCCTTGCCAGAGCTTTTTTTTTTTTTTCCAGGTGGAGTCTCGCTCTGTTGCCAGACTGGAGTGCACTGGCACAATCTCGACTCACTGCAATCTCCGCCTCCCGGGTTCAAGCAATTCCCCTGCCTCAGCCTCCAAAGTAGCTGGGACTACAGGCGCGCACCACCATGCCTGGCTAATTTTTTGTATTTTAGTAGAGATGGGGTTTCACCATGTTGGCCAAGATGGTCTCGATCTCCTGACCTTGTGATCAGCCCGCCTCAGCCTCCCAAAGTGCTGGGATTACAGGCATGAGCCACCATGCCTGGCCTGCCAGAGTTCATTTTTAAGATTTAGCCTGACTTGTTTTATTCTTCATCCACTCATTCCTTTATTCTTAGAATCCATCATTCAACAAATATGAAGCATCTACTATGTATGAGACACTGTTACAGGTCTGAATAAAAAATTATATGGCACAGACCTACTGTTGCTATCTAGTAAATTATGTGCTGCAGTTAACCCAACATTAACAACAGAAACAAGAGGACAGTAAAATCAAAGGCAGCCTGAGTATCATCAAGGATTTATTAGTTACTCTCCATGTTTCCGTGGTTACATTAAAACAACAAAACAGAAAGAATGAACAATTCCTACTGATTCATGTACTATGTTATAAAGAGGAAAATTTCCCAACCAAATTTTGGTTAGTTTTTTTTTTTTAAATATACCAACCAGATGAAGAAAAAATAGCACAGATAATAATAGTATTAGTGATAATTTTGCAGTTAATACTAAAGTCACTTTCACTTGTATTAGGAACTCATTGCACGATGTACCTTTCTGAAAAATTTGATTCCCAATTATGTTTGAATTAAACTAACATTTGCATTGGTGCTGCCTTCCTGGGCTCATATGGTTCAGGTATTTATCGAATGTCAAAGGAAAGACAGCATGTGACTACACAGGCCAATGAAAATTTGCAAAGCCAGAGACACTCATGCTGAGAATTGCAATGTCATATGAAAACGCTTCTTCTCAGTTTTCAGTATCTTGGGAGGCTTGTAGAAATGCATACCACATAAACCGAATAGGAAATAAGGGCAAAGAGAATATAGTAGAAAAATAAGGTAAAAACAAAAACAAACCTCACAGGTAAAGTTATTATTCACAATGCATGACAAATGGTCCTGTACTTTTTAAAAAATAGAAATGGAATCTTGCCTGTTGCCCAGGCTGGCCTGTATTTTTGAAAGCTGAGTTCTTCATACTTAATTCTGAGTTCCCTGGTAGCCCAAACCAAGAGGAAAACAAAATTACACTATTTATAGTGTTTTTTTTTTTTTTTTTTTTTTTTACAGTGTTCTATTTTTCCTTTTTTTTTTTTTTTTTTTTTTTTTGAGACAGAGTCTTGCTCTGTCACCCAGGCTGGAGTGCAGTGGTGCAATCTTGGCTCACTGCAACCTCTGCCTTCCTGGTTCAAGTGATTCTCCTTACTCAGCCTCCCGAGTAACTGGGATTACAGGTGCCCACCACAACGCCTGGCTAATTTTTGTATTTTTAGTAGAGACGGAGTTCATGATGTTGGCCAGGCTGGTCTTGAATTCCTAACCTCAAGTCATCCACCCACCTCGGCCTCCCAAAGTGCTGGGATTACAGGCATGAGCCACTGCGCCTGGCCTAAGTGTTCTTGAGATAAAAATAACCCAACTCTAGAGATCGACACCAATGTTTCTGTGGATCCCCAAAAGAGCACATTGTATGATTGTAGTAAATGACGCCATCAGCCACAAAGTGGGGACTATTTGTTATAAGTCTTGTGACCTCTGTCATTTGTTTATTTGTTAACATTTATTCTTGTCAATGCTTAATGTTTATAGAATAATTTTGTGGCTTTTCCATAAAGAGAAAGATTTTAAAATATTTATTTATAGTATTCCAGGAAGAACATAGGAATAAAAGAAGAAACAAAAGGAGAGGTGGGCAGGAAGACTGATTAGGGAGCAGAAAGCAGTCCTGAGAAATTAGCCCTGTTGGATTTAGATTCCTAAGCAATGACCTAAGAATGTCCCGTGGGAAGATGCGAGGCATTTAACAGAGGCAGAGATGGAGTCCAGAGAGTCTCTGGGCGTGACATCCGGATTGTATTTGAGGGCTATTTAAACATATATATTTTTAAATACACTTTACTTTTTAGAGCAGTTTTAGCTTCACAGAAAAACTGAGCAGAAGTACAGAGAGTTCTCATACACTCCCTTCCCCCACACCCACAGCCTAACCCACTATCAACATCCTGCACCAGAGTGGTGCATGTGTTACAATCACTAAACCTGCATTGGCACATCATGTTCGCCCGAATTCCATAGTTTAGATTAGTGTTCACTCTTGGTGCTGTACATTCTATGGGTTTTGACAATGCATAATGACATGTCTTCACCGTTATAGGCCCATATATGTTTATCCTCAAGAAATTCCAGTTCCTTGTAGTCCTGAGGCTAGACATAAGCATGAGGTTAAGAAAAAGTTTAGGTTCTGTTAGTAACACGTGTTTTTTACCATGAATTCTGAGTTGCGGGAACCAGAGTGCAGGATATGAGAACAGCAGAACCATGTGGTGGAAATGTCCCTGTTCCGGGGTACAAATGAACAGGTCTAGGCCAAGAGAGTGGAGTGAGCGGTAGACTTTCAGCTCAGAGTTTGTTTTTTTATGAACTCCAGGCTTTACTTTCTCTAGTCCTGGTCTGGAAAACTATAAATTCTGGAGGGCGGTGGAAATAGCATGTATAATGGGGAATAATGGAGTGTGGCATAAATCTAATTAGGAAAAGCCAATTATAATCTTACCTCAGAAGACTGAGATGCTTAGGGAAATGGATTACATTTTAAAGTTAATTAGGCAATAATATATTACACCATTTGTTGAAAATCTTCCTAAAATTTGTACGTTCATTTCAGAGTTACAATAGCACCAAGTTTTGGGGTCATATACCAGTTCCTAATTCCCCATTAAATTGCATGACAATACTGAAAACTAAAGACTGAAAAAGCACCAAAGTCAAGGTGGAATTTCCACTGACTGCATTATCCCTGGGTCCACAGTAAATGAACACACACACACACACACACACACACACACACACACACACGAACGTAAAATTCTAGAGATAATCCTAGTATGGTAAAGGGCAAAAAAGAATTTCCCATATGATTGCCATGATCAGTATTTAACATATTCTATATCAGAGACTTGAGTGCCCTCAAATTTTGTTATCTGAGAGGGGTACTGGAACCAATTCCCCATAGATACCAAGGACTGATTTCAAATCAGGGCTAACCATAGTCAGCTAAAAGATAATTTTTTAAAATCCCACTCATTAATGTTAGAAAAAAAGAAACAGAAAACACCTCACCAAGAAAGGTGAACAAGCTATGTTGAAGAAACCACAAAATTAAATAAGGTTTCTAAGAGCATCTTGACATCATGTTGCTGGAAGACCTGATGCTATTAAGATGTAACTTTTCAAGAATTTAATGTATGCCCTTAATGCAACATCAATTAAAATGCCAATTTTGAAGAAATTGATAAAATGATTATTGTAGATAATTCATTCAGAAAATAAGCTGAAAGAAAGAGATTGGAACATTTCAATAATGTGTAAAAGTGTGAGGGAATCTGGGGTGTCTGATCCTAATGTGTTTGATAAAACTACATTAGTTAAAATGAAAAATAAATACAATTTTACATATGTTTTGGAGTCAGACCTGGTTGGTTCTGTGCCAACTCCTAGCTAGGTTATCTTGGGCAAGTGGTTGAACCTTTCTAAGAAAATGAGTATACTACATGTATTATAAGATTGTGATTTGAACCAAAAGAGATAATCACTTAGCACAATTCCCACTACAATTCTACTGTTGTTTTATTTGATAACAGAATATTTAGGAAAATGTGTCCTATGAACCAAAAGGTCACTTTTTAAACCTGATAAAGCAAATAATTTACAATGACATAATATTATCAATCTATTCATGCTGCAATAATACCTATTGCTGGGAGTGGTATAGTAAGGTAGACCCAAGAGTGTTGCAACAGTCCTGGAGAGTAGCTTAATAATACTTACCAAGAGCTTCAAACATGTTTCTACCCTTCAATGAAGTAATTTAATTTTAAAAATCTAACCTAAGAAAAAGTGATATAAGGACCTATATATTAGTTGTTGTATTATATATAAATATTTAAATATTCACCAGTGAAACTATTAAAACATGATATAGCCACAGGAGAATATTTTAGGCTATGTGTATTTATGCAAATGAAGAATTATAAATGACATCGTAAAATGTTAGAGCAGAATAAAGAATGGATATACTGTATAATGCCAAATTTGCAAGTTAAAGCCATATAGATATCTATGTATGGCAAAAATAATATATAACATATGTTATCTCTGAATTATTAAATTTCTTTATGCTTTTCTTCTATATTTTCCAAATTCCACAGTAAGCAATTACTTATAGTAGAAAACGTTACTTAAAATAATATGTCAGAACAGACAAGCCACTGTAGACCAAGAAAAAACGAAAAAAAGTATAAGATCTAAGTATTCTTTAAATGAAATAAAATATGTCTACTTCCTGCCTTACTATTCTGCTTGGTTCAATTAGCTTAATGGATATTTTTGGCATTGTTTGGGTTATTTTAAAAGGCTTGGGATTATCTCTGAAAATACTAATCTTTCTACAACATTTACAATATTAGATTATTAGGCCTAATGTGTGTTTAGGGGAATGACAGAATAGTCACTGGAATCATATATTTAAATACTTATATCTTAATTGCTATTAACAGCATTACTGTTATAATTTTTCTTTTTCTCTTAAGAAAGTTAATGAAAAGAAATTGAGGGTCACAGGTATTTGGATTCTTTTTAATGGAGATTCTCCTCTTTAATGAAAATTACAGAGTACCTATATGTAATAATTCCCTTTCTCATTAAAGAAATGAGCATAGCCCTTGGGATGTGTGAAATCTTGGTGGGAATTCCAATTTGCTCACTAACTGCATGACTTTGACCAAAAACTTCACCTCTACCAACCTTGGTTACCTCAGCTAAAACATGGGGACAATCCTGGGTTGTTCTGAAGGTATTCCTGATGCACCTGTGGCTAGAATTGGAAAACCCAGGCTTTTCCCCAGGGAACTAAATTTAGGGGACATTTTAAATAGAAAACAATGTGTAATTTTAAAACATGTTGTATTTAAAAGATGAGAGCAAATCAACATATTCTTTCAGCAGTACAGAAAAACACTGATTTTAGAACAGGGTTAGCAAAAAGAAAATTGTTAAAATTGGAATAACAGACCAGAGAGTGTGTTTGGAGCTGTATTTACTATTTGGCCTCTTTGCTTTTGTAGTAGAAATGCTTAATACATTCCCCAGCCCTCACCCCCATCTTGGTCCACCCCTTTCTTTCTTCCAGGATCTTAGAAATTGAGTTATCTGGTTTATTAAATACTCTGATTCAAGAGGCCAATATTGATGTATAATCTGGTAAAGAGAAGACAAGGACATTCTACATGGTTGGTGGGAAGCAGACAGCAGGAGGGAAGGTGGGTAAAAAAACGTGCTGCAGTATCCAGTGACCACCTGAAGAGCAGAAGTTTTCTTTCTCCCAATAACTAGCTAATTCTTGGTGGGAATGGTCCACCCTTCAACTTCCCTAATTTTAGAAACATTTTTCTTCTTTGTGTTTACTGGATATGTGTTATAAAATGATTTATGTCCTCCCACCTCAAGTCATAGGTTGAAGCTCTAACCCACAATGTGATTACATTTGGAAATAGGGCCAGTAGAAAGGTAAATAGGCACAAATGAGGTCATGAGGATGGAGCTCTAATCCAATAGGACTGGTGTCCTTATAAGAAGAGGTGGAGATTCCAGACCTCTTTCTCTCTCCACTCACACACAGCGAAAAAGGCTATATGAAGACACAGTGAGAAGGCAGCTGTCTGCAAGCCAGGAAAAGAGGCCTCAGCAGAAACCAACTCTGCCAGCACCCTGATCTTGAACTTCCAGGCTTCAGAACTGTGAGAAAATACATTGATGTTGTTTAAGCTATCCAGCCTGTAGTATTTTGTTATAGAAGCCCAAGCTGACTAATAGAATGTGTTGCTCCATTACAAAAAAAAAAAAAAATTCTGATTCACCGATATTACCATAAATGCTGAAACAGCCTACACACTTCCAAATAACTAAAACCTAATAAAATGAACTTCATCTGAAACGACTCTGAATACATTCACAGACTGTGAACCACAGATTATATCTGAATCTCTGTAGATTAAAACATTTACTCAAGATTTTACAGGATTGTCAATTTAAGCATTATTTGTATAACGTGATACATAAAATCCTCGTGTTTTAATTTTAACTTTATGGCTTTCTTTCTACTTTTAAAATAGGAGTTTGTGACAACAATGTGATAATCATAGCTATTGAAAAAAAAAAAGTGAATTACAATACACTGGGAATCTCCTGTATTGGATCAGAAACAAACGGAGTCAGATGCTGCAGAGCCCAGTGATTGTGTGGATATATACAGATGACTTAAAGATTTAAAACTACTTGGCTTTAAACAGGTGCCTTGAAAAGTGAATACAAATCAGGGGCTGTGGCATTTTTATTTGTGGGTATTTGTGTTTGTAAATGTACACATCAACTGTTTGAAAATCAGAAATCTCTAGGGCCTGGGCAAATAAGTAGAACACACTTTATATCCACACCCATTTTCTTTACAGTATTTAAAAAGATGAAAAGTAGCTTGAGTGAGGACTTGAGAAAGGGGAAAAAAAAAGAAATACTATAAAATATTCAGAAGTCTGCAAAAAAATGATTACTGTAAGAAGGAGAATCAATATGAAAAGCACAGTACTGTTTGGCTCCCGTCTTTCTGACTTTTTTAGCCCTGGGCAGAGGGACAGTCTTGATAGAAGAGGAGCTAAAACATTGACTGCTGGCATGCATATGTACATTTTGGTCCAAGGCTGTGTGAGTTAATCACCAAAGGGGAAAATGATAGCATTGGTTTTGGCAGTAAGAGTTGTAGAGTTAGCTAAATGATAGGCCTGGACAATAAAAATATTGGCTCCATGGAAGAAGGTGGAGACCAACACTAAGGAATCTAAGGATTAAAGGAGGTTTAAGAGACTGTCTCGTGTATCCTTGTTAGTAAGTGGATGCCAATTAATCAACTCTGTGGCCTGTGGTCTCTGCGACCTGTCCTGGTCTCAGGACCTCTCAGAAGCCATTCCCAATCCCTCTTAGAATCCAGCTACAAGGATTAAAAGAATAACTTCCAGCCTGGATTTTGCAACATGTTGGACAAGTATCTCGAGTTATCTACCAAAGATAAACCCATTTGAATTCACTTTCATTTAAATATAAATTGTATGTATCAATTTGAAGAGTGGAAGAAGGCATCAGAAAAGCAAATATTTTAAAAAGCAAACACCCAATTTTGCCTTTTTGCTCACCGCAGAGCATTTCCACATTTAAAAACTAATGTGAAATCTTCATAAATTCTACTCTTATTTATCCTTAAGTACTATACTTAGCATCATAGAACTTGAAGGTAACCTGGGGATCAGCTTATTCAAGCCCTCAGTTTTATCCCCAAAGCCCAGAAGTTTACAACTGCCCAGGACTCACAGGTGTTCCACAGAGCCACAAATGCTTCACGTCCCAAACTGAGCTCATTGTGGTGCACCAAATTTGTTCCTTTTCTTACAACGTTTATGTCAGATAATAGTGGAAGTATATTCCAATTACATAAAAATTTAGGAAAATTTTAAACTCTTTTCTTAATCCCAAATTATATCATTTCTATTTTTTCATTTATTCATCGATTTATCCATCCATTTATCCATCAAGCATTGACTTGTCATTGACTCCATAAAGGCACTCTGCTAGACTCTTCGTACTTAGTAATTAAGTAGAATACAGTCTGTCCAGAGTTTCAGTGTCTGGATGGAGAAAGTATATGCAAACAAACAGTGAGTGAAGTGCTCTAAAGGAATGCTGTGGTATAACAGAGAATAAAGGTCTGAATTCAGCTTGGGGTAGAGTCAAGAATACTTGAAAAAAGTGTCTTTTCCATTAAGCTTTGAAAGTTCCATAGGATGTCCCCAGGTAGATGAGAGGAGCAGGAAAGGCAGATATCATTCCACCTGAGTGATGTCAACAACCTCCTATCACACCTTCAGTCTTGTTCCCCTTAAACCTATTCTCCCTACTACAGCCAGATTGCCTGGGCAGACTTTCTAACTCTCCTTCCCTTTTCCCTTCCCTTCCTTAATTCTTTCTGCTCTTGTCACTTTGTTTTTTGTTAATCAAAACATAACCATAGTTAATACTTTTGTTAGAGTCAAAATACAAGAATGAAATGTTTGACTCTAAACTAAAAAATGCATATAGACAGAATAAGAAAGCAGGCTGTTCATTCAAAAATGCAAATTAAGTAATGCTTACAACTCTTCCATGGCTCTCTTATCTTATATAGAATAAATTCTATTTTTTTTTTTGAGATAGGGTCTTACTCTGTTGCCAGGCTGGAGTGCAGTGGCACATTCACAGCTTACTGCAGCCTTGACCTCCTGGGCTGAAGTGATCCCCTCATTCCCACCTCAGCCTCCTTAGTAGATGGGACTGCAAGTGTGTGCCACCACACCCGGCTAAAATTTTAAGACATTTTTTGTAGAGATGGGGTCTCACTATGTTGCCCAGGCTGATTTTGAACTTCTGAGCTCGAGCGATCTTCCTGCCTTGGCTTGCCAAAGGGCTGGTATTACAGATGTGAGCCACTGCACCTGGCCTAAAAGCCAAATTCTTAACACAGATGGTAAGTATGTATTGACTGCTCAAATTCCTTTGGGGAAACTGCATGCCCTCAACTAATGAGCAGTCGGCCAGGCATAGGTAACACATACAGGGCCACCACTACTCAATGCAACTCCTGTTTTTAAACCAGAATAAGACGCCATCCCTATACAGATAAATTATAAAAGTCACGAGTTGGCCAGGCATAGGAAACACATACAGGGCCACCACTCCCAATGCAACTCCTGTTTTTAAACCAGAATAAGACGCCATCCCTACACAGATAAATTATAAAAGTCACTCCGTCCATGGAGAAACAGCCCTATGCATACCCCGGCAGGCAAGCAGACACCATCTTGTGCAAATGAAAAGCTGCCTTTCCCTCCAAGAAAATGCAGCTGCATGCCAGGATACATAGCCTGGTGAGCAAATGGGCCTGGCTTTTGGCCCCCATTCCCTCCCCGTAACCAGACGCCTTTGTGCGGTGCATAAACCATGGACAAATGATCTGGACTGCAAGCAGAGACTGATTCCTTCTAGGTACAGTGTTCGACTCAGGAGTATGTAGGCGACCAAGCAGCGTCAGAGTTTTTCAAGATTGATAAATAGATGTGAGGACAAAGAAGACTTTTCCCCGTGGGGTTACTAACCTGGGAAACTGTATATTTTAGCCTGTTGTAGCCATTTTTTCACCATGTGGGAAGAGGCTATAATGTAAAGGAAATGCATAGAAAGACATACGCACACAGAGAGAGAGAGAGTCCTGATACTACTGCCTGAGCTTTTATCTATATCCAGCTAAGTCTGAGGCCTTGTCTGGCTGTAGGCTGTCTAGTTATGTAAGACAATGGATTCCATCTTTTTTTTTTTTTTTTAGACGGAGTCTCGTTCTGTCGCCCAGGATGGAATTGCAATGGCGTGATCTCGGCTCACTGCAACCTCCGCCTCCCAAGTTCAAGCAATTCTCCTGTCTCCGCCTCCAGAGTAGCTGGGATTACAGGTGAACGCTGCGACGCCCAGGGTTTCACCATGTTGCCCAGGCTGGTCTCAAACTCCTGAGCTCAGGGAATCCACCAACCTCAGCCTCCCAAAGTGCTAGGATTACAAGTGTGAGTCACTGTGCCCAGCCAATTCCATCTTTTAAAGTTGGCTTGTTTCACTAAAATATTGTCACTAAAATAGCCCGTATACATATAGCTTATCATAGGGTTTGCAAATTCACATGTCTATAAAAATCCTATGCAAAAGAAAACAATATGATCGAGACAATATGGAGTGTTGGGGACTGTGACAAAATTGGGAACCATTGCCCTATCTTGAAGAACCTTCTCCTGCTTATCTCCAATTGACCTGAAAAATGTATGTCCAGCAGAGCTGAGTCTTGTACTTTTATTTTAAAGGGTACCCTGGAAACACAGATATTTATGCCAAAATCTTCTAATTTTTTAAATATTATCAACTAACTCTAAGTAATGTTAAAACACCATGCAGGTCAAATGTAATATATTTGCAGGCCAGATCAAGTCAGCAGTTTGGAACTGCTGACATATGTTACTGCAGAATGTGTTCTGTTCTTCCTCTCTGCTACATGTCATTCTACTCCCAATCACCTTCCACCTCACTCTCTCTGCTCCAAACTTTTTTTTTTTTTTTGAGATGGAGTCTCAGTCTGTCACCCAGGCTGCAGTGTAGTGGTGTGATCTCGGCTCACTGTAACCTCTGCCTCCTGGGTTCAAGCGATCCTTGTGCCTCAGTCTCCCGAGTAGCTGGGATTACAGGTACCTGCCACAATGCACAGCTAATTTTTGTATTTTTAGTAAAGATGGGGTTTTGCCATATTGGCCAGGCTGGTCTCAAACTCCTGACCTCAAGTGATCCACCCACCTCGGCCTCCCAAAGTACTGGGATTACAGGTGTAAGCCACCATGCCCGGCCCAAAACTTCTTTTAGCTCCTTGAATACCCCACTGTCTTTGGAACCTCCAAACTCTTGAGAATGCTGTTTGTTACCTCTGACTGAAACTCTTTTGTCCTCTCTTCTATCTTTTGATCTCTCAATTGTCACCTCTTCCAAAAAACTTTCTCTGGAATCGTAAGTCTGGGTTAGATATGATGCCTCTGTGTATTTTTTGAAAAGAAAAAAAAAAAAATAGAAGAAACAAAGAAACAAACAAAAAGAGCTAGTTCATTTGAATTCATACAGAACTTCGTATGCCAAGGTAAAGACTGAAATTATTTCTCTACTAGCGGTTTTCAATCAGGAGGAGGACCTTTGATGCTTAAGAAAAATGCAAGGCCAGGCGCGGTGGTTCACACCTGTAATCCCAGCACTTTGGGAGGCCAAGGTGGGTGGATCACGAGGTCAGGGAATAGAGACCATCCTGGCTAACATGGTGAAACCCTGTCTCTACTAAAAGTACAAAAAAAAAAAAAAAATTAGCCAGGTGTGGTGACATGCACCTGTAGTCCCAGCTACTTGGGAGGCTGAGGCAGGAGAATGGCTTGAACCCGGGAGGCGGAGGTTGCAGTAAGCTGAGATTGCACCGCTGCACTCCAGCCTGGGTGACAGAGTGAGACTCTGTCTCAAAAAAAAAAAAAAAAAAAAAGAAAGGAAAAATGTAAATATCTGGGTCCCATCCCCAGATACAGGACTAGGCCTGAGGCAAAAAACTTAAGGATACTCCCCAAAACTCAGCAATCAAGATAAATGTTTGGAAGCAACATTTAAAAAAATCAAAATTAATGCAAAAAATTCCATAATAAACAAAATACCAAATTTTTAATAAAGACAGAATGGTAGTTACTGATATTTCCCGTTAAGTTCCAACATGACTTGGTATAACATTTCTTTAAATTTCGATATTTTGTTAATTATGGATTTTGCATTAAATTTTATATTTTAAAATATTACATTAAATTACTATTTATCTTGAGCAATGAAGTTTTGAAGTACCCTTAAATTTTGTGCCTGAAGCAAGTGCCTCCCTTGCCTTACCCTAGCCCTGGTCCTATTCAAGTGTAGCATAAGAATTTACAGTAGTACATTTCCACTTCTCCACTCCCAGCCTTTGTGGTAATGTTGTCATTCATTTTATTTATTTAGTTACTTTTTACATAATTATAAATTCATACTATGCTATCATTATTTTTATTTATACTGGCAATTGTCTTTTAAGGAGATTTTATATATTTACCTCTATAGTTACCACTGGGCTACAGATTCCTTTGTATAGAAACACATTTCTCTCTCATATCATTTTTCTTTTGCCTAAAGTATGCCCTTTAACATTCTTGTAGTGCAGAACTGCAAAGTGTAAATTTTTGCAGCTTTTGTGTGTTAAAAATAAATCTTTATAATATTTTTTGTGCATATAGAATTATGGATTGACAGGATTTTTCCCCCACTCAGTGCTTTAAAGATGTCCCACTGTCTTCTCACATTATTTCTGATGAGAAATGTGCTATAAATCTTGTATTTGTTCTACTATACCTAATATCCTTTTTTACTATGCCTTTATTAAGATTTTTATCCTTATTACTGATTTAAAGCAATGTTTTTATTATGGACCTTGTTATAGTCACCTTCACGATTTTTGCCCATTTTGGGATTATTTAAGATGGGAGAATAAATCTGGTTCCTGTTATTCCATCTTTGCTAGAAACAAAACTTTTTGGGTCATTTAGCCTTGATGTAACTCCTAATACATTTAGACAAGCCTACCATCTTATCATTTGCTTTCTGCTTTTTTTTTTTTTTTTTTTTAGTTTCTTTTTTGTCTCTCAAAGCAAGGAGAGAACATCTTGCTTTCATTTTGATTATTTTTGACTACTCTATTTTTTCCTTCTACTAGTTTGGAAGTTCTGCTTTCCTTTACTATTATTTTAGTGGTTACCTCAGCAACTATCACAAGCAGCCATGGTTTTAAATACTATTTTTATTTGAAATGGTTATGCTTTTCCTTAGCAATGCAATAAATCAAGCATACTTTATCATTATTTAAGCTCTTCTCAACTTACATACCCTTATTTTCCTTTATTTTAATTCTATATATTTATTGACTCCCAAGATATTACTTTTGGTATTCCTCATTTAAGTACATCCACATGCTTGACATTTTTATTGCTTAATTTCTTCATGAATATTTGACTTTCTACTGGTATCATTTTCCTTCTCCTTGAAGAGTAATTTAGGTCTGCAGGTGGAAAATTCTCATGATGTTTTATTTCTGCATTAAAATGTTTCTTATTTTATCTTTATTCTGTGTATTTTCACTGGGCATGAATTATACAATAGCATTTATTTTCTTTCAGCACACAGGAGATAGTATTTTATGCCTTCTAATACTCATTATTGTTTTTAAGAAGTCATCTGAAATCTAGTTATTGCTCCTTTAAAAGCAATCTCTTTTTTTCTGGCAGATTTCAAATTTTTTCTCTGTTCTTTGGTTTTCTGCAATTCCACTATGATGGATTTGGGTTGTGCATTTCATTTATCCAGTTTGAATTTTTGAATATGTAGATGTATGTCTTTAATTAATTTAAGAAAATTTCACCCTTTATCGCTTCAAATATTGCTTTGGTTTCATTCTTATTTTCTTCTCTTTCTTATTTTGGATTTGCAAAAACATGTTTGGTTATTCTCATCATTACCCCTAGGTTTTTATTTTTAATTTTGCATTTTTTTAATCTTGTCCCTCTTGCTTCCTTCTGAATATTTTGCTTTCATCTATCTTCCAGTTCACAAATTCTTTCAGGTGTGTCTAATCTGTTACTAACCATGTCAACTGAGTTGTTAATTTCAGTTATTGTATGCCTTAATTCTAAACTTCTGTTTGGTTCTTTTCTAATCTGCTGCCTATTGCTTTAATGGTTTTAAGTTATCTGTCAACATTTTCACTCTTTAATTTCCTTGAACATCAAAAGCATAGTTTAACATCTGTGCCTGGTAATTCCAGTATCAGGAGCTCTTGAGGGTCTGTTTCTGTTGTTGCTTGTTTCTATTTGTCTTTCTTCAAGTTTTATTGTCCCTTCATGTGACTGGTTATCTTTTATTGTGTGCCAGATACTGTATTTGAAAAATAATTAGGCAACTGATATACTAGCAATCCATAATTTTATTATTCAATTTCAGAATTGAGTTCTTTTTTTTTTTTAATCAGCCAGACCACTTGAAAATGGATTACTGACCTTGTGGGAGATTATTTACTTCTGGTTTATTTTTTCCTTAAGGTCACAATGCAAAGTAAAGCACTTACTAAGACCTCTACCCTTGACAGGCTCTGAACTGCTGTGTTTACTTCCCAACAGTTCAAGGCTGTCTTGTACCAGCCAGAATGTCAGCAGTCTCACTGACATTAGCAAACACCCTCAGGGGAAAAAGAAGTATTAAATGACACTTTCCCTCTCTGAATTTTTATCTTCCCTTGGATTGTGTCCCAATAAATCTGCTCTAACTTATACATCGACCAGTGCCTTCAAGAATACAGCCCACTTCACCCCTTGCTGATTTTCTAATTGTCTTCAGTAAAATGATTGGTCTGAATTTAGGTAATTTTTAAAAATTTAATTTCCTTTTTTTCTCACGAATGAGGTTAAGCATTTTTTCTCTAAGAATCATACACATTTTTCATTTGATTTGTAAGAATATTATCAACAAACATTTCAAACTCATGATTTTTCCTAATCTACTGTCTGGTTTAAAAATTGCCAAAGAAATATTTTGGGGAAACAAAAACTATAAAAAATTATAATATGCTGTGATAACATAAATTGTTTCTATTCAACCAAAAGTATAAAAACGCTTTCTATTCATTGAAAATTAGACTTTCTTTATTGCTACTTCTTTACTAAATAAACATTTTAAAATATTAATTTGAAGGGCAAACTATTGGCTTCTCTGGAGTGATCTGCCCTTGACCTCAGGGGTGAAGCCTGTGCATATGCAGTTTTAAGAAGTTCTACAGATAATTGAGATCCTGGTTAATATGCTGAAGCAGATGTCATTGAATGACTCAGTCGGCTTCCTCAAATATCCTTATGGTCTACCTTATTGCATGCAAAAAGGTAGAAAACTAAAGGTTATGTTTCCCCAACTCCCTTTACATCTTGGGGTCAGTATTTAACCAAATAACTACACCCATACAATATTTGGAAAGGGAAGCGAGGCATAACCTGTGCTTTTCTTTCTGAAGGCTTATTTCCTGTAGTAGCATCATTGGGAGTTCCATTGTCTAATCCTGGCTTTGTGGCTATTGAGTGGTTTTGTGTGGACTATCCATTTGTTGGCATTACATGGGGGCATGGAGCTCAAGTCATGGTGGTGGCTTCCTGAACTTTAGTTCCTAGTTGCTGTTGTGGCTGTGATGTCCTGATTCCCCAGTTTCCTGACTATTGCAAAAATAGCAGCACCTTTGGTGAGCCAGTTTTGCTGTTTTGTGTGTCATTCTTAGAAGCTCAGCCTCAAGTACATACTTTATTATTTTGTAAGCTTTTAGTTACCTGAGGAACTAGATTGGTTACTACTCACTACACCTGAAAACAGGCTTCCTGGATGAGTAAAGTCTCAGAGACTTAAAATGAGATGGGGCATGATCAGAATTATGTTACAGAAACAGAACTCTGGCTTAAAGAGGGCCACCAGAGAGGCAGGGAAGTCAGCTAGAGACAATCAAGCCTAGTCAATTTTACTTACCTGATATTTCTCAAATCTACATTTCCTGTATTGCCAAGGATTAAGACTGCCCCATCTCACCCTGAAACTCTTCCACCAACTCAATAAATCTCTCCTTTCTCCTCTGCCCTATTCCTTGCTTCCTCTGTGCCCTTCATACCATTGCTAGAGGCTCTATGAAATTCAGACAAAATGGTGTTGCTTTATTGCTCAGTGGTCTTCAGTGCTGCTCTATCATCAACAAATGTTCTAGCATTGGGAAGAAATTTCTTAGCTCCTTTTTTTTTTTTTTGTTTTGGCCTTATATCCTACCATTTTTCCTGTGTACCTGGTCTCTAGTCATACCTGAATACAAGGCTTCAGGAAATGTAGAATCTTTTTTTCTGTCTACCTACCTCTGCATGTGCTTGTCCATCTCCCTCTCCTGTCTCTCTTGCAGCTTTTTCACATCTTTAAAGATTCAGCTCAAAGATTATTTCTTCTGTGGAGCCTTCACAAGCAAAGGAGCTCACGCTTTCCTCTGTGTCCTCACAGTATCCTCACTTTCCTCCACGGCAACTGCCATCTCTTCTACAGGAAATAGGTCTTGCTAAATTTTTTGTGCCAGTACAAAATACAGCTGCTGGCACATAATGAATGAACAACATTGCTTGTTGAATGAATAAACAAACTGTTTGCCACACTTGGATTTAAGCCCAGTTCTAGGAGTCTTCCTACCACACCATATTATTTCTCTCCTTACCTCACAAATTCTACTGAAACTAAATTAATTGCTCAATTGTGGAACTATCTATAATTTATACTGCATTATCCATAATTTCTTGGATTGTCTAGTTACTGTTCAAAAAGAGTAATTGCCAATAACTTTATCCATTGCATATTAAATACACACACACACACACACACACACACACACACCCCACACATACATACAATCACAGCTAGTAGCACTGAAGAAGCTACAAACAGCTCAAATGTTCTATGATAAGTATGGGCAAATTATAAAATAGACATTTATATATATTGTTTACTCTACGTTCTAATATTCATTAATTCTTCTAAGGTGCCTAGTACCATCCTCAGATCTGGGGTTGCATTCACACTAATCAGGCAATGCCCTCACTCTCAGACCTCCTATCACAGAGGGGATAGACAGGAACTAACACAGTTGCACAATTACACACCCCAAAAATTGTTAGAAGTGCAAAAAAAGAAAAGCACAGGATGTTATAAAATCAGGGTGACTCTATCTGGTCTAGAAGGTGAGGAAATCTTCCCCAAGAAGTCTGAAGTGAGATAAGTAGGAACAAATAGATACGATGAGGGCAGAGAATTCCACAGAGAGGGAATAGCATGTGCAAAGGCCTTGAGATGGGAACAATAATGAGATATCTTAGGAATGACAGGAGGCCAATGTGGCTGGATATCAGGAAGCTAGGAGTAGAAAGGTATACATGTGGAGAGGCAGATGGGAGGTGGATCGTGTAGAATCATAGAGGCAAAGTTAAGGATTTTGTTCTCTATCCAAAGATCAATGGGAAGCCACTGAAAGACGACTATTCCTTAAATCCATTTTATCCATAGCATTGAAAATCTAAAATTGTGCCTTTCGATGACAGAGTAAACAGAACATCAACGGTCCTAATCACCTCTTCTCCAAGTATTCTGGCAGCACAAATGGATTTTCAATTTAAAGTACTTGAAGTAGGGAGGAAAAGGCTTCTGACTACTATTTCTAGAATGAGCAAGTCCTGCTTTAGAATCTGCCCACAAGAAAATCCTATGGGAGTTCCTTGACAAACATTATTGCCAAGCCGACCCAAATATCATCAACTTTCTTTTTCCCAGCCTCCCCTGTGGCTAGGGGTGAACATGTTAGATAATTATGGCCAACCAGATATAAGTGAAAGTCTTATGAGTGGGAATTACGCTTCCCTGATGAAAAGAGAGATTTGGTGGAAAACTCCTTCCCCTCCATCTTTCTTTGCCTATGGTTCAGATTTAAGCTGTGGAGATACAGCAACCATATTGCAACCCTGAGACCACAGCATGAAGATGAAAGGTCTTCTACTAAGGAAAGAAAAGAAAGAAGAAACCAAAAGATATGAAGAGGCTGGGTCCTTGATGACTTTGTTGGGCAGCGACAGCAACTTTAGGCCTTTCTGGGTTTCTTACAACAAAATTAAACCTCTAATTCTTAAAATGACTTCAGGTTTTCTGGTTTTCATTTTGTTTTGTTTTTACAACTAAACCCATTCCTAACTGATGCAGCAGGGTCTTTAGGAACTTCGGACAAGAGGGAAAAGGATGAGCCTGCTTCTACCAAACTTCCTCTTCTGCAAGAAAACCAGAGTGGAAAGGGAATGGACTGTCAAGTCCATGACTGTGCCAAATGTCATGCCCGGGGTCAGGTTCGAGCCCTAGCTGAGGTCCAAGGGGAGTGGGTGGATGGGCAGATAGCTGAAAGAACACTTGGGGGTGGCGGGGTGCGTAGGCAGGTGAATATGGTTTTATTCAGCAGCTCTGTCAGCAGCAGCTCTCTTACACTGTCTGCACTGTTCCAGCTGCTTGCTTCAGACGTTCCCAGGCACAGCTGCGTGGCCGGCTCTCCCTTCAGGGTCAGCAGCTTAACTCTTTCTCTCCCTGAGCACAAGCCAGTTTCTGGCTCCCCCCGACCATCCATCTGCAAGACAGACAGCTTTGATTTTCTCTCTTTCTCTGAGCGTGAACAAGCCACACAGGAGCGCCTATATAGCATCCGCAGGGCAGTTATACCTTCTTCAAACAATAGTGGCTCTGAGCCTAGTATAAGCTTACAAAAACAGGTTATGTAGCAAGTGGAGTGTGTATCTGCACGCTAAACTCGCTCACCCATGCAGGCTTGGATGTCTGCCTCAGCCTAATTCTTGACCAAAGCACATCCATGTACCTTACATGGACCAAAGGTAGTTAGATTACAAGTGTCAACTCCAGCTTTCTATAAGCGAGAAGGAATAGTGTCATGCGATGTTAACTGCATTTTCTGCAATGTTTACTGTTTAAGAACAAAAGCATGCTGGAACCTTTGGCTTTCTTGGAAATATTATTACTCTGGGTTGCTTCACGTGCCTTTGCCAGGCCTTTGATGGTCCCGTCCTTCATCCTGGGACTCCAATTCTCAAAGTCAAAAAAAGAAACATGAATGCTTGAGAATTTTCAAATGGTTTTTAGACACGTTCTTGAACATGGTTAGTGTTAACTTATGATGTGTCTTATTTATGTGCCTGACGAGACTTTAATAAAGATACTTTAACTGTAAACTTTTCTTAATCGAAAAATCTTTTCATTCTCACCACAAAAGCAGTGCCGAGACTTTAATAAAGATACTTTCTTTAACTATAAACTTTTCTTAATCAAAAAATCTTTTCATTCTCACCACAAAAGCAGTGCATGTTCATTGTAGAAAAAGTAGTCAGAAGACTTTTTCTCTTTATTTCAAGTCCTTTAAATTCAAAATCCATTTGTGCTGCTACAAGATTCTTTCAGAGCAGAGGTGCTAATGACCTTTGATATTCTATTTACTCTCACACCAAGGGAATCTACAGAAAGAACATAAGGGTCTTGATGGGAAAAGTCTGAGTGAGTCACAGCTTGATTGCAGCTAGCTGCCCTGTGCTCAGGGAGATGCAAGGAGGCCAAGCTCACAGCTGATTTTTCTCAAATGGCTTGACTTTAAATTAAACGGGGTTGTGAAGACATCTGACTCCCAGTTTGAGCAGTATCTTTCTGTAGCACTTCCATGGAGGCGAGGATTGGGCTTTCTCATTTACTGCTGCATCCTCTGCACCTAGCATGATGGAAGATGCAGTGAAGATGGGTGCATTCTACACTTACTAAGAGTTGAATTAAACTCTCCTTGGAAATTATAGCCCAATATAAAAATCTCTGCAGATCACACCAAGTCACTGCACTTTGTAATGGGTTCTTTTATTTGGGGGTAAGAAAGGTATGTCTGGAGCTGGGCTTAGTGACTCATGCCTGTAATCCCAGCGCTATGGGAAGCCGAGATGGATGAATCACTTGAGGCCACGAGTTCAAGGCCAGCCTGGCCAACATGGCGAAACCTTGTCTCCACCAAAAAAAAAAAAAAAGTTAGGTTTGGTGGCACACATCTGCAATCCCAGCTACCTGGAAGGCTGAGGCATGAGAATCGCTTGAACCCGGGAGGCGGAGGTTGCAGTGAGCCAAGATCATGCCACTGCACTCCAGCCTGGGCAACAGAGCCAAACTTGGTGAAAGAGAGAGAGACAGAGGGAGAAAGAGAGAGAGAAAGAAAGGAAGGTAGGTGTATCTTGGGATGGGGCAGCCATCTAAGCATCAGCAAGCAGATTTCAACACAAAAGATGGTCAAAAGAGTGTCTCCATCAATAATAGCAGTAATAGCTAATGCTTACAGTACTTATGGTATACAAAGCACTGTTCTAAATATTTTACAAATATTTACCAATTTAGTTCTCATAGCTGCCCCTATTATCTCATCCCTATTCAAGAAATGAGGAGGCCGGGCGTGTGGCTCACGCCTGTAATCCCAGCACTTTGGGAGGCCGAGGCGGGCGGATCACAAGGTCAGGAGATCAAGACCATCCTGGCTAATACAGTGAAACCCCGTCTCTACTAAAAATACAAAAAAAAATTAGCCGGGCGTGGTGGCAGGCACCTGTAGTCCCAGCTACTCAGGAGGCTCAGGCAGGAGAATGGTGTGAACCTGGGAGGCGGAGCTTGCAGTGAGCAAAGATCATGCCACTGCACTCCAGCCTGGGCAAGAGCAAGACTCTGTCTCAAAAAAAAAAAAAAAAAAAAAAAGAAATGAGGAAACCAAGACCCACAATAACTAAGTCACTTTACTCCAGGTCACATCACACACAGCTGGGATGGAATGCACAGCTGGCTCCAGAATCTGTCCATCACTGTGCAAACCTCCTCTTAAAAGGGTACTTAATACTAAAATCTTCCAGCTAAACTACATTCTGCAAGTTGTTTCCAGGAACTGTCCTAGGGTTTATTTCTCCTTTGACTGGGGTCCACAAAGAGCTAAGAATTGCACTTGGCTCTAAGATTCAGCAGCATTGAGTTGCTGAAGCTCAGGAATTCCACCTCATGAGTAAGAGCACTGGGCCTGTTTCGTTCGGTCACACATACCCTGTAGACTGCTACTGTGAGCCAAACCCTCCAGACCTACCTGACATCCAGTTTTGAGGCTCAGCTTGACTTCTCTTGCTGGTAGAGCACTGCATTCAGAGGGATTCAACGCTTGGGTGGCTTAACAACTACAGATGCTGTATTGGAGGGAGTTTTTGGAAGAAGCTTCTAGAAGTCTCTCCACAGCCTGTCCTCTGCCAGAGGGCACAGTAATGGTGTAGCCAAGGGCCCAAATCTGTCAGAGTCCTCATAGGAATAGATGGCACAATCCAAGTAGAATAATCCAGGAAGGGATTATTTATACGGTGACTACGTTACAATAATACCGGTGAGGTGTAGGGGAAGCACGGGGACAGTACAGAAACCCTTCTGCTGTCTCCATTCCCAGAGCTGAGGGAACAAAGAGAACAAGTGGCGGTGGCATCTAGAAGGCAGCTCAGGCTTGTTGGTTGCTTTGAGAGGAGCACTGGCCTTCAATCAGGGATGCAGCCAGCCCCAGGTGAGCTTACAGGAGGAGAATCAGGGGAGGAAGTATCCATCCTCATTCTCCTTTCTCTTTCAGATCTCTTGACAAGAGTCCTCCTTGGCTGGACCCAGAAGGAAGCAAGGGAGATTGAGATTTCTTTGTTATAGTTCATACAATTCAGCTTCAGGGGCAGAGAGCAATGAGGAAAAGGGAAAATGTGGATCTGGAAAAAGAAATGAACAATATCTGGAAGCAGGATCAGCCAGACTGTTAACAGACTGAGGCCTATGCCAACAAGAGAAGGTAATAAAGAGGTCCAAAGCATCAAAACAAACATCATGACAAAATGGCAGCCTTGTCTCCACTCTGTAAGAACTGCAAGCTGAGAGTACTAAGCTAGCCTATGGCTGGGGTCAGTGGGCCATTTTGTTCTCTGGGTATTGCACTAAAGGATGTGTAGAAAATATCTGGAGGTAGAAAAAAAAATCTTTGTTGGGAGAAAGGAACAACCACGCAGATTTGGCAGTTATGATCCCAGAGGCAATGTCAGTATAACCTGTATCCTTCAACCTGGCAGAAGTGCTTGCTGAAGACTGGTAGATGAACAACGTGCACTTTCATCCATCATTATATACAAACTATAGGAAAATTTGAGACCTAAAGAAAAATTGTATCTGAGCCACATCTCTAGCATCTGAATATTAAACAACAAAGCAGTTAAAATAACAGTCAGCAAATAGCATCTAAGTGCCAATTCATCTTGTGTCTGTTTTTGTAAGTAAAGCTTTATTGGAACAGCACCATGGTCATTCACTAATATGGTCTATGGCAGCTTTCCTGCTACAGTGGCAGAGTTCAGTAGTCAGAGACTGAGTGGTCCACAGAACCCAGATTTGTTTACTATCTGGCACTTTACGAATAGAGTTTACCAGCTTATGAATTCGGGTCAGTTTTTATAGATGCAATATGATGTACAGTAACATCATGAGTGGGTTTCAGATGACTGTGAGTCAGTATTTACCGCTAGGCTCAAACTTGGAAAAGGCAACAACTATGTCTGTCTTATTCACAGCTCAATCCCTGGTGCATAGCACAGGCTTGGCACAGAACGGGGGCAGAGCAAATGTATGTTCTGTAAAGGCTTGAATGTTCCTGAGTGCGGAGGATATAGGCATTTAGAGAGGAACTTCCCTTTAAAGAGATGTGAAATAAACCACAGAACTTTATAGCATTTTTCCATAACTGGCTTTGTTTGGGCTTTTATCTTTATCTTCCTCCTTTAGTTTACTTGAAAGTTTAATGTGAAGTGTTTGAGGAAGAGAAGGAAAGTGGCAATTGTCAATTGTACATGGAGTAAATGAGATTTTTCATCTGTCTCTGTTCTCTGATTATGTTTCCCATGTTGCGTCTGGACCGCTGATTTGGTAAACAAGGACTGAGCCTAGCATTGCCCAGAAGGTTTCTCAGTAGTGTTAACAAAAGACCATGTGATCTGTAGAGGAAGAAAAGGACAGCTTTATTTCCTATAAAGGATTACAGTTTGCAGGTTGGGAAATGAAGCCTCCAGCCTAAACCAAAAGCACTCACTTCAGAGAAAAATAAGGGGAAGCTAGGATTTATGCCTGACAGGTTAGCTATAGCTACATATTCAGTGGGTTATAGGAGAATCCATAAATATTTATGAGAGAAACCAAACATATGTGAATAAACATATGTTACATACATCCCATGTTCACTTTGGAGTGGAAATTTCACATTAAAATGAAGTGAAATTTGTCTCTTTATGTCAAAAGGTGAAATGCAGGGCACAAACCCATCTTGCGTGCAGTCTGAGTGGACTGGCCAGCACCAGTCTGTGGTGGGCAGTCATTCATTAAGCAGCAATGTTTTGCAAGACTGGTTAGCTGTCCCACCAAAACCATAATGGGGGCAAGGGAGTTTTTGGCCACAACATAAGGTGGTCTGTTGAGATTGGTGGAGAAATCTTCCAGACATTGTTTTTCAGGAACTGGTTTCTCTTTAATCATAGGAAAGCAAGTCTTCTAGCAGTTAGCAAGGTAGGAGAATATTGACTTCTGACTGACCTCCTGCCTTGCCAAAGCCAGAGAATCTGGTTTAAAGTTTTCTGGGATTTCTTTGTGCCATAAGGACTCTGTTTCATTCTGCCCTGGGGGTTTTAAGACTCTATTTCTACTTCACAGTGGTTCTAAACCCTCAGAAATGACCATACTATTTGTCAGGTCTTTCTCAGCCTTTGCTATAAAAGGAGTGAGACCTCAAAGCCATTCAAGAGATGTAGCTTCTAGGTGAGTGGATTGGGAGAGAAAGTCAAATATTCACCTGAGAAAACACCATCTTCTGAGGCATTCATTCATTCAAAAAATATTTATTAGGTGCTTATTCTGTGCTAAGGAATCTTTTAGGTGTAGGAGATACAATAGTAAACAAAAAGACAAAAATAAAATTCCTGTCCTCATGAACTTATATTCTCACATGTGTGTGTAATAGAGAGGAATCGAGGCAAAATTTTTCCTTAAAATAAGTAAAATGTAGTACATTATAGGGTGTAAGTTCTATGGAGAAAAATAAAGCAAGGAAGGACCCTAGAGGATGCTAGATTGGGAATATGGGACATTTCCGTTAACTCTTCATGGTGGTGGGTAAATGAGCTCATTCCTACTTTAGCATTTGGCATTACAAGAAGAAACATCATCATTGCACTAGAAAAGTATTTGGCTATTTGATCTTCACTTTAGGGAGGAAACTATTGAAATCTCAGCTTTCTGGGAGTTTGAAATTTTTAGCGCGGTTACAGTAACAATTCATTCCCCTACCCTGAACCTCTTGTGTGCATCTTTGACATAACACACTTGTCCAAGTGGAAAGTCACACTTCGGTCCACCAAGAAAAGAAGGACACAGAATACAGAAGTTGGCTGAAGCCAGCCATTTGAATATGGGCTGGCCAAACTCATATAGTAGTTTTCTTATCAGGGTCAGAAATCTCTGCAAGCCAGGGAACTATCCTTCAGGCTCCCTTTACTTCATTAGGCATTTTCCAAACAGAAGGAAGGACCCATGTTTCAGAAATTCTGATCAGAGTATTCGGGTGGTCACATATGAAAGTACTCCTTCATGCCTGCCAACACCCACTCAGCAGTGCTAAACCCTGCAAGAAAGCAGGGGCTTGGGGAGAGGGCTTGAGTTTGAAACATACTGCAAATGCATTGAAAACCATGAAAAAAATATTCTTGACTTAATTGGCTTGGCCAATGAGATTGAATCATTTGCAAAACCACTTTATGAAGCATTGTCCAGAGACTGAGGATACAGCATAAAGATCTAAACACCCCCCAGTCTTCTCCTAAGTAATGACAAGAGTCTTCAGTGTCTGATGAAACAAAACCAAATTCTGTCTCTCAGAAGGTGGGAAGGGAGCCACATGACCTACACTGCACTCCAGAACCCCAGGTGATACGCTGAATGGGAGTGGAGGGGAAATTGTGGAAGAGCTAGAGAAACTTCCATGGATGCTCCTGGGGACACTTTCAGTGAAATTGAGGATATCTGGCTTCCACAGCTCTCTAGGGAGCTGGCTGCAGATTTGATTCCTACAGCCTCTTCCCTGGAGTGGATTGGCCTCTTCTCCACTTCCCTCATTTTTGCTTGGGAGCCAATGAGTTTCCATAGTGTGGAATGGAGCTAGAGTTTCCCAGGCCTGGGACACGGTCCAGAACTCAACAAGAGTAAGTTCAGAATTTCCCGAGCCGCTGTACTCGGGGTTCTTCCAGCTCAGCTGGTCCCACAGAGCAGCCTTCAGAGCCATTCAAGTATGCATCATGTCCCTTCTGTTTTCCTATGGATTTGTTGCCTTTTCCCACACTAGAGGCAGAGAAAAAAAAATCTGTATCCTTAGCTTCTCTCCTTCCTCATTTCTCTTCATTCTCCCTCCAAATTTGAATACAAGTTACCTAAAATTGTTTTTAAGATTTTTAAAGGTATGTAGCAAGAGAATTACTCTGTCAGTCTCTCAGTTTGGATGTGACCTTCTGCCTGAGTTTATCATTTGGGCAATATTTGCCCTGTTTGAGAGCATTAATAATTCCAGCCCTCTTCTTGTACTTATGCCAAGACATGCTGCATTTAAGCAGCACTGAAATTCCTCGTGGCATTTTCTTTCCAATGTTTTAAATATTTGCTTATTTTTTCCCACAGGAAACTTTACAGTTAAATGTGCATTCCTAAATCAATCTTGTTGGTTTCCTCCCCTTCTCTGCCCACTCCCCCCAGTACTTCCCTCTTCAGCAAATCCTTGGGCAGCTCACTGTGGATGATTCTCTTAGTTTGACTGCTCATAGCAATGGGAGACATTCTCTCCTTTGCATTGCATGATTTGATCAATGGCAGTTAGTTTTCTCATTTGCTCAGTAAATCTTAGCTATTGCCTTGTTTAGGACTCTTCTTCACACATAGGAAGCATCTCCAAAAGCCAATCGGACTCCATTATTTTTTAATCTCTCCTAAGTTCAGGCTCATCTTTTTCTCTTGATGACAGCTCAACAGGCCCTCTGTGGGGCTAGCCATGTGATGCAAGCCCCACCACGCTCTCAAATCCAACAACTGCTTGACAGATTTTGTCTCCCAGTTTTACATGAAATATCACAATAAAAGGAAACAGGGACTCAATGAAGATAAAATAGAAGCAGTAGCTAATACCTACAGAAAAAAAAATCCAAATAGCACACTCCAAGGGATCATTTTACAGCCTTTATTCTTTATTTGGGAGAAAATAAGCAGACTAGTCAAAAAATATAACCAACTAATTTATATCTGCCCTACCAGCCATTAGAATAAGCCAGTGAAACATGTCTCTGGTGAAATTCTTAGCTTTACATTTTCATCACAGGCAGTTTTGCAAGCCATAAAATGGTATCAAATATCTGCAGAACAGATCAATGGTACTGCAACAGGGAAGCCCTTTGTCATAAAAGGCCAAAGACTGGGCACCATCCTTGAATCTCGGAAAGATCTGTTACCAATCTTTTTTGGTAGTCACAGGCACTTATGGAACTAGATGGAGATGTTGTAATCAGTAACTCCTCCCTGTAATTGGCTGTGTTTCCATTTAAGATCAGAGTGGAACCCTGAATGAGAAGGTGGGAGATTTAAGTGTTTCAGAAGCACTTTTCATGGCTGGATCTAAATTGAGATTCAACTGAATTCTATGAGTACTTATGGGAAATCTGCTCTGCATACCCCACTGTGCTTAACATGGCCATGTTATTATATGACTCTGGGCGGAGGCATTCATGACCTAGTCCCTAGGAATGGCCT
Organism: Nomascus leucogenys; assembly: GCF_006542625.1. NCBI lineage: Eukaryota > Metazoa > Chordata > Mammalia > Primates > Hylobatidae > Nomascus > Nomascus leucogenys. Next base: position 122,038,307 of record NC_044385.1, on the reverse strand, counting down.
CCTTAGAATTCCTGCACAGTCACATATGATGCCCATCATGTTAGATACCATGGGCCTTTCAAAGTCTGAGGAGGGCTCTCTCTGCCTTCAAACAGCTTTTAGGCTGGCAGGAAGGAAAAGATTGCTACAGAAGCAACTATTATACCCAGCAGAACAAGTTTAGTAGCAAAGTGGAAGTGAGCAACCAAGATCGAACTCTGAGTTAACTCAAAATGTAAGGAATGGGGAAAGGAAGGAGGATAGTGGGGAGAAGAAAAGCTGGGATTATTTTGTGGGAGGCTCCAATGTTTGGTGTTCAATTGGTAAGGCATCAAGAATTATGCTTTTGGAAGATAAAAATGACAAGAAAAAAATGGCACATTTTTCAAGAGTCTGGAAGACAGGTAGAAAGACACTGCAAATAGTCTAGATAAAAGATAAGGGGGCCTGGCTAGTGTGATAACAGTCAAAATGGAAGAAAGGTGATGGACTTGGAAGATGTTTTGACATTTATAAAAATTCATTTCTATTAACCATAAAGTTATAGGTGAGAAAACTTGTAAGAAATAAGGGCAGATTAATCCCAATTTTGAGAATAAGAAACAATAGAGTTAAATATATTAGGTTGAATAATATTAAATTGTCCTTTTTGTAGATAACAAAATAGTTGACTATTGATAATTTCATAAAATTTATACTCACTTTATAATAAGTGCCCTTAAATATACAACCGTAGGAAAAGCATAGCCCCAAACTTAATAACTTTAGAAGAAATAACAATTAACTGTGAACAGAAGAGAGCCAGAAATCATTTATTTAGCAGTGAAACAGGTGAGAGCATGTTTTAAAGAACAGATACAGTTCTTAAGGGATATTGCCCACTAGAGAATCTCTGGTGGCTTTCAGCCTAAGGGAGAAGTTTCAGACAAAAGTGGTTAGGTCTCTGAAAGCCCTGTACTGTTCTGGAATAAAAGAAAGGCATTGTAATTTACTTCCATTTATAACCTCTTATACACCTCCCTTTGGGGCTTTCTTAAGAAGATTTGAGCCAGAGTCATTGGCAAGCAAAGTACCTCTAGTGAACTTTTCCCTGAGTCCATTTCTATCCACACTTCCTTCACCATAATACACACTGAAGGCAGAATCTAGGAATAGAGAAAGCTTAACTGTGTTGTGCTAAACTTAGGCAAACTTTCCATTACAGGAGGATGTTATTAAGTCACCCCGTAAATGTTAATGATTACCTGAGGGTGAACGCTGTGAACCCCAGTCAGAAAGATGCAGGCTATAGAACCTCCATAATTTTTACCTCCAAATTCTGGGCCACATCAATCTGCCTCCAGGCCTTTGTTCCTATTGATCCCCTTTCCTAGAAAGTTCTTTCCCCTCCCTACTTCTTTGCCTCCCATGGAATAACAACTCATCCTTCAAGTCCTGACTCCAAGTTCACTCCAGAAGAACCAAGTCTTCTTCTATGAACACTCAGTTCATCACTTTGTTTTCATTTTTGAGTTTGATGTCTACCAGTCTAATTTTGGTTTTCAATCAGATTTGATCAAGAAAGGTAAGCACAAAAATGTGTTGAGCAGTTAAAAAAAAAAGGAAAATAAATTTCAGATTGTGTGCTGGTAATATGCTGCATTTGTGTCAGTAAAATGTCAAAAAATGCATTGTAAAAGAATGCAAATATTTTCATTTGTGCATAAAAGTATACATGAATTATGTATAATATAAATATGTTTGCATAGGCATAGAAAAAATTTGAAGGGGTAGCCATCCATTTCCCCTAGGATGTTGGGAAGATTAGCTACTTTTACAATATTATTTAATCATTTCTTCACTGCTTAATTTTATTTTTAAAAGAATACTTTTATTAAAATAAATATACATACCCCTCCCACACTGGGTCTTGGAGAACTGTGTTTCATTCAAGATCAGTGTCAAAGGGGATATGTACCAAAGCCCACAACACCCACTCCCAAATGAGAGCTGTCTTCAACATGTTCCTCAGTGATTTCCATTAGAAAGTGTTTGTCATACTACAGGGTGACCTTTCCAAAGCCAAACACAGCCAGGTTAACTAACTCTGAAGGCTACACTCCACAGCCTCCTGCACTGATAATTTGGGGTGAATGAGGCAACCTTTTACTTACTTTTCAGAGTAACAAAAGGGATTGTTGCCCAAGAAAGAAAGGACTGGTAAAAATTGTACAGTAGTACCCCCATCCTCAGGGGGTATGTTCCTAGATCCCCAGTGGATGCCTGAAAGCATAGGTAGTACAGAACCCTGTGTACACTATGTTTTTCCTACACATACATACCTATGGTAAAGTTTAATTTACAAATGAGGCACAGAAAGAGATTAATAGTAATAACTAATAATAACATAGAACAATTACAACAAACCTCAGCCACACTACTCTTGTGCTTTGGGACGATTATGAAGACAAATAAAGGTGACTTGAACACAAGCACTGTGACACTAGGACAATCAATCTGATCATTGAAATGGGCTCCTAACAGGATGGTAGTATAGACAGTGTGGAGATGCTGGACAAAGGGAGGATTCACGTCCTGGGCGGCATGGAGTGAAACTGTGTGAGATTTCATTGTGATACTCAGAATGGCACACTGTTTAAAACAGGGTTCCCCAACCCTGTTAGGAACCAGGCTGCACAACAGGAGATGAGCAGAGGGCGAGTGAGTGAAGCTTCATCTGTATTTACAGCTGCTTCCCATCATGCACATGACCTCCTGAGCTCCGCCTCCTGTGAGATCAGCAGCGGCATTAGATTTTTGGAGGGGCGCGAACCCTATTGTGAACTATGCATGCCAGGGATCTGGGTTTTGTGCTCCTTATGAGAATCTAATGTCTGGTGATCTGTCATTGCCTCCCATCAGCCCCAGATGGGACCACCTAGTTGCAGGAAAACAAGCTCAGGGCTCCCACTGATTCTACGTTATGGTGAGTTGTATAATTATTTCAGTATATATTAGAATGTAATAATAATAGAAATAAAGTACACAATAAATATAATATGCTTGAATCATCCTGAAACCATCCCCAAACCTGGTCCGTGGAAAAATTGTCTTCCACAAAACCTGTCCCTGGTGCCAAAAAGGTTGAGGGTCACTGATTTAAAACATATAAATTGTTTATTTCTGGAATTTTTCATCTAATGTTTTCAGACCACAAACATTTGAGCCTTACATTGGAGTCATTAATCTATCTTCAGTTAATTTTTGTAAATGGTGAAAGGTAGGAGTCCAGTTTAATTCTGTATATGACTAGTCAGTTACCTTGACTGAAGGTACCCGAAGTCCTGGAGAGTGAAACCCAGATAAGAGGGGGACTACTGTAAATGTAATATTTGATGTCATTGTATGAAGCACTAAGCAGCCACTTCCCAGCATAGGATATTCTCATGGCCAAGTAAATGCTTAGGCCTGAGCTTCCCACCATCTCCTCACCACTCTTGCTTCTCCAACATCTTCTCTTCCATTTTCTAGCTACCAATCTTCAACCCTCAACTTCCTATTCCTCTATAATGCTAAACTTTTTATCCTCTCAAAGTAGGTTTTAGATTTACCTTTAATATCCAAAAATGTCAAAACTCATATTAAGGGGAGCCTGCTTAACAAAGGACCCTCTATCCAAGTCTCTTTCTGTAGCAACCAACAAATAATTTGGTGAACCAGCATCACATTTCTTAGGCAGGGCTTCTAATCAGACCAAGCAGAGCCCACTGGAGATTCTATCACTAGAATCAAAGTTAGAAAATTAGAGCTTGGCTATATACGCCTGACATTCCAACTGATAGGACTTCCACATTGGGAGTGAAGTGAAGTAGAAGGAAGGTCTTCCTAGAAAAACAATGAACATTCATCAAGCACTTTCTATGGACTAGCCCCTGGACTAAGGCATCTTTCATGTAGCTTCTCACTTCGTTTTAACAACTCTGTGAGATTATAGTGGAAAAATTTATCCCTGGCTAGGCTTGGTGGCTCACACCTGTGATCTGAGCACTATGGGAGGCCAAGGCGGGAAGATCACTTGAGGCCAGAAGCTCGAGACTGACCTGGGCAACATAATGAGAACCCCATCTCTACAAAAAAATAAAAAGATTAGCCAGGTGGTGCTGGTGCTGACCTGTAGCCCTAGCTACATGGGAGGCTGAGGCAGGAGGATCATTTCTGCCTAGGAGTTCGAGGCTGCAGTGAGTTATAATTCCACCATTGCACTCTAGCCTAGGTGACAGAGTGAGACACTGTCTCTAACAAAAAAAAATTGTCCAGAATATGGTCTGTGTGATGTAATTATAGCCTTCTTAGGAAAAGAAATTAGACTTTTACTGATAATATATTTAAGCAGTTTTCTGATGAGCTATAAATGGGATTAACACTTGCTCTGGGAAATTATCACTAATTCACAGCTGATAAATCAGTGTCAGATTCTAGTGATACTTTCTTTTTTAAAATGTAATTTCAACTTTTATTTTAAATTCAAAGGGTACGTGAGCAGATTTGGTACATAGGTAGACTGTATGATGCTAAGTTTGGGGTAAAATTGATCTCATCACCTGGGTAGTGAGCATAGTACCTAATCATTAGTTTTTTAACCCTTGCCCTCCTCTCTTCACCCTCTAGTAGTCCCCAGTATCTATTATTGCCATCTTTATGTCCAGGTGTACCCAAAATTTAGCTCCCACATACAAGTAAGAACATACAGTACTTGGTTTTCTGATATTGCATTAATTTGCTTAGGATAGTGGCCTCAAGCTGCATCCATGTTGCTGCAAGGGACATGATTTCACTCTTTTTATGGCTGTCTAGTATTCCATGTTGTGCATGTACCATATTTTCTTTATCCAATACACTATTGATGGCAACCTAGGTTGATTCTTTGTCTTTGTTATTGTGAAAAGCACTGCAATGAACATACAAGTGCATGTGGGTTTTTTTTGGGTTTTTTTTGGCAGAATGATTTATGTTCTTTTGGGTATATGCCCAGTAATAGAATTGCTGGGTTGAATGGTAGTTGTTTTTTGTTTGTTTGTTTTTGAGACAGAGTTTCACTCTTGTCACGGAGGCTGGAGTGCAGTGGTGCGATCTCGGCTCACTGCAGCCTCTGCCTCCCAGGTTTAAGTGATTCTCCTGTCTCAGCCTCCCAAGTATCTGGGATTACAGGTGCTCGCCACCACGCCCAGCTAATTTTTGTATTTTTAGTACAGATGGGGTTTCATCATGTTGGCCAGGCTGGTCTAGAACTCCTGACCTCAGGCGATCTGCCTGCCTCGGCCTCCCAAAGTGGGTAGTTCTGTCTTAAGTTCTTTGAGAAATCTCCAAACTACTTTCCACAGTGGCTGAACTAATTTACATGCCCCTCAACGTGTATACATGTTCCCCTTTCTCTGCAGCCTTGCCAGCATTGGTTATATTTTTACTTAAAAAATTATTTATTTATTTAGAGATGGAGTCTCACTCTTTTGCCCACGCTGGAGTGCAATGGTGTGATCTTGGGTCACTGCAACCTCAGCCTTCCAGATTCAAGTGATTCTCCTGCCTCAGCCTCCTGAGTAGCTGGGATTACAAGTGTGTGCCACCACGCCCAGCTAATTTTTGTATTTTTAGTAGAGATAGGGTTTTTTCATTACATTGGCCAGGCTGGTCTTGAACTTCTGGCTTCAAGTGATCTGCCCATCTCAGCATCCCAAAGTGCTGGGATTACAGGAATGAACCACTGCACCCAGCCAGCCACCATGCCCAGCATGACTTTTTAATAATTGCCATTCTGACTGGTATGACTTGGTATCTTATTGTGGTTTCGATTTGCATTTCTCTGATGATTAGTGATGTTGAACATTTTATATGTTTATTGGCCACTTACACATCTTCTTTTGAGAACTGTCTGCTCATATCTTTTGTCCATTTTTTAATGGCAGTTATTTGGTTTTTGCTTGTTGAATTGTTTGAGTCCCTTGGATGGTAGACCCTTGTGGGATGCACAGTTTGTAAATATTTTCTCCCATTCTATAGGTTGATGGTTTACTCGTTTGAATCTGGTTTTGTTTTGTTTTTGTTTTTGTTTTGCTGTGCAGAGGCTCTTTAATTTAATTAGATCCCACTTGTCAATTTTTGGTTTTGTTGTAATTGCTTTTAAGGACTCAGTCATAAATTTCCCAAGCCAATGTCCAAAATAGTGTTTTCTTCCAGAATTCTTACAGTTTTAGGTCTTACATTTGAGTCATTAATCCATCTTGAGTTAATTTTTGCATATGGTGAAAGGTAGGGGTCCAGTTTAATTCTTCTGCATATGGCCAGTCAGCTATCCCAGCACCATTTATTGAATAGAAAGTCCTTTCCCCATTGCTTAGTTTTGTCTACTCTGTTAAAAATCACATGGCTGTAGGTGTGTGCATTTCTTGGTTCTTTATTCTGTTCCATTGGTCTGTGTGTCTCATTTTGTACCCACACCATGCTGTTTTGGTTACTGTAGCCTTATAGTATAGTTTGAAGTCAAGTAATGTGATGCATCTGGCATTGTTCTTTTTGCTTAGGATAGCTTTGACTACTCAGGCTTTTTCGGTTCCATATGAATTTTAGAATAGTTTTTTTTTTCTAATTCTGTGAAAAATAGCATTGGTATTTTGATAGGAAAAATGTTGAATCTGTAGATTGATTTGGGCAGTATGGCTATCTTAACAATATTGTTTCTTCCAATCCACGAGCATGGAATGTTTTTCCATTTGCTTGTGTCATCTGTGATTCCTTTCGGCAGGGTTTTGGTCATACTTGTAGAGATCTTTTACCTCTTTGGTTAGATGTATTCCTATTTTATTTTTTGTGGCTATTGTAAATGGGATTGTTCTACATTTAACTCTTAGCTTAAATGTTATTGGTGTATAGAAATGCTACCTTTTTGTACATTGATTTTATATCTTGAAACATTACTGAAATGGTTTATCAGTTTCAGGAGTCTTTGGTGTTTTCTAGGTATAGAATTATATCATTGGTGAAGAGAGGTAGTTTGACTCCGTCTTTTCCTGTTTAGATTCCTTTTATTTATTTCTATTATCTGATTGTTCTGGCTAGGACTCCCAGTACTATGTTGAATAGGAGTGGTGAGAGTGGGCATCCTTTTCTTGTTCCAATTCTTAAAGACAATGCTTCCAGCTTTTGCCCATTCAGTATGATGTTGAATGTGGGTTAGTCATAGATGCCTCTTATAATTTTGGGGTATGTTTCTTCAGTGCCTAGTTTGTTGAGACTTTTTATCATGAAGGGATTTTGGATTTTATGAAAAGCTTTTTCTGTATCTATTGAGATGATCATATATGGGTTTTGTTTTTAATTCTATTTATGAAGTGAATCACATTTATTGATTTTCCTATGTTGAACCAACCTTGCCTATGAGGAATGGAGCCTATTTGATTGTGGTGAATTAACTTTTTGATGTGCTGCTGGATTCAGTTTGCTAGTACTCCGTTGAGGACTGTTTTGGTCTATGTTCATCAGGAATATTGGCCTGTAGTTTTCTTTTTTTCATAGTGTTTTTGCTAGATTTTAGTATCAGGGTGATACTGTCTGCATAGGCTGAGTTAGAGAGGAGTTTCTTCTTCTCAATTTTTTGGAATTGTTTCAGTAGAACTGGTACCATCTCTTCTTTGCACTTCTGGCAAGTTTGGCTGTGAATCCATCATATCCAGGGCTTTTTTTAATTGATAGGTTTTTATTACTAGTTCAATTTCAGAACTCAATATTGATCCATACAGAGTTTCAATTTCTTCCTGATTTCATCTTGGGAGATTGTGTGTTTCCAGGAATGTATCCATTTCCTCTGGATTTTCTAGTTTGTGTGCATAGAGGTTTTCATAATAGTCTGTGAGGATCTTTTGTATTTCTGTGAGATTGGTTGTAATGTCACCTTTGTCATTTCTGATAGTGCTTATTTGGATCTTCTCTCTTTTTTACTTTGTTAATGTAGCTAGCATTCTATCAATCTTCTTTACAATTTCAGAGAACCAACTTTTGTTTTCATTGACCCTTTGTATGAATTTTTGGTTCTCAATTTCATTCACTTCTGCTCTGACTTATTTCTTTTCTTCTGCTAACTTGGGGTTAGTTTGTTCTTTTTCCAGCTCCTTTAGATGTGATATTAGATCATTAATTTGAGATCCTTCTTTTTGAGGTAGGCATTTAGTGCTATAAACTTTCCTCTGAACACTGCTTTTGCTTCGTCTCACAGATTTTGATATCTTGTGTCTCTGTTTTCATTTACTTCAAAGAATTTTGTGATTTCTGCCTTAATTTTGCTTTTTATCCAAAAGAGCAAGCTGTTTAATTTCCATATAATTGTGTGGTTTTGATAAAGCTTTCAATTGTATTTTGAAATTCCTTAGGTGAGTTTTTCAGTTCCAGAAGCTCTGATTCAATTCTTTTAAAGGTATTTATCTCTTCCTTCAATTCTTGGATTGCTTTAGAAGTTTCTTTGTGTTGATTTTCAACCTTGTGTTGGAACTCATTGGGCTTCCTTGCAACTCATGGTTTGAATTCTTCATATGCCATTTCTGAATTTCCATTTTTGTTAGGAACCAGTGCTGGAGAGCTAGTATAATTTTTTTGTGGTGTCACTACACTCAGATTTTTCATGGTGCCAGAGTTCTTACTCAGGTTCCTTATCATCTGGAGACACTGGTACTTTGAATTTTTGTAATTATTTTTGTGCAGTTAAGATTTTTTTTTCTTTATAATATTATTGTTTTCTTCTTTTTCTCTTTCCCCTTATCCCTAGGGAGTGTGACTGTAGAAAACGTTGGGTAGGGTCTCTTGACTTTGCTTCTATAGCCCTATGCACTTCCATTGGCAGGTTTTATACTGGGCTATGTGGTTTGACCTGCAAGCCTGTAGATGGCACTTATGGGTAAGAGCTGGCTGTGGCCAATCTGGCTGGGTATATACGTGATCCTTATTTACTCGGAGAAGCTCTCTCTTGCCTCAGACAATGGGCTGATCTCTGTAGTGCACAGTGGTCTGACCTCCGTGCTCAGCCCAGGGAAGAAGGGGCCACCACAGGTAGGACCAGACCAGGCAGGCCTGCCTACAAGTCCACCAATGGCAGGCACAAGCACCACCACTGAGGGAATCCAGTGGGCAGCCACCAAGTGCCCAAGGTGTGCCTAGGAGTTTCCCAGTGTGCCTGGGAAGCCTCCTCAGCCCTAAGTTCTCTGTATGAGTTGCGGGTTGGGGCTGTGGCCTAAACTCATAATCCAGGAGCATGGATGTTCCTCATGTCTGGAGATCTGCCTGGGCATGAAGTAGAAAGGGCTCTCTTGCACCCAGATCTCTACAAAGGAAAGACAGGATGGTGCAGGCTGCCAATCTGAGCAAGCAGGTACTTTGAATGCCTCGGTATGGAGCAGAGAGGATATCCCTCTACCGGAATCTCTGCACAGGAATGGTGGGGTGGATCAAGCTTCTGATACAGGTAATTGGATGCTCTGATGCCTGGAGATCTGCCTGGGTGTTAGGCAGAGAGGGTCCTGCTTCATCACAGTCTTTGCACAGGAAGGATGGGACAGCTCAGGATGCTGGTCCAAGTGAATGGGTGCTCTGAATGCCTAAAGAGCTGCCTGGGTTAGAGTGGAAAAGGCCTTGGTGCACCACAATCTATATGCAGGAAGGGTGGAGCAGCTCAGGCTGTCAATCCAGGTAAGCAGGTGCTTTGAAGGCCTGGAGATCTGCCTGGGCATAGAGAAGAGAGGACCCTACTTTACCACAACCTCTGCACAGGAAGCATGGAGTGGCTCAGGCTGCTAATCCAGGTGAACGGATGCTTCAACTACCTAGAAATATGCCTGGGTGTTGAGTTGAGAGGGTCCCCACTATACTAGGATCTATGTTCAGGAAAGGTTGGTGGCTTATGCTGCTGAATCAGGTTGGTGGGTACTCTGAATGCCTGGTGCATTTGCATTGCTATGAAGGAATACCTGAGGCGGAGTAATTTCTAAAGAAAAGAGGTGTATTTTGGCTCACAATTCTATAGGCTGTACAAGAAGCATAGTGCCAGCATCTGCTCCCAGTGAGGGCTCAGGAAGCTTCCAATTATGATGGAAGGCAAATGGGGAGCTGGTATATCACACAGTGAGAGAGGGAGTGACGGAGAGGGATAGGAAGTGCCACACTCTTTTAAACAACCAGATCTTGCATGAACTCAGATTGAGAACTCACTCACTAATGCAAGGAGGGGGCCAAGTTACTCATGAGGGCTCCACTCCCATGATCCAAACACTTTACACCAGGCCCCAGTCCAACACTGGAAATTACATTTTAACATGAGTTTTGGGGGGGACAAACATCTAAACCATATTATCTGGAGATCTGCCTAGGCGTGAAGCAGAAAAGGCCCCCCTGCACCAGGATCTCTGCACAGGAAGGGTGAGGTGACTCAGGCTGCTTGTCCACGCAAGTGGATACTCTCGGAATGCCTGGAGTTCTGCCTGGGAAGGGAGCATGGTGCATGCTGCACCATGATCTAGGGGAGCAGGCTGAGGCACCCAACAATGATACACTCAGACCAGTTCCAGGTCACCAAGCTGGTCCTGACTGCAAGTCTCATCACCCAGGAGAAACTGCAGCTGTAGCAGTTCTCTGGCTGCCCCAGGCCTGTGACAGGGAAGAGCACAATTCCAGTACTTACTGCTGAGGCACTTTCCACCATTCTGGCTATGGAGGCCCCTACCCTACTCCAGAGCAGATGCTCCTATCTCTGGCCCAAGACTAAAATGGCTGTGTGGCTACACTGCCAGGTCACCAAAGAATGACTGATTTTGTGTGTGCCTGGATTAAAAATAGCATGCTGCTCCTGGTCTTGAGTCTGAGAAAATGCCTGCAGCTTTTCCTGGTGTCTGGCCCTCTCAGCATCTCCAAGCCACTTTCCAAGTTAGCTTCAGTGCTTCAGAGAAAGAAAGTGCTCGTCCCCCGGCCTGGGTCACTCACATCCCCAGTGGAGAGGTGAGTCACAGAAGGAGGTTTCCTGCCACTCTTAAACACAGGGGCTTCATCGCTTTTATCAGCCAGGTGCCATCTTGGGGGCTATTTGCCTGCATTCTCATCCCCAGAATCTGGGATGTCATTCATGACTTGGGTGGACTCCTGTTTTTCTTCTTGAATTAAAGCTCAGAGTTGATCTTTATGCACTGTTCTGCTATTTCCAAGTGGCTGAGGTGTGCTAAAAACTCTAGTGACTTATTCTAACGACTTATTTTTCTTAAAAGAATCAGTCAAACAGTAGTTGTCTCTACATTGTCTACTCCTGTAAAATGTCTCTATCAAAAGTGAACCCTGCTTGGCCTATAAGAGGATGTTTTTCTCCTTGCGAGATTTCCATAGAATTTGGACACATGCTCATGACCAAATTGCCTGAATATTCTTTTAACTAAGTAGAGATGACTGTTTTCCCATGTGACATCTAATGAGTAGCAACAGAGCCACAGCATGAAGGTAGATTTGTCTGACTCCAAAATCTGGGCCTCTAAGTATTCTAATTGGCCTCTCACTTCATTCCATTCTCATCCCACAAAGTTTGAGACTGACAATCCCACTTGTCCAATAAAACTGTTCTCTGTAAGTTCTATCAGTCAGGACATTGGGCACACCCTAACTTTCCAATTTTGACTATGGTGATAGAAGCTTCAAATGGAGAGAAAAAGCTGGGTCCACAGCCTAACTTTTGTGTCTCTGTAGATTATTTTTTACCTGAGGGCTCTCCTTCACCTCGCTACCTATCCCTGCTGCCACCCACAGGCCTCAGAGAGGAAATTGCAACCTTTCATGTCCTGGGTTCAATGGCAACTGAGAGTCTTATGCCCTTATTCCAGCTGAGAGCTGCCTTGACACTTACACCGGATTTTACTCAGGGCTTCGGAGAAGAGAAACAGGGAGCAAGATGCCGGTGGATGACATGCTGTGCAAGTTACAGGAGCTCACAGTTTAAAGTCCTCAATAAATGGACTACCGAGTCAGGTCTCCTGCAGGCCCTCGACAGAAATCATCTTAACCTGACACCCAGGAGGGTCCTCAGGTATGTCTAGACTCCTTAAATTCTAAAGCCCCAGAGGATGAAGCCAAAAGATTTTGGTTACCTGCCTAAGTATCATCTTAGGAATTTCCAATCACCTTCCATAGGAACACATTGTGCTATATCCCAGAAATACCAGAAGGTATCCTAAAACACATTTCTCTCCCATAGAAAAATGTCTAATCACTGAATATCCATTCATTCATTCAGGAAACCCACCTGTGCCCTCTTGCCTGCCTTTGATATGGCTGGTCTTCTTTCTAAAAGGCTCATCTTCCCCTCTACTTTCTCTGGATGACTCACTCTCATCCTTTATGTCTCAGCTTTAATATTCCTTCTCCAAGAAGCATTCCCAGATACATACCCCGTAATGCCTTGCTCTTCAGCCACTATACATCTTATTCCTCTTTATTTTAATCACCTCTATTTTTGTCACCAGACTCATACACAAGCCCCATGAGTTGAAGAATTGGGCCTACTTCTTCAACACTGTATTTCCAGTTCTTGGCTTAAATAAAGTGTTAGTACATATTTGATGAATAAATGCATCATGTAGCATAATGCATTGCACATGGCTCTTGATACATGTTGGTTGGATTAAACAAAGTACTCAAATTCGGTTTTTTTCTCTTTGGCATTTTTGATGTCTTCAGGTAGAATGAGCTTCAAATACTCTATCACATAATTGATTCAAGTTAGTTTCCTCTTTTTTGCCCTGGAAGGAGTTTGGATTATACTGATTTCCTTCCTCTACTCTGCTTATGCACCATGTTTCCGTGAGATGATTTAGTTACACTAAATCAGGGTAGCCATTTAGCCAATGGAACAGTAGAGCATATAAGGCCCTACATATTATTTCTGACTCTGCTCACTACCTTCAGCAACTCATTCAGTGGTCTTCTGCGTCTGTCCATGAATTAAGATGTTCAATGACCAGCAATTCTTAGAAATTCTTGGGTGCAACTCTTCCCCAATTCTCAATCACATATAATATTCTCACTTCAATCATTATTGGTGTACTTGAGGAGAGAAACCCAACCTTATTAAAATGTCTCTTTGAGTGTTGTTGACTGTAAATTTAACATCAGACCACCCGCACTCATCCACACTTAGGTAAAAAGTACTCCTGCCAAGCCAAAGATCAATTCAAAGCAAACTCTTAATAATGGGAAATGTTGAAATTATAAATTTCCCTGCATATGGCTCAAGTTATGATCAGCTTAGCTTTTGAAGTGAACTCCAACTTCCAGTGAGATAGCAGCTGGTGGCACTTCTTTTGGGTTCAGGGAGAAGTCGAATCAGACTATTTATCACCTTTTACAGAATGCTATTAAGCCAGAGTGAGATGTGGGAAGGATCTGTGGATGACCTACTATACGCAATTCTACTCTTCTCTATGTCTTTGATTACCCCTTATATTGAAAAAGAAATACATGAAGGTGATTTTCATCTCTTTATATTTGTTCCTTATATTTCTAATCTACTAATATTAAAGGATATATTAAATGTGGTTTTAACAAAGCAAGAGATTCTTTACCTATAGGAATACATTCCAATGGGTTTCTTTTATGGGAAAATAAAACCAGAAACTTTGTATGGGAAAATAAAACCATAACCCTTGTATAGAGGAATTTCAGAATGATGAATCCGATGACAAGAACAGTTCTGGACAAACACATACCAGGAAACCTCTGTGAGGGAAGACAGTCCTTGTCAACTTGGGAGTGCTTTAACATCACACTTGTAGCCTTGAAGTTATTGAAGCTATGTGTAGCTCACTCTGACAAACTGATCAGAGTGAGCGATAGATATGCCTTTGCCCGTATTCTAAGCAGGTAGTGGCTTTTGTCATTAAAAGAAATTTTATATCCTCCTCCCAGGAACTCAGTGCAGGATGCTGATCCCAGAGATAGCGCAGCTGGCAGAGAGAACATACGCAAGACCTCAGCTCACATTAAAGAGAAACTTGCAAAATCGAGGAAAGAATCAAATATTATCCCTTTGACTAATATGTAAAAAAGCATCAGTGCTTTGCAGAGTGTAGAGAAAGGAAGCAAAGACTCCATAATGACTATATTCAGTGTGGACTGTGTTTTGCATAGGCTATGACTGAAGATCATCTAGAGATAGTCACAGTGTTTTAAAAGTCCTATCCTCGTGCAGAATGGCATGAGACAAGATGTCATGGGACTCATGGAAGAGAATCAGTGGAACTTGAATGATGCAACAGGAAAAGAGATCCAAGCTATACCGGAATAAAGACTCTTTCTCAAAACACATTGATTAAGGGGTCTGCCTAGATTCTTTGCAAGAACTGAAATTTTGTATAAGAATCCCACTACATATAACTTTCAAAGATGTATGCTTTTTTGTTTGTTTTTTGAGACGGAGTCTCACTCTGTTGCCCAGGCTGGAGTGCAGTGGTGCGATCTCTGCTCACCGCAAGCTCCACCTCCCGAGTTCGTGCCATTCTCCTGCCTCAGCCTCCTGAGGAGCTGGGACTACAGGCACCCGCCACCACGCCCAGCTAATTTTTTTTGTATTTTTAGTAGAGACAGGGTTTCACCATGTTCGCCAGGATGGTCTCGATCTCTTGACCTTGTGATCCACCCGCCTTGGCTTCCCAGAGTGCTGGGATTACAGGCATGAGCCACCACACCCGGCCTTGAAGATGAATGTTTTTAAATGTATGTGTGAGTGTATACACATATACATGAATATATGAATATACACATATATACATATATATATGAATGTATACATATATATACATATATATACGAATGTATATATGTGTGTCAGGTCATTCTTGCGTTGCTATAAATACCTGAGGCTGGGTAATTTATAAAGAAAAGAGGTTTAATTGGCTCACAGTTCTGCAGGTTTTACAGGAAGCATGGTGCTGACATCTGCTTGGGTTCTGGGGAGGCCCCAGGAAGCTCACAATCATGGTGGAAGGTGAAGGGGGAGCAGGCACATCACATTGCCAGAGCAGGAGCCAGAGAGAGAGTAGAAGGGAGAGGTGCCACTAACTTAACCAGATCTCGCAAGAGCTCACTCATTATCACAAGGACAGCAACAAGCCATGAGGGATCTGCCTCCATGACCCAAACACCTCCCACCAGGCCCCACCTCCAACACTGAGGATTACATTTCAACATGAGATTTGGGCCAAGACAAATATCAAAACTGTATCAATATATCAATACATGTGTGTATGCATGCCTTGTTAAATATAAAGTAATTCTCATTTCAACTGTTCTAAAATTACTCCAATATATTTATGAAGTATTGAGTTATAAAATTTCTCAATGTGAGTTATAAAATTTCTCAATGTGTTATATACAGGCTTTGAGCAGGGTGGCTCCTACCTGCTTCTTACACTCAGGATTTTAGAACCCAGAGTGGGTTAAAGAGATAAGTGGCCTCCCTTTCATAGTCCTATAAGGATAGAGTTTTATTTTATTTGGATTGACAGCGTATTTCATGTATAGTGTGCACTGTGTATGAATTTTTTTACTTTAAATCTATGTCAACTAAGATTCAGCAGCTGTTTGCCTTCCTTCCAAAAAGAAATATTCTGAAGCCCTTAACCTTTTCACCCCAGCAGTGTGTTGAATTGTGTCCCTCCAAAAGATGTGTCTGTGAAAGTCCTAACCCCTGGTACTTAGAGTAACCTCATTTGAAAATAGGGTCTTTATATTTGGAATCAATTTAAAGTGAGGCCATACTGGATTAGGGTGGACCCTAAACCCAAAGACAGAGAGTCCCCACCACCAAGAAGGCTCTCACCAGGTGTGTCCCCACTTGACCTTGGGCTTCCCAGCCTCCATAACTATAAGAAATGAATTGTTTTTCTTTTAAATTAACCATTTTAGGTACACCATTATTTGCAACAGAAAACAAATTAAAACATGCTTTTTCACATTGAAGCACAGTGTGTAGGGTAATATCTGTATCATGCCTTTCAACGTCTGTCTTATGCCCTTCAAGGCGCTCCCCATGGACAAAGTTGTTGTCTTGGACAAAAACAGAAACAGGACAGAAAAATATGCCTTATATCTGAGAAGAAAATATAACTTGGGCACACAGAAAAGGTTTATTCTCCATTGGCACTAGAACTTTGTCCTCTGGTGCAAGGAAAAACTGGGAGGAATATAGATCTGTGCTTTCCAATGGAACTTTCTGCATTTATAATCTGCACCACACAGTACAAGACCCATGAGTCACATGCAGCTACTGAGCACTTGAAATGAGGTTAGAGTGATATACAAACTGAATTTTGAATTTAATAATTTAAACTTAGACTATGAAGACCCAGAATCTAAACAACGTGGTAAGAAGAGACTAGAAGTAGGAAAAACAAATAGAGAACTTAAAAGGAAAAAAATCTATTTAAGTCAAACCCAGCAAAAACTAACAGAAAATAATTGTTTAGGTGGACTAACCAATAAAATTATACAGATAATTCTTTCTACACTTTTTATGATCATGTTTATCTAACATAAAGTACCTAGAAGAACAATAATTGTGCTAAATTAGTAATAATGTTAAAAAGAATTTCTGGAATAATTAATCAAATCGGCCAAAATAGATAATCTTGTACATCCAATGGCCACAGTCTTACTGGACTAGATAGATAGAAATCATCATTCTTATGCACAAAAAAATAGACAATTTAATAAAGTGAGGGTATAAGATGAAAATTCAGTAGAAGAAAAAGAAGTAAAAAGCTCCAAGAAAGACTAAAGGAATCATTCACTTTTTAATAGCAATAGCAAAAAAGGGACAGGAAAGAAGAAAGAGAAAAGAATAGAAGTTGGGGGAGCAAGGCTGGAAAGGAGAAAAGGATGAAAGAAGAGCGAGGAAGAGAAGCAAAAGAAGCAAACTCTCATCCATAAATTCAAAAGCTGTTGGCATTTGGAGGCAACATTTGGGAAGTTCCTAAAAGTTGAAGCGGTGTTACTACTTTTGAAAAGAAAACCCCAAGACAGATGGCATGAGGAAATGTCATATGGAGACATCTGAATAGAAAGATGCCAGTTCTTACAGACCAGCTAGAATCTGGAAGTCCTCACCATCTGATATACTTTACAACCAGATTTAGGATCCAGTTGAGAAACTCACGACGGCATACAGGTCACTTGCAATGCTCCCTAAGCTCTCCATCAAAATCAGGAATCCACTTCTGTGAAAACTTGGAGACAATAAATCATTGAATCTTGCCAAATGTATTCTACTAACATTGCTAAAAGAATTATACTGACATCTGTTTTCTTGGGAGTTTGTAATACTGCCTGTGTCTATAGCAGAAAGGAAATGAAATCAGTAAGCTCCCTCAATAGGGGGGTGGTGAAAATACCCCATATTTTGGAAAGATCTTTGGAAAGATCTTTGGAAGATCAAAAGTCTTTGGAAGACCAAAGACTGCAGGAAACCTGTAACAAATCTAGTCCCTCTTGTGTATTGAGAAATGATTTTAAATTGTGTCAAATTTTATTGCATTTTTTTTACAAATTTCAATCTATATAGAAGTTAATTTTTGCATTTGTGATAATTTATGACGCAAAAAAACACTTGTTTTTTTAGAATGACATAGTGAAAGGCACATTTCATTTGAATGCGTAGTGTACCATTCTAAAATATCCAAATTTCTTTACAAAGTGCTTGAGCAGTCACATACACATACAGTAATAGCAAAATATATTTACAGTCTATAAAGCTTAAAATTTTAAATCTGACTAAAATACATATTTTAAACTACAAAAAATTAGTGCCTTCTTCAGCTTAATTGTGTAAATAGACCCTGCCTTCTAATTTTTTTAGTGATTTGACTTCAATTAAAAAAAATTCTGTACACTGTGTAGTTACAAAATGCTGTCAGTTTTTAATGCTAAAAGCCTATTTTAGACATTACTTTCTTTGCTATTTGAGAACCGAAAAAGTGAGCAGACTGTACCTCAAAAGTATTTAGTGTTTTATTTTAATGTTGTATTAACACTGTTTAAATTAAAGCCAGACAATTAAGCCAAATTCCTCTATTGTCCTTTGCCAAGGAAATTAACTGGCATTTTAAAATAAGTGTAAACCACATATTGTTCCCCCTTTCTATAAGATTTTCTCCCAAAGGATCTTGGGTAATAAACAATTTGGAAGGTAATATAAATGATCTCTGAACAATTTTAATTGTTCTCAGAGTAAAATGAAACAATGCTAAAACATCCCAGCAAATATTTATAAATGTTTTTAGCTCAACTCTCCATAAATCAGTGTGCTTTTTCATGTTTCTCATAAGATTTACACCTGAACAATTTTTAAGAGATGAGCTCACTGTGATTAAATAGTTAATTCAGTATGGTTACTTAACAGCTTGCTATTCCTGAGGTATAATGACCCTAACATGCTAAGCACAGGATCAAAGATGCTATCACTAAACTAAGAAAAAACAATAAAGTCATAGATTAGGAGAAAAAAATATAAAATCAAACCAAACCAAAACAAACAAAAAACTACAGGCAAGTGGAAAGTCATGGTTTGCAAAAAGACAACCCTAGAAGAGTATAAAAAGCCACAGATGGATCCTCTGAATAGTTGTATAAAATATTTCATCAAATTATTTTTGAGACTTTCGAGGTACAGCTTTAGTGTTATAATGCATTTTTTTATAAAATAGACTGTTTTATCAAAAATATTTATACATTCTGTTACAATATATTGCTTTTGCCCTCAATAACTGCCAATATAAAATCTGGATCCAGTGGCCTAAAATGTACAAATGCACTTAGTGTAAATGCTGGAGTTTGAGGTGTCTGCTTGGCCACTGTACAAAAGTGATGAAGTGGTAAAATTAAATAATAAGCCTACAACATAGAAAACATTAAAACTTGCACATATACATGTTCACAGCATCTATACAATGATAATCCCTATGGTTTAACCAAGTTATAGTTCCCTTCCACAGCAGACACAAAACCAAGGTGAACTAGGTTGGCAGATGTAGAGTGAATATCAAAAAAGGGGTAATTGGTTCACTGATTCTGGAAGATATGACTGAACATACTGAGCATCTAGACTTTGGGAATGCATACAGGTAACAATATCTTGGTTCAGCTGATTAAAAGTCCTCATTCTTAACATCTTAAGTAAATGCTGATCTTGTTTGTTTCAGCACTGTTTAATAAACAAAAAAAATTGTTTGGCAAGCAGCCCTGTTGGAAAGCTATAAGCCTCTATTACATGGTTGATAAAAAAGGCAATATAAAGTTTTCTAATAAATATAGAACATTTATAAAATAAGACATCAATTCATTGTTTTTTTTTTTAAATCAAGCCCCAAACTGTATACAAACTGCCATGTTTTTTGATATTACAGTAATGTCTTTTTTTAAAAAAAGGAGCATTTGCCTTATTCAAACAGAATCGTACTTTGTGTGAACAATAATAGCATTCCAAGCCCTTTTTTTCTTTTTGTAAAACATAGTTAAGTGATTAATTTTCCTTCCACTTAAGGCAGGCATATGGCAAACCTAGGGACTATAAAAAAGTGGTTTTTTTCTTTCTTTTTTAAAATAGACTATTGATCCAAAGTATTTGTGATGGATTTTCATGGCCGATGTTCACTCAACTTAAACTCCATGAAACTGTTCCCGGTGCTCATATTTACGCTGAAGTACAATGAGAAGCCACTTTTGAAGAAGTATTAGAATGGTACTTTTAAACAAATCTTCACGTGTTTCAATTAAAAGCAAAACAAAACAAAACTCAGAAGCTATTAGTGGCACAGGGAGCAAATGAAGGGTTGCTATTTTTAAGAGGTCTTCTTGTGAGTCAGTCAGCTTGGTTTCGCAGTGTCAAGCAACTTAACACCAATCAGCAGTGTAGTCAAAATCTCTGAACATTTCCTGCTCCTCTTCCGAAAGTATCCTTCGTTCTCGAGGTGGAGTCAGAATAGGTGCTTCTGAGGTAAATTCATCATCGAAATGACTAACATCTTCTCGTCCTCTTATGGTAGGTATAAATGGTGGCTTTACTTTTTTGTCCATCAGAGCGCTCCAATCAATTAGCCAGAAAAATGGGTGCTCTTTTACATCCTCTGCATCTTTCTCAGTAGCCCCAAGGCGCTGCTCAGGATTTCTTCTTAACAGACTTCTCATTATAGAAATGGCTACTGTAGATAAGAACCTTGGATACCTTACTTCACCATTTACAATATTGTCATAAACTTTCTCTTCAACCACACCAAAAAAGGGAGAGTCACCAACAAGCATTTCATATATAAGCATGCCAAGGGCCCACCAATCTACAGCCCTTGTATAAGAAGTTTCTGTTAATACTTCTGGGGCAAGATATAGAGGAGTGCCACAGAATGTGCTTGTTCTATCTCCATATCCCATTCCTTCTTTGCAAAGACCAAAATCAGCAATTTTCACAAAGCCCTCTGTATCTAGCAATAAGTTTTCCAATTTCAAATCTCTATGAACAATTTTGTGTTCATGTAAATACTGCAACCCAAGAACTACACAAGCAGCATAAAATACAGCTCTTGGTTGAGAAAAGACATCAGTACAAACGTGCATCGTTAGGTCCCCACCAGCAGCATATTCCATTACAAAGCAAACATGCTCTTTGGTTTGGAAACATGCAAAAAGGTTCATCAAAAAGGGATGCCTTACACTATTCACAGTTTCGAAAATTCTTTTTTCACGCATCAGGATGTCTACTTCATCTCGAGCCACAATATCTCCTTTCTTTAAGGCTTTTATAGCAAACATCTCATTTGTGTGTTTATATTCAGCTAAAAGCACCTTTCCAAATTGTCCTCTTCCCAAGACAGCATAACACCTGAAATCTTGTAGATTAATCTGAAACCTTTGCTGAGATCTATCCTCAAGTTCTTGAATACCACTATATTCTAGGCCTGACTGAGGAGTATCAGGCTTGTATTCAGATTGAGATTTTGGAAGTATATTATTTCTGTCATTCTCAATATCAAAAGCAGTCTCTGAATCCTGTCCTGGTGTATCCAAAACTCTTAATTCAGAAGATTCATCTATTTCTCCAAGGGAAGAAGCTCGTGGTGGGGCTGGAGGAGGTTCAGGCTCAAGATCAAAGTCCAGTTTCACTGCTGTAGAATCACTAGCTGGAGGTGTTAGTTCAGGGATGTCATCAACCACTGGCACTGTAGTAGGCACAGGAGCTTGAGGGCTGAAGGTGCCAGAATGATTTACTGTAGGAATAGCTCTTCTTACTAGCCTTCTCCAAATGGCAATAATAATATTCATTTGAGGAACTCTGAGAAATCTTTTGCCTTGTTGCTTTGAAAAAATTTTCTTTTGTTTTTGAAGTTTTGGTCTTCTTTCAATAACTGGATTAAAAAAGGTAACCTCTGCAAATAAAGTACCCTGTGGTTCCAAATAGAGACACATGCCATGCTGTTGGTTGTCTAAAAAATCTTCTAACCTCAGAAATTTTACAGCACAGAGAGACCGCCAATCACGCCAATAAACTGAAATTTCCAGTTCATGTGACCTGTCCAGTTCCAGTGTAAACTTCTGGTCCCATGACTGATTGGAAATAGGTTTCCAGCTAGTTTGGCCAACCACAGTATTATCGAGCTTCAAAACAGCACAGACATCATTGGACAAGTCATCGGTTTTTAGAAGATTTCCACTACTTCTGCTTTTACTTTTACTCGTTTTGCTCATGAAACATGATCTGGTTTCACTTGGACTCCAACCAGGCAGTGCAACTGATGTTGCTTTTGACCGTCCAGGGACATTCTCTAGGATATCTTGGCAGCCGATAAGACGCACTTCCAAAGTCCCTGTTAATGCTGCTGGTTTGGATGGTGTACTATATTGATTTTGTGTAGATATCATACTTTGACCTGGACTTAGTGTTGGTGATGCGGCAACAAGTGAAAGTTCTTCAATAATACTACTGCTTTTGGGATGATTCTTGGGGAGTTCATTTAATCTTTGCTCTAATGAATAATTTAAAAGGTCCAACTTCTGACTTGATTCATTAAATCTTGCTTGAGCTTCTGAAAGTGCTTTTCTGTCTGTTACTTTTCCTGAGCCAAGTAATTTCATTACATTCTTTGCACCTTCTGCTATTGCAAACTGTATCCTAAAATGATGCCTTAATTCTTCTATCCGAAGTTCAAGAGGACTTATCACAGGTTTTGTATTATCAAAAGCCAATTCATTAGTCTGGACTGCCTGAAGAATCTGCATTGGTATGACTTCTATTTTTGTCTTGCTGTCCTGGAGCAGTTGCTGAGCTATACCATGGAGTTTCTGATCCTTTGAAGATCCATTTGAATACATCTGTATCATATTCTCTGCATCTTGTTTTACTTTAAGTTCTATATCCAACTGTTTTTGTAGCACCTTCAATCTATTGTTGCTAGTAGAACAATGAGGGTCACTATTTGGAGTACCTGGAGTCACTGGGCAATCTGTAATATCTTCTGGATCTGATACAACAATATGTGCATTTAATTCCTGCAGCTTGTGATATAGTTCTTCTAATTTTTTATTTGATTTTTTCAAAATGTTGTCTACATAAGCCAAACTTTTTTTATCTGTTGTGACTTTCCTCAGATTTTCAGCTCCCTCTTTGATTTTCAGTTCTTTCCTTATTTCTCTCTTAATTCGATCCTTGATATCATCCAATTTCTGCTGCACCATTGTATCTGAAAAGTCTAATTTTTGAACAGCACTCACATTCTCAGAAAATGGAAGACTTCGGGAATCCCCCTGCAGTTCCCTGAGCAGAATCTCCCCCCGTTGGGGGTTGGACGCCATCGCGCTCTGGTATGGACTCCGCACCTGGACACAGCCGCCGCTGGCAAAGGGAGCCTTCAATCTATTGTTGCTAGGAGAACAACGAGGGTCACTATTTGGAATATCTGGAGTCCTTGGGCAATCCGTAATATCTTCTGGATCTGATACAACAATATGTGCATTTAATTCCTGCAGCTTGTGATGTAGTTCTTCTAATTTTTTATTTGACTTTTTCAAAATGTTGTCTACATAAGCCAAACTTTTTTTATCTCTTTTGACTTTCCTCAGATTTTCTGCTCCGTCTTTGATTTTCAGTTCTTTCCTTATTTCTCTCTTAATTCGATCCTTGATATCATCCAATTTCTGCTGCACCATTGTATCTGAAAAGTCTAATTTTTGAACAGCACTCACATTCTCAGAAAACGGAAGACTTCGGGAATCCCCCTGCAGTTCCCTGAGCAGACTCTCCCCCCGTTGGGGGTTGGACGCCATTGCGCTGTTATGGACTCCGCACATGGACGCGGCCGTGGCGGCCATGGCGAAGGGAGAAGGTGGGACGGAGCTCGGAGTGGGGGTGAGGAGAGGGGAGAGAAAGAAAAAAAAAAAACTAGGGATTCATGGAGGCGCAGCCCCTGCGGGAGGCGCGGCTTATTCCGTCTGGTTCATCCAGAGAGGCGGGGAATGAGGGCACTCCTAGCGGGCTTCCTCTCACTGCCTGCCGGCCGCCACCACCGCCCACACTGGAATGTTGGTCTAGTTGCTCTGGGTGACACCAGAATCCACCTCAAGTTTCTATGTTCTGAGCACTGCGGCCACCTATTGCATTTTTTTAAAAACTTGGAGTCAATGACATGGATGACCAGTTAATCAAGGCTGCCCACTTGGATGCCTTTTTTCATGTCTCTGAAAATTCAGAGAATTCATCGAACATTCACTAAGCATCTAGAGCCAGGAATGGTGTGGACACTTATTAAATTATTGCTGAATAAAATAGTAAACCACACTTACTTAGAGGCTGGTCTTGCAGATATTACAGAAACACTTGTCAATCATAAAACAAGATGCATGTGTTCTTATAACCTGCTGACCAGTTTATCAAAGTTCTCCTCAGAGTCTTCCTTAGGTAATTGCCCTCTATTCAGCTGGTTTCCCTAGCAACAGCTGACATCTTGAGAAAGGCAGCTGTGGCTCTGCCTCAGCTCCATCCATTGCTCACTCTAGTGCGTTTTTGTAATTTTCCGTAGCAGCAGCACCTATGTTCATGTTGTATTATCTTCTCATTGTTCTTGTGAATTTTTAAAAAGTAAGGGTGGGTTATATATACAGTTTGACTCATTTCCATTAAAAACAATTAAAATGATTGATAAAATGAAAACAAACAAAAAATTCACCATCATAAATATGTCTCCAAGCTGGCAAGAAAGTAAGGAATCCTCAGATTAAAAACTGAATCGAGACAGGCACCCAGAAACAAAAGCAGAGACAACTTTTGCATTGAGGATATTTGCCATGAATTTGAGCCTGGGTGCGCAAGGTCTTGCAGGGTATGGAAAAACAGAGACAAAGACTAGGGCCCAACCAGGTTGTGATTTAATAGAAACCCCACCCCCACATATAAACCCTGGACCCCAAAGCCTATACCCTACAAATAAACATGCTCTCTGCCCCTCTCCCCAGGGGACAGTGAGGACACATACTATCTGGAGCCACTGACTGTAGTAGTCTGTTTTCACGCTGCTGATAAAGACATACCTGAGATTGGGTAATTTAAAAGAAAAAGAGGTTTAATGGACTCACATTTCCACGTGGCTGGGAGGGCCTTGCCATCATGGTGGAACCAAAAGCCATGTCTTAGATGGCAGTAAACAAGAGAGAATGAGAACCAAGCAAAAAGGGAAACCCCTTATAAAACCATCAGATCTCATGAGATTTAGTCACTATCAAGTGAACTGTATGGAGGAAACTGCCCCCATGATTCAGTTATCTCCCACCAGGTCCCTCCTATAACATATGGGAATTATGGGAGCTACAATTCAAGATGAGATTTGTCAAGATGAGATATAAACCATATCACTGAGTATACAGGGAAAGTCTCCTTTGGGAATTTGCAACTATACACTGGCCCTCACATGGTTTGTAACCCAAATTCACACAATCTATGTTGTCTAAAAAACATACCATCAAAAATGTAGTTTAAAGTGATCCCAGGCTGGTAGTAGTACTGCTTGCCTAGCAGAACCAAGTGCAGTTCTTTTCTGGAAGAACTACCTTGCTTCTAAAAACAGAAGGTAAGATATGGCCTAAGACAGAATAGTGAATTTAAAGATAAACCTGAAGAAACCACAAGAATAAAGCACAGAGAGAAAACAAGATGAGAAACAGGAGAGTTTGAGAACCATGGAGGACAGAATGAAAAGGACTAACAGACGTCTGATGTGAGAATGACAGGGAGAAAGAAAGAATCGGGTAGAAACAATATTCGAAGAGAGAACAGCTGAGAGGTTTTTAGAAAGCCATCTACAGATTGAGAAAACCCAGCTATGGTTGGGTGCAGTGGTTCAATCCTGTAATCCCAGCACTTTGGGAGGCTGAGGTGGGTGGATCACTCGAGGCCAGGAGTTCAAGACCAGCCTGGCCAACATAGCGAAACCCTGTCTCTACTAAAAATACAAAAATTAGCCAGGTGTATTGGCACATGCCTGTAGTCCCAGCTACTCAGGAGGCTGAGGCAGGAGAATGGCTTGAACCTGGGAGGCAGAGGTTGAAGTGAGCCGAGATTGTGCCATTGCACTCCAGCCTGGGCAACAGAGCCAGACTCTGTCTCCAAAAAAAAAAAAAAAAAAAAAGCTATAAATATAACCATAAAGCAGGATAAATGCATAGAACTGCACTCCTGGACACAGCAAAATGAAAACTGAAAACCATGAGAAGATAAAGTCCTCTATAGAGAGAAGACATACAACCTTTCAAGAAGTGATGCTCAATTTGATAGCTTGCTTCTTAATGTCAACAATGGGGGCCAGAAAATGGCAGATCTGTACTGAGAGGAATAAAAACACTGATGCAGAAGTTGAATCCCAGGTTCCACATCTCTCAAATATGAGGGCTAAGTAGACATTTTTAAACAACCCAAAACCCAGAGAGTTTGCAACATTTAAACACCCAGTAAGGAAAATTCTAAAGGATATTTTTTTCAGGCAGAAGAAAATGATCCCAGATGGAAAGTCTGATGTAAACAAAGGATTAAAGAACAAAGAATATGGCAAATGTGGGTAAACCAAAGCTAATATTGATGGAATGAAACATAATTAAAATATCTTTTGGAGTTAGAAAAGCATGATAGGACTAAAATACTTGGCAATAGCATACAGATGGGAAGAGAATAATATTGAGTTTCCTGTGTTTGGGGGGAGAAAGATAAAAATACTGCTTTCCTTTAGAATACAGTGTATACAACTTTCAAAATAGAAGAGGAAAAACAATGAGAAAATAATAATCAGTCCAAAAGAAGGTGAGAAGAGAGAAGAAATGAAGTATAGAATAAGCGAGAACAAACAAAAGCACAAGATAACCAGGTACAAATAAATCTAATCTATAAATTTAGTAATTATGAAAAATATAAATGGGCTTAAATCTTTAGGTACAAGGCTGTGTTTATAAAATGTAGTTATATGCTTTTTATCAGAGATAATATGAAATACTTACAATGGCAACAAAAGCCAAAATTGACAAATGGGATCTAATTAAACTAAAAAGTTTCTGCACAGCAAAAGAAACTACCATCAGAGTGAACAGGCAACCTACAGAATGGGAGAAAATTTTTGCAACCTACTTGTCTAACAAAGGGCTAATATCCAGAATCTACAATGAACTCAAACAAATTTACAAGAAAAAAACAAACAACCCCACCAAAAAGTGGGCAAAGGATATGAACAGACACTTCTCAAAAGAAGACATTTATGCAGCCAAAAGACACATGAAAAAATGCTCATCATCATTGGCCATCAGAGAAATGCAAATCAAAACCACAATGAGATACCATCTCACACCAGTTAGAATGGCCATCATTAAAAAGTCAGGAAACAACAGGTGCTGGAGAGGATGTGGAGAAATAGGAACACTTTTACACTGTGGGTGGGACTGCAAACTAGTTCAACCATTGTGGAAGACAGTGTGGCGATTCCTCAGGGATCTAGAATTAGAAATACCATTTGACCCAGCCATCCCATTACTGGGTATATACCCAAAGGAATATAAATCATGCTGCTATAAATACACATGCACATGTATGTTTATAGCAGCACTATTCACAATAGCAAAGACTTGGAAGCAACCCAAATGTCCAACAATGATAAACTGGATTAAGCAAATGTGGCACATATACACCATGGAATACTACGCAGCCATAAAAAATGATGAGTTCATGTCCTTTGTAGGGACATGGATGAAGCTGGAAACCATCATTCTCAGCAAACTATCGCAAGGACAAAAAACCAAACACTGCATGTTCTCACTTATAGGCGGGAATTGAACAATGAGAACACATGGACACAGGAAGGGGAACATCATACACCAGGGCCTGTTGTGGGGTGGGGGGAGTGGGGAGGGATAGCATTAGGAGATATACCTAATGTTAAGTGACGAGTTAATGGGTGCAGCACACCAACACGGCACATGGATACGTATGTAACTAACCTGCATGTTGTGCACATGTACCCTAAAACTTAAAGTATAATTAAAAAAAAGAAATACTTAAGTCTTTAAAATGGAATTGAGAAAAGATATCCCAGATACATGTTAATTGAAAGAAAGCTAGTGTAATTATATTAATACCAGCCCAAATAGACTTAGTGTTTAGGCATTGATTGGATGTTAATATCCAATGTGTGTTTTCTTTTCCTCCCAGTGAAAGGTCAACAGAAAGCTTCGCACCAAGGCATGTGCTACATATCTTTTTCTTCATTCTTTGGCAACATCAGATAGTGTTATTCCTCAAAAAGTTCTAATCGCTTGCTCTCTCAGAAATTAAATTCTTTCTTTTTGTGTTTTTTCTTGTGTTGTTATTGTTGTTTGTTTGACACAGAAGCTCAATCTGTTGCCCAGCCTGGAGTGCAGTGCTGCAATCACAGCTCACTGCGGCCTCAACTTCCTGGGCTCAAGTGATCCTCCCACCTCAGCCTCCCAAGGGGCTAGGACTATTGGCATACCCCCCATGTCTAGCTAATTTTTTTGCTTTTAATTTTGTAGAGACAGGGTCTTGCTGTGTTGTCCAGGCTGGTCTCAAACTCCTGGATTCAAATTATTCTCCTGCTTCCCAAAACACCTCCCAAAGTGCTAGGATTGCAGGTGTGAGCTACCACACCCAGCCTTAAATTGTTTTAAAAAAATTTTTTTTAGCATTTATGCTGGAGAAAAGTATTTTATGGTGAAAAAGAGTTGTCCTACCTCCTCCAAATTGTTGCTTAAATCGATAATCACTTGGCCTTGTAACATCTCTGTCATCTGTTTATCCCGTTTCCATGAAAACATGCCTGATTTGCTTTAATGGTGTCACTGATGCCTTTCTTTTAATTTCTCAAGTTTTCACTGCAGTTCCATGGGCTTCTCCTTACATTGAGACCCTCTTGTTTGGATCATGGCATTCACTCAGGGTCCAACTCTCTCATTAGGTTCCAACGCATTTTTAGGTGAGATCAATGAACTTCTTTTGAATCTAATCGTTTCATGGTATTTTAAGTAACAATCCTGACTTCAATTAAACCTTTAATGTCTTGAGCACACCACTCACCTTAAATCTTGGTTCTTTTAAGCTAGCTGAGTTTGACCTTGTATTTCACATTAAGCCCATCTCATTTCTCGGTTGCAGCGTGGATTAATCTCTTTGAGCTTCTTACTTCATTTGTTTTAGTCTGATTTTGAACAGGTCAAGTATATTTAACTATTTGATCATATAACAGATTTCCCCTGTCTGGATTTTTATACTGTGTATGGCATGTGGTTGGTGGCTCTATTCTAAGCTTTTCCCAACAGTGTAATATGCATACAGCCAACTGCTTTGTTGGTGCTATCATTATTACCAACTCAGGTTTATTAAGCACTCAGTGCCTATGTCAATATGGTGCTTATGAATCAAAAAGAATCTTGGTTCTTGGTCATGAACAGTTGCCTGCACTGATTCAAAGGACAGAAAATAATAATGTCAGCCACAGCAAACAACTGCACCTAGGAGGGAGCCTGGCTCTTCCTCCTGGTGTTCCTAAACTCTGAAGAAACAGCATGAGTTTTACCTTCAAAGGCTTTGGATTGATTTTTGTACAGCTCACGAACCGGCTAAGTGAGCTTGGGAAAATCATTTAACTTCTTTGAGCCTCCGTTTTCTCTTCTGTAATACTGGAATTATGATGATGAGACCTGCTTTTGTGAAGACTAAATGTAACAGTGCATGGAAAGCTCTTTGACTAATTAAATGGCATCTGACTAATTGAATAATCCTGATTCTCCTTAAAACCAAAACTTCTCCCAAATTAAGACCCTCATATAGGGCTTCTGAGGACCAATCTCTCTGACTCTTTCAATCACTTAATAATTAGATTTGGGCTGTTAAAAGATAAACTTTGGCACAATTATTTTTGGAAATATGGGCTAATAACAATGATGTATCAGCTGAATCTAGGACTTTTTCAGGTGAGCTCAGTGTCCCTAGAGTCTATGAAAGGCTTCATCAAGTTGTTTTCCGTGACTCTAGCCTGGTAACCCATATCAAGATAAATACATCTTTGCACATGGTTGATTCATATCTTCTCAACTGCCTAGAAATATTTGAGCATGAAAGAGAATGTAAATATCAGCTCCAAGAGGGGCAGGCTACTGCATCTCTGCCTGCCTGCCATGGAGGACACCTAGTAGATAGAGAACACACAGCATGCCATGGGATTGGAGTCCCCACCAGGCCAAAATGGAGTTTGTGGGGAAGCAGCTTCAATTCTCTTCAAGTAACTCAATTATTTTTGAGTAGGACATAAATTATTTTCTAAAAAAGCATAGATGGATTGATTGGCTTCTGCTTTTCTGTTTTTTGTTTTTGTTTTTGTTTTTTTGAGATGGAGTCTCGCTCTGTTGCTCAGGCTAGAGTATAGTGGCATGATCTCAGCTCACTGCAGCCTCCACCTCCTGGGTTCAAGCAATTCTCATGCCTCAGCCTCCCCAGCAGCTGGGATTGCGGGCATGTGCCACCACACCTAGTTAATTTTTGTATTTGTAGTAGAGACAGGGTTTCACCATGTTGCCCAGGTTGGTCTCAAACTCCTGGCCTCAAGTGATCTGCCTACCTTGGCCTCCCAAAGTGCTGGGATTACAGGCATGAGTCACTGTGCCCAGCCAGACTTCTGCTTTTGTGGATGAAAATTTTTTAAAAAAATTTTGGCCGGGCACAGTGGCTTACGCCTGTAATCCCAGCATTTTGGGAGGCCAAGGCAGGTGGATCACGAGGTCAGGAGATCGAAACCATCCTGGCTAACATGGTGAAACCCCGTCTCTACTAAAAATACAAAAAATTAGCCGGGCATGGTGGTGGGCGCCTGTAGTCCCAGCTACTCGGGAGGCTGAGGCAGGAGAATGGCGTGAACCCAGGAGGCGGAGTTTGCAGTGAGCCGAGATTGTGCCACTGCAGTCCAGCCTGGGTGACAGAGCGAGATTCTGTCTCAAAAAAAAAAAAAAAAAATTTTTTTTGTTTGACATGTCTAACCCTGATATTTACGTATTCTTTGATGGATCAGCCTTCTGCTCAAATATTTCAAGACAATGGAGAAGATCTTTGCAATGTGCAAAGATTCATGTATTTCACTAAAAGTATCGGGCTACAGTCTTCAGTAGGAGGATTAGTCCAAAACAACCAAGTCAGCATCGTCAGAAGCTGCACCTCTTCTCATGTGTCTTGAGAATTTTTGTTGCGATCTCATATTTGTTGTGATTCTATGTCTGAAACGTCCATGAGGACTCCATGAGTGGTTCATTTCTCTAGATGACTTGCATTTTCTAAGTGCCTGGAGGTGTGATTTCCAGTTTGACCATTTTAGAAATCTGACTATTAATTTACAAGTAATTAGTATTTTTATTATTTGTGAATAAATTTTAGTTTGTTGCTTTATAGTCAGAGAATGTGGCCAATAAAAATGTTCCTTTTGAAACTTCTTAATTTTCACTGTGGTCAGGTAAATGGTTTATTTGCAACTGTCTGATAAACACAGTGAAGAATGTGCATCTTTGTCTGTAGGGCACAAAATTATCTACATATCTATTTTTAAATCAGATTTGTTGATCATATTATTTGAGATATCTTTACCCTTGTTTAATGCTCATTGATTTAAGTGTATTATAGTTTATGGTACGATTTTGGATTTTATAAGGTCTCTGTATTTCTAGTTTTTGTTTTGCTTTATGTATTTAGCTGCTATTTGGAGACATTGACATTTATTAATTTATTGTAATTTATTGTAGATTATGCCATTTATCTTTTCCCCATACAATGCTTTATGTGTCAAATTCTTCTTTATCTAGTATTATAATGTTATAGCTGCTTCTTTTTTTCTAATTTTGCTTAAAATGTCTTAGTACATTCCATTATTTTCTACATTTCTTTACTATTCTATTTTAGTTGAATGTATTTTTAAACAACATATAGCTAGAATTTGTAAGCATTCTGTTCCTTTTTTTTTTTTTTTTTTCTGGAGACAGGATCTGGGCTGTGTTGCCCAGTGGTGCGATCATGGCTCGCTGTGGCCTCAAACTCCTGGGCTCAAGTGATCTTCCTGCCTCAGCCTCCTGAGTATCTAGGACTACAGGCGCATGTCACCATGCCTAGCTATGAAGTTGCTTGTCTTTTTTATATAAGACAGCATCTCTTCACTTTCATTGTGATACTTAGTATCTTTTATTTTTCCATTTTACTTTATGTTGATAATTATTTTGTTGTTTCTTCTTTTTTTCCTAATTTGCTGTATTATTTTAAATTTCCACTCTAATTCTAGAAATTAGGAAATTCTCTCTCTTAGCTAGTAGTTTCCTAATTTTTAAGTCACAAAATCAAAGATATATGGTAATAAATTTAAAGTAATTGTCCCCATATCAAGATTTTTATTAATCTGTTCTGACACTGACTTTGTTGAGACTTATGTAAAACTGAACTCTTGAGTATTTATTCAGTAAATATTAGCAAGTGCTTACTTCTGGGAATACAGATAGTATTTCATACAGAGACATGCAGTTTTTCTTTTCTGTTAGGGAATTGTTACTTACCTCACATTACAGTTCACAGCCACATGACCATCATCCTTTAGACTTCACTATGTGTTTTACAGGACTGCTCACTGCGGTTTCTTGTATTCTTCATCTTCTCCTGTCCTGAGATCTAGGTTATCCTTAAATTTTGTTTGGTTTGAATATATAAATAAGAGTGTTTCCTTAAAGAGAGTGGGCCATAGCATTTTTAGTAATGGCTTTCTTTTCTCACATTTAAATGACATTGTGACTCCATTTATCTCAAAATTTCGTAAATCTTTACTGTTTTCTAGCTTTCAGTACTGTAGTGAGACTGATGCTAGTCTCATTCTCCTCTTTATGTAACAGCCATTTCTTTGCACGGGGAAGTTTATGAAACTTTATCTTACCAGACTTCAGAACAGTCACTTGGATGAGACTGATTCCTTTGTCATTGTTATTACAACTTCCTGGTGTTAGCTGAACCGAAAGCAAGGTCTCGTTCAGCACAGGGAAGTTTCATCTATTATTATTATTTGTTGATCAGTATTTATCTTCCATATATTAATTTCTTTTTCTTGAATCCATACCCGTGTCTTCCATGTCTTTTGTCTTTTCATCTGTGGTTCCCATATTTTTGCATCTGTGCTCTGGGTCATAAGCTATTTCCTCCACTTGATCTTTCTGATAACCAATGTGATTTTCATCAGGAACTGCTCTCTTTTCAAGTTCATCTCTTAACTTTACATCTAGAAATTCGGCATTTTTTTAATCCCAGAAATTTTATGTTCTCTTATTTTATCTCCTGAAGACTTCTCATTACATTTTCATTAACTCTCTAGTCTGTTTTTCTATAAATTCTGCCTCAACAGGACCTATGTAATCCAGTCATTTAGGCCTCACAGTTTATTGAAATAGTCTGTTATTTTCTTTCCCTGCTCAGGCCAGTGAGTGTGGATTTCTTCAGTGAGAAATAACGCAAGTCCAGCTTGGGTCTCGCTGGGGATCAAGAACTGACAGGCCTGTTTTTTTCTTAATTAGTTTAGGCTAAAAGACATAGACAGAATAGAAAACATGCCTGCTTCTTTCCCTCCAAAAGGGCCCCGTAGTGAATAGGTTCATAAGCTAATGCCTTTGGGCTACGATGTGAAGCCCCTCTACTTTCAAGATTCTCCAGGTTCCTCAATCCAACCCCTTCTGTCCTCTCCATGTCTGCTGGCAATGCTAGAACAGCCCGTAAGCAGGCAGATGCAGGACTTCTTTGGAAAGATACACTCTGGCCAGCCGCTGGTACAGTAGATCCAGATGGCAATGCACACCCAAAGACTCTGTAGACTCATAACTTATAAACTTATCATGACCCCCCAAAGCCTGGAAACAAATTTTGTTTATAAGGAATGTGGGAGAAACAAAAGACAAATAAAAGGTGCTTATTATCTTTCACTCCCAAGGCCCTACTACAATTATAGAGGGAAAAAATTGCAAAGGCGTAAACAACAAAAACAAAAAATAAAACAGGTGATATCAAGGGCTACGTTTTTTTTCATGTTTTTCAAATGGAAAGTAGATAGGGATTGATTTAGCAAAGGAGAAGAGGCTGCTGCTGTTGAGAGCAGATACTGGTGAGAGGAGAGCCCATTCACCCTGCCCAAGTGGAGGCCTGGAGGGAGAAGACACATGGCAGGGGAGGGAGGCTTTGGAGGCAGCATGAAGTTGGGTTGAGAGCTTCCATCCAGGAATCCAGGAATGAGCAACGGAGCAGCCCAGCACCAACTTCGCAGGCTGCAGGAGGCTGATTTCTGGCCCTCTCCTGAAGGCCAATCTAGAGCAAATAGTTTGAAAATATTATAATTACATGAAATTGAAGAAGAAACTCCCTGATGATTCAGGTGATTAAACACTAGAGTAGGCTTTCAGATAATTCACAGGCCTGAAGTTAGAATCTTATTGCAGTGTTCTTTGTGGCATCCTTTTTGGAAACAGATGGTTGGACTAGGTTCATTCACTCATTCATTTGACAAACAAAAAAAAGAAAGGCATCAGATATCAAATCCACTTCATATCTGTGAGGCCTGTAGGATTAGGGGCATTAGGGACAGTGAGTACTGGACAGTGAACAATTATCTGATTATAAACCTTAAATACCAAGATCCACAATATTTCTTTATTGTCTATCATTTGCCCAGAGTGAGGCAGAAATAAAGAGAAAGAGAAGTCCAGGATGTATTCATTGTGTGTAGTTTGAGCTTGTCTCTGATAGGAACTAAAGAAATCAATTTAAAGGAATTAAATAACTAATAAAATTATTCAATGCAAGTAGCATTCCTGCAACCTGTTTCTCAGAGACAATCATGACAAGCTAAATACCCTACACTTTATTCAGTTCATCCGCCATTTCTCACAGGTGTCAATTTATGATTTCACCAATTATTCTCCCACCATTGAGTTCCTCTGGCCCACCCAAGTCAGAATTCCACCCCCACCTCCTGATCACAAACTTTGACAAAAATCATCATGCCATTATTCTCTCAATTGCCAAATGCAAGGAGCTTTTCTGAGTCTCTGTATTAGTCCATTCTCACATTGCTATAAAGATACTACCTGAAACTGAGCAATTTATAAAGAAAAGAGGTTTAACTGACTCACAGTTCCCCATGGCTGGGGAGATGTCAGGAAACTTACAATCATGGCAGAAGGGGAAGAGGCACGTCTTACATGATGGCAGGTGACAGAAAGAGCATGCAAGAGCAGGGAAAACTGCCTTATAAAACCATCAGATCTCTTGAGAACTCACTATCACGAGAACAGCATGGGGAAACCACCTCCATGATCCAATAACCTCCCACTGGGTCCCTCCCTTGATATGTGGGGATCATGGAGATTACAATTCAAGATGAGATTTGGGTGGGGACACAGCCAAACCATATCACCCTCTCTCTCTCTCCTTTACTCTGTCTCTCTGTCTTTCTCTGATACACTAATCAGCCCTCATGTCTCTATGGCATAGGGTCATGTTGACAACCTGCTTCACCCTGACATTCTCCCCTAGGTTAACACTTGTTGGATCTACTCTTCTGGCCCATCCTATAATGCTGGTCCTCCTTAGCTTCTTGATCTTCTTAGGCCATACCTTCATCTAGTTCCATGGTTTTGCTCCAATCCATGCGCCAACAGCATATGGATATGGCTGTGCACTGGGGCAATGCTTTTCTGCTGCACCCCGGGCCCACGTATCCAACACCTGGATGTCTCCTCTGGACTGTGCACAGGAGACCATGTGGTATACAGGGAAAGAGCAGGGATTCTGGATGCAGACTGTGTTCAAAATTAGCCAGGCATGGTGGCACATGCCTGTAATCCCAGGAGAGGCAGGAGAATCCCTTGAACACAGGAGGCAGAGGAGGAGGTGAGCCAAGATCGCGCCATTGCACTCCAGCCTGTGCAACAAGAGCAAAACTCTGTCTCAAAAAAAAAAAAAACCATAAAAAAAAGCCGCACTGCCATTTCCTGGCTGTGAAATTTTTTTTTTTTTTTTTTTTTGAGACAGAGTCTCGCTCTGTCGCCCAGGCTGGAGTGCAGTGGTGCAATCTCGGCTCACTGCAAGCTCCGCCTCCCAGGTTCACGCCATTCTCCTGCCTCAGCCTCTCCGAGTAGCTGGGACTACAGGCGCCTGCCACCACGCCCGGCTAATTTTTTTGTATTTTTAGTAGAGACGGGGTTTCACCGTGGTCTCGATCTCCTGACCTCGTGATCCGCCCGCCTCGGCCTCCCAAAGTGCTGGGATTACAAGCGTGAGCCACCGCGCCTGGCCTGGCTGTGAAATATTAGGCAAATTATTTAACCTCTCTGGGTTTCAGTTTCCTCTTCTGGGAACTTGAAATAAAAATGTTACCTATTCCGACTAGTTGTTAGGTGCAATTATTATATGTAAATTATATGTAAAGTGCTGAGACCAGCTCATGGCATATGGTATACATAGAATGTAAGCTATTGTTTTTGTTATGATTATTTCAGACAAGGGATTTGAAAACAAATTTATTTTCTCTTTATTCTTAATTACCATGGTAACATCATTTGTCTCATCTTCTAAACCAGAAATATGAAAGTCATTCTTCACTCCTCTCTCTTTGGAGTCATTAAATACAGTTGATTATATTCCCATTTCTCCTGTCAGCCTGCTCCTCACCATCCCCCGCCATTCTCATAGACTCTGTTTACGCTCTCCCCATCTGGTCTGGAATACTGCAATAGATTCTTAACTAGTTATGTCTTCTATTTTTCCTCTCCCTTTAAAAATCACCCTTTGCAATGAAAACCCAGTAGTAGTAAAAAAAAAACAAAATGATGATGGCAATGACGATAATACTAATACCTTGTTTTTAGGCATTATCTCATTTAATCCTTACAACAAATCGATGATGTAGACACGCTTACTCAATTGTTTTATAAAACTGAGCCTAAGTTTTATAAAACTTAGGCTTTGAGAGGCTAAGAAACTTGCCCAAAGCACAGAGCTGAGACCTGACAGGTCTAGAATATCAATGCCAGCTGTCTGATCCCAGAACCTGCACTCCTAACCTCTGCTAACTGCAGGCCCATTCCTTCCAGCCATTCTCCAGTTACTGATTTCCTGCAGATGAAACTGTGCTTTCCACAGGGCCCTTTGTCAACTCATCCAGGAAAACTGCTCCAGATTCACATTGTAATCATATCTTCATAATCCTCACTTTGCATGTTACTCTTCAGCAATACCATACTGCATATGGTTCCCAAACACTTCATGGTGTTTTTCTCCTTCATGACTTTGCAAAAGTTCTTTTCTGTTTCTCCATTTGTTAACCCTGAAAATAACTACTGAGAAAATGTAGCTTATATGTCACCTCTCTGGCCCTCTGACAGGCAAGCATTCCCACCTTTCTTCCATGCTTCTTTCATTAATGCATTCTATTTTTACTGGTGTATATACTACCTCTATCTACGTTAGTAGA
The DNA here is from genome assembly GCF_006542625.1 of Nomascus leucogenys. Lineage (NCBI taxonomy): Eukaryota > Metazoa > Chordata > Mammalia > Primates > Hylobatidae > Nomascus > Nomascus leucogenys. Next base: position 122,001,222 of record NC_044385.1, on the reverse strand, counting down.
CTAAGAGCTTTCGGAGGGTGAGGACTGTGTTCTCATTGTATTCCTGGCACAGTCTTAAAAAATATTTGTTGAATTAAATTTATTTCAAAATAGTTGGCCTATGTGTAGACACAGACCATGCTCAGATGGTATCTCTATTAGTCCGTCTCTTCTTACCCTTATCACACTGACCATCTAGGGCCTAAGCATCCTTCCCTAAGAGGACACTCATCTTCCGTCTTCATGTTCTGCTCTCTAATCACCATTTTTGGTGATAACCTCTCCTATCAACCATGGCTCCATCCTGTCATTTGATAATCTCAATCCCTTTTCTGCATGGAATGAGGCTGAAGCCCACAAACAAGCCAATGGAAGACTTGGCCTGTGGCCTCTATCATACTGCAGAAAGGCCTGGGCGGCCCAGCTGGGGCCAGGGCACCCAGGACTCATGGCTAGCTGTTGGATCAGACATCAGTAGAGTCTACCAGGCAGGTAGATACAGAAGGTGTTCAGAAGAGAGCTTGTCCAGGCACATGGATTTGGAGTTACAAGCATTCAGATCGTAATGGAAGAAGCCAAGGAGGAAAAGAGCTTAACAAGGGGCAGGAGTCCTCAAAGGAGGCTGAGCCAAGGTGGCTGGTGCAGTAGGGAACCAACAAGAAGAATGAGTAAAAAGGTCATTAGGCAGAGGAGATATCCTAACTGATCAATAAGGAGAACCAAATTCTTAGTCACCGACATGGGGGATTCATATGTTTCTTATGTCTCAACATTCTAATGTGATTGCTAGTAACAGAGCTATTGTGACTCATAACAGATGATTCAACAAATATCATCATTCTAGTGACAATGAAATAAACTAAAAGAAGTCTTTTTGCTTTATCTATACACTGCATGATAACCTTTGACATTCATTATTAGCAATCAATATTCTGTGTTGAGGAAGCTGAGGAGGAAGTGAACAAAAAAATTTTAAAAACCCTCAGCCCCTGTATTAGCATTCTTTAGAGGGACAGAACTAAGGAAATATATATATGAGTTTCTTAAGGATTAACTCATATGATCCCAAGGTCCCACGATAGGCCATCTATAGGCTGAGGAGCAAAGAGAGCCAGACCGAGTTCCAAAACTGAACTTGGAGTCTTATGTTCGAGGGCAGGAAGCACCCAGCATAGGAGAAAGATGTAGGCTCAGAGGCTAGGCCAGTCTCTCTTTACACATTTTTCTGCCTGCTTATATTCTGGCCACGCTGGCAGTTGATTAGATTGTGCCCACCCAGATTAAGGGTGAGTCTTCCTTTCCCAGCCCACTGACTCAAATGTTAATCTCCTTTGGCGACACTCTCCACAGACACACCCAGGATCAATACTTTGTATTCTTCAATCCAATCAAGTTGACATTCAGCATTAACCATCACAGCCCCTGAATTCTGCCCTTTTCTACTGCCTGCTGCTAGACTGCACTCTCTGTGCAGGGCCTTTAAATATTCTTTCTTTTATTTTCTTTTACAGACTTGCAGGATTCCAGCTCCTCAAGCCCTTCACACTCCGCAATATTCCCCACTCAGTCAACATTCTCAGTGTAGGTAAACAACACACTCAGGCAGCTATTGGGATTCTTCCAATGAGATGATGTTTTCAGATGTGTATGCACACTACATAAAGGTTTGAAATGCAAGTTGTCAATGGTCATGTAAACGGTAATTTTAATTGTGCAATAATTTTAGAAAGCAACTTGACAATGTATTGTCAAAGACTTTAAGATGATCATACACTTTTTCTGAGTAACTCCACTTTTAGACTCATGTTAATCATGTTAATAATCGGAAACAATGGAAACAGGCTTAAATCACAAAGATCTTCATCACAGAATTACCCATAATACTTAATGACAACAAAACCTTAATGTCGCCTTTCCTTTCGGCCGGAACCGCCATTTTCCAGTAATTCACCAAAATGACAAACACAAAGGGAAAGAGGAGAGGCACCAGATATACGTTCTCTAGGCCTTTTAGAAAACATGGAGTTGTTCCTTTGGCCACATATATGCGAATCTATAAGAAAGGTGATATTGTAGACATCAAGGGAATGGGTACTGTTCAAAAAGGAATGCCCACAAGTGTTACCATGACAAAACTGGAAGAGTCTACAATGTTACCCAGCATGCTGTTGGCATTGTTGTAAACAAACAAGTTAAGGGCAAGATTCTTGCCAAGAGAATTAATGTGCGTATTGAGCACATTAAGCACTCTAAGAGCCGAGACAGCTTCCTGAAACGCGTGAAGGAAAATGATCAGAAAAAGAAAGAAGCCAAAGAGAAAGGTACCTGGGTTCAACTAAAGTGCCAACCTGCTCCACCCAGAGAAGCACACTTTGTGAGAACCAATGGGAAGGAGCCTGAGCTGCTGGAACCTATTCCCTATGAATTCATGGCATAATAGATGTTAAAAAAATAATAATAATAAAGGACCTCTGGGCTGTAAAAAACAAACAAACAAACAAACAAAAAAAAAAAACCTTTATGTCTAAAATAGGAGAATAGCTAAGTCAATTATAGTATCTACTACCCATGTTAATAAGGGGGTATTATGGAGCCATAACAAACTGTGTTTCACGTCAGGTCAATTCAACAAACATGTATGGACTGCTTTAAATCTCTAGCACCACCCTAGCAGCTCAAGGCCTAGCGTTCAGTGTTAAATTAAGTTTAGCCTACAGCTGCCTCCTTACATATTTTAAGTCTGGCCTAAATCTTTCTCTGTACATAGTAAACTGTAACTTAACTGATTGTGTAAACAGGCTATAAATTTACTTGTGTGCCAATCACCAAGTTTGGGCCAACCAAAGGCAGCCAACTGTTGAAACTGGGTTCACGTAAGGCAAATGTGAAACTGTTTACAATCTGGCTGTTTCCGTACCTGACTTCTGTTTTCTGTAAGTCACTTTCCCTTTTCTGTCCATAAATCTTCAACCATGTGATAGCACTGGAGTCTCTCAGAGCCTACTCTGGTTCAGGGGGCTTCCTGATTCATGAATCATTCTTTGCTCAATTGAACTCTGTTAAATTTAATTTGGCTTAAGATTTTTCTTTTAACATCAGACAAATAAAAAGAGTATTTGAAATAGAATGGAAGTGCCACAAAAGCATAGGGGTGACTCGGCTACCCCAGGAGGGGAAAACGGGGGAGAGGAGATAAGAACGAGTACCAAGGAACACTCAGTTGGTAACTGCTAGTAGCATCCTAATTTTGTTATTTCCCTTAAACCAATAAGATGAATGCAGCAAGTGGTTTATTGGGGAAAATCCAGTGTGCATAGAAAGGCTTCTAATTGATTTCTGAAATAAACAACGACTAAGATGAAATCTAGGGATGAGGAGGAGTTAGCAACAGAACAGGAGTGGGATTGGGAAGAGTGTTCAAGGTAGAAGGACTGGCCTGTGCAAAGACACAGAAGTGGATGAGAAAATGAGATGTCAGGGGCACCATAATTAGTCAAAATGGCTGGAGCACAGAGTTTCACACAGTGTCAATGTCAAGAGCCTGAAGATGGAGGCGCACAGGGCCTAAAGCTTCCTGAAAGACATATGGAGCCTGGATTTCATTTTGAGGATAACGGGAAAGCACTGGAAGTGTTTGTGTGAGGAACTGACCTGCATAAGTTGTTACTGGTAATAGAGGAGGAGCAGCTTTAGGGAAAAAAAAATGATGAGCCTGGTTTTGGCCATGTTGAGTAGAATCCGCCAGACATGTAGACACAGGAGGTGTTCAGAAGAGAGTTCGGCCAGATACAAGCATTTGGAGTTAGAAGCATTGCCATTGTAATGGAGGCCAAGAGGCAAATAAGCTTAAGTGGTGGCTGGAGTCCTCAAAGGACACTGAGCCAGTGTGGCTGGAGCAGCAGGACAAACAGGAAGAGTGTGGCATTGCAAAACACAGGAAAATGTATGTTTCAAGAAGTGGGTGACTATGCTGAGAGTTACTACGGGATCAAGTAAGATAAGGACTTAAGACATTCTAAGGAAATTAGCAGCAAGAACATCCATGAGCCAAGCAAGAGGAGTTTTGGCAGAATGTTGAAAACAGAAGCCAAATAGCAAAATAGCAGAGTACTATGGCATGTGGATGTCATGGAAGCAGAGGGGAGAACGCTAAGGCAGCCATGAAAAAAAAAACAAAACAAAATAAAAAACTGTCCTGTCAATGGGGGAATTCTACTGTACTTTTTTTTTCCTTTCAGATTGACAATGCTGATATTCAGTGATTGGGTGCTGATGGAAATGATCTATTAAGGAAAGTGGAGGGTTAAGGGTCAAGGTGAGAGAGGAGAGAAGACATAATTGATATAATGAGGTTCTTTGGGGTGTTGGAAAGGAAATGGATGCAGAAAATTAGTTGGAGAAAGGATCTCTGTATTGGAATTTTACTCTGAAGGAAAGGATGGGGTGGATGGAGAGCACGTAGTTCATAGGTTTAGAATTTGCAAGCTGGGGATAAATCCATCTGGTGGCTTTTATTTCCAATAAGGGATAGAAGTCATAGGCATCTGCCAAGAGTGTGTAAGAGGAGGTGGGGAAGGAGATTGAGGGAAAAACAGAAGGTTTGCAGTTGCTGTTTTGCAAATTGGATTAATTAGGACCAGAGGAGAAGGCAGAGTCGCCCAAATCATGATGTCCATCAGTATAGTTGTGTGACTTTTTCCCAGCAGAGCCAACTATTTCTCAGTTTTTCCCTCTGAAATATGCATATTTAAGCAAATTCAATGAACTTTATTCCAAGTACCCAAATGCAACTTTTGAAGGATTTACCATAGAGAAATCCAAGCTCTCCAGGAAACTTCATTTCTTGTTTCCCTAGATGGTAGAAAAGCATGGTAGAAGCTCTGGTAGGAAAAAGAAGGGCATATCAGGGGAAAAAAAGTCCAGTACATCACAATCTGTTTACATTCATTAAACATTATATAATGCTTTTTCAGTTCAAAAGGTATTGTAAAATATATTAATTCACCTCATCCTCCCAATAATTTGCTCAAAGTCAAAAACCAAGTGGGACCATGTTAAGACCAGGCTATCCTCCAGATTTTCCGAACTTAGAGCACCTCTCTTCTTAGGATTCCATGGGCCCCTCTGATCCTATCAAGTAGTGTTGACATGGTAACTGTAGGAAGAATGTATAGCATCTGACCCAAGGATTATTCTACAGTGAAGGTCCAGGATCCTTCCTCATAGATACTTGCAAGCCTATTCTAAACACATACACACACTTTGTGTTCAACAACAATAACTAAAGGGAAGTGCTCTGTGGTTGATTTGCAGACTCGATTGACTGCTTGGCTCAATGTCAAGAAGAAAATTGTTTCCTGCCTTTTCTGGAATAAGTGATTTCTTGACCTAGAGAGTTACAGTAATAGGAAATGTATATGTTACAAAGAACCTATGCCCAGTTAAACGAGCCCTTTTCAGCAAGCTGCCAGCTGGTATGAGTCCCTTACATAGGATTACTATAAGCCCTCTTAACTCCCCTTTTGAGTGAGTAACACCCTTAATCACTTTCTGAATTTTATCACAAGATACTCATTTTTGTTGAGTAGTTGGAATTTCTCGTACTACCATGAGGAAACTGAGGCTTCCAATCCAAGATTAGGTCACTGGTTGATTGTTGTCTTATCTTCCATAGTTTTTGTCGTTATTGCCATTGTAGTCATTGCAGTTATCATCATCATCATCATCATTTCCCATGATTACTACCAAAATGCAGAGACTATTTTGAAGCAATATCTCTGTCTTCCTTGAGGATAAATGTTAGATATATTGGAACTTCACAAGCATTTAATATTTGATGCCTAGCAGCTACATGGAAGAAACTCAATTATACACGCTTTGTTTCCATTACAATTTTTTTTTTTTAAGCAGGCATAGGTTTTAGAGTCAGGCAGACATAGAGTCAAATTCTAGTTATGTAACTTACTGGTTGTATGAACTCATTTAAGTTACTTAATCTCTTTGAGCCTTGGTGTTCCCTTGTAAAACAGGGAAAATATCTCCTTTTCAGAGTTTTGAGAGGATTAAAAGATATACTGTAAGTGAAGCAAATAATAGACATTTGATATTGGTTTCCAGCCCTCCTCCTCTTGAACCAGTTTCCCACTTCCTAGAATTATAAGTAGTCCTCCACAAAATCTTCCTTACAAATTAAAATATTTGCTGAGAAAAATAACTTTGCAGGTGTCAATGTTATTTTTATTTTGTCCTGTGAAGACAGGACAGGACCAGACAATCTTTCCCCAAAGCCTAATTAGAGTTTTTCCATTACTATATTTGTGTTTGTTTTTGCTTCCTTTGTTCAAATTAGGTTTTTAGGCAACCAAAATGAAACGCTCACCAAAAGTCATCCTTTGTAGCAGTAATGACACAAATTACATTGTTCTCTAGGGTGTAAAACGCCCAGCCATTAAACTTAACTATGTAAGTTTGGCAAATCGTTTCAAAAGCAAAGCAGCTGTTTCCCTTTTGCTCCATTTTTTTAAAGCCTTGCTCAACGACTTAAAGATGTACACACTCCCCTCGTAGACCCAGGGAAAACCCATGAAGTACTGTGAATTCCAGCATGAAGGCTACAACAATAAAAACAGAATGAGGCGTTGAATTTTATTTTTGAGCAATTGCATGGTTTCTAGTTGTTAAACAATATAGTGCTTACAATGTGTCAGGCACTATTCCAAGTACTTTATGAATAGTTTGTTTAATCCTCATAAGGTATGTGCTATTATTATTCCCACTTTGCAGATGGAGACTCCAGCATAGAACATTTAACAGCTTGCTCAAGATCGTCCATCTCCTAACAGGCAGAGCTAGATTCTGGATTCAGACAGCCTGGCTCCACGGTCCAAGTTTTAAGTAGGTTCTTCCAACTCTCATTGACTTATTCTATTTATTTCATTTATTTCTAATCATTTACTTTATTTCTAATCATTTATGTCGTGTCCCTCCGCTGTTTCTGCTCATCACTGCAAAGTCTTTGTTTTCATTACCCCCTTGTGACTACTTCTCTGTGCCAACAAAGATGCCATCCCCTAAGTGGTCACCATCATTGGAGCTGCCCACAGGCGTGCCTCTCCATAGGGTAGGGGAACCAGTAGGAAATTCGACTCCAGTCACTAATTCACAAGATGGCATGCAGCTCAGATTAAGGGCAGGGTAGCTACCACTGGAAGAGGCTTGGCAAAGAGACCACAGCCACGGGCCCATTTTGTGCCTTTCACATGATCATCTTCTCAGGTCTCTGTGCTGAGTCCTTTCTCCCTGTGACACTCTCAACTCTCAAATTTGTTCAATGTATAAATGAATATGGGAATCTGTCACTACTGCTCCTGGCCAATACAGGGCCCTTGGGTGAATTAGAAGTTATCCTCGGGCACCTGGCTAGTGACAGTGTATGGATGTGGTCTGTGGGCAAAGAGGATACTCACTTTGGGTCAAGAATAACTTCAGAGATCACCTAGTGGTCCAAGCCCAATCACTAGTTCCTTTAAGTGCAATAGTTCAATCCAACAAAACACTGCCTGAGCATCTTCTGAAGACCAGGAAATATGCTAAGTACAGGGAAGATAAGAGAATTGTGGAAGGCCACCTATAATTAATCAATCATAGAGTTATGCCTGGTCCCTTAGAGTCAGAAAGGAGGGTCACCATTCTCAGTGGGGTCTTTCTTAGAGACGGTACCTGAGCATACTGCTTGGAACATTGTACGTACTTAATAAATACATATAGAGTGAAAAATAAACGCATGTCTTGAAGAGTAAGCATTAATGAGACATAAAAGAAGAAATATATCCCAGGCAAAGAGAATAGCACAGGAGAAGCCCAGAGACAGGAAACAGCTTTGTATCTCTGGGGAATTTCGGTTCAAATCCCAAGGAAAGAAATGGCAGGAGTTGGATGAGAGTCAGAAGAGAAATCTTATTCCAGCGTTAAGAGGCTCGAGCCTCATCCAGCAAGTCAGTGCTTCTCCAACTCCAGTATGTATACAAATGTATACAAATTACTTCAAGATCTGATTCTGATTCAGGAGGTCTGGGCTAGGACCTGAGTTTTTCTGGCTCCAGAAAGCTCTCAGGTGACGCTGTTGCAGCTGGTCCATGGACCATACGTTGAGTGGTAAGACATCAGGAGCTGACGAAAAGCACTGATGGATTCCAGAAAGGAGAATGACATGTGTTTGGCCCCTGATAGATAGTTAAGAAACATTTAAAAATAAGAACAGTGAAGTATATGAGGATATGAACAATGATTAAAGTTTACTCTATTTCACAAAGGGAATGAAACAAGCATTTACTGAGCACCTTCCACATTCTGGTCACTGCACTAGGTACATGATAAACATTATCTCTTCTAATAATAGAAACTAAAGCCATAGCCCAAACTGTACCGCTTTTAACTCAATGACCAGTATAACCAAACAACTCGTTTGTGTGATCTTTAAATAGAATTAACCATATTGAAATTAACTATCAACTAGGAATTTTTAGTGTTGTATAAATCTGTGTATATTGTGTTTTATAATAACAGAATAGTATTTTTCTCTTGGATCATTAGTCCAGGCACATTTTTAAAGTTGATGAAGCCACTGCTCACCTATTTGATGTTCATTATTGGGTAAGAAATCAGCTTAAACTTGTACACTTGGTCACCACCCCACAACTACCAACTCCTGAAATAGGCCTAGATTTCTCATTTTAAATTCAAAATGAACACTTTGCTTCCTGTCTAGTTAGCCTTGGATGTTTCTGGCTACTGACACCACCTAAAGCTTGGTTATTTGGAACTATTATTTTCAGAGAGAGAAAGACAGCCAGAGCAGAAAGGAATAAAAGAAGAGAAGAGCCAAGTGGAGAAGCTCGGCTGAGCTGCCTGGTCCCTGTTCCCACAGAGACTGCTGAAACAGATCCAGGCTGCGTCCTGCTGGATGGGTTCCTCCTGTGCTTACCGTGCTCCCCTTGTCAACCTGGCCCACTCATCAGTTCCTCCCAACTTGTTTACATTGGGGACAAGGGCTGCATGGGTATGGCAAAGGAAATTAAAACTGAGGTAGCACGAAAGAAAAAAGTAGAAATGCATGAAAGGAGATCAGACACAGTGTTGCTGACTCCTTTCTATGGAAACCAAGCATTTCCCCAGAAGAGTTCAAAAGGTTTATAAACACACGCCTGTGGATCTTCTGGAAAGTGGATGTCACCTCTGTGCTATTATGCTCTGTAGCATAGAGAGGGCTTGACAGAGGAAGTGAGGAGGGGAATAGCAGGTTCTTGGGCATTGGGCAGACAGAGGTTCCGATCTCAGAGTTGTCACTGACACATGGTGCCTTGGCATTTGACCATAACTAAACATTGGACCTCTTTCTCCATCTTTAAATTAAGGTGATATTGTGGAAGATATTTTTGATCTTTGCCTTTGCTGCATCTTTTCGTTGCCTCTTCTGGTTACAGCATCCCTCATTTCCCTTTGTTGGGTAAAGCCTACCCCCATTTCATGCAATCTTTGGGAGGACTGTCAGTCAAAGTACTCTAAGGGCTAAGAGTAACTCAGGCCAGGACAATCAGACACCACCCCCACCCCACCACCCCATCATTTGTGGGACTGAGCCAGGGACCAAAAGCCATTGGAGACTGCCTGAACAAATTGTTCATTTGTTCCTGCTCATAAAACCCCCCAAATTGCTTTGGTTCTTGTTCTTCCTTGCAGCCTGTATGTTTAACTGTCCTGCTCCTTGCAAGCCTAACAAATTTCAAATTCCTTTTTTGGTAAAATTAACTAGTGTTGGTTTCTGTTGCTTGCCACAAAGAATGCTAAATGATGCAAATACTTGACCTCTTAGGGCTGCTGTGAGGATTAGCAATAACAAATGCAGTTCTAGGTTTAAAGTAAAGGCTCAATATCTGCTCCAAAGAATTACTATTAGGGAATAACTTAAGGTTATAGCTCTAACAATCAATCCAAGGAAATTCACAAAGCTAACGAGTCTGTGCTACAGGGTGTTAAGCAATAGGGTGCCCCTTCCACAGCTCTTACCATGGTCTAATTAACAAGAGGTGCTGCACATTTCCCAGATCAAAAGCACTTTCCCCCACTGGCCTGCCATCCTTTCTGCAATTCCCATCATTCCTGTCATTTGTCAAATTTTATCATAAAGAAACACTTAAAGCACTTAAATGTGGTGCTTCCTTGAACCAGTATGTTACTGGTGTGTGTGTGTGTGTGTGTGTGTGTGTGTGTGTGTGTGTGTAAATGCTTATTGTGTTACTTTCCCTAAATGTGGAGAACACAGGTTTGACCAATTTGGAGAAAAGTTTAAACTCACTATGCCTAGTATGTTACTTGTGATCAAGGTTTACAATCATAAGCATTTAAGAAATTCTGTGTTTTTTAAAAAAGTTTATTGTGTAGAGCAGTTTTAGGTTCACAGCAAAACTGGACAGAAAGTACAAAGTATTTATTTGTCTGTTTCTTTTTTTGAGACAGGATTTTGCTCTGTTACCCAGGCTGGAGCGCAATGGTGCAATCATGGCTTCAACCTCCTGGGTTCAAGTGATCCTTCTGCCTCAGCCTTCTAAGTAGCTGAGACTACAGGTGTGCACCACCATGCCCAGCTAATTTTTATAATTTTTTGTAGACATTGGGGTCTTGCCATTGAGAGGTGACACCTGCTGGCAGCCCTCACAGCCCTCCCTCACTCTCGGTGCCTCCTCGGCCTCCGTGCCCACTCTGGCCGCGCTTGAGGAGCCCTTCAGCCCACCGCTGCACCATGGGAGCCCTTCTCTGGGCTGGTCGAGGCAGGAGCCAGCTCCCTCAGCTTGTGGGGAGGTGTGGAGGGAGAGGCACGAGCGGGAACCGGGGCTACGCAGGGCGCCTGCGGGCCAGCTGCAGTTCCCGGTGGGCATGGGTGGGGCGCGCCCCACACTTGGGGCGGTCGGCCCTACCGACCCCGGGCAGAGAGGGGCTTAGCACCCCAGCCAGCAGCTGCGGAGGGCGCGCCCGGTCCCCCAGCAGTGCTGGCCCATCAGCGCTGTGCTCGATTTCTCGCCGAGCCTTAGCTGCTTCCCCACGGGGCAGGGCTGGGGACCTGCAGCCCACCATGCCTCACTCAGCCTCCAACCCCCCTCCCCTGTGCTGCCCGTGTCTCCCTGACAAGTGCCGCTCCCTGCTCCACAGCGCCCAGTCCCATCGACCGCCCAAGGGCTGAGGAGGGCGGGTGCACAGCGCGGGACTGGCCAGCAGCTCCACCTGAGGCCACTGTGTGGGATCCACTGGGTGATGCCAGCTGGGCTCCTGAGTCTGGTGGGGACTTGGAAAATCTTTATGTCTAGCTAGGGGATTGTAAATACACCAATCAGCACCCTGTGTCTAGCTCAGGGTTTGTGAATGCACCAATTGGCACTCTGTATCTAGCTCAAGGTTTGTAAACACACCAATCAGCACCCTGTATCTAGCTCAGGGTTTGTGAATGCACCAATCGACACTCTGTATCTAGCTACTCTGGTGGGTACTTGGAGAACCTTTGTGTCCACAGTGGAGGACTATTGTGTCTAGCTCAGGGATTGTAAATGCACCAATCAGCACCCTGTCAAACAGACCAATCAGCTCTCTGTAAAATGGACCAATCAGCAGGATGTGGGTAGGGCCAGATAAGAGAATAAAAGCAGGCTGCTGGAGCCAGCAGTGGCAACCCGCTGGGGGTCCCTTTCCACAGAGTGGAAGCTTTGTTCTTTCGCTCTTTGCAATAAATCTTGCTACTGCTCACTCTTTGGGTCCACACTGTCTTTACGAGCTATAACACTCACCGCAAAGGTCTGCAGCTTTACTCCTGAAGCCAGCGAGACCACGAACCCACTGGGAGGAACGAACAACTCCAAGCACACCACCTTCGCGCCACCTTAAGAGCTGTAACACTCACCGCAAAGCTCTGCAGCTTCACTCTTGAGCCAGCGAGACCACAAACCCACCAGAAGGAAGAAACTCCGAACACATCCAAACATCAGAAGGAACAAACTTCAGACGCGCTGCCTTTAACAACTGTAACACTCACGGCGAGGGTCCATGGCTTCATTCTTGAAGTCAGTGAGACCAAGAACCCACCAATTCCAGACACACCATGTTGCCCAGGCTGGTCTCAACCTTCTGGTCTCAAGTGATCCTCCCACCTCAGCTTCCCAAAGTGCTGAGATTACAGGCCTGAGCCACCACTTCCAGCCAACGTGTGTGCATTTTAACTAGTTTATTATGACTTCAACTTTTTCTTTGTGATAAAACATAATTATGCAGTTCTATAAAACCTTAAATAAATATACTCTATTGAACACAGGAGGAAATACCAGGACATTTTCTTGATAAAAGGTGATGCTTGCCTCACGATGTGGAAACCTGTAACCCATCCTGAAAAGCTTTATGTTCCCTCCGAGTGAAGCAGCAGTCTCAGCCTCTTGCTCTGAGAACTGCCTGTTTATTACTTACTTGTTAGACTTCAGAAGCACACATCCTCAAGGCCATATGCAAAGGACTCTGCCTCGTTGGTCGTGAGCATCCTTCTAACCTTGCAATAGCCCGAACAGTGGAGCGTCAAGGGCAGCAGGAAACAATAAGGCAGGGGAGAGATGCAATCGAAGAGCTTCTCCACGTTCTGCCTGGATGACACTTAGCAGAATACCCCTCAGAGCAGCCTTCCATGGAACTAAGGCATCTTTTTGTTTTCCTTCTAGAAGAAAATAAAGATAATTTCATCCAGAAATCAGAAAAACAGTTCAGAAAATGAAGCTGAAATTTTAGGTTCCTGTTATAAATCACAGCTTATTGTAGGGCAGGCACTTAAGATATGGTGCCTCCACCCACACCAGAGATCTGCTGCATGTTCACCATGCACCAGGTTTACCAGCCCTGAGCATTACCCTCTACAATGAGAGAAGTCCCACTGGTATCCTCATTTTCCAGCTGAGGAAACTGAGGTTCAGAAGCACTCAGAAACTCATCAAGCAAATGGCAGACCTAATATTTGAACATCAGAGCCCAAGCTTTTCTTATTAGGTATCTTAGTCCAGGCTGCTCTAACACAATACTTTAATGGGTGACTTACACAACAGACCTTTATTTCTCACAGTTGTGTGGGCTGGGTAGTCCAAGATTGAGGTGCTGCCAGACTGGGTTCCTGGTGAGGGCTCTCTCCCTGGTTTGTATCTTACTGTGTGTTCACCTGGTCCTTCCATGGTGACAAGTTGTAGAGGAGATAGCAGACATATACAACTAAAGAGGGTAGCTGAGCTTTTTTTAAATTTTTTTTAAAGTCATCTCTCTAGACAGAATATACATATGTGGTTTTGTAGCTCTTTTTTTACTAGAGATTATAAACAAAGGCAGCTGTAAAGCAATGAATTCTCAATTCACTATAAAAGTTTTGGAAGCACTATTTTATGCTAGGGGAAGTCCTAGGCACTTGAGTTCCTGTCCCCAGGGAGGTTTGCAAGCAAAACATGGACAATTAAAATACAGTTGTATAATAAAGATATTAATAAAATACAAATCACCATTGCTTTTGTGGGGGTGAAGGTGGAATTGGTGCTATATTGAAATATTTTTACATATTATAAAGTGCCTCACTACAAGATGGCCAAATAGGAACAGCTCCGGTCTACAGCTCCCAGTGTGAGTGACGCACAAGACAGGTGATTTCTGCATTTCCATCTGAGGTAGCAGGTTCATCTCACCAGGGAGTGCCAGACAGTGGGTGCAGGACAGTGGATGCAATGCACCGTGCGGGAGCCAAAGCAGGGTGAGGCATTGCTTCACTCGGGAAGCGCACAGGGTCAGGGTGTTCCCTTTCCTAGTCAAAGAAAGGGGTGACAGACGGTGCCTGGAAAATCGGGTCACTCCCACCCTAATACTGCGCTTTTCCAACAGGCTTAAAAAATGGCACGCCAGGAGATTATATCCTGCACCTGGCTCGGAGGGTCCTATGCCCACGGAGTCTTGCTGATTGCTAGCATAGCAGTCTGAGATCAAACTGCAAGGCCGCACTGAGGCTGGGGGAGGTGCACCTGCCATTGCCCAGGCTTGCTTAGGTAAACAAAGCAGCCAGGAAGCTGGAACTGGGTGGAGACCACCACAGCTCAAGGAGGCCTGCCTTCCTCTGTAGGCTCCACCTCTGGGGGCAGGGCACAGACAAAAAGACAGCAGTAACCTCTGTAGACTTAAATGTCCCTGTCTGACAGCTTTGAAGAGAGTAGTGGTTCTCCCAGCACACAGCTGGAGATCTGAGAACGGACAGACTGCCTACTCAAGTGGGTCCCTCACCCCCGAGCAGCCTAACTGGGAGGCATCCCCCAGTAGGGGCAGACTGACACCTCACATGGCCGGGTACTCCTCTGAGGAAAAACTTCCAGAGGAACGATCAGGTAGCAGCAATTGCAGTTCACAAAAATCCGCAGTTCTGCAGCCACCGCTGCTGACACCCAGCCAAACAGGGTGTGGAGTGGACCTCTAGCAAACTCCAACAGACCTGCAGCTCAGGGTCCTGTCTGGTAGAAGGAAAACTAACAAACAGAAAGGACATCCACACCAAAAACCCATCTGTATGTCACCATCATCAAAGACCAAAAGTAGATAAAACCACAAAGATGGGGAAAAAACAGAGCAGAAAAACCAGAAACTCTAAAAAGCAGAGTGCCTCTCCTCCTCCAAAGGAACACAGTTCCTCACCAGCAATGGAACAAAGCTAGACGGAGAACGACTTTGATGAGTTGAGAGAAGAAGGCTTCAGATGATCAAACTACTCCGAGCTACAGGACGAAATGCAAACCAATGGCAAAAAAGTTAAAAACTTTGAAAAAAAATTAGATGAATGTATAACTAGAATAATCAATGCAGAGAAGTGCTTAAAGGAGCTGATGGAGCTGAAAGCCAAGGCTCGAGAACTACGTGAAGAATGCAGAAGCCTCAAGAGCTGATGCAATCAACTGGAAGAAAGGGTATCAGTGATGGAAGATGAAATGAATGAAATGAAGCCAGAAGGGAAGTTTAGAGAAAAAAGAATAAAAAGAAATGAACAAAGCCTCCAAGAAATATGGGACTGTGTGAAAAGACCAAATCTACGTCTGATTGGTGTAGCTGAAAGTGACGGGGAAAATGGAACCAAGTTGGAAAACACTCTGCAGGATATTATCCATGAGAACTTCCCCAATCTAGCAAGGCAGACCAACATTCAGATTCAGGAAATACAGAGAACGCCACAAAGATACTCCTTGAGAAGAGCAACTCCAAGACACATAATTGTCAGATTCACCAAAGTTGAAATGAAGGAAAAAATGTTAAGGGTGGCCAGAGAGAAAGGTTGGGTTATCCACAAAGGGAAGCCCATCAGACTAACAGCTGATCTCTCTGCAGAAACTCTACAAGCCAGAAGAGAGTGGGGACCCATATTCAACATTCTTAAAGAAAAGAATTTTCCATCCAGAATTTCATATCCAGCCAAACTAAGCTTTATAAGTGAAGGAGAAATAAAATACTTTACAGATAAGCAAATGCTGAGAGGTTTTGTCACCACCAGGCCTGCCCTAAAACAGCTCCTGAAGGAAGCACTAAACATGCAAAGGAACAACCGGTATCAGCCACTGCAAAAACATGCCAAATTGTAAAGAGCATCGAGGCTAGGAAGAAACTGCATCAATTAACAAGCAAAATAACCAGCTAACATCATAATGACACGATCAAATTCACACATAACAATATCAAATTTAAATGTGAATGGGCTAAATGCTCCAATTAAAAGACACAGACTGGCAAATTAGATAAAGAGTCAAGACCCATCAGTGTGCTCTATTCATGAAACCCATCTCACGTGCAGACACACACATAGGCTCAAAATAAAGGGATGGAGAAAGATCTACCAAGTAAACGGAAAACAAAAAAAGGCAGGGGTGGCAATCCTACTCTCTGATAAAACAGACTTTAAACCAACAAAGACAAAAAGAGACAAAGAAGACCACTACATAATGCTAAAGAGATCAATTCAACAAGAAGAGCTAACTATCCTAAATATATATGCACCCAACACAGGAGGACCCAGACGCATAAAGCAAGTCCTGAGTGACATGCAAAGAGACTTAGACTCCCACACAATAATAATGGGAGACTTTAACTTTAACCCCACTGTCAACATTAGACAGATCAACGAGACAGGAAGTTAACAAGGATACCCAGGAATTGAACTCAGCTCTGCACAAAGTGAACCTAATAGACATCTACAGAACTCTCCACCCCAAATCAACAGAATATACATTTTTTGCAGCACCACACCACACCTATTCCAAAATTGACCTCATAGTTGGAAGTAAAGCACTCCTTAGCAAATGTAAAAGAACAGAAGTTATAACAAATTGTCTCTCAGACCACAGTGCAACCAAACTAGAACTCAGGATTAAGAAACTCACTCAAAACCACTCAACTACATGGAAACTGAACAACCTGCTCCTGAATGACTACTGGGTACATAAAGAAATCAAGGCAGAAATAAAGATGTTCTTTGAAACCAACGAGAACAAAGACACAACATACCAGAATCTCTGGGACATATTCAAAGCAGTGTGTAGAGGGAAATTTATAGCACTAAATGCCCACAAGAGAAAGCAGAAAAGATCCAAAATTGACACCCTAACATCACAATTAAAAGAACTAGAAAAGCAAGAGCAAACACATTCAAAAGCTAGCAGAAGGCAAGAAATAACTAAAAACAGAGCAGAACTGAAGGAAATAGAGACACAAAAAACCCTTCAAAAAATTAATGAATCCAGGAGCTGGTTTTTTGAAAAGATCAACAAAATTGATAGACCGCTAGCAAGACTAATAAAGAAGAAAAGAGAGAAGAATCAAATAGATGCAATAAAAAACGATAAAGTGGATATCACCACCAATCCCACAGAAATACAAACTACCATCAGAGAATACTATAAACACCTCTATGCAAATAAACTAGAAAATCTAGAAGAAATGGACAAATTCCTCCACACATACACCTCCCAAGACTAATCCAGGAAGAAGTTGAATTTCTGAATAGACCAATAACAGGTTCTGAAATTGTGGCAATAATCAGTAGCTTACCAACCAAAAAGAGTCCAGGACCTGATGGATTCACAGTCGAATTCTACCAGAGGTACAAGGAGGAGCTGGTACCATTCCTTCTGAAATTATTCCAATCGATAGAAAAAGAGGAAATCCTCCCTAACTCAGTTTATGAGGCCAGCATCATCCTGATACCAAAGCCGGGCAGAGACACAACCAAAAAAGAGAATTTTAGACCAATATCCTTGATGAACATTGATGCAAAAATCCTCAATAAAATACTGGCAAACCGAATCCAGCAGCACATCAAAAAGCTTATCCACCATGATCAAGTGGGCTTCATCCCTGGGATGCAAGGCTGGTTCAACATACGCAAATCAATAAATGTAATCCAGCATATAAACAGAACCAAAGACAAAAACCACATGATTATCTCAAGAGATGCAGAAAACGCCTTTGACAAAATTCAACAACCCTTCATGCTAAAAACTCTCAATAAATTAGGTATTGATGGGATGTATCTCAAAATAATAAGAGCTATCTATGACAAACCCACAGCCAATATCATACTGAATGGGCAAAAACTGGAAGCATTCCCTTTGAAAACTGGCACAAGACAGAGATGCCCTCTCTCACCACTCCTATTCAACATAGTGTTGGAAGTTCTGGCCAGGGCAATTAGGCTGGAGAAGGAAATAAAGGGTATTCAATTAGGAAAAGAGGAAGTCAAATTGTCCCTGTTTGCAGATGACATGATTGTATATCTAGAAAACCCCATTGTTTCAGCCCAAAATCTCCTTAAGCTGATAAGCAACTTCAGCAAAGTCTCAGGATACAAAATCAATGTACAAAAATCACAAGCATTCTTGTACACCAATCACAAACAGAGAGCCAAATCATGAGTGAACTCCCATTCACAATTGCTTCAAAGAGAATAAAATACCTAGGAATCCAACTTACAAGGGATGTGAAGGACCTCTTCAAGGAGAACTACAAACCACTGCTCAATGAAATAAAAGAGGATACAAACAAATGGAAGAACATTCCATGCTCATGGGTAGGAAGAATCAATATCGTGAAAATGGCCACATTGCCCAAGGTAATTTATAGATTCAATGCCATCCCCATCAAGCTACCAATGACTTTCTGCACAGAATTGGAAAAACTACTTTAAAGTTCATATGGAACCAAAAAAAAGCCCTCATCGCCAAGTCAATCCTAAGCCAAAAGAACAAAGCTGGAGGCATCACACTACCTGACTTCAAACTATACTATAAGGCTACAATAACCAAAACAGCATGGTACTGGTACCAAAACAGAGATATAGATCAATGGAACAGAACGGAGCCCTCAGAAATGATGCCACATATCTACAACTATCTGATCTTTGACAAACCTGACAAAAACAAGAAATGGGGAAAGGATTCCCTATTTAATAAATGGTGCTGGGAAAACTGGCTAGCCATATGTAGAAAGCTGAAGCTGGATCCCTTCCTTACACCTTATACAAAAATTAATTCAAGATGGATTAAAGACTTACATGTTAAACCTAAAACCATAAAAACCCTAGAAGAAAACCTAGGCAATACCATTCAGGACATAGGCATGGGCAAGGACTTCATGACTAAAACACAAAAGCAATGGCAACAAAAGCCAAAATTGACAAATGGAATCTAATTAAACTAAAGAGCTTCTGCACAGCAAAAGAAACTACCATCAGAGTGAATAGGAAACCTACAGAATGGGAGAAAATTTTTGCAACCTACTCGTCTGACAAAGGGCTAATATCCAGAATCTACAATGAACACAAACAAATTTACAAGAAAAAAACAAACAACCCCATCAAAAAGTGGGCGAAGGACATGAGCAGACACTTCTCAAAAGAAGACATTTATGCAGCCAAAAAACACATGAAAAAATGCTCATCATCACTGGTCATCAGAGATATGCAAATCAAAACCACAATGAGACACCATCTCACACCAGTTAGAATGGCGATCATTAAAAAGTCAGGAAACAACAGGTCTGGAGAGGATGTGGAGAAATAGGAACACTTTCACACTGTGGGTGGGACTGCAAACTAGTTCAACCATTGTGGGAGTCAGTGTGGCGATTCCTCAGGGATCTAGAACTAGAAATACCATTTGACCCAGCCATCCCATTACTGGGTAAATACCCAAAGAACTATAAATCATGCTGCTATAAAGACACATGCACACGTATGTTTATTGTGGCACTATTCACAATAGCAAAGACTTGGTACCAACCCAAATGTCCAACAACAATAGACTGGATTAAGAAAATTTGGCACATTTAAACCGTGGAATACTATGCAGCCATAAAAAATGATGAGTTCATGTCCTTTGTAGGGACATGGATGAAACTGGAAATCATCATTCTCAGCAAACTATCGCAAGGACAGAAAACCAAACACCGCATGTTCTCACTCATAGGTGGGAACTGAACAATGAGAACACATGGACACAGGAAGGGGAACATTACACTCTGGGGACTGCTGTGGGGTGGGGGAGGGGGGAGGGATAGCATTAGGAGATATACCTAATGTAAATGACGAGTTAATGGGTGCAGCACACCAACATGGCACATGTATACATATGTAACACACCTGCACATTGTGCACATGTACCCTAAAACTTAAAGTATAATAATAATAAAATAAAATAAAAAGTTCACTGAGAAATAAAAACACATGGTTAACCATAAAAATAAAAGTGCCTCACTAAGAGCCTGTCTTTTCCTGCACCTTGTCGTCTACTTCCTGCTCAAAAGCAGCATATTAACTTCCTATTTCTGCCAGCAAGTCAGGTGAGAAGAAGAAATGAGTTTATGAAAGTAGGCATGTGTCAGTGCTCTCTGAAAAAGACTTGTCTGTGTGCTGCATCAGCACACACCATCATCAAAAAGCAAAGCAAAGCAGGATCGATTTTATTTTATTGTCTGCGATTTGAAAAACAATAACAAAAACCTCACATGTATTATATCATGGAAGTCTGCCAACCCTCTACCAACAATACTATTCTCATTTTACAGATGCTGAATCTGAGCATTAGAGAAGTTAAGGCACTCGATAAAGACTTCAATGATTTTTCCAGATAACACATGGAAAGAATTGGAACTTAAAGCCAGGTCTTCTGTCTCCAAATCCCATGACCTTTAGAGCATGTTTGAAGGAGAAAGTTCACACATTTTCATCTGAGATACCTACTACTCTTTCTAAAACTAAATGCGGAGTCTCAGTTGCTTCTATGACCCAGTAAGGGTGCTGTGGTGGCTTTGTAACATGTCAGCTTGGCTAGGCTGGGCTTCACTTCCCAGAAATCCCTCCCTGTATGTTTCTGGTTTGGGTGGGTCATAAGAAACATTCTTTGGGAGAATTGGTGGCAAAACGGGAGGAGTAGCCATTCTGTAGCTTACACAGATTGTTACTGATCTGCTGACTCGCCTCAGTGCTCTGACGCAGCAGCTGAGGCTGCAGCTCTCCTCCCTTCTCATGGATCCTTTTTCAGTTTCTATGATGCCTGGTCCAGATATGTGTTTAGTTCCAGGGTCCTGGGTTCTGCAGGATATCCTTGACACTATGGTCCAAGTCATCAAAAATGGCATAGATTTTGGTCCATCTGCATGGGACTCATGCTGTGAGTTCTAACTTGTTCTTGATCCCTGTTTGCATCCATCTTCACTTTCTGACATGTGGACTTTAAGCTCCAGTGCCAAAGGCAAAGGCTACAGCCATCCAGAGCCTGCTTAAACAGTTCCCATGATTGTAGGTCAAATCCCTGTAACAAACTCAGATAGACAGATCATAGAGAGAGGACAGATGGGTAGATAAGACACAGAGTTAAGAGGCTGAATTGTATCTCCCCACAATTCATATGTTGAAGCCCTAGACCCTAGTCCCTTAGAATGTGACTCTATTCGGAAACCAGTCCTTTAAAGAGCTGATTAAGTTAATATGAGCCTGTCAGTGTTCAATGTGACAGATGTCCTGAAAAGAAAAACATACAGCTGATCCTTGAATGACACAAGTTTGAACTGTGCAGGTTCACTTACACATTTTTTTTTCAATAAAAATTACAATGAGTGTGTCTGCCTCTCCTGCTTCCCCTTCCACCACTTCCACCTTTGCTACCCTTGAGACAGCAAAACCAATTCCTCCTCCTCAGCCTACTCAATGAGAAGATAATGAGGATAATAATCCACTTACACTTAATGAATAGTAAATATATTTTCTCTTCCTTGATTATCTTAATAACATTTTCTTTTACTTTATTGTGAGAATACAGTATAAAACGCATATAACATAAAATATGTGTTAATTGACTGTTTATGTTATTGGTAAGGCTTTTCAGTCAACAGTATACGATTCGTAATTAAGTTTTGGGGGAGTCAAAAGTAATACATGAATTTTCAACTGTGCAGGGAGGTCAGTGCTCCTAACCCCCACATTATTCAAGAATCAACTGTATCAGGAAATACAGAGAGAGGCAAAATGAGAAGGTGGCCATCTGCAGCCAGGAAGAAAGGCCTCAGGAGAAACCAAACCTGCCGACACCCTGATTTCAGAATTTCGGCCTCCAGAACGTCAGGAAAATAAACTTATGTTCTTTAAGCCACTCAGTGTGCAGTACTTTGTTATGGCAGCCCTAGCAAGCTAAGAAAGTAAGGAACGAAGGAAGGGAGGGAAGGAGGGAAAGAGAGAGAGAAAGAAAAGGAGGAAGGGAGGAAGGGAGCAATGGAGGGAGGGAGGAAGGAGGGAGGTAGGGGGGAGGAAGGAGGAAGGGAGGGAGGGAGGAAGGAGGGAGGGAGGGAGGGAGGGAGGGAGGAAGGAAGGAAAGAAGGCAGGCAGGCAGGCATACACACATGTGTGTATATTAGTGTCCTTCAGAGAAACAGAACAAATAGGGTGAGTGTGCCTGTATTATGTATCTATGTGTAGACATACAGAGAGAGATTTATTTTAAGAAAGCAGTTAATACAGTTGAGGTGGGGCTTTGGTGCTAGCAAGTCTGAAATCTGTAGGACAGGCCAGCAGGTTGGAAATTCCAGCAAGAGTTGATGTTGCAGTTTTGAGTCTGGAGGCAGAAGTCCTTCCTCTTTGAGGGACCTCAATCTTTTCTCTTAAGACCTTCAAGTAATTGAAGAGCTCCCCACTCACCTTATGGAAGGCAATCTGCTTTACTCAAAGTCTCCTGATTTGAATATTAATCAAATCTAAAAAATACCTTCGCTGCAATATCCAGACAGATGCTTCACCAAACAACTGGGCATCATAGCCTAACTAATTTTGACGCATAAAATTAACCATCACTGTGTGTGCGTGTGTGTGTGTGTATCCTAGTGGTTCTGCTTGTCTGATTGACCCTGACAGATTGATATAGGTGTCCTCATCTTATTTTTAAAAATCTGCAAAGTTTCTGCATGCTCTCCTTTGATAATTACTGCTATTCCTCACTCCATTAAAATAACATCCAACAGCTGAGAGAAAATACAGTGCTTGTGTTAACTGCCCTGACAGGCCCCAAGCCTATCTGTTGGGGGCCAAGATAGGAGTTCCCCCCAGGTCCTCACATTTAAAACAGTGGTTCTCAAACTTTAGTGTGAGGCTAGGCTAAGCTCCATCAGAGACCCCGAGGAGTCTGTTAAAACACAGATTCCTGGGTCCCACTCCCAGAGTTACTGATTCCATAGGTTATATGGTTTGGCTCTGTGTACCCACACAAATCTCATCTCAAATTGTAATCTCCATGCTTTGAGGGAGGGACCTGGTGGGAGGTGACTGGATCATGGGTGCAGTTTCCCCTGTGCTGTTCTCATGATAGTGAGGGAGCTCCATGAGATCTGATAGTTTCCCCAGCTCTCTCTCTCTCTCCTGCTGCCTTGTGAAAAAGGTGCCTGCTTCCCCTTTGCCTTCTGTCATGATTGTTAAGTTTCCTGAGGCCTCTCCAGCCATGCAGAACTGTGAGTCAACTACACCTCCGTTCTTTATAAATTACCCAGTCTCAGGCAGTTCTTTATAGGAGTCTTAGAATGGACTAATACAGTAGGATTGAGGTAGAGCCTGAGATTTTTCATTTTCTAGCGAGTTTTCAGATTATATCTATGCTACTGGTTTTGGGACCACACTTTGAGAACCACTTCTCTAGGATATCTCAAAGCCTCGGTCAGTGAACTTTAGCACTGCTGTCAGAACAAATGCTAAGAAATCAAACCTTAGGTAAAAGGAATACTAATGTTCCACGTTGATTTGGAAACACTCTTAACTCTCACTCTGAAAACATATATTTTATAAATCTCCTGGGTATATGCCCAAAAGAAATAAGCCTGTTTGTCTACCAAAATACATGTACAAGAATGTCCATAGCAGATTTTTTCACACTACCCTAAAACTGCAAACATAAATATCCATTAACAGAAGAATAGATATATAAAATGTTGTCAGAAATAAAGAAGAATGATTTTGTATTATATGTAGCATCATGAACAAATCGCATATATTCTGTTGAGCAAAATAAGCCAGACATAATAGTATACACTGTGCAAGTCCACTTAATAGTCACAACAAGCAAAACTAATTGATGTGGTGGAGACAGGATTGACTGGGATGGAGACGGGGGACCCAGTGGGGATGCTGGAAACATCCCTGATCTGATTCTGAGTTTTGGTTACCTAAGGTGACGTTTGAGTACTTTCTGCAAGTCATAGCTAAGCTATTTTATTTTATTTATTTTATTTTTTGAGATGGATTCTTGCTCTGTCACCCAGGCTGCAGTGCAGTGGCACAATCTTGGCTCACAGCAACCTCCACCTCCCGGGTTCAAGCAGTTCTCCTGTCTCAGCCTCATGAGTAGCTGAGACTACAGGCACATGCCAGTACGCCTGGCTAATTTTTGTATTTTTAGTAAAGATGAGGTTTCACCATATTGGTCAGGCTTGTCTCGAACTCCTGACCTCAGGTGATCCACCCGCCTCAGCCTCCCAAAGTGCTAGGATTACAGGAGTGAGCCACCACACCCGGCCTGTAGCTAAGTTAGACCTCACAGGACTGACTTTTCCATTAGGCACGGGAAGCTCAGTACACAGGGTCCACATGGGTCCCATGTAGGGGCGCATGAAAATGATTTAATTTCTTCTAAAACCAGCAGAAAAATATATAATCTAGTCTGAATTATATTGTCTTTAAGCCAACAGTCAGAAGATACAATTTTTAATATTTGTTATGGAGGACTGGACCTCCAGTGGCGAAAGTGTCTACAATCCACAAAAGTCATAAGGTAGCCCCGATACCACATTTAAAAGCACAGATATGCACATTTTTTCTGAATAGACATAGTTGTAGAAAGCATTTAGGATTATATTATTTTGTCAGCCAACCTGTTGTAGTCTTTAACAGCTTTCATTCCCAACAAAGAAGTTCTGAAAGGCGAAATGATTCCACACATCTGTGTCAGAGACAAGGAAGACAGAAAGCCAAGAGACAGGACGGGCTCCCTCTATTTGAATGTCATTTAAACAGAAAGAGAGGGTAGGTCTGAGAGCCATCGGACTGAAGGAGTTCTGCTGTAGGTCTTCCTGGAGAGGAAACTTCAGGAACACTAGAAAGATGGAGGCATGATGCGTCTGCCACCTTGCTCTGTAGCCCCAGCCAGCGGTGACGACAAAAGGATGCAAGAGGCCAGAGAGGTTCCAGGGTCAGCTTTGCAGCTTTGCTCCAGGCTTTTCTAACCTGCGTTTTAGGTTTGGGGTACATGTGCAGGGTTCGTTATATAGGTAAACTCATGTCACACGGGTTTGTTGTACAGATTATGTCATCACCCAGGTACTAAGCCTAGTACTCAATAGTCATTTTTTCTGATCCTCTCTCTCCTCCCACCTTCCACCCTCAAGTAGGTCCCAGCATCTGTTGTTCCCCTCTTTGTGTCCATGTGTTCTCATCATTTAGTTCCCACTTATAAGTGAGAACATGCAGTATTTGGTTTTCTGTTCCTATGTTAGTTTGCTAAGGATAATGGCCTCCAGCTCCATTCATGTTGCTCTAAAGAACACGATCTCGTTCTTTTTTTCTGAGCCACTCTTTGCAATTCCCATTCACTGGATTGGGAGGTTGGAGGGACCGAAGGGAGAAGCCTAAGGGAAGACCTCTGTGCTTTACAGACCTGATCCACCACTCAGAAGTGGGGCCCTCACTGAACATTCACCAGTGCCCTGCCCAGTGCTCTACTCTGTGGGCGCACAGAGATTTATAAGACCCCTCGGAGTCCCTGTCCTTGGAAGACTATAATTCAGTGGTGGAGTGGTGTACACAGGGGAGGGATCAAATGCTAAACTGGGGTTACTGGACAGATGCTTTGGGAAGAGACAGATCAAAGCAGGTTCCCTGCTAGATAGGATCTAGTTTCCTAGCTCTAAATTGGGGCCAGAGTTTATTCACTTTTTTTGAATGAACCAAATTATTGCTCTTTTCTTCCTTTAAATAAACTTCAAATTGCTATATCACAGAATATTTTATTAGTGCTGTGGGGTTTGGGTTTCAATTAAAAACCCTCTGTCCCCAAGGACACGAATCCTTTTCTAATAACACTGAAGACTAAAGACAGTTAGAAGCTAAAGTACACTTGGTCTATACAATTGAAAATAGCCTTGGAGACCAAGTATGCACTTTTTAAAACCTAAGTGCATTGCTACAGAAAAGTTATTATTTGTTTGGAAAAAAATAAGAAAAATCATTGTCATGCCATAGCAACCAGACTGGTAATACAGAACAGGCTGAACTGATAAAAATATCTGTGAAAATGTCCAGATTGATGAAATATTCTAAAAATAAGTTTAACAAAATAGTGAACAAAATTAAATTGGCCTAATTTTCCATACATGCCATCTCATGTTTTATTTTTTAAAGCTAAAATATTCACTTTGAAAATGATTTTAGCACTACCATCTGGTAAAAAAGAAAGTGCAAAGCCCTAGACTTTGGACAATAGGAAGATACATCTGTAGATCTAAGGAATAAAACTTCAACATTCTAATGGCAAACAAATACGTACATAGCCCAGCATTTAGAGCTGATACTTCCCCATGCTAAGTCTTCAAAGTAATAGTTTAGAAATACCTGCAGCCTTTAAAATGAGTACTAATTTCTTCCCCACTGTTATTATTTACTTCTCTTTTCAGGATTTCAAGCAGATGAGCACTGTTGCTTTGCCAGCTTGCAGAGGAAACAGAATTTCCAATTATAAATTCTAACATTAGATGAGCAAAACCCTGATCCAACTCTAACAAGGAAATTGACGGTTTTGTAACAGCAGTGTTTTAAGGAAGAAACTGCCAGCATTTGTTGGTATAGATTTAGATGGGAACTTGCTTCAGGTCAGCTGTCAATCAAGGGCTCTTTGTGTTTTCAGAGTAGACTCTGAGAAGCGAGTTACAAAGCTGAGCTACTCCAGACGATATTTGAGTATTTTTATATTCTTCTATGAGCAGGAAAGACAAAGCAGTGAATTGCCTTTTATGGGGCCTAGTGCCCTATCATTGCAAGGGTGTACTGGGGAGTGCTTCTGAATCACATCTTCACTCATTCATTCATTCACTCAATGTTGATTGAATTAGACAGATGGGACCCATGCCAAGCACTTGCTAGGTCTTGGAGATGTGACAATGAATAACACATAACTCCTTCCATGAGGAGTTTAGGAAAGAAATTTGGACACATAAGCAAATACTTTTTTAAAGATTATGCTATACCCCCTAAAAATTATTAATTATATTAATACATTATATTACTATCAATTTTATAATACAAATATTAAAATTAAAATTAAATGTTAAGTAAATATTTAAATTAGTAATTTGTATTAATATTAAAATATTAACTGTGATATAAATATGTAAGATTCTTTTAGGGCTCATAAAGGGAGAATACTTGATTCTCCCTGGAAGAGTCAAGGAAGGCCTAATAAAGGAGTGATGATTTTGCTGAAATTTAAAGATTGGTAGGTTGTATGAAATCTACCATACATGGTGTAAGGAGGGAGGATCATTTCAGACCAAAGGGATACTGTTAGGAAGGTCATGGAAGCATGAAATTGTTGTGGCTGGAGTGGGGGACACAACGGTGGGTTTTGAGGGGCTAAGAGGTAGGGGACCAAGTTGCAGGAGATGAGGACTTCGCTATATAAGGCTCTGTGTGATGTGTGGAGAGTGTGGATCTTATCCTATACATAAAGGACAGCAATTCAAGGGATTTAAGCCAAGGAATAATGTGCTCAAACCTACAGTGGCATATGTAGAGACTGAACCCAAGTGGGAAGCAGGTAGTGAAAGCATCAAGGAGGCAACAGTAGTAATTGGGTTAATAGGTGAAGAGGGCATGAACGAAGGCACAAGAGAGGTTCAAGAGGGGACATTGGAACTGGCAGGATTTAGAAGTCAATTGTATTACTGGATGGAAGAATGGGAAGAGATTGGGATGACTTTCTAGTGTTTACCCTGCGGGTGTGGATGGATGGTGGTTCCACTTACTGTGATGAAGACATAAGAGAGGACTGGGTTTGAACAGGTTGAACTACTGAAACTAAAGGATCCTTGAGGGCAATGCCATGTCTTACGTGACATTTGATACTTCTTACTTAAGACAATAACTATAATATAGTAAATTTCAATAAATAGTGAGTGAATAGATGAACTGACTGAAGAAAGAAGCCATGTCTGTTTGACATCTGGTAAACCACTGACCATTCAGGTTAGACACGTAGATCTGGAAGATTGTTTAAAACTCCTGCTAGGGCAAGTAGATGAGATATGGGCCAATAATAAAACTTTAGAGAAATACCAGAATAAAAAGGTCAAGCACAGAAAAAAGACAGCAAAGGAGTCTTGAAATTAACAGGTTGAAGAATGAGAAGAGATATATCTATATTGTCACCTCTCCGTGTCAAATCCTAACACTGCCCATTTCGATTGAGACTTTGAAAAAGTATTTAATCTCTTATCAATTGCCTCATCAATAAGATATGAATAATAATGCCTACCTTATAGGGTTCTTTTGGGGATTGTCCATATGTGAATGTGTATAACACATAGTAAGTGCTCAGCAAATATTAATCCCATCACCCTTTTAAAATATAACAAACACAACATCACCTTGGAGGCCCTGGATTTGAAAGTTTCAGTTCCAACACTTAGTAATCATCTCAGGATGTCCAAGACCTGATGTAGTATCCTGCCTTCCGGTTAAGACACCAATATAAATACAGACATTAGGAGGTGAACGTGTGGCAATCACCCAGCTTTCAAATGTTAAAATATCTTTTGTGCTTTCTGCTCCTCTGGATATCTTAATTCTTGCCAAGTGCTATAGTAGCATTTTTAAAAATTGAGTATTTGCAAATATCTGAGGCTGTATAAAGGGCCTACTCTAAAACAAATAAGAAATAAAATTATAGATGGAAGCTCTATACTAAATAGTACACAAAAGAGACACAGGTAATGTGTACTAAAATCATTGAAAGCAAATAATAGTCTATATTTAAATGTATTGCTATTACATAGTAATTTCTGAGTGATTATTATGACATAAATCCCACTTGTTTCATGGATTCAATTTGTTTCTGGCTGATGCACATCTCTTTCAGTACTTCCATCAGATCCAAGAACGGTATAAACTCTTTGCTTGTCTCAAAATGTCTTTATTTGTTCCTCAGTTTTGAATGAGAGATTAAATGAAAGAACTTGGATACTGAATTCTTATTTGATATCCACTCTCTGTCAGCCCTTTGAAGATGTTACCCTGTTGTCCCTGTCACTTACTGTTATAAGCAGATTGCTGCCAGTCTAATTGTTGTTCTTTTGTAAGCTCTTTTTTTCTCAGGTAGCTTTTAAGGTTTTATTTTTCTCTTTGATTTTCTGAAATTCCACTACGATGTGTCTAGATGTGAATTTATTGCTATGTACCTTACACAGAACTTAGATTCTTATAGTTACAGGTTGCATTCTCCAAAATGAGATACTGTGATGAAGTGTGGCCAGAAACATATTTATTAGGGTGGCAACACCTGGCCTCCCTTCTAGAGGGTACTATCACCCTCACTGCAATCATCAAACCAAGTTCTATCACAGCCTCTCTTACTGCCAGCTCTCGTCTGCAGAGAACCACCATGGAACGTTTAGTGATGCTGATAGCCCTCCCATTGGCTCTATGGGACATCCTGTCTGGCTTTGATAAATGGTGCATCACCTAGGATGGTTATAGCACATAAATCTGGCCAGATGCCTAACCACGTGCAGACTATCCATTCTGGTTGCTCACTTTCTGGGGCTTCTTAGTCCTTTTCTTCTTGGCAATGTCTGCATCCGTGATTCTAGCATTTCAATGTCACTCAGTATGCGCCATCATTTTTTCCATGCACCTTGGAGGCATCCTAGTAGCAATTTTGAACCATTTATTGGGATCTTTGCCAGGATTAAACTTCTTTATTCTATATTTCAGGAGAAAATTCCTAAATATACTTGCCTGTCCAATTTTATATTTTGGTGCTCTTAATCAAGTACCTGCAGAATCCTGTCCCACGTGTTACTCTCTAGTTCCTGCCAGGGCATGTTGAGCAGGGCTTGCAGCACCTTCTCCAGTACAGTCCCTTAGGCCCAGCACATCCATAGCTGGACTGTGCTGCACCTTAATTATTGGCCCAATGTCCAAAAGGAGATGTGGAAGCAGATTCTGGAGATGGGAGGACAGGTTGCCTTGGGAGAAAGTCCTTAGCACTTTCCAGGGCACTTTCCATGATTCCAGAGCACTGGGAAGCTGCTATGGAGACTGGGGATGCTCACTCTTCATGGGGAAAGACTGGGTGACATCTGCAGGCTCAGAAGGCTGGCGGAGTCTTAAGAAGTCAAAATCTCCAAGGGCGTCCACCTTAATGTTCCCATGCCATGTGGTCTGGGGCCCAACTTGGCATAACAGACCCATCCTGGTGGGGCATTTGACAGCCTGTGAAGTTCTCCCATCACACTCTCAGTTTCTGGGTTTGGTTCTCATTTTTCTCCACCTTCCTGCTAGAGGAGAAAAATTCTTTCTGCACAACAACAGAAGACCCCTGGCTTTCCCACCTGGCTTTCTGTTGCTTCTAGTTTATCCTTAGCCTCTTTTCATCTCTCTGGACATCATCAGTGTCATTTAGCAGCAGACACTCAATCTGAACAATCACTATTTTGTCCATAATTTATTATTTTTATATATTTTTATTTCTTTAGGTTTTGGGGGAACAGGTGGTATTTGGTTACATGAATAAGTTAGTGGCGACTTGTGAGATTTTGGTGCACCCATCACCCAAGCAGTATACACTGAACCCAATTTGTAGTATTTTATCCCTCATCGCCATCCCGTCTTTTGCCCCTGAGTCCCCAAAGTCCACTGTGTCATTCTTATGCCTTTGCATCCTCATAACTTAGCCCCCACTTATGAGTGAGAACATACGATGTTTGGTTTTCCATTCCTGAGTTACTTCACTTAGAATAATAGTCTTCAATCCCATTCAGGTTGCTGCAAATGCCATTAATTCATTCTTTTTTATGGCTGAGTAGTATTCCATTATGTATATATACCACAGTTTCTTTATCCACTCATTGATTGATGGGCATTTAGGCTGGTTCCACATTTTTGCAATTGCAAATTGTGCTGCTATAAACATGCATGTGCAAGTATCTTTTTTGTATAATGTATTTTGTCCATAATTTAAATGCATGAGATAGCCTATACATTAGAGCATTTCTTTCCACTGATCCACCCTCTCAATTCACCACTGGTGAGAGAGTTTTAACAATATGCCAACTTGTGCCAGGGGCTGTAGAAAATAACAGAAGAGGGAGTGCCAATCATTGCTGCCATACATCTGAGACACTGTGTGACATCTCATTTCATTAGTAAGCATTAACTGTTGACATTTGGGCTTTTCCTGGAAGCCGGAATTGGGATCATTTTTCCCCTTAAATTCATTTATGCTGGCTTCCTGGAGTCTGTATAAAGATTTCAAGAGAATCTTGCAGTAATTTACAGATACCATGTAGCCTCTGCCAACAAGAATCCCACGTATAGTAGTCCCTTCTTATCCACAAGGGATACAAGACCCCTGTGAATGTCTGAAACCATGGATTGTACCAAACCCTACATATTATATACTGTCCTTTTTTTCTATACATAAAGTTTAATTGATAAATTATACACAGTAAGAGATTAACAATAACTAAAATCAATTATAACACTGTATTGTAATAAAAATTATGTGAATGTGCTCTCTCTTCTCTCTCTCTTCTCTCTCTCTCAAAATATCTTACCTAATTTTGTATTCGCCTAATTTGGGACCATGGTCAACCTCGGGTAACTAAATCATGGAAAGTGAAAACACAGATAAGGGGGGACTACCATACCTTCAAAACAAAGAAATTGATGTTGGTGTGTTTGGTATCATAATTTGCACTATTCATTGTAGATTGCTAAGTACTTATTAAGACACTTAAAAAGAAAAAGAAAAATGTCCTTTCAAATGGGCAACATATATAAGTCTTTTGACCTTAAACAACTTAAACACAAACACAGTTTTAAGTTATAATGACAATATTAGCAAAGGAAATCATCATTTAAGGTAAATTATCTGTGAGATGAAGATATGCTCACTATAAAGGCAGAACTGCCTAACAAGGGCATGGACAGTTCAGGTCTCTGCTGTGACAAAGAGCGCTGCATGCAACACCCCATGAAGCCAGGGAGAGGCACCGCCAAGTGCATTCAAGGACTCAAAGGAGCACACACTTGTGCAGCCAAGAGAAGCTAAGTATATGGCAAATGATCCAGCCCTCTCTCCAAGAGGAGATTTCAAGTAGGGTATTTTCAATTACTCTACTGTCTATGCAAACTTTACAAAGAATTTAATTGGAACAGAGTATTTAAGGGGAATAACTAATGATACAATTGATTGGTAATGACCAGTAGATGCACTCGTAAAACCATGGTGCATTCTGAGAATGGCATTTTTGCTCCTGGAAAAGAAAGTTCTAATTATAATGTTTCAGCATTCAAAACTCTGGAGTTTTTAAATGTTCATGTTCTTCTAGAGAGGAGATATACTCTAAAAGTTTTATAATTGTATGTTAGCAAATGTTGACAGCACTGGAAATCCATAGTCTGAGTGCTCTGCTCCTCTTAGCTGGCATTAACTAAAATAGCCCTTGTACTAGATCAACTGTCTGGTTTGTCTGGGAAGCAGATTTTTCTCTACCTATAGTCCCAGGTCAAGACAATGGCTTAGGTGTATTTTATCAAGGTGGAGAATATACTATGAAGACACTGTTCAATTTCCTTTCTTGGCTTCTTTGTATAAGAGCAGACTGATTACAACTATGAACTTTCAACATTGGAGATTCTATGTTGTCTGACTACCTAGTAAATGTGAAATCACAACCTCTATTCACTGTTAGTTTAAAGCAGGATGGATATGCACTATTATCCTATGTAACTTCAGGCTCTTTCTAGGAAAGATGTCATACCAAATAAAAATTTTCTCAGCAACTGAAATGTAACTGAGTTATAAGTTATCACATTATATATAAATTAACACATATCTCACTCACATATTCTGACATAATTTTCAATACTCTGAGTGTTTCTTAATGTATATACATTGTGAGTACTGGAGTAAAAATGGAAATTATTTTTTCTAATTTTTTCACAGATTTTATTATTTTCCCTTTTGTAAGCCATTCCATGCTAGTAAACTATCAAGCCACAACTCATAAGTAATTTCATCGTCACATTTTCCAAACTTCTAAATTTGCCTTCATAATTCAAGGTCAGACTTTGACTAAGTGAGAATGGAGTGAAAAGAAGAGAGAAAAGAGAGAGCAAGAGAAAGTGGGAGGAAAAAGGAAAAGCATGAAACAACCTTTGTGAGGGTGATGTGTGTGGGGAAAGGATGAAATGGAAACAGTAGAAAGGAGGAAATGGTGTGCAAAGAGTCTTAGACAAATTAGGCTTTTCATTCTTGGGCTGTGAGTCAAATGCTTTATAACCCTTTACCACTATCCTTCAAAATGTTCATTGGCTCATAAATGGTTTACCAGTCTTCACCTGTTCTCTATTCTTTAGACACTTCTATAATGAACAGGATAGTCATTATGACTACGGGATGGAAATGAGTCTCTAGGCTTCAGGTGGAACTGTGCCTCACAGAAGAGTAGTTTGAGAAATGCATCCCCCAACGAATCCATTCAACTTACAGATGAGTAAGGAAGGCACTAGAGAGGTAGATTTAACACCAAGATGAAAGCTGAAGAATACAGTGTGATAGTTAATATTGACTGTCAACTTTATTGGATTGAAGGATGCAAAGTATTGTTCCTGGGTGTGTCTGTGAGGGTGTTGCCAAAAGAGATTAATATTTGAGTAGTGGATTGGGAAACGCAGACCCACCCTCAATCTGGGTGGGCACAATCTAATCAGCTGGCAGCATGGCCAGAACAAAAGCAGGCAGAAGAACGTGGAAAGACTAGACTGATTGTCTTCTGGCCTACATCTTTCTTCTATGCTGGATGCTTCCTGCCTTCAAACATCATCAGACTCCAAACTCCTCAGCTTTGGGACTCCTACTGGTTTCCTTGCTCCTCAGCTTGCAGACGGCCTATTGTGGGACCTCACCTTGTGATCATGTAAGTCAATACTCCTTAATTAACTCCTCTTATATATACATCTATCCTATTAATTTTGTCCCTTTAGAGAACCCTAATACACACGGGCTTTGGAGTCCAATAGCCTCAGGATGGGTGCCACTTCCACCACCTACTAGCTGTGTGATCTTGATGAGACTAATCTCATTGACTCTTTAAACTTGAGCATCTTAATTTGCACAATGGGACATGATTCCTGTGCCAAAGGAGAAATGAGATAGATGTGTTGTGTTCAATGCACTCACATGCAGTCAGTGCTCAACTAAAGGCAGTTGTGGTTGAGTTTCCATGTCTCCTTCTCTTGTACCTGCCATTGTTCTTTCCACTCTACTACTTAACTTACAAATAATAAATTAAATGAGTGCTCAACTTGTAAAAGTATTTGCCACATCATTATTTAGATTTATGTTCCCCAATTATGTTGAATGGTCTATTTATACCCTACTGAGTACTTGACAGAGATGTGAGAGAAAATTAGAAAAGGAGAATGTCAAGTTTTCTGAGCCATCACTAAAAAAAAATGTTAATCTGGAAGTAAAAATCCGTGAAAGTATCATGAAGAAATAAAGAAGCATAATCTTACACAATTTATCAGGAATATATTTATTGTTTGAAGAGGTACATGTATGTATTCTTGTCCTGAGGTAGCTAGAACAAATTACCATAAGCTAAATGGCTTAAAACAGCAAAAATTTATTATTTTGTAGTTCTGGAGGCCAGATGTCTGAAATTAAGGTGTTTGCAAGGCCATTCTCCCTCAAGAGGCTCTAGGGGAGAATTCTTCCTTGCCTCTTTCTCATTTCCAGCAATCTGGCACTTCTTGGCTTATAGCTGCATCCTCCAATTTTTGTTTCTGTCTTTATATGGTTATCTTCTGTGTCTGTCCAAATCTCCTTCTCCTTTCCTTTATGAACACACCAACCACTGGATGTAAAACCAACCTATTGAGTATGACATCATCTTAATTGTATTAGCAAAGGTGCTATTTCCACCCAAAGTCCCATTTACAGGTACTAGAGGTTAGTATTTCAACATATATTTTAGAAGGACACAACACAACCCACTACCATGTGTAAAATCAAAAACGTACTTTAAGGTAACAAGGCCGATTTTGATGCAGGGCTAGTGGAATTTATCTTGATACCTTATAATTGTAAAATCAATCATAATAATAAGATGTATTTAAAGTGTAATAACATCAAAAGTACTTTTTAAAGTATTAGTCTTATAAACATTTATTTTGGCCCTCAAAACCGGTGTATCTCATCTTTAATACCCAGAGAGATGCAACAAAGACCATGAACCTTGGTTAGTGTCCTTATTCCACTGCTTACTCTATAACCTTATTAATCATGTCAACACTTTATTAAACTCTGTGCTAAGCACTTTACAAACATGATCTTTATTTCTTCATGCAACCCCATGAGGGAGGTAGTATTATTTCTACTTCATAGACTAGGATTCGGAATTTTTTAGAGAAGTTAATTGCCTTGTCTAAGACCAAACACCTAGTAAATTCTGCTGTAAAGACTTGAGCCCTGGTCTGTCCAACCAGGACGTGCACTTAACCATAATGCTCTTTTTAATTTGAGCAGAAATTTTACTTCTAGGAACCTCTCCAAGCTTTAATTTTCTCCCAAGCAATCTGTGATAGTTTGACTCTTTCAGCCATGACTCTGTCCTCTTGGTGTGCCTTCCTGTAATGCAGAGGCTGGAAAGTCTAAAACTGCATCCCACAAATGCTCTTGCAAGTAGGGTTCTGGATGTTAGGCTCCATCACTTAGAGCCTCTCCTGTATATCTAGGAGGCCAAAGTGAAGCAGAGGCCATCTCCTTGCCATTTGGGCTGCTTTTCTGCTAGCAAATCAGGTTGTGGGAAGTGAGGTTTGGAAGCAGATTTTTCAGCATTCATTCTCCAGGTACTTGGGTTATAATAGGAATCATGGATGAAGGCAGTGGCTGCGCTTCCTATCCCAGTGGCCAGTCACCAGCTCCGTGAATGTAGAGAGCAGGAAGAAAAGGCAGCTTTCTGCCTAACTTCCTGATCCTTGTATTGTGCCATGGTGGAGTGTTCTTTGAACTCAGAAGTTCCAGAGGCAGCTTTGGCAGTAGTCACTTCCTTGACAGTCAGTTCTGAATTATCTGGAGAGTTATCATTGATGACTAAGACTAGAACCCATTCCTCTAGCCCTTCCAAACATTCTGTAAACATCTAACAACCTGAAATGGTTTCCTATCAAAATCTCTTGGAATGGATTCTATTTTATGCACTGAACCATCCTTGATTAACACATTAATCAAGATTAATAATACTTACCC
Organism: Nomascus leucogenys; assembly: GCF_006542625.1. Taxonomy (NCBI): domain Eukaryota; kingdom Metazoa; phylum Chordata; class Mammalia; order Primates; family Hylobatidae; genus Nomascus; species Nomascus leucogenys. The sequence goes on along the minus strand of NC_044385.1, from coordinate 121,965,097 downwards.
ATAGAAGTGTTTTCAGGCTGGGTGTGGTTGCTCACGCCTGTAATTCCAGAACTTTGGGAGGCCGAGGCGGGTGGATCACGAGGTCAGGAGTTCAAGACCAGCCTGGCCAACATGGCAAAACCCCATCTCTACCAAAAATAAAAATAAAAATAAAAAACTAGCCAGGTGTGATGGCAGACACCTGTAATCCCAGCTACTCAGGAGGCTGAGGCAGGAGAATCACTTGAACCCAGGAGGTGGAGGTTGCAGTGAGCTGAGATTGTGCCATTGCACTCCAGCCTGGGTGACAAGAGCAAGACTCCATCTCAAAAAAAAAAGTGTTTTCATAAGAAAACTGAATGGAAAAATGTATATAAATGTGTATCACAGTGTCCATTTTATTAATTTCCTTGTTTATTTCTCAGTTCTTCTTCTTATAAAATCAACGGACACTATCAGCCTGTGTTATATGTACTCAGCATTTTCCCACAAACACATATCAACATAAAAATCGCACCAAAAGTGTACAAACTTGAAAGATAGAACATTTATGTCCATTCTACTGTCTTTTTTTCTTTTGGTTGACATCCTTCATTTATTCGACATTTACGGAGAGCTTGTTATATGCCAGACATTGTGTTATGCTTATTTACATAGTAAGACTGTTCTCCTCCCAAACTAAAGGCATTCTCTAAAAAAGATTGAATTCCCACTGGAGATGAACCCCAGGCTCATGAATAAATTCTTGACAACCCAGAAACATTTCAGGAGCATAAGATGATGTTCACTTTGTGATCTGATCCCAGCAAAGATCCTCTCTGTGAAGCCAGATCTGCTGGAATTTTGCTCCTTTAGGAAGTTCACTGTGATTAAAACAAATGGCCAAGGACTAAGGTAATGCCCTCCTAGAAGGACTATCTTCTTGTTCATGTTGAAAATGGGGTTTTGCCCAATGCTCAGCCTACTGGCCCACTCTGCAGGCTGATACCAGCCCCCAAACCCATCTGTCCTGAAAGGCCAGTTATATCAGAGAAGCAGGAAAGGCAGGATACACAAGGGAAAGAAATGTTTTCCCAAATTAAAAACTACTTAAGACATTAAGGATAGCCAGTGGTCCCCAGGTCCATCAAAGAAGTGGCATTTGACACCATCATTAAAGAAAGGTGACTTCCCTCCCTCCTGTGTTGGAATCGGGCAAAAATAGAGAAATTATTGCAGCATTCTTCTCAGAGTGTGACCAGGTGGGTCTCAAGGCTTAAGTATGGTCTGAGAAAGTCCCCCAGAATTTTTCCTAGTAAAGTCTAGGACAGTCAGGGAACCAAACAGGTTGGTTCTCCCTTTTTTGAGCACCCCACACGTATCTCTATATCTGTGGGCTCACTGTTCTGAAAAGACACCAAGTTTTTCCAGACAGAATGGGTCCAATGACCTATTTCTGGTGACCAAGAGAAACATAAAAGCCTCAGAAACCTCAAACACAAAATAATCCCCACCCCCTACATACACACATGCTGCGATTTTGTGAAAATGTAATTCATTGGCTGTTGGATTCGTTTCCTTGCTAAACAAAGGCTGCTCCCTGTTTCCTCATATGATGGGCATAATTACCAAAATGATCCAAGTCTGCACATATTATTTTCCTTCCATTCACTGCAAGTCTGGAGAAGTCACACTCCCAAAAGTGGAATTAACACACACCCCACATACTGCTTTCATGTCTCCTCTGGCTGCCATCTAAAACATAGAGTTACAGATCCTGACCCTCCCCATCCTCAGACACAAGGTTCACAATTTATCAAACATTGTGGCAGGTAATTGTTCACAGGAAGACTTAGATAAATGTAAGCTTTTAAAAACAGCTGGTGTTCTTACTCGAATTAAGAGTTTCTAGATCAACCTATGCGATAAAGGAGTGTAATCCATGACCATCCCTCTGATCTGGATTCTTCTCTCTGCTACTAAGGAATATTTGTCAGTGTCTACCATTTGAAGACTAGGAGGAGGATAAGGGGACCCTTTGTCTTCCCTCAGATTTTCACTGCCACCTCCACCCCAGCATCTCAGCTGAAATCCACGTCTGTTCACAGAAGCCTCCATACTTCCCCAAAGACTTGGGCTTTTGCACAGGCTTCTGGAGAGATTAAGAAGTTTGACATGGAGAAAGGGTGGAACAAGATGGCCAAATAGAAGGCTCCACTGATCTTCCCCCTCACACGGATACCAATTTAACAAATAGGGTGACCTAGTATTTGCTAGCACAATAGGATGCACAATAGGTGACAAGTCAAAAATAATTGTACATTTTTAAATAACTTAAAAGAGTACAGTTGGATTGTTTGTAACACAAAGGATAAATACTTGAGGTAATGGAGACCCCATTTACCCTGATGTGATTATTACACACTGTATGCTTGTACCAAAATATCCCATAATGTCCCATAAATATATATACCTACTATATACCAACAAAAATTAAAAATTAAAAAAAAAAGTTTTCTAGGTACTCCAGGATGGTGATGGTGTTAATGAGCACTGGCTAACACAGGGGCAGGCTGAGGGTGAGGCAAGAAGCAGCTCAAATAGACCCCTTGCAATGGACTGCACCTGAGCCATGTGGGGAGATGTGGCATTTGTTGTCCACTTACAGTTTTGCTTTTTGAGTGATTTTTATGGTCTCTGCAAGCCTTCTGCAAGGTTTCTTGGATGTGCTTTGAATATTTAAGAAGTTAGGGCCTATCTCACCTAAATTGAAGCTGTGCAGGAAGACTGGTAGCAGTATGGCAAAGAGAATGATCTGCAAGAGAATGTTAGAGCTGTCCAGAAAACAGGTGACTGGTGTCAACAGGGTGGATTTGTAGAACACACGAGCAGCTTTCAGGGAGTTGCAGAAATACCTGGGTTGAGACTCAACAAAGTCTGCCTGAAAAACTTTGCCTTGTTAAAGGAGTGGCCACTGAAGGACCAGAGACTCTCTTTGTCCCCATGGCAGGCTAAGAACTTGAGAAGACTTTGGCATACTGTGATCTTGCCATTTCAACTAGACTTCAGAGGATCTGATGGATTCTCATAAACAGCCAGCAGTTCACAGGCTACTTTCTGAAAACAACTGATTCACCAAAACTGAGCCCTAGAAGGCATAAGCATGTGTGGCCATCTCCTGTGGCAGTGTCACAACCTGAAACAAACAAACAAAAGCAGAGAGTCCATATGCCAAAGATCAAGGGTGCAGATGTATCCAGGCATTCCCATTGGGACCTTTATTGTGTGATCCTTAGAAGGACCATGAATGCAATGTATTGTAAGTCCAGGGACAGCCAAGCTACTGGATAAGAGAAAGGATGCTGGTCTGAGTGAGAATCTCAACTTCAAGCCCTTAATCAGAATATGCTCGTCTAGTTCTGTCTCAGTTCCTCTGTTCATAATGGCAGAACAGAGGCGAGGGACTCACAAGACAAGCTGCAATGTTCTTTAGAGCTTGAAGACTCAAAGCAGGAGACAGAATCGGGGAAGGTGGTGCTGTTGTGTGAGCCCTAGGCTTGGCTCCCAGACCAGCCCACCAGGGAAGCTTCTACCTCTGTTGCAACCAGGAAGTGAGGAATGAGGAAGCTGCCACTGTCCCTGCCACATTCCAGGACACACACCACCAGGGCTGCAGTCCAGGAATCGGGAGCCTGGGAGCATGAAGCTGCCACCACCACTGCAAACTGACTCTTTACACCCCTGGAGCTGGAGTGAAGAGGTTCATGTATTTATTCCCTGAATGATCATCAAAAACAATTTACCCAATCTGCCTGCAGTGAGGGCAGCTTCATCCACACAGGAAAAGAAATTGGGATTTGGGACATTTTTCAAAAGTGAACACAAATAACGCATATATTCTAGAAAAAGCACCAGACTAATTAAGAGAATGAGCTTTGAGAACAGACAGATCTGAGTACACAGACTGCCCCCACCAGATACCTGCCTCATTTTCCATATCAGTAAAGTGGGGGTAATAATTCTACCTATATTGCTATGCTATGGCAACAGTTACATGAGGTGATGCACATAGCATACCTAGCACAGTGCTGGAGGAGGATGTCAGCTACGCTCGGGCATCCAGCCACCACCTCCTCCTGAGCCTTCCTGTATTGCAGACCCCTGTTGGATGACAGAGTCTGGGAAGCTAAAAACCACCACAGCTAGAGTTCTGCATGCCAATCAGGGTCTGCGTGGCAGATGCGCTGTCATGCAATTTGGAAGGCAGAATCCAGGAGACGCCCAGCCCTGCTACTTCTGGCTTTCTGCTGGTAAGTAAGGTTGTGGAGATGTGGCATTTCTGCAGTGGTGTCCCACTGTCCAGACACTAGCTCTAAGGGTGTCAAGAGGCAGTTTGCAGTGGTAGTGGCAGCTTCATGCTCCCAGCTTCCCAACTCCTGGACTGCAGCCAGGGTGGTGTGTGTCCTGCAACGTGGCAGGGTCAGTGGCAGCTTCCTCATTCTCCCCTTCCTGGTTGGAACAGAGGCAGAAGCTTCCCTGGTGAGATGGTCTGGAAGCCCAGCCTGGGGCTCACCACCCCCACCACTTCCCATGATTTTGTGAGCACCACCTCCCGACACTAATCCCTTCCTGCTTAAAACACCAGCCATCTTCCAGATCCCTGCACTGAACTCTGACAGTTACGCACCCCATGGAGCACAGGGTAAACTTCCAGTACAACTTGGCTATGTCTACATTTTCCACTGAGGACCTACTATGTGCCAAGTCCGAATATACATGTTGTTTTAACCCCCAATGATTCTGCCAGCTATGAATTTTTATGACTTTTTATACATAAAGAGGTTCAGTGATTTGCATAAGATCACTCAACTAATAAATGACAGATGAGTGGGGCCACAAAACTCATAAGAACACATAACAATCTTAGGACTGACAGAAGTAAAAACCTCGTTGTGTTTTTGCTTTTCTTTACTGGTATCATAATCAGAGTTCATCCAGAGAATAAAAGGATCCTAGATGGCCCCTGGGGGCAATTAACTGCTTTTTGGAAGCTTTCAAACTAATGAATTATGAGATGCAAAAATCAATAGAGACTTACTTTAAAAAAGAAACAGCATCCATCATTAGTGATGTTAGAACCAGGTAACACAGAGTTCTCCAAAACTTTAAAGATGCAGACTGCAGCAACTCTGAGAATGGCTCCTACGCCTTAGGTGACAGGCCATGTAATTAACCAAGGGCCCCCCTGTACCTCCCACAGTTGTGCCTGGCCAGTGAATGATCCTCAGGGACACCAAAGCAGCCCAGTTTCTGGGAGACACTGGACTCTTCTAAAGGTTGATCTTGGCCCAAAGACTCCCCAGTGGCCTCACAAACCTTCCTTAAACTGCACAGCTGTTTCAAAACCACAATGCTCCCACCTAACCTTCCCACCCTCTCCTCTTCCCTGGATCAGGCTCACAGGGCGAGCGGAAACTCTCACAGCCGTTTCTGTGATACTCTTCATCTTCTCTCACACAGTAGTGTCCCCTAATAGAATCTTGGCACATTTAATGCCGTTTTGCCATCTGCCTCCCATAAAGCCTGGACTAACACATGGAACTCAGCACTATCGTCTGCCCTCCTACTCACAGAACAAGAATTACATTGTATTTTACAATATAAGATGTGTGAACACACTTAATGTACTCAGACCCATGTCCAAAACATGAGAGAGAATGTTCTTTAGCACTAAAACTGTTCACCACTACCTGAAGAGCTAAGGAGCTAGTTTTCTTACAAAAAAAAAAGTGTGGGGGGGGGGGGGTGGGTAGAGGGCATTTAAAATAACATCTGAGAGAAGACTAACTCCCAAAACAACTAGATTCCACTGAAATAACAAACAGAAGTAGAATTGCTAAATCCATCTCTTCTCAGAGAAGAAAAGCACGTAGTTGCTTTTGCTCCAGAGATTTTTTTAATACAGTATTTAATGGGAAGGCTGAGTTTGTAGGGCAGTTAAATCACAGGAGACCCAGAGAACCAAATACTTCACTCTGTGCCTCATCCGACTTTCCCAGTAGCTCTCCGCTGGCCATTATCCCTCGTATAATGCATTCTAATGGCTTAAAATGACAGTGTTTTGTTTACAAAATGGCCCCATTCCTCAGGAAACCCAAGAGCCTGTGCACTGTAACAGGGCTATTGATAGAAAATAAACTGCACAGTGTGACAGAAGCTGGTCCCACCTTCCTGCCCTGATATCCATTTTTGGGGTCAAACGTATCAGCTCAGAAATAAGGCCTGAGGGGGCACAGCCAAACATCCCTAAGAGAACTGAGCAAAGAGCTCAGGAAGGTGAACTGAGGTCCAACATCCTGGCACTGATACCAAGGAGAGGATTTGACCCATGTGTTCACTAAATATTCTGACCTTGAGATGCAAGTCCTGGAATCATGGATTTGGCTCTGTCTGCTGAATTTTAAAATGTCTGTCAGTCTTAGACTAGAGCTTTAGCAGGGGACTCAGCAGCCTCTCTCCTTTGTTTCTAATGCCAAAAAAAAAAAAAAAATACTAAACACAAATATGATCTAAAACTCAAGGAAGAGGGTCTGCTTTCTGTAAGAGGCAGAACTTATAGGCTTAGAACAATAAACCAAATATTAGTCCTTAAATTAGTAAATTCCACTTTGATCTTCTATGAGTGAGAGGAAGAGTTTTGCAAGGGAGAGTTCTAAGGAATTCTCTAGAAACAATAGGCCCTGAAATAGGGTAACTTAAGGTGGTATATCTTTCTTTGTTACTTTTACATATTGCACAAATGACCCATCCAGCCTTGGATAATCACCGTATCCTCACTTTGAGAACTTCCAGAGTAGTGACTCAGTCATCGGTTTTTGAGTACCCGTCCACATTTTAGTCAACTTCAATAAATAAATGAGTACAGGTTTTTTAAGGGTTAAAACAGTGAATATCTTTATATCTAAGGCTTTTGAATGTGTGTGTGTGTGTGTGTATTTATAAGAAATCCCTTAATGGACATAGTGGAATATTACTCAGCCTTAAAAAGGAAATAAATTATGATAACGTGCTACAACAGAGATGAACTTTGAAGACGTAATGCTAAACAAAATTAGCCAGACACAGAAAGACAAATACTGGATGATTCCACTTGTATGAGGTATTCAGAGTAGTCAAATTCATAGAAACAGAAAGTAGAATAGTGGTTACCAGCAGCTGGGAGGGAGGAGAATGGGGAGTTGTTTAATGGGTATAGTTTCAGTTTTGCAAGATTAAAATGTTCTAGAGATTGGTTGCCCAACAATATGAATATACTTAACACTTCTAAACTGTGCACTTAAAAATGGCTAAGATGGTAACCATGTTATGTGTATTTTACCACAACTAAAAAAATTTCTGGCTAGGTGCAGTGGCCCATGCCTGTAATCTCAGTGCTTTGGGAGGCCAAGGAAGGAGGATTGCTTGAGGCCAGGAGTTCAAGACCAGCCTGGGCAACACAGTGAGACCTCATCTCTACAGAATTAAAAAAAAAAAAAAATAGCCAGATGTGGTGGTGCATACCTGTAGTCCCTGCTACTCATGAGGCTGAAGCAGGAAGATTACTTGACCACAGGAGTTTGAGGCTGTAGTGAGCTGACTACACCGCTGCATTCTGGCCTGGACATCAGAGGGAGACCTCGTCTCAAAAAAAAAAAAAAAAAATGGCTGGGCGCAGTGGCTCACGCCTGTAATCCCAGCACTGTGGGAGGCTGAGGTGGGTGGATCACGAGGTCAGGTGTTCGAGACCAGCCTGACCAATATGGTGAAACCCAGTCTCTACTAAAAATAGAAAAAATTAGCCGGGCGTGGTGGTGCATGCCTGTAATCCCAGCTACTCAGGAGGCTGAAGCAGGAGAATCGCTTGAACCCAGGAGGCAGAGGTTGCAGTGAGCTGAGATCACACCACTGCACTCCAGCCTGGGCAACAGAACAAGACTCCATCTCAAAAAAAAAAAAAAAAACCTTACTATATTAAAGGGTTTACTGATAGATTGCATTTTTCTTCAGAGTCTGTTAGCAATGTCAAAAACATTATTAAAATCACAACAGAAATTCACAAAGCCCAGGAATTACATTTGTTCATATTTGGTGGGGAAAAAAATCCTAGTAAAAACTGAACTTGACTGGGGCAGTTCCTATTATTTAATCCAAGGGTTCTGAGTAAGGCAAAGGATTTCTGAAGGAGAAGAAAATGTCAGAAAGATACTAGCTAGCCAGTCCCAAAGCAGTTCTTTCTGGGAATTTCTCTGATTTCTTTTTCAGCTAGCCCACCCACCACACCAAGTATCTCCACCAGATCATCAGGAGAGACAAATTCTTATCTGTCAACCAAACGTCCTACTGGTGACCTGAGAGTATCCGCAATTGCAACACATAATAAATGCTTGCTTGGCTAAAAGGGATTAGTAATTCTGACATCATGAACAGAGGACCACACCAGGGAACCATCTGCAATTTGGGAAATCACTACATAGATGAAATGATATGAATTCCAGGGCTTATTTGAGGCTTAGTGTCTGAAAACTACTACGCTATTAATTAGAGAAAATGAAATCCTTTTACACACAATGCATGCCACTGTGGTATGTATTATGGTCTGGTATATATGTTGGTCCCTCACCAACCCTGGGAACTTCTATCTTGAAAACTATCATAATTGGCAAAATCAGCCCTGGTCAATATCAGACTTCCAGAGAAAATAGGGGATTAAGAGGGAGAAAATAAAAATGGTATTTCATATATTTTTTAAAGCAAAGGTTTGAGAAAATAGCAAATTACTTCTTTCCTTTATTTTACTGAATTCTTCTGTACAAAAGCAATGCATGCTTATAACAAGAACAGTGGAGCTATGTAAAGATAGTTAAGAGTCTCCCCCTCCATGCTTCTAATCCCAGTATCCTGGGATAACCAATATTAGCAGTTTTATAAGTACTCTCCCACAACTTTCCTTATGTTTATACATATATATGTAAATATATTTAAGGATATACAGGATAAACATATATGGAATATATCTCCTATTGAGATACATAGGATAAAGATGTACGTATTATAGGATTTTGCTTTAACAAAACTAATATTACCATTACTTAGTAGTTTATTTCATTTAATAATGACATTATAGATTTCCCTCAACTTTGGTGCCTATAGATGTAATCTTTTTTAAAAGCTGCATAATTATCAATAGTAAGAATGAGCCACAATTCGACCATTTATATTTTTTTCAAATAATTTTTTTCCATCACACACAATGCTGGGATAACAAACTTACACATACTTTATTTACTTTTTTTATATTTTTTATTTTTTGAGATGAAGTTTCGCTCTTGTTGCCCAGGCTGGAGTGCAGTGGCATGATATCGGCTCACTGCAACCTCAGCCTCCCCGGTTCAAGCGATTCTCCTACCTCAGTCCCCCGAGTAGCTGCCTTATTTTTTATTTCTGTAAACTATATTTCTAAAAAATGGAACTTCTGTGTCAAAGGGCATATGTATATATATTAAATTTTAATACCACTAGATTACTTTTTTAAGAAGATTGTAACAATTTAAGTCTCCATCAGCACTGAAAAGCATATCAATTTCCCACCACCCTTACCAGTACTGGATGCTATAAATCTTCTAAATGTTTTCCAGTCTGACAGGCAGAAATCAAATTTCCATCATTTTATTTTTGTTTACCTGACTACTAGGGGGTTTGAGCATCTTTTCATATTTTATTGACCATTTATATTTCCTTTAATATGAATCGCCTGATCATAGCTTTACCTAATCTATCAATCAAGTTGTTTTTCTTTTCCACATCAGTGTGTAGGCACTCAGTTTATTAGGGATATAACCCTTTGTCTGTCTTATATGTGACAAGTAGCTTTCCCTAGATGATCATCTTTAAAAAAAAAAAAAACTATGCTGTTTTGTGACATACAGAAATCTTTATTTTTATGTAGCCTAACTTGTAATTTTTTTTATGGCTTCTGAATTTCTCTTTCAAATGAACTTTAAAACTAGCTTAACAAATTTCTCTTAAATAAGTCCTTTTGAGGTACTGATTGGGACTGAATTGAATTCATAGATTAATGACCTCTTCACAGTAATGAGTGCCACCATCGCCCACCCTTGCCCCCAAAGTGGTATGATTTTCTCTATATTTAGTTTTTCATTTATGTCCTTCAGTACTAGTTAGTACTTTCCTTCATTTAGGTCTAAGGCATATTTCAATTGGTTTACTCCTGGGCCTTGATGACTTGTCTGGCAACTAGAATAACATCTTTTCCTGCTCCAGTTTCTGGAGTAGAAGGCTGTGTTTGGAGGCAGCGCAGCCCCGTGGTGGAGGCCAAAGTCTCCAAGCTCAGATTCCCTCAACTGACATCCCAGATCTTCTACTCACTGGCTCTGTGCATGGAGCTAAGCTGACTCCTCTTTCAACAGATTCCCTCGCCTCTAAAGTAGGGATAACAACAGCATACCTCTTCAGTTTGTTGTGAGGATTAAATGAGATAATAACATCACATCTTTAGCACAGACTCTAGAACAGAGTAGTAATTATATGATAACAAAGACAGTGACTATGACAAAGAGAATGATGTAAATCTATTGTTCACACTCTCTTACTGGTTTTCATTCCCTTGGCTTTTGTAGGTAGAAAATCATACACCCTTCTAATTGTGACGATTCATCCATTTCCTTGCAATGTTTATGAATTAGTCCGCTCTCCAATTGCTATAAAGAAATGCCTGAGACAAGGTAATTTATAAAGAAAGGAGGTTTAATTGGTTCACAGCTGTACAGGAAGCATGGCTGAGGAGGAAACTTTCAATAATGGCAGAAGACAAAGGGAAAGCCTGCAGGTCTTACATGGCCAGAGCAAGAGAGAGAGAGAAGGGGGAGGTGCTACACTTTTTAATAACCAGATCTCATGAGAACTCTATCATGAGAACAGCACTAGGGGGGTGGTGCTAAACCATTAGAAACCATCCCAATGATCCAATCACTCCCACCAGGTCCCACCTCTAACATTGGGGATTACAATTCAGCATGAGATTTGGGTGGGAGAAAATAATAAAAATGGTATCAAATATATTTTTTAAAACAAAAGTTTGAGAAAATTGTCAATTATTTCTTTCATTTATTTTACTGAATTCTTTCCATACGAAAGCAATACATACTTACAACAAGAACAATGGAGCCATGTAAAGTTAATAATCTCCCCCTCCTTATCAGTTTCCATGTTTGTTTCTTTTATTGTCTAACTAGACTGGCTGAGCCCTCCATTACACTGTTGAACTGGAGAAGTGAGAGCTGGTCTTACTGCCTTGGTACTGACTCTAATGTAAATGTATTTCATTTCCCTAAGTATAACAATTACAGTATGTTTCTGATAGTCATCATAACTTATTGACATAAAGTTATTTATAATATTCTCATATCATTTTTACTCCTATCTGTAGCCATGTCCCTTTTTCATTTATATTAGTTATAAATTCCCTCTATTATTATTGAAAAAGGTTTTCATATTCTATATTAGTCTCTTTGAAAACCAACAGTTGACTTTAATGCCCACCATTTTGTATTTTTTTCTGCCCTCATCTTTATTGTTTCCTTCTCCTTTCTTTGGGTTTGTTCTTTTCTAATTATTGAGTTGGACCCTTACCTCACTAATTAATTTTCTTTTATATTGATTGTATAACTTGTTTCTTTCCTATTCCCTTATGAATTTAAAATTATGCATGGATTTTTTAATAGAGTCTAGGGTTAATAAGGATTTCTACATTCTCCACTTGTCTCTTATTTTAAATTATTTCATTTTTAGTTTCAGTTTAGCAAGTAGATTTACTCACCAATGTATTTACCAATTTCTTTGACCATTATTTATTCATTTTTCTTTTTTCTTGAGATTCAATCCATATCCACATAATTCAACTATTTAAAGTGTACAATACAGTGGTTTTTAGCACATTTACAGAGTTGTGCAACCATCACTGCTATCAATTTTAGAACTAATCACCTCAAAAAGAATGTTGTGCCCATTAGCAGTCCCTCTGTTTCCCCAAACCTCTCAGCCCTAATCAACTACTAATCTACTTTGTCTTGAAGTGTGCCTGTTCTGTACGTTGTATATGAATTGAATCATGCAGTATGTCGTCTCCTGTGTCTGACTTCCTTTGCTTTGTAGAGTGTTTTCAAGGTTCATGCATGTTGTAGCATGTATCAGTACTTCATTACTTTTAACTCTCAAATAATAGTCCATTGTATAGATATACCACATTTTATTTATCTACTCATTAGTTGATGAGCATTTGGTTGTTTCCATATTTGGGCTATTAAAAATAATGCTTCCATGAACATTCAGCTACAGGTTTTTGTGTGGACATTTTTTTGTTTGTTTTCTTGGTATAAATGTAGGAGTAGAATTGCTGGGTCATATAGTAAGTCTGTATTTAACCTTGTGAGGAACTGCCAGGCTGTTTTCCAATATGGCTCCACTATCTGACATCCCCACCAGCAGTGTATGAAGGTACCAACTTCTCCACATCCTCACCAACACTGTTATTTTCTCTTATTTATAGTCATCTTAGTGGGTATGACATAGTATCTCATCATGTCACTGTCCATTCTTTCTTCACATTCCCTCTAGAAGTATATTCTTTAAAAATCCATGTCAAAGATCTGTTAATAGTAAACTCTTCCAGTTCTTGATGATCCATATTGTCTGTATTTTGCTATGGTTCATGTTAGAGCTTAGCTGGATGTAAAGATCTAATTTGATTTATTCTGCTGTCTTTCTGGATTCCATTATCGCTGGTCAGAAGTCCACTATGTATTATTCCTTTGAAGACATCCTGGATTTTCTCTGATTAACATTAAGGTTTCTTTTCCTTTGATCTCTGCAGTGTATCTAAATTCTCAAATGTTGATTTACCTCAGTTTATCATACTTAGTAGGATTTGTGCTGTCTGTATCCGAGAAGCATATCTTTAATCAACTCTAGGAAATTCTCAGCCATACTCCTATATTACAGCCACTGCTTCATCCTTTGTTATCTTCTCCAGAACTGCTGTTAAGACATGTGTTGGCCATTCTCATCTCTTAATCTCTCATTTAAATTCTTCACCACTTCATACTTATGATGCATTCTAGAGAATATCCTCATTCTTTTCCAGTTTACCAATTTAGCTATGTTTCATCTGTGCTTAACCTATTGAAGTTTTTTTATATCAAAGACTATATTTTCATTCTCTAAGAGTTCTATTTGGTTCTTTTACAAATATGCATCAACTTCTTTTTTCACATTTTCTTATTCTTTTCTGGTGTCTTAATCCTTTTTTAAATAGTTTTATCTATCTTAAACAAATGTAATTCAGAGTGTTTTTCTGCAAATTCTATGATCCAAATTCCTTAGGGGTCTAATTCTGCTATGTTTATTTCATGTGTTAGTCACTTTTTTTTCCTAGTGTTTTATAATATTGAGTTAAAAACTTTCAAGTAACCAAAATGGAAAATATTTAACATAAAAATTAGCCACAGTCAGATAGTACATCTGGGGTGCCTGACAAGATAAATACCAAGAAGAACACTCTAAACTTGGGTTGCAATCAATCACCATAAATAACATACTTCACTCTTGCTTTTTTTCTTGTCTCCCACATATACTCCTTACCAAGACCCAAGAGACACTATAACCACCTCCTTGTTTATTTCCCTTCTCTGATCCTTCTCCAAACCACTCTGTCCTCACAATCAATGTGATATTTTAAGACTGTACATCATGTCTTGTAGCTCCCTTGATTAAGAATCTTTAGTGGCCTCCCACTGCTCAACACAAAATTCAAACTCTTTGCCAGGTATACAAGGCCATAGATAATCTGCCTCCTCCCATCTGCCACCTGCTGCTTCTCCTGCATGTTTCCCCATCACAAAGCTCCAAGTTACACTGGCCTTCCTTTTCTTCTGTGAAACCAACAAACATGAGAGGATGCCACTTGAGATGAGGCAGCATAAAGGGAGGGAGAGGGGAGTGATACGGACACACTGCTGACATCACCAAGACATTGGATCAAATCTTGCCTAAAGTCTGCTTTCTCTCTGGGCTTCACAATAATGTCTCATTCCTTTCCCTCTTCATTTCTTCCTTTCCAGCAACCACCTTCACATCCAGCTATTTTTTGTGAGTTAGGGCCTTGATCTGTGAGGAGCTGCTGTGTTACTGTATTGATCCTCTTCCAGAGACTGTCAGAGAAATGTCACAGCCAAAAGCAGAGTTAAGCTGTCTTTACGGAGAACTTGATTCTATTTCAGGGTCCAGTAAAAGGTGAGAAAGAAAAGCTATTCTTCATATATTCTTGGGAATTCAAAGTTCCCAATACTTAGGAGCAATCAAGTACAATATTTCTATAATTTAGTTCTCTCAGTTCACTATACTTTCTGATAGGCCACAGTTTTCTACACTTAACCATACTTATACATTCACTTTTAAATTGACTGCCATTTAACATCAGTCATTCACCCTTCAGACTTCTGTGCAACATTAGTTCATATCACTACTCCAGTAGCCAAAACAACTGGTAAGACCTATCACTCTAGAAAATTCCAAATACTTGTCATATTCTCTTAGTTCAAAACACAGCAAAACAAATCATAAAAAGAATGAAGTTTATCATATGCAAGAATGAAAACCAACAGTTATGGTGTCTTCCAGTTTATGTGATTGTTTAAACATGGGTTATTGCCTTAAATTCTAACAATGCTATACTCCTGCAATGTACATATTACGAATGTCATCCTAGTTTTACCACTGATGGGATGAAATGGATGCAAATGAAACAGTTATTGACCAACTGCTCTATGCAAGGCATCATCACAGAAGGAGCTTAAATATGTCATTTGATTTGATCATCTGAGAAAGTTGAGGGTCTTCATCACATCGCACACTAATTGCCAGGGGCAGGACACATGCCTGGTCTGCAGAGCCATCTCTGCTATGGCTGGCTTCTTCAACTCCACATTCACAGAGGCCTCTTTTCTATACAAGCCTATGGGTTGAAAATGATTTATTCTTTGGGAGCTCATTACTGCCTTTGAAAAAAAAGAGCTGCCACAGACTTCTCTGTCTTGTGTCTTTGACTTAATGTGATTGGTACTGACTTTGGCACTTCATTATTTTCAAATGACAAAACAAGCAGCTCCCAAGACAATGTAGTCTGGACAAAGTAAGCAGTTCTTAAAATTAAATTACATATTAATAACAGACTTTCCCATTGGAACTCTTTAATATTGTTGCCTTGGGCATAGATCCTATTTTAGTTACATCCTCTGTGCTAGAAGCATTTTCTGGTGATGCTAATGCTGCACCTGATGTTGAAATAAAATACCTCCTTAGAGACATAGATGTTTGTATAATGCAAGTATGATCTAGGAGTCTTAGGGTGGCGTTTGAGCTCCAAAGTGAGATTTATTAAAAGGTAAAGCAATCATATGCTGCCTTCCTTCTCCAGCTTCCCTTCTTAAATTAGTAATGTCAATCTATCTCAGATTCTCCCTACCTCCTTTTTCTTTGATTTTTCTCCATAACAGTTATCCGATATGCTGTATATTTTATTTCTATTTCCCTCAATAGAGTGGCAGCTCCCTCAGACCAGGGACTTTGGCTCTTTTATTCAGTCCTCCATCCCCAGCACCTTGAATGGTGTCTGGCACATGTTAGACAGGGGGACTGAAGTCTATCATACCGGGGGGAGTAGGGAGATCTTTATAAAAAAAAAAAAGGTACAAATATAAAGATTGTATATAAACTGTATCAATATCATTATCCTAGTTTTTTTGTTTGGTTGGGTTTTTTTGTTTGTTTGGTTTTTTTTGAGACAGAGTCTTGCTGTGTCGCCCAGGCTGGAGTGCAATGGCGTGGTGATCTGGGCTCATTGCAACCTCTGCCTCCCGGGTTCAAGCGATTCTCCTGGCTCAGCCTCCTGAGTAGCTGGGATTACAGGCACCCACCACCACGCCTGGCTAGTTTTTGTATTTTTAGTAGAGACAGAGTTTCGCTATGTTAGTCAGGCTGGTCTCGAACTCCTGACCTCAGGTGATCCGCCCGCCTCAGCCTCCCAAAGTGCCGGGATTACAGGCATGAGCCACCGCATCTGGCCTCATTATCCTAGTTTTGATACTATAGTATAGTTTTGCACAATGTTGCCATTGGGGAAATGGGAAACGGGATGAATAATGCACAGAATTCCTCTGCATTATTTCCTACAACTGCATGTCAATCTACAATCTCAAAATTTAGAATGTCTAATTAAAAATAAGTATTAATACATAAAAAATATGCAAGAGAGTATTATTTAAGTGAGAAAAAATATGCCCCAAAATTAAATAATAAAAACCTGAAAAATGCCACATAGATCACAACATCCACAAAGTATTTTTATTCACTGATCCCCTGGCAAGCCTCAACGGCCTTTTTCCTACATGTCTAAGTGCACTTTGACCATATAGTGATGACTTTGTTAATATTTACTAAAGAGAGAATAGAAAAATCTTTAGGATTGTTGACCGAATTTAGTTTTAAAACAATTTCTTTCAACTTTGTAACTCATTATTGGTAATGTCATGTAACTGTTTAGGATTTTTGTCAAATTAGTGAAAATATCCTTTTCTTGCATCTGTGAGCTAGAAGATTGTGGCATTTCGAGTTTTCTCAGTGACTAGCCTTACATGCTCTTTGAATTAGAAACCCTTGTTAACCAGCTGGTTACTGATGAACTCATTGGAGTGACTTAATATGGGTGTTTTCTTTCTCTTTTTTTTTTTTTTTTTAAATGGAGTCTCGCTCTGTCATCCAGGCTGAAGTGCAGTGGCATGATCTCAGCTCACTGCTACCTCAACCTCCTGGGTTCAAGCAATTCTCTGTCTCAGCCTCCCAAGTAGCTGAGATTACAGGCGCCCACCACCATGCCTGGCTAATTTTTGTATTTTTAGGAGAGACAAGGTTTCACCATCTTGGCCAGGCTGGTCTTGAACTTCTGACCTCGTGATCCACCCACCTTGGCCTCCCAAAATGCTGGGATTGCAGGCGTGAGCCACCACATCTGGCCCTTATTATGGGTTTTATGTTATCTGTTTCAAAATTTCATGTCAAATGAGTAAGAACCTGTGTGGACAGGCTTGAGTAAGGCCATTGTAGGAATAAACATGGGCTTGGCATGGGGTCCAGTTTAGATTGAGGGTGTGTGTCAGGAAGAAAGTGAGAAGAAAGCTGAGAAGCCGAGAGAAGTGTGTTGGAGGTAGAAAGGGCAGGAAGGTTAGCATCAGGTGCTGGCAAGTGTCCAACGGTACCTGGAAGATTTCTCTGAATTAAAGAATCCACCAAACAAGTGACATAATAGAGTATAGTGGATCGTTAACAATACAGTCAAATCTCAAGCTTTGCCATTGTCATGAATCTTTGATAGAAACAACTTAGCTGCACACATAAATATATCTCACTAAATTCAAACACAATAACTCCCTCACTCAACTGTCCCCTCGGGCAGTTTTCAAATCTCCTTGCAGCTCTTCCGACCTCACCCAGCATGAGAGGAAGTGGTGTGACAGAATGAAGTCAGAGGAGAAGGCAACAATCGTCTTTACTAATAGTGGCTCAAATACATTACTTCTGCAAATTTTACAAAACTATGCAAACATGTGACTGCACTGCCCTCCGCTCCCCCCGCCCCGTGCCCCCTGGTCCCTCCCAGAGAGTTGGAAGGAGATGGGCAAAGAGAGACCCTAAAGTTTACGCATCCTTAGCTTCAATGGTAAATCTGACTTTGTAGGGCCTTAATAAATATTTGTGGAATAAATGAATGCATGCATATTTGAATGCTTGAACTTAAGATCTAAGAGCACATCCCAAGAGTACTTCCAAATTACATCGGTAGTTTTTAAAGCAAGCGAAGAAACAACAGAATAAGAGGGAGGCATCAAAAAAACTCCTGAAAAGTGTAAATAACCCGGGAAAAAAATAAAAGTTTGAGTCTAACCCAGTTGACTGAACTCTGAAGAGCTACCTTCCAGGAGCCATGCTACAGAACCTCAGTTTCTCCAGAATTGAAAGGAGGTGTTTTAAAATGTCTTTGAAAATTAAAAAGATAAATAATTAAAACCCTTATATTCAACACATGATAAATGTTATGTTGAATGATTAAATTAAAGGAATACTGATGGAATAGATATCTCAAAGTGAAATAGCCTCACTTGCCCTTCCCCCTCCTATTGAGGATGAAAATGAACCTGACATTCCGGTTGCATCTGAAGGTCCAGTCTCAAAGGAACTCCCAGGTTTGACTTGCAGTGATAATCTCCTAGACTTGGTTGGAAGCAGTGAGGAATGGCTTACAAATTACTCTGCCCCTGAAGCAGGTTATTTCTGTAGCAGAGATTGTATGTTATCTGACTTCCATCTGTTTCATTTTGGGATAGGAGCAAGATTGGCAAAGAGTCAAAAAGAAAGTCACAGGCACACCCAATTAACTTAAAACCCAAGAACTGAACCACGTGTGGAAATAAACACCATCCAAATGAGAAAGGCAAAGGTGATTTATTCTGAGCTTGCTGTAGCAAGGGAGTCAGCCACCGTCACAGGCATTTGTCAGACACTCAAAGGCAGGCAGGGGAGTGGGAGAGCGTTACAGTGGACAAAAGGGACGGCTTCAGATGTGCCCCGATTGGAGGCCGTTGGTCTGGAGAAGCTGGAGGTGGCTAACTAGGAGCAGGCAGCCATGTGATTGCTTAGGGACATATGTGGCTTTCTCTGGTTGGTCCTAAATTGGAAGCAGGCACAAAAACTAGGAAAGCTGTTAGTTATTAATCAAGTCCCAGCAATTTGGGGCCAACTGTTACACAAGTTATTGTTTAGCTTCCCAGATGGTTACTAGACACAGAGGTCTGACCTCCCGCAAGTCAGGCGGGCTTGCTGGGTTGTTTATTGTAGATAAGGGGTTGGTTTCCTGAGAGGTTGCTGGAAGCCATGGTCCAGTTCTATTTATATATACGGGCTGACCATGGTCTATTTAGATATTCAGCCTCTCACACGCCATTTAGTGTTAAACAAGAAAGCTTTCTGGGTAAGTGTAACTCAGCAGATACAGGAAATGCAAGAGGGTGTGTGCACTGGTGTTGGTTGTTTTTCTTAGAAAACAATTGTTAATAGCTCCATGATGGGAGAACTTGTTAAAGGGTAAATGGAAGTGCAAGGTCCAAGCTGCGTGAATCTCATCAGTGGTAATAACAGGCATGTGGTTAAGTGCTCACACACTGCGCTGGAAATTTCTCCTCAAATATTTTAAAAATTAAAAAGCACAAAGAGGATTCAGTTCACATGGAGCCTGCCCCACCTACCCTGATCTCGTGCCCTCAGGAAAAAAGAAATGGGTCTGTTACTGCAGAAGGGTCTAAGAGGTCATTATTTTGAGCCATACATCATGACAATAACCAGGGCAACAGTCTCAGAAGTGATTCTAGATTATTGCTTACAGAGGAGCACTCTAATGTTATTTTCATTTGAGCCAATTATTTAAGGCAAAACTGTCTTTCACATTAAAAACCCAGTGGGCAACTTGTAAGCATCAAATAAATTGCACTGGGGGTCCATTTTCAGGCTCCGTTGTATAAAACTGCCATTACTTGCCCCACTAGTTATGGGGAAACAGAAAAGTTTGCATTATTCTACATTTCACATGCAAACAACTGGAGCTCAAAGGCATTTTAAAAATGCAATCTTGTCTTTCCAATCTTTGCAGCTTCCCTGGGCTCTATGAAATGGAGTGAGCCGAACACACTAAATTAGCCCCACTTGCTAACAGAATGAATGTCTCCCCAAAACCAGGCAGAGGAAAGAAGGCAGGAAGCCCCCTTCCAGCAGCAACAAACCATTTCCTCTCCTTCCAGAAAAGGCCAAAGAATTAACTAAATCCTTAGCTCTTCTGAGAAGAGCAGCAAAGATAACAGTGAAGATTAAGCTTGAAGGAAAGAGAACCCCTTGGCTGCAGATTAGCAAACCTGAAGCAAAGAAAAACTGCTCGTTTCAGCTGCATTGCCTTGGTCCCCAAAATTGCAACTGCACAGCCTTTTGCTATATGGTGAAGAAAACCCCCCTCAGATACCCCGTAAAGATGAGCTAGGTCCTCTATTTCATTATTTGTTTGAAAATATCTGAGCCTGTGCCTCACACAGGAGTTACTAGGTACATTCTCAGAAAGGGAGAAAATAACAGTAGATTAACCAGAGCCAGGGGCACCATTTCCTCCAGCTTCAATTGCTTGCCCATATTGTGTTCTTCTGTTAAGCAAGAGCCCAGAAAGCTAATTAGATTGGTCCTGCTTCCACAAGTCACCCTTGGGGAAGAGATGTTGGGAGGATGAATGTCCCCCTAAGGCTCTATGTCTTTCATTTTGCATGAAGTCAGTGCTCTTTCTGCTACAGGGGTGGGAAAGTTAAAGAATGAGCCACCTTCCTGGACATTGTGCTTGTTGATTCTGGAAAGTATCACACACACACAAAAACCCAGACAATGAAGCTGTATACCAAACCACAAGGATTTACATGTAACTGGAAAAAAAAAAAACCATGCACTATGCAATGTAATCATTCATTCATTTTTCAAATCGTTAACACCCATGATGTATCAGACACTAGGATTTCACAGATATGAAAGTCATTATTCCCACCCTCAAGTAGCCCATGGTCTAGAAATTCAACATCCAATCCATGACCAGTCCATCACAAAATCTTGTCAATTTTACCTTCTAATTAGCTCTCAAAAGCATCCAATTCTAACTTTAGACCCACCAAAGCGACCCAAACCATCATCTCTCACCTGAACTTTTTTTTTTTTTTTTTTGAGAAGGAGTCTCGCTCTTTCACCCAGGCTGGAGTGCAGTGGCGCGATCGTGGCTCACTGTAGGCTCCGCCCCCTGGGGTTCACGCCATTCTCCTGCCTCAGCCTTCTGCGTAGCTGGGACTACAGGCGCCCGCCACCTCGCCCAGCTAATTTTTTGTATTTTTAGTAGAGACGGGGTTTCATTGTATTAGCCAGGATGGTCTCGATCTCCTGACCTCGTGATCCGCCTGCCTCGGCCTCCCAAAGTGCTGGGATTACAGGCGTGAGCCACTGCGCCCAGGCCTGAACTTTTACAATAGTCTTCTAACTGTTCTCTCCACATCCTCTCTTCTTCCTTATATTCTCCAAAGCCAGAATTACCTTTTTGAAGGTAAAGATACATCTTAAAATCTTTAAGTGATTGTCTTTGTACATCTTAAAATCTTTAAGTAATTGCTCAATATTCACAGACTAAAAATAAAATGCCTTAAAATGTCCATAAGGCCCTAAGTGTAATAGCCCCAACCTGCCTGCAGTCAAATGCAAAAAAAAAAACAAAAAAAAACAAACAAAAAAACAACTGCCCCAATTCTCCAGCCCTCCTATATCCATGGCTTTGCAGTATAACTTTGTAGCTCATTCCATTACAAAGGGGGGTCTACTTCTCCACCCATGAATCCAGGTGCCTTGTGACTTGCTGTGGCCAATAGAATGGGACAGAAATGATGGTGGTGTTCTAAAGCTACATCTCAAGAGGCTTTAGTCATTGCCATTCATTCACTTGGAATTCCACCACCACCATGTTAACGAGCCCAAGCTAGCCTGCTGCAGGGTGACAGACCAAGTGGAGCACCACCATGCCATCCAGGTTTCCTAGCCAAGGCTCCACACACATGAGAGAACCCAGCCAAGATCAGACACCTATCCAACCCATAGCTGACCACAGATGATGAGTGAGTCCTGGTCAGCCCAACCTAGCCAGGAGACTCACACCACTGACTACAGATGTGGAAGCAATGATAAATGGTTATTGTTTTAAGGCAGGACATTTTGTTTAGCAGCTTGCTGTGCAGCATAGCTAACAGATACACTGTCTCCACATCCCCATCTAGCCCTTTCTTCTTGTCTGAAGCCCTGAGACACTAGCCTTCTTTTCAATCTCTGATACTGGCCATGCTTCCTCCTGCCACTAGGCTTTGAACATACTGATCCTTCTGTAGACATATTTGTAACCCTTCCCTCCAACACCATTGCCTAGTTAGCTCTTCTTCTTCCATCCAAATCAGCTCAGCCACTGCATCTTGAGGAAAGTCCCTACTGACCTTGATTATTTCATTTCCAAATATTCCCTATTACATAATCTCTAATATATGTGACAGTACAGCATAGTAGTAACAGCCCAGACCCTAAAGCCAGACTTCCTGGCTTAGAGCCCTAACCTCCCCACTTGCTAGTTCTTAATCCATGGAATGAAACAAGAGCTCTGTGTCTCAGTTTCCTTATCAGTAAAACAGTGATTATAAAGTTACCAGTCTCATAGCCTTGTTCTGAGGACTCAACGGGTTAGTAAAATACTTGGAATAGTTCCTGGCATGCACCAAGTGCAATGTAAGAATTAGCTATCATTAAAGTACCATGCACCTCTGTTAAAGAGATTGTAATTTTCCATTTATTTGTGATTCTTTGATGAATGTCTATAGGCCAGTAGTGTGTTACGGTTGTCTAGAGGGACAGAACTAATAGGAGATAAACATATATATATGTATGTTTATTAACTTACACAATCACAAGGTCCCACAATCATAGGCCATCTGCAAGCTGAGGAGCAAGGAGAGCCAGTCTGAGTCCCAAAACTGAAGAAGTTGGAGTCGGATGTTCAAGGGCAGGAAGCATCCATTACGGGAGAAAGATGTAGGCTGGGAGGCTATGGAAGTATTGTCTTTTCACGTTTTTCTGCCTGCTTTATATACCAGCCGCACTGGCAGCTGAGTAGATGGTGCCCACCCAGATTAAGGGTGAGTGTGTCTTTCCCAGCCCACTGACTCAAATGTTAATCTTTGGCAACACTCTCACAGACACACTCAGAATCAGTACCTTGCATCTTTCAATCCAAACAGGTTGACACTCAGTATTACCATCACAAGCCCACCCTTTGTCAGCTTGAATTCATGCATCTCCTGGGATCATATATAATCTTCAAATAAAGACAACAATAGGTCATAATTATGCCTAACATAATATAGCTATCCTTTGTACAACTGGAAATGCACCAATCCCCAACCCAAATACTATTACATAAAGTTAATACTTAAATGCTGATATGAAGTCAATAAATATGTCACATAAAAGAAAAAAGGAAATAAAATTATATTCTCTTAGTACAAGTGTATATGTTCACAAACATGTTTTTAACAAAAGAAGGAGGAAAAACTCATGACAATTACAGTCCTTGTTTCTGCAGCTGGTCATGTGGTCACAGCTAGCATTGATGACTACCTTCTTCTACTACTCTTTCTGTATTCCCTTTGCCTTCAGCAAGCACCTCAGCAGGTCATGGTTTTTTCCTGGTGAAGTGATCCAAACCTTCATTCCTGAACTGTCTGGGTCATTTGTAATCCTGCTTGGATTGGGCTGTTGTAGTTTCCCATTGACCTTAATCACAGGGCATGGTAATAGTAAGAGATGCCCTAAGAGATCTACTGTATTACATGCATACTCTTCCTTACCTCCATTGTGGAGTAGCAGACTGATTTCATCTTGATACTCCAGGTCGATCACCCCAGCCAACACTGTAACTCCCATCTTAGCCTATTGACTTAAAGGTAGCAGGAGCCCAAGCATCCAGGTGGCAATCTTAACTTCCAGCTTAACGAAATGGTTGCTGTGTCTCCTAGTGGCAGTGTTCCTCCCTCTGGAACTAAGACCTCTAGGCCAGCAGAACATAATGTCACAGGAACAGGAAGCAAAAATTTTGCTAGTGGATCACTAGGGGTGATGGTGAGTGGTGCCACTTCCACTTCTGCCCCCTGATTCCTGGACCCCTTAATCCTGACTATGGGAGAAACAGTTCCATATATTGGACATTGACTCAGAGCATGCATGGCCTACTGGAGAACTTTGCCCCAGCACTGCAAAGTACTGTCACCTAGTTGGCGTTGCAATTGTGACTTCAAAAGCCTATTCCACCATTCTATTAATCCAGCTGCTTCAGGATAATGGGGAACATGGTAAAACCAGTGAATTCCATGAGCATGAGCCCACTGCAGCACTTCTTTAGCCATAAGGTGAGTGCCTTGGTCAGAGGTAATGCTGTGTAGAATACCGCGATGGTAGATAAGGCATTCCGTGAGTCCATGGATGGTAGTCTTGGCAGAAGCATCACATGCAGGATAGGCAAACCCAAATCTGGAGTAAGCGTCTATTCCAGTGAGGACAAACCCCCACCCTCTCCATGACGGAAGAGGTGTAATATAATCAACCTACCACCAGGTAGCAGGCTGATCACCCCAACGAATGGTGCCACATCAAGGGTTCAGTGTTGGTCTCTGCTGCCAGCAAATTGGGCACTCAGCAATGATCATAGCCAGGTCAGCCTTGGTGAGTGGAAGTCAATGTTGCTGAGCCCATGTGTAACCTCCATCCTGGCCACCATGGCCACTTTGTTCATGGGCCCATTGGGTGATGACAGGGATGGCTGGGGAAAGAGGCTGAGTGGTATCCACAGAATGGGTCATCCTATCCACTTGATTATTAAAATCCTCCTCTGGTAAGGTCACCCATTGTGAGCACTCACATGGGATACAAATATCTTCACAGTTTTAGACCATTCAGAGAGGTCCATCCAAACACCTTCCCCAAATTTCTTTGTCATCAATTTTCCAATCATGTTTCTTCCAAGTCCCTGACCACCCAGCCAAACCATTGGCCATAGCCCATGAATCAGTGTATAATTGTACATCTGGCCATTTCTCCTTCCATGCAAAGTGCACAACCAGGTGCACTGCTCAAACTTCTGCCCACTGGGAAGATTTCCTTTCACCGCTGTCCTTCAGGGACATCCTAGAGAGGGCCTATAGTGCTGCAGCTGTCCACTTTCGGGTGGTACCTGCATATCGTGCAGAACCATCTGTGAACCAGGCCCTAGTCTTCTCTTCCTCTATAAGCTGAATAGGAAACTCCCCATGAGGCCATCAGTGCAGGCGGGGGAAGAGAAGGCAGGGTGGCAGGAGTGAAGAGCATGGGCATTTGAGCCACTTCCTCATGTAACTTACTTGTGCCTGCAGAACCTGCTTAAGCCCAATCACATACATACCACTTCCATTTGATGATGGAATGCTTCTGTGCATGACCCACTTTATGGCTAGATGAGTTAGACAGCAACCAGTTCATGATACGCAGTTCAGGTCACATGGTGACTTGATGACCCACAGTCAAACGTTCAGTTTCCACCAAAGACCAGTAACAAACCAAGAGCTATCTCTCAAAAGAAGAGTAGTTATCTGCAGAAGATGGCAGGGGCTTGCTCCAAAATCCTAGAGGCCTCCACTCTGATTCACCTATGAGGGCCTGCCTAAGGCTCCAAACAGCATCCCTGTCTGCCAGTGATACCTCGAGCACCATTGGATCTGCTGGGTCATATGGCCCAAGTGGCAGAGCAACTTGCACAACAGCCTGGACCTATTGCAGAGCCTTCTCCTGTTCTGGATCCCACTCAAAACTGGCTGCCTTTTGGGTCACTCGATAAATGGGTGGGAGTAACACACCTAAGTGAGGAATGAGTTGCCTCCAAAATCCAAATAGGCCCACTAGGTGTTGTGCCTCTTTCTTGGTTGTAGGAGGGGCCAAATCCAGCAACTTATCCTTCACCTTAGAAGGAATATCTCAATAGGCCCCACACCACTGGACCCCTAGAAACTTTACTGAGTTAGAAGTTCCCTGAATTTTAGTCAGATTTATTTCCCAACCTCTGGCATGCAAATGTCTCACCAATAAGTCTGGTGTGTTTGCTACTTTTTGCTTACTGGGTCTAATCAGCATAATGTCATCAATGTAATGGACCAGGGTAATATCTTGTGGAAGCAAAAAGCAAGCAAGGTCTCTTCGAATAAGATTATGAGCTGGGGATGGAGTCAAGATGGCCGAATAGGAACAGCTTCAATCTACAGCTCCCATTGTGAGCGACACAGAAGACGGGTGATTTCGGAATTTCCATCTGAGGTACCAGGTTCATCTCACTAGGGAGTGCCAGACAGTGGGCACAGGACAGTGGGTGCAGTGAACCATGCGTGAGCCAAAGCAGGGAGAGGCATTGCTTCACTTGGGAAGTGCAAGGGGTCAGGGAGTTCCTTTTCCTAGCCAAAGAAAAGGGGTGACAGACAGCACCTGGAAAATCAGGTCACTCCCATCCTAATACTGCGCTTTTCCTACAGGCTTAAAAAACGGCACACCAGGGTGGAGCCAAGATGGCCGAATAGGAACAGCTCTGGTCTAAAGCTCCCAGCCTGAGCAACACAGAAGACGGGTGATTTCTGCATTTCTGCTTGAGGTACCGGGTTCGTCTCACTAGGGAGTGCCAAACAGTGGGTACAGGACGGTTGGTGCAGCGCACTGTGCGTGAGCCAAAGCAGGGCGAGGCATTGCCTCACTCGGGAAGCACAAGGGGTCAGGGAGTTCCCTTTCCCAGTCAAAGAAAGGGGTAACAGACGGCACCTGGAAAATCGGGTCAGTCCCACCCTAATACTGTGCTTTTCCAATGGGACTGGAAAACAGCACACCAGGAGATTGTGTCCCGCACCTGGCTTGGATGGTCCTATGCCCACGGAGTCTTGCTGATTGCTAGCACAGCAGTCTGAGATCAAACTGCAAGGTGGCAGCGAGGCTGCGGGAGGGGCGCCTGCCATTGCCCAGGCTTGCTTAGGTAAACAAAGCAGCCAGGAAGCTCGAACTAGGTGGAGCCCACCACAGCTCAAGGAGGCCTGCCTGCCTCTGTAGGCTCCACCTCTGGGGGCAGGGCACAGACAAACAAAAATTCAGCAGGAACCTCTGCAGACTTAAATGTCCCTGTCTGACTGACAGCTTTGAAGAGAGTAGTGGTTCTCCCAGCACGCAGCTGGAGATCTGAGAATGGACAGACTGCCTCCTAAAGTGGGTCCCTCACCCCCGAGCAGCCTAACTGGGAGGCATCCCCCAGTAGGGACAGACTGACACCTCACTCGGCCGGGTACTCCTCTGAGACAAAACTTCCAGAGGAACTATCAGACAGCTGAATTTGTGGTCTCACGAAAATCCGCTGTTCTGCAGCCACCGCTGCTGACACCCAGCCAAACAGGGTCTGGAGTGGACCTCTAGTAAACTCCAACAGACCTGCAGCTGAGGGTCCTGTCTGGTAGAAGGAAAACTAACAAACAGAAAGGACATCCACACCAAAAACCCATCTGTACATCACCATCATCAAAGACCAAAAGTAGATAAAACCACAAAGATGGGGAAAAAACAGAGCAGAAAAACTGGAAACTCTAAAAAGCAGAGCACCTCTCCTCCTGCAAAGGAATGCAGCTCCTCACCAGCAACAGAACAAAGCTGGACGGAGAATGACTTCAATGAGTTGAGAGAAGAAGGCTTCAGACTATCAAACTACTCCAAGCTATGGGAGGAAATTCAAAACAATAGCAAAGAAGTTAAAAACTTTGAAAAAAAATTAGATGAATGGACAACTAGAATAACCAATGGAGAGAAGGGCTTAAAGGAGCTGATGGAGCTGAAAGCCAAGTATTGAGAAATACGTGAAGATTGCAGAAGCCTCGGTAGCAGATGCGATCAACTGGAAGAAAGGGTATCAGCGATGGAAGATGAAATGAATGAAATGAAGTCAGAAGGGAAGTTTAGAGAAAAAAGCATAAAAAGAAATGAACAAAGCCTCCAAGAAATTTGGGACTATGTGAAAAGACCAAACCTACGTCTGATTGGTGTAACTGAAAATGACGGGGAGAATGGAACCAAGTTGGAAAACACTCTGCAAGATATTATCCAGGAGAACTTCCCCAATCTAGCAAGGCAGGCCAACATTCAGATTCAGGAAATACAGAGAACGCCACAAAGATGCTCCTCGAGAAGGGCAACTCCGAGACACATAATTGTCAGATTCACCAAAGTTGAAATGAAGGAAAAAATGTTAAGGGCAGCCAGAGAGAAAGGTTGGGTTATCCACAAAGGGAAGCCCATCAGACTAACAGCTGATCTCTCTGCAGAAACTCTACAAGCCAGAAGAGAATGGGGGCCAAAATTCAACATTCTTAAAGAAAAGAATTTTCCACCCAGAATTTCATATCCAGCCAAACTAAGCTTCATAAGTGAAGGAGAAATAAAATACTTTACAGACAAGCAAATGCTGAGTGATTTTGTCACCACCAGGCCTGCCCTAAAAGAGCTCCTGAAGGAAGCACTAAACATGGAAAGGAACAACCGGTAACAGCCACTGCAAAAACATGCCAAATTGTAAAGACCATTGATGCTAGGAAGAAACTGCATCAACTAACGAGCAAAATAACCAACTAACATCATAATGACAGGATCAGATTCACACATAACAATATTAACTTTAAATGTAAATGGGCTAAATGCTCCATTAAAAGACACAGACTGGCAAACTAGATAAGGAGTCAGGACCCATCACTGTGCTATATTCAGGAAACCCATCTCACGTGCAGAGACACACATAGACTCAAAATAAAGGGATGGAGGAAGATCTATCAAGCAAACGGAAAACAAAAAAAGGCAGGGGTTGCAATCCTAGTCTCTGATAAAATAGACTTTAAACCAACAAAGATCAAAAGAGACAAAGAAGGCCATTACATAATGGTAAAGGGATCAATTCAACAAGAAGAGCTAACTATCCTAAATATATATGGACCCAATACAGGAGCACCCAGATTCATAAAGCAAGTCTGAGTGACATACAAAGGGACTTAAACTCCCACACAATAATAATGGGAGATTTTAACATCCCACTGTCAACATTAGACAGATCGATGAGACAGAAAGTTAACAAGGATAACCAGGAATTGAACTCAGCTCTGCACAAAGTGAACCTAATAGACATCTACAGAACTCTCCACCCCAAATCAACAGAATATACAATTTTTTCAGCACTACACCAAACCTATTCCAAAATTGACCACATAGTTGGAAGTAAAGCTCTCCTCAGCAAATGTAAAAGAACAGAAATTATAACAAACTGTCTCTCAGACCACAGTGCAATCAAACTAGAACTCAGGATTAAGAAACTCACCCAAAACCACTCAACTACATGGAAATTGAACAACCTGCTCCTGAATGACTACTGGGTACATAATGAAATGAAGGCAGAAATAAAGATGTTCTTTGAAACCAACAAGAACAAAGAAACAACATACCAGAATCTCTAGGACACATTCAAAGCAGTGTGTAGGGGGAAATTTATAGCACTAAATGCCCACAAGAGAAAGCAGGAAAGATCCAAAACTGACACCCTAACATCACAATTAAAAGAACTAGAAAAGCAAGAGCAAACACATTCAAAAGCTAGCAGAAGGCAAGAAATAATTAAAATCAGAGCAGAACTGAGGAAATAGAGACACAAAAAACCCTTCAAAAAATTCATGAATCCAGGAGCTGGTTTTTCGAAAGGATCAACAAAATTGATAGACCACTAGCAAGACTAATAAAAAGGAAAAGAGAGAAGAATCAAATAGATGCAATAAAAAATGAAAAAGGGGATATCACCACTGATCCCACAGAAATACAATCTACCATCAGAGAATACTACAAACACCTCTGTGCAAATAAACTAATAAATCTAGAAGAAATGGATAAATTCCTCCACACATACACCCTCCCAAGACTAAACCAGGAAGAAGTTGAATCTCTGAATAGACCAATAACAGGTTCTGAAATTGTGGCAATAATCAATAGCTTACCAACCAAAAAGAGTCCAGGACCTGATGGATTCACAGCTGAATTCTACCAGAGGTACAAGGAGGAACTGGTACCATTCCTTCTGAAACTATTCCAATCAATAGAAAAAGAGGGAATCCTCCCTAACACATTTTATGAAGCCAGCATCGTCCTGATACCAAAGCCTGGCAAAGACATAACCAAAAAAGAGAATTTCAGACCAATATCCTTGATGAACATTGATGCAAAAATCCTCAATAAAATACTGGCAAACCGAATCCAGCAGCACATCAAAAAGCTTATCCACCATGATTAAGTGGGCTTCATCCCTGGGATGCAAGGCTGGTTAAACATATGCAAATCAATAAATGTAATCCAGCATATAAACAGAACCAAAGACAAAAACCACATGATTATCTCAATAGATGCAGAAAAGGCCTTTGACAAAATTCAACAACCCTTCATGCTAAAAAACTCTCAATAAATTAGGTATTGATGGGACATATCTCAAAATAATAAGAGCTATCTATGACAAACCCACAGCCAATATCATACTGAATGGACAAAAACTGGAAGCATTCCCTTTGAAAACTGGCACAAGACAGGGATGCCCTCTCTCACCACTCCTATTCAACATAGTGCTGGAAGTTCTGGCCAGGGCAATTAGGCTGGAGAAGGAAATAAAGGGTATTCAATTAGGAAAAGAGGAAGTCAAATTGTCCCTGTTTGCAGATGACATGATTGTATATCTAGAAAACCCCATCATCTCAGCCCAAAATCTCCTTAAGCTGATTAGCAACTTCAGCAAAGTCTCAGGATACAAAATCAACGTACAAAAATCACAAGCATTCTTCTACACCAATCACAGACAAACAGAGAGCCAAATCATGAGTGAACTCCCATTCACAATTGCTTCAAAGAGAATAAAATACCTAGGAATCCAACTTACAAGGGATGTGAAGGACCTCTTCAAGGAGAACTACAAACCACTGCTCAATGAAATAAAAGAGGATACAAACAAATGGAAGAACATTCCAGGCTCATGGGTTGGAAGAATCAATATCGTGAAAATGGCCACACTGTCCAAGGTAATTTATAGATTCAATGCCATCCCCATCAAGCTACCAATGACTTTCTTCACAGAATTGGAAAAACTACTTTAAAGTTCATATGGAACCAAAAAAGAGCTCGCATCGCCAAGCCAATCCTAAGCCAAAAGAACAAAGCTGGAGGCATCACACTACCTGACTTCAAACTATACTACAAGGCTACAGTAACCAAAACAGCATGGTACTGGTACCACAATGGAGACATAGATCAATGGAACAGAACAGAGCCCTCAGAAATGATGCCACATATATACAACTATCTGATCTTTGACAAACCTGACAAAAACAAGAAATAGGGAAAGGATTCCCTATTTAATAAATGGTGCTGGGAAAACTGGCTAGCCATATGTAGAAAGCTGCAACTGGATCCCCTCCTTACACCTTATACAAAAATTAATTCAAGATGGATTAAAGACTTATATGTTAGACCTAAAACCATTAAAATCCTACAAGAAAACCTAGGCAATACCATTCAGGACATATGCATGGGCAAGGACTTCATGTCTAAAACACCAAAAGCAATGGCAACAAAAGCCAAAATTGACAAATGGGATCTAATTAAACTAAAGAGCTTCTGCACAGCAAAGGAAACCACCATCAGAGTGAACAGGCAACCTACAGAATGGGAGAACATTTTTGCAATCTACTCATCTGACAAAGGGCTAATATCCAGAATCTACAATGAACTCAAACAAATTTACAAGAAAAAAAAAACAACCCCATCAAAAAGTGGGCGAAGCACATGAACAGACACTTCTCAAAAGAAGACATCTATGCAGCCAAAAAATACATGAAAAAATGCTCATCATCACTGGCCATCAGAGAAATGCAAATCAAAACCACAGTGAGATACCATCTCACACCAGTTAGAATGGCCATTATTAAAAAGTCAGGAAACAACAGGTGCTGGAGAGGATGTGGAGAAATAGGAACACTTTTACACTGTTGGTAGGACTGTAAACTAGTTCAACCATTGTGGGAGTCATTGTGGCGATTCCTCGGGGATCTAGAACTAGAAATACCATTTGACCCAGCCATCCAATTACTAGGTATATACCCAAAGGACTATAAATCATGCTACTATAAAGACACATGCACATGTATGTTTATTGTGGCACTATTCACAGTAGCAAAGACTTGGAACCAACCGAAATGTCCAACAATGATAGACTGGATTAAGAAAATGTGGCACATATACACCATGGAATACTATGCAGCCATAAAAAATGATGAGTTCATGTCCTTTGTAGGGACATGGATGAAACTGGAAAACATTATTCTCAGTAAACTATCGTAAGGACAAAAAACCAAACACCACAAGTTCTCACTCATAGGTGGGAATTGAACAATGAGAACACATGGACACAGGAAGGGGAACATCACACTAAGGGGACTGTTGTGGGGTGGGGGGAAGGGGGAGGGATAGCATGAAGAAATATACCTAATGCTAAATGACGAGTTAATGGGTGCAGCACACCAACATGCACACGTATACATACGTAACAAACCTGCACATTGTGCACATGTACCCAAAAACTTAAAGTATAATAATAAAATAAAATTTTTAAAAAAAGATTATGACACAAAGTGGGAGAGCTGATATACTTGTGAGGTAGGAAAGTGAAGGTATATTGCTGGCCTTGGCAGCTGAAGGCAAATTGCTTCTGGTGGGCCTTATGGACAGGAATGGAGAAAAAGGCATTTGCCAAGTCAATGGCTGCATACCAGGTACCAGGAGATGTGTTAATTTGCTCAAGCAATGAAACCACATCTGGTACAGCAGCTACAATTGGAGTCACTTGGTTAAGCTTAGGATAATCCACTGTCATTCTCCAAGATCCATCTGTCTTCTGCACAGGCCAAATGGGAGAGTTGAATAGGAATGTTTTGGGAATCACCACCCCTCCATCCAACAAGTCCTTGATTGTGGCACTAATCTCTGCAATCCCTTCAAAAATAATATTGTTTTTGATTTACTATTTTTCTAGGTAGGGGCAGCTCTAATGGCTTCTATTTTGCCTTTCCCACCACAATAGACCTCACCCTACCAGTCAGGGAGCCAATGTGGGGGTTCTACCAACTGCTAAGTATGTCTATGCCAATTATGTATCTGGCACTGGGGAAATGACCACAGGATGGGTCCACAGACCCACTCTAAGTCAGAACTGTGCGAAAACTCCATGAATTACCTGACCTCCATAAGCCCATATTTTAACTGGAGGACCACAATGACATTTTGGGTCCCCTGGAATCAATGTCAATCAGAGCCATTGTTCAGTAGTCCCCAGAATGTCTGATCATTTCCCTTTCCTCAGTTATCCTGGTAAAAGGCTGGAGGTCTCCTCAGGGAAGGATGGGAGAAAGATTAACAGCATAAATTGTCAGTTGTATAACGAGATCCTTCCTCAAGGGGACCCAGCCTCCCCTTCATTCAAGGGCTTCTGGGTCTGTAAACTGGCTCAAGTCTGGAAATTGATTGAGGGGCTGTGATTCTCTGTTTTGTAATTCAAATTAGTCTTTTGTCCATTCGACCTAGAAGTTTTCTGCTGATATAAATTAAGTAGGAATGCAGTAGGCTTCCTATCGATTTCACTTCTAGGAACACCCTAATTAGCCAATGCCAGAGCTTTACATGAGTCAGAGTATTCTGATAGCTGCTTTGCCTCTGCTGTCCATTACAGTAGCTACGCCCTACTTGCCTTTGACAGTTGAGTGCCACTACTTGGCCCCTGCCACCGCAAGATCCAATTATTTACATTGTATTTAAATTTTATAGTTGAGTGACTGTGGTTCCCACTGTTATATCTGACATACAGAGAAGAGCAGAGCAATTACAGGGTCCTTCAAAGATGCAGGTGCCACCCTCACAAATCTATTTCACAAGGCATTGGTCAAGGTTGTATCTTTGGGACCCTCCCAGCTGGGATGAGTAGGTCTAAAGTGACTAATCCACTCCACCATCCCAATCTTCCTAAGCCTTTGGATCCCCTCCTCTACCTAAACCATGGAAGATCAGGCATTTCCAGCTCATTCACAGTGGGCCATCTTTTAATCCATGTTTCATCTAACCAAGCAAATAAGCTATTAGAACCCTTTTTAACTCCACAAGCTCCAACATAAAATGCAGACTTCCTACTTATGGGCCCAAATCAATAAATTCAGCCTAATCCAACTCTATGTTCCTTCCACCATTATCCCACACCCTTAATATCCACTCCCATGCCTGTTCTTCAGATTTCTGTTTATATAAATAAATCCAAGCAGTTCAAGTGTAGCACACCTCCTCAAGGGTCACACTCTCAACGTCGCCCCTAGGGGACCATCTAGACTTTAGTCTAGTTATAGGTCTAGATGCAAACAGGGGTGTTGGGGTGGCTCTTGAAGAGAATCAATGTTATCTTGCCCGGCAACTGCCTCAAAGGAGGCCATCACTGTTGCCTCAGGCAACACAGGGTTTATGTCCTCAGGCAAAGGTGGAAAAGCTGATAGCAGCATGGGTCGGGGAAGGGATGTTGCCACTACTGGGCATGGGGAAGCTGTTTCTTCTGGCAAAAAAAGGTTTATCACAGTTTACGAACTCAGTGTCCCCAGTTTTATCAGGGTCCTCCCACATGTCCCCCTTCCAAGTTGCAGGGTCCCATTCTTTTCCAGTCCATGTCCTCACTTTAATAGTAGACACTGGCAAGGCTGTGCATGCACCTTTCATTGCATGTCAGCCACTCCCATGATAAAAGCTTGTATGGGGATGTGGCAAGATGGCCAAATAGGAGCAGCTCCAGTCTGCGGCTCCCAGTGAGACCAACACAAAAGATGGGTGATTTCTGCATTTCCAACTGAGGTACCCTGTCCATTGCAGGGTAGGGCATCACCTCACCCAGGAAGTGAAAGGGGCCAGGGACCTCCATATCCTAGCTAAGGGAAGCTATGAGAAATTGTGCTATCCGGCCCAGATACTATGCTTTTCCCATGGTTTTTGTAATCCGCGGATCAGGAGATTCCCTCGGGTGCCTACACGACAAGGGCCCTGGGTTTCAAGCACAAAACAGCACAACTGTTTGGGCAGAGACCAAGCTGGCTGCAAGAGTCTTTTTTCATACCCCAGTAGCGCCTGGAACCCCAGCAAGACAAAACTATTCACTCCCCTGGAAAGGGGGCAGAAGACAGGAAGTCAAGTGGTCTTGCTCAGTGGGTCCCACTCCCACAGAGCCCAGCAAGCTAAGAACCACTGGCTTGAAATTTTCGCTGCCAGCACAGCAGTCTGAAGTCGGCCTGGGGTGATTGAGCTCGGTGGGGGAGGGGCATCTGCCATTACTGAGGCTTGAGTAGGCGATTTTCCCCCTCACAGCATTAAGGAAGCCACCTGGAAGTTTGGACTGGGCAAACTCACCATAGTATGGCGAAGCAGCTGTGGTCAGCTTGCCTCTCTAGATTCCTCCTCACTGGGCAGGGCATCTCTGAAAGAAAGGCAGCAGCCCCAGTCAGGGACTTATAGATAAAATTCCCATCTCCCTGGGACAGAGCACTTAGGGGAAGGGGCGGCTGTGGGCACAGCTTCAGCAGACTTAAATGTTCCTTCCTGCCAGCTCTGAAGAGAGCAGTGGATCTCTGAGCATAGCACTCAAACTCTGCTAAGGGACAGACTGCCTCATCAAGTGAGTCCCTGATCCCTGTGCCTCCTGACTGAAAAACACATTCCAGCAGGGGTCAACGGACACCTCATACAGAAGAGCTCCAGCTGGCATCAGGCCGGTGCCCCCCTGGGAGGAAGCTTCCAGAGGAAGGAGCAGGCAGCAATCTTTGCTGTTCTGCAGCCTCTGCTGGTAATACCCAGGCAAATAGGATCTGGAGTGGACCTCCAGCAAACTCCAGCAGACCTCCAGAAGAGGCACCTGACCGTTAGAAGGAAAACTAACAAACAGAAAGCAGTAACATCAACAAAAAGAATACCCACACAAAAACCTCATTCAAAGGTCATCGGCATCAAAGATCAAAGGTAGATAAATCCATGAAGATGAGGATACAACAGTGCAAAACTGCTGAAAATTCCAAAAACCAGAATGCATCTTCTCCTCTAAAGGATCACAACTCCTCTCCAGCAAGGACACAAAAGTGGACAGAGAATGAGTTCGACGAATTGACAGAAGTAGGCTTCAGAAGGTGGGTAATAACAAACTCCTCTGAGCTAAAGGAGCATGTTCTAACCCAATGCAAGGAAGCTAAGAGCCTTGATAAAAGGTTACAGGAACTGCTAACTAGAATGACCAGTTTACAGAAGAACATAAATGACCTGATGGAGGTGAAAAACACAGCACAAGAACTCTGTGAAGCATATACAAGTAGCTGAATTGATCAAGCAGAAGAAAGGATATCGGAGATTGAAAATCAACTTAATGAAATAAAGCATGAAGACAAGATTAAAGAAAAAATAATGAAAAGGAATGAACAAAGCCTCCAAGAAATATGGGACTATGTGAAAAGACCAAACCTATGATTAATTGGTGTACCTGAAAGTGATAGGGAGAATGGAACCAAGTTGGAAAACACACTTCAGGATATTATCCAGGAGAACTTCCCCAACCTAGCAACACAGGTCAGCACTCAAATTCAGGAAATACAGAGACCACCACTAAGACACTGCTTGAGAAGAGCAACCCCAAGACACATAATCATCAGATTCTCCAAGACTGAAATTAAGGAAAAAAATGTTAAGGGCAGCCAGAGAGAAAGATCAGGTTACCTACAAAGGGAAGCCCATCAGACTAACAGCAGATCTCTCTGCAGAAACTGTACAAGCCAGAAGAGAGTGGGGGCCAATATTCAACATTCTTAAAGAATTTTCAACCCAAAATTTCGTATCTAGCCAAACTAAGCTTCAGAAGTGAAGGAGAAATAAAATACTTTACAGACAAGCAAATGCTGAGGGATTTTGTCACTACCAGGCCTGCCTTACAAGAGCTCATGAAGGAAGCACTAAATATGGAAAGGAGAAACTGGTACCAACCACTGCAAAAACATACCAAAACATTAAGACCACACTATGAAGAAACTGCATCAACTAATGTGCAAAATAACCAGCTAGCATCATGATGACAGGATCAAATTCACACATAACAATATTAACCTTAAATGTAAATGGGCTAAATGCCCCAATTAAAAGACAAAGACTGGCAAATTGGATAAAGAGTCAAGACCCATCAGTGTACTGTATTCAGGAGACCCATCTCACGTGCAGATACACATAGACTCAAAATAAAGGGATGGAGGAAGATCTACCAAGCAAATGTAAATCAAAAACAAGCAGGGGTTGCAATCCTAGTCTCTGATAAAAACAGACTTTAAACCAACAAAGATCAAAAGACACAAAGAAGGCCATTACATAATGGTAAAGGGATCAATTCAACAAGAAGAGCTAACTATCCTAAATATATATGCACCCAATACAGAAGCACCCAGATTCATAAAACAGGTCTTTAGAAACCTACAAAGAGACTTAGACTCCCACACAATAATAATGGGAGACTTTAACACCCCACTGTCAATATTAGACACATCAACGAGACAGAAGGTTAACAAGGATATCCAGGACTTGAACCCAGCTCTGTACCAAGCAGACCTAATAGGTAGATTCTACAGAACTGTCCACCACAAATCAACAGAATATACATTCTTCCCAGCACCACATCGCACTTATTCCAAAATTGACCACATAGTTGGAAGTAAAGCACTCCTCAGCAAATGTCAAAAAACAGAAAACACAACAAACTCTCTCTCAGACCACAGTGCAATCAAATTAGAACTCAGGATTAAGAAACTCACTCAAAACCACACAACTACATGGAAACTGAACAACCTGCTCCTGAATGACTACTGGGTAAATAATGAAATGAAAGCAGAAATAAAGATGTTCTTTGAAACCAATGAGAACAAAGACACAACGTACCAGAATCT
This sequence comes from Nomascus leucogenys, assembly GCF_006542625.1. NCBI lineage: Eukaryota > Metazoa > Chordata > Mammalia > Primates > Hylobatidae > Nomascus > Nomascus leucogenys. The sequence continues at coordinate 121,927,262 of NC_044385.1, read as the reverse complement.
CTGGGACACATTTAAAGCAGTGTATAGAGGGAAATTTATGCCACTAAATGCCCACAAGAGAAATCAGGAAAAATCTAAAATTGACACACTAACATCACAATTAAAAGAACTAGAGAAGCAAGAGCAAACACATTCAAAAGCTAGCAGAAGGCTGGAAATAACTAAGATCAGAGCAGAACTGAACGAGATAGAGACATAAAAAACTCTTCAAAAAAAAAAAAAATCAATGAATCCAGGAGCAGGTTTTTTGAAAAGAGCAACAAAATTGATAGACTGCTAGCAAGACTAATAAAGAAGAAAAGGGAGAAGAATCAAATAGATGCAATAAAAAATGATAAAGGGGATATCACCACCAATCCCACAAAAACACAAACTACCAGAGAATACTATAAACACCTCTACACAAATAAATCAGAAAATCTAGAGGAAATGGATAAATTCTTCAACACATACACCCTCCCAAGACTAAACCAGGAAGAAGTTGAATCCCTGAATAGGGGATTCAATAACAGGCTCTGAAATTGAGGCAATAATTAATAGCTTACCAACCAAAAAAAGTCCAGGACCAGATGAATTCATAGCCGAATTCTACCAGAGGTACAAAGAGGAGCTGGTACCATTCCTTCTGAAACTATTCCAAGCAATAGAAAAATAAGGAATCCTCCCTAACTCATTTTATGAGGCCAGCATCATCCTGATACCAAAGCCTGGCAGAGACACAACCAAAAAAGAGAATTTTAGACCAATATCCCTGATGAACATTGATGGGAAAATACTCAATAAAATACTGGCAAACCAAATCCAGCACATCAAAAAGCTTATCCACCAAGATCAAGTGGGCTTCATCCCTGGGATGCAAGGCTGGTTTCAACATACTCAAATCAATAAACGTAATCCATCACATAAACAGAACCAAGGACAAAAACCACATGATTATCTCAAGAGATACAGAAAAGGCCTTTGACAAAATTCAACAAAATTTTGCTAAAAACTCTCAATAAATTAGATATTGATGGAATGTATCTCAAAATTATAAGAGCTAATTATGACAAACCCACAGCCAGTATCATACTGAATGGACAAAAACTGGAAGCATTCCCTTTGAAAACTGGCACAAGAAAGGGATGCCCTCTCTCACCACTCCTATTCAACATAGTGTTGGAAGTTCTGGCCAGGGCAATCAGGCAGGAGAAAGAAATAAAGGGTATTCAATTAGGAAAAGAGGAAGTCAAATTGTCCCTGTTTGCAGATGACATGATTGTATATTTAGAAAACTCCATCGTCTCAGCCCAAAATCTCCTTAAGCTGATAAGCAACTTCAGCAAAGTCTCAGCATACAAAATCAATGTGCAAAAATCACAAGCATTCTTATACACCAATAACAGACAAACAGGGAGCCAAATCATGAGTGACTTCCCATTCACAATTGCTTCAAAGAGAATAAAATACCTAGGAATCCAACTTACAAGGGATGTGAAGGACCTCTTCAAGCAGAACTACAAACCACTGCTCAATGAAATAAAAGAGGACACAAAAAAATGGAAGAACATTCCATGCTCATGGGTAGGAAGAATCAATATCATGCAAATGGCCATACTACCCCAGGTAATTTATAGATTCAATGCCATCCCCATCAAGCTACCAATGACTTTCTTCACAGAATTGGAAAAAACTACTTTAAAGTTCATATGGAACCAAAAAGGAGCCCACATTGCCAAGACAATCCTAAGCCAAAAGAACAAAGCTGGAGGCATCATGCTACCTGACTTCAAACTACACTACAAGGCTACAGTAACCAAACTAGCATGGTACTGGTACCAAAACAGAGATATAGACCAATGGAACAGAACAGAGGCCTCAGAAATAATACCACACATCTACAACTATCTGATCTTTGACAAACCTGACAAAAACAAGAAACAGAGAAAGGATTCCCTATTTAATAAATGGTGCTGGGAAAACTGGCTAGCTATATGTAGAAAGCTGAAACTGGATCCCTTCCTTACACTTTACACAAAAATTAATTCAAGATGGATTAAAGACTTAAATGTTAGACCTAAAACTATAAAAACCCTAGAAGAAAATCTAGGCAATATCATTCAGGACACACTCATGGGCAAGGACTTCATGACTAAGACACCAAAAGCAATGGCAACAAAAGCCAAAATAGACAAATGGGATCTAGTTAAACTAAAGAGCTTCTGCACAGCAAAAGAAACTACCATCAGAGTGAACAGGCAACCTACAGAATGGGAGAAAATTTTTGCAATCTATCCATCTGACAAAGGGCTAATATCCAGAATCTACAAATAAACAAATTTACAAGAAAAAAAATCAAACAACCCCATCAAAAAGTGGGCAAAGGATATGAACAGACACTTCTCAAAAGAAGACATTTATGCAGCCAACAGACAGATGAAAAAATGCTCATCATCACTGGTCACCAGAGAAATGCAAATCAAAACCACAATGAGATACCATCTCACACCAGTTAGAATGGCCATCATTAAAAAGTCAAGAAACAACAGGTGCTGGAGAGGATGTGGAGAAATAGGAACACTTTTACACTGTTGGTGGGAGTGTAAACTAGTTCAACCATTGTGAAAGACAGTGTGGTGATTCCTCAAGGATCTACAACTAGAAATACCATTTGACTCAGTGAACCCATTACTGGGTATATACCCAAAGGATTATAAATCATGCTACTATAAAGACACATGCACACGTATGTTTATTACGGCACTATTCACAATAGTAAAGACTTGGAATCAACCCAAATGTCCATCAATGACAGATTGGATTAAGAAAATGTAGCACATAATGATGGCCATTCTAACTGGTGTGAGATGGTATCTCACTGTGGTTTTGATTTGCATTTCTCTGATGGCCAGTGATGATGAGCATTTCTTCATGTGTTTTTTGGCTGCATAAATGTCTTCTTTTGAGAAGTGTCTGTTCATGTCCTCTGCCCACTTTTTGATGGGGTTGTTTGTTTTTTTCTTGAAAATTTGTTTGAGTTCGTTATAGATTCTGGATATTAGCCCTTTGTCAGATGAGTAGGTTGCAAAAATTTTCTCCCATTCTGTAGGTTGCCTGTTCATTCTGATGATAGTTTCTTTTGCTGTGCAGAAGCTCTTTAGTTTAATGAGATCCCATTTGTCAGGAAACAACAGGTGCTGGAGAGGATGTGGAGAAATAGGAACACTTTTACACTGTTGGTGGGATTGTAAACTAGTTCAACCATTGTGGAAGTCAGTGTGGCGATTCCTCAGGGATCTCGAACTAGAAATACCATTTGACCCAGCCATCCCATTACTGGGTATATACCCAAAGGACTATAAATCATGCTGCTATAAAGACACATGCACACGTATGTTTATTGCAGCACTATTCACAATAGCAAAGAGTTGGAACCAACCCAAATGTCCAACAACGATAGACTGGATTAAGAAAATGTGGCACATATACACCATGGAATACTATGCAGCCATAAAAAATGATGAGTTTGTGTCCTTTGTAGGGACATGGATGAAACTGGAAAACATCATTCTCAGTAAACTATCGCAAGGACAAAAAACCAAACACCGCATGTTCTCACTCATAGGTGGGAATTGAACAATGAGAACACATGGACACAGGAAGGGGAACATCACACTCCGGGGACTGTTGTGGGGTGGGGGGAGGGGGGAGGGACAGCATTAGGAGATACACCTAATGCTAAATGACGAGTTAATGGGTGCAGGAAATCAACATGGCACATGGATACATATGTAACAAACCTGCACATTGTGCACATGTACCCTAAAACCCTAAAGTATAATAAAAAAAAAAAAAAAAAAAAAAAAAAAAAAAAAAAAGAAAGTATTCAAACTAAATAATGAAAAAAAAAAAAAAAAAAAAAAAAAAAAAAAAAAAAAAGAAAATGTAGCACATATACACCATGGAATACTATGCAGCCATAAAAAATGATGAGTTCATGTCCTTTGTAGGGGCATGGATGAAGCTGGAAACCATCATTCTGAGCAAACTATACAAGGACAGAAAACCAAACACTGCATTGTTCTCACTCATAGGTGGGAATTGAACAATGAGAACACTTGGACACAGGGTGGGGAACATCACATAACGGAGCCTGTCGTGGAGTGGAGGGATGGGGGAGGGATAGCATCAGGAAAATACCTAATGTAAATGATGAGTTAATGGGTGCAGCAAACCAACATGGCACATGTATACTAACAAACCTGCACATTGTGCACATGTACCCGAGAACTTAAAGTATAATAAAAAATAAAAATAAATAAACATTATGTCCTTATCTCAAGAGAGATGCCCAATAATGTGTCTGATACAGGCATTATTCAGATAGAATGTCATCAACAGCACCTTCTTCCCTCCCATTCCAGGACAATGTTGTGTTTTCAGGACACCCCAACCACTGCCACAGACACCACTAACTATATTGCTGATTGCCCTCATTATGAATAAATCCTAAACTGTTCTTCCAACTCTGTGTTGCTAGTTCAAGAGTCAAGAGTCAAGGTTCCAGAGAAGAGAAAAGAGTTGGCCAAGCCTGGGTCAAATAATCACCTACTAGTGGCCAGGTGATAGGAAAGGGAATATCTGGTTATTTTTGAATTTTTTTTTTCTTTTTTTTTTTTTTTTTGAGATGAAGTCTTGCTGTCTCCTAGGCTGGAGTGCATTGGTGCAGTATCGACTCACTGCAACCTCCGCCTCCTGGGTTCAAATGATTCTCCTGCCTCAGCCTTTTGAGTAGCTGGGATCAAAGGCATGCACCACTACGCCTGGCTAATTTTTGTATTTTTAGTAGAGACGGGGTTTCACCATGTTGGCCAGGCTGGTCTCGAACTCCTGACCTCAGATAATCCACCTGCCTCGGCCTCCCAAAGTGCTGGGATTACAGGCCTGAGCCACCGTGCCTGGCCACCTTTGATTTTCATAGTGGGAGGTGAGGCAGTGTCTCACAAAAGGAACCTTTTCCCAAATAGGATGGAGCTTAACAAAGCTGCATGTTCTGCACATGTGCCCCAGAACTTAAAGTATAATAAAAAATAAAGAGTCTACCTGGAAAAGGTATTAATGGAAATCTCATCCTCAGGGAACAAAAGTTGCAGCACACAAGTTCCGGCTGCTGAAAACAATTTAAGGGTGAAGGAAGTCCAACTGTATGTACAGCATGATCTGTGTCACTCACATTTTCCTCCAGCCTCTCTCAGAAATTCATGCAGAGATCCTAGCATTGGTAGGAGGGTGGGGTGACCAAGTGGACCCAAGGCCATACCAGCATCTTTGGTCCAGACAGAAGCAGCATCAGCTCGAGGGCTGGCACCTTTGCCAGCAGCCATGATGTCCTGGGCAGGCACTACCAAGTGAACATCTTCTGCGGACGGTGGTGCCCCAGTCACCATCTGTGACATCATTGGAACACATGGAGGAGGAAAATGGCAGGAGTTACCGTGAAAAAAAGTTTCATCTGTGAAGCTCACTAGAGGTAATTCCTCGAGGGCTCCTGGAATGATTTAAGAAGAATCTTGGTGGGCCTGGAGTTAGGGTAGAGCAGTCAGTGTTGGGGACAGAGGAATGCTGTTGTTTTGTGACCCTGTTTTTATTCTCAAGCTGTGTGTACTGAGCAATACAGGTAATACAATTACAACCCCAAGCCAAGAAGCACATAAAACTAGTAAGAGCTCAAATCCAGATCTTTCAAAATGAACTAGAAAACAAAAAAAACAAGCAGTTTATTTGCAGAGAAGAAGGAGAGTGTCAATCTAAATAACAAAAGAGAGAGCCTCTCTAAAAGAAAATTATATTTATTTCGGGAATAAGACATTGCAATGGGCATACATATGCCAAAATAAACTATCTGCATATTCAGGGAGGTAAAGGAAGACAATGGTTTTTAAAGGAAAAGTGAGAAGGATTACATAGTTGTTTTGAGATAATTATCCTTGGCTACAAGGATCAATAACAAGGATGATACCACTATGGGCTTGGACAGACAATTGCTGGCAGATGTCCTTGCAGAAGTGTGTTTTGTGTAAAGTTGTAATGGCCTTTGTGCAAAGTCATGGTTTTTCTGAAGTTTTTTGTGATAGGTTTTGTTATCAGGCATTTATGCCTGAAAATCCTCTCCTCATGGCATTCTCTGGCTCCATTTGTCAGGGTTTTGTTTTAACAAAAGTGACTTCGTTTTGATTCTGGCAACTGTCAGAAAAGTAACCAATAAGACGACAAAGATGTCCCAAGGAGAAGGTAAATATCATGGCTGAGCCAGGGAAACAGAATTCAGGAGATCTGAATTCTACACCCTGCTCTGTCCCAAATGTTTTGCTTCACTGAGAGGCCACCAATCATCTCTACGGGCTGACTTCATTTCCTATGGCATGAGAAGGCTGGGCTAGATAAATGGCCCACCCTTATGTCTGACCACCTCACGAATGCTGTGATTCTGCAAACACTGATTTGGACATTTTAATAACCATCTGGCCTTTAAAATAGCTTTGCAGGGGGCTCGGCCAGCATGGGTTCTGCATAAAAACAGCAGAACTGTGTATCCTTCCAGGCTCTGAAAATTTCAATGGTAAAGCAACAGAAAAATCAAATGTGCATTGCATGTAGAGTCAACTGGTTTACCCCAGCAGGTTCAGTTGGGGTAAATAGTCTCCACTTTTGGAAGTTACGGAGTGCCTCTGGCTGAGCATGTTTTTGGTCAAGCTAATTGCACATCTGGAAAAATCAGAGAATGTAGATTTCTTAGCTCATATTCCCACAGAGTGTTTACTAATGGATTTAGTAATCACAGGTAAAATAATGTCACATTTTAAAAGGGCCCCCATTGAGAGCAACATTTTCAAAGCTTACTGCCTGATTAACATCTGGCTAAACTTCCTCTGTCTCTCTAAGTTTTCTTACTTGCTTGAGTCTTTGTTGCATTATGATTTCACAAAGTTGGATGGGAAATTGATTTTCATTAGTGAATGCCACAGGACTTTCTGGGCTAAGGAGTTGGCACAGGCTATCCTCTATGCGTTCCATTTTATAATTGACAGCTCAGCTGCCTTCCAAGCCTGTTTTATATCTCTCTTCTAGTATCCATCACTCACCAGTCAAACTACACCAAACTATGGACAAAACACACCCTGTGTTTTCCTGCCTCGTGCCATTCCTTCTGATATGACTCCCTCCTTACTCCTCTCATTGCTCTCTGGCTATCATATTTCACACATCTTTCAGTACCTTAAAGCTTTCAATACTCACCTAAGTCATCTATACAATTAATGCAATTTGATAAAAATCTTGTCAGTGTTTTTTATGAATCTTGATTCTGAAATTTACATCAGACTATAGTCAAATCAATTCTGAGAAAGAATGAGATGGCAGAAATGCCATATCAGATGTAAAGACATCTACAAAGGTATTATATACAAGACAGGGAATGTTTGGCTCAAAGACAGACCAACAGTCCAATGGAAGAGAAAAGAAAACTCAGAAACAGGCCTAAACTTACATGGAACTTTGATATATGACAAAGATGGTACTGTAACCCAAAGGACTTTCTGTTTTAGTAAATGGTGTAGAGACAATAGAGTACCCACAAGGAAAAAGAAACAAAATTAGATATCTATTTGACCCTATACACAAAATTCCACATAGATTAAGACACAAATATGAAAGCAGATAATAATAATAGCCATTTCAATAACCCACTTTTTGTCTAATTTTCATATCAATCATAGGAAATGGATATTATTAGCCAACTCTTAGTAGAGAGTGAAGCTCAGATAAATTAAGTTATTTACCTACAGTCAAACAGCTAACAAGGAACTGGGTGCCAGGTTCCCAAATATCCAAAGCTTTAATTTTGCCACTGCACTACATTACCTCTCCCTCTTTTGAATAGTCTTTCAATTATTTGATTGATTTTGAACAGTGGATTTCAGTAAGCAATACTCTATCACTTACCTATCTATCAAGCTATCTATTTACCTACCTACCTACTCATTTTTGTCTTCTGCTTGTATGTACCTTATCTGTTTATCTTCTTGAAGTTAGAAACCACGTCTTGCTCTGTGGCATTTCTGACAGGGGCCCAACATGGGGTCTTAGAAGCAGATCTTTCTGACATTCTAATGATTATCTTGATCACCCAAAAGACAGATCTAAAAAGTTATCAAAGAAAGAAGAGCAAAATGCTTTCTAGTTCTTACTCTCTTTTCATTCCTTTTCTAGTCTACCACCTGTGATTGACACCTTATAGAAAAATTTGAAGAAATTAATTGGAAAATGCTGATTCAGAGAAATATTTGTAATAAAAAGTTGTCCATCCTTCACACCGACAAAACCAGAAGAATGATGCTTGTCTGTGTCTGTTCAGTTCTCTCACACCCTTCCTTCCATCAGACTTTGATCTAAGTCACAATACAAAAGAGCCATTTCACCTCTAACATTTCCCCTTTCTCATGTTAATTAGGTTACAGGTATAGCTGTGGCAATGAAAGTCAAATTAAATAAGATAGAAGTTTATTTCTCTCTCACAAAAGAGTCTAAGTATAAATAACGCAGGGGTGCTGTATTAGCTCCAGGTGTTGGAGATCCATGCTCTCTCTTGTTAATTTGTCATCTTCAACATCAGCTACTAACTCAAAGTCAAAGACAGCTGTTCCAACTCCTGCCATCACACTCACATTCCAACCAGCATGAAGGGGAAAATATTGGCAGATGATATGCATCCATGTGCCCATTAAATTTGGGAGGTTCTCTTAGTAAAGTAAGAGTAGAGAAATAAGTATTTAAGGAGCAACCAATATCTTACTACATATATGCATGGAATTCATTTAGATGTTGGTGACTACCACTTATTTATGTGTGCCTTTGGTCATGCTTTCTTTCTCCATCTCTCATAGAAAAGGGGATTGGAGTTTCACATTGTCCAGCACTTGAAGCACTCATAAATATAAAGGGAAAGAGAGACATGCAAGTAACAAATGGCAATGCAGCATGGTAAATGTTAGTGTAGAGAGGAGAAACAACTGATTTGGCCTGATAGCTGGTACTGGCATGATCAGTAAGATGCCACAGAGGAGAGACAACTGCACTGACAGCAAAGCATAGTCATAGCAAAAGGAGCAACCCATACTAAACCCATGAAGGCATGAAGACACATGCCATGATTCACGAACTGTAAGAGGTGCCCCTGAAGCTGCAGGGAGAACTTAAGGAGGTGGATAGCAAGAGGTGAAGCTGGAAATGAGGCTTCAACCATGAAGGGCCATAGGACACACTAAGAAGTTTGGACTTTATCTTTCGCAAGGAAGCAGGAGTAGATTTTCAAGGGTATAGAAGGATATCTGGTAGAAAGTGAGCTTTACTCAACTTCAAACTATACTGGCTACAGTAACCAAAACAGCATGGTATGGTACTGGTACAAAAACAGACACATAGACCAATGGAACAGAATAGAGAACCCAGAAATAGGATTGCACCTCTACAACTATATGATTTTCAACAGACCTGACAAAAATAAGCAATGGGGAAAGGATTCTCTATTCAATAAATGGTGCTAGGATAACTGACTAGCCATATGCAGAAGATTAAAACTGGACATCTACCTCTTACTATATACCAAAATTAACTCAAGATGGATTAAAGACTTACATGTAAAACCAAAAACTATAAAAACCCTGGAAGACAACCTAGGCAATACCATTCAGAACATAGGCACGGGCAAAGATGTCATGATGAAGATGCCAAAAACAACTGCAACAAAAGCAAAAATTGACAAATGGGATCTAATTAAACTAAAGAGCTTCTGTACAGCAAAAGAAACTGGTCAACAAACAGACAACCTGCAGAATGAGAGAAAATTTTTGCAAACTATGTATCCAACAAAGGTCTAATATCCAGCAGCTATAAGGAACTTAAACACATTTACAAGAAAAACAAAAACCCATAAAAAAAGTGGGCAAAGGACATGAACACTTTTCAAAAGAAGACATATATGTGGCCAATAATCATATGAAAAAAAGCTCAACATTACCAATCATTAGAGAAATGCAAATCAAAATCACAATGAGCTACCATCTAACACCAGTCAGAATGGCCATTATTAAAAAGTAAAAAAATAACAGATGCTGGCGAGGTTGTGGAGAAAAAGGAATTCCTATATACTGTTGGTGGGAGTGTAAATTAGTTCAACCATTGTAGAAGACACTGTGACGATTCCTCAAAGACCTAAAGACAAGAAAAGACATTTATGCAGCCAAAAAACACATGAAAAAATGCTCATCATCACTGGCCATCAGACAAATGCAAATCAAAACCACAATGAGATACCATCTCACACCAGTTAGAACGGCCATCATTAAAAAGTCAGGAAGCAACAGGTGCTGGAGAGGATGTGGAGAAATAGGAACACTTTTACACTGTTGTTGGGACTGTAAACTAGTTCAACCATTGTGGAAGTCAGTGTGGCGATTCCTCAGGGATCTAGAACTAGAAATACCATTTGACCCAGCCATCTCATTACTGGGTATATACCCAAAGGACTATAAATCATGCTGCTATAAAGACACATGCACATGTATGTTTATTGTGGCACTATTCACAATAGCAAAGCCTTGGAACCAACCCAAATGTCCAACAACAATAGACTGGATTAAGAAAATGTGGCACATATACACCATGGAATACTATGCAGCCATAAAAAATGATGAGTTCATGTCCTTTGTAGGGACAGGGATGAAGCTGGAAACCATCATTCTCAGTAAACTATCACAAGGACAAAAAACCAAACACCACATGTTCTCACTCATAGGTGGGAATTGAACAATGAGAACACATGGACACAGGAAGGGGAACATCACACTCCTGGGACTGTTGTGGGGTGGGGGGAGGGGGGAGGGACAGCATCGGGGATATACCTAATGCTAAATGACGAGTTAATGGGTGCAGCACACCAACATGGCACATGGATACATATGTAACAAACCTGCACATTGTGCACATGTACCCTAAAACTTAAAGTATAATAAAAAAAATGCACTTTATAAAAAAAAAAAAGAAAAACCATTCGACCCAACAATCCTATTACTAAGTATATGCCCAAAGGAATAAAAATTATTCTATTATAAAGACACATGCAGGCATATGTTCATTGCACCACTATTCACAATAGCAAAGACACTGAATCAACCTAAATGCCCATCAGTGATAGACTGGATAAAGAAAACATGGTACATATACCCCACAGAATACTATGCAGCCATAAAAAAGAACAAGATCACGTCCTTTGCAGGGACATAGATGGAGCTAGAAATCATCATTTTTAGTAAACTAAGACAGGAACAGAAAACCAAATACCACATGTCCTCACTTGTAAGTTGGAGTGAAATGATGAGAACACATGGACATATAGACGGGAACAACACACATTGGGTCCTATCAGAGAGTGGAGGGTGGGAGGAGGCAGGGGATCAGCAAAAATAATGGGCATTAGACTTAATACCTGGGTAATGAAATCATCTGTACAGCAAACTCCTATGACACAAGTTTATGTAACGAACCTGCACATGTACCCCTGAACTTAAAAAATAAAGTAAGTTTAACTTAACTCAGAACACACAACGCATTATAATTGGGGAGACTGGATACAGAGAAACAGTGTATGAAGATATTTATTAATTTTTGTCCCCCAAACTTTGAACCCTCTTGCTACAGCTGGGGACTCCCATACCTTATGAATTGAAACCCGACCTCCATTAGAAAGGCTGAAAAATGCCAGATACTTTCTCAATCTCCTTTGCTATACTATATGATTGACTCTCAGTCAATCTGATTCACCTGCCCCAGACTTTGACTTGAAAGATAGTAACAGATAGTGTGACCAACTGTCCCAGTTTGCCTGGAACTGTCCTATTTTAAAACTGAAAGGTTTACAAAGTCCTGCATCCCAGGAATCTCCTCAGTTTGGACTGAGGTCACACTGGGATGGTTGGTCACCCTAGTAGGAAGCACACAGAAAATATAGTAAGAACTTTAAGAGACGCACAAGTTACAAAGCCATTGTAAATGCTGAGGTGAGAAAACACAAGGGTGATCACTGGGACAGCAGTGGGGTGGCAGAGGAAACAGCTTCAACCAATAAAAGGAAGAATCAGCTGAACGTGATGTCGTGTGATCATATGGAGAGAGGCTGATGGAAGAAAGGCATGAACCAGGGAAGACTGAGTTTCTGGTTTGAATGTCTGAATGAAAAGGCACCATTAATAAAGACAGTGAAATGGTAAGTTCCATCTTGGACATGCCAAACTGAGGGGTCCGTGAACAATATCTAAGGGAAATTTTTCACAGGCATTTATCAGTGTTGCTCTGGAGCTCAGAAGATTGATGGAGAAATACGTAGAACATCTAGCACAGTCCCTGCTACACAGTCTATGAATTTTTCTTAAATATTGTTGAGTATTGAGTTCCCCTCATCAGCACAGACAAAACATGCAGTTCTTTGCACACAATAGACTCTCAAGAAACTTGTGGTAAGTGATTGAGTGATTCATTCCTTAGCTCAGCACACCGGAGATATCTACCCTCCAAATACCTTTTTCACTCACTAGTTCATTTGTCAATCGTGAAACACAGAAGCGATTTCAGAAGAAAAAATGTTCTTCCATTAGTGGGGTCCAACTTTAAATTCTGACCTTTAGGACATTGTGTCTATTTCTTGAATCAAGTAAATATGTGTGACTTCAAGATTTTCAAGATGAATTCTAGTTCAAATCAAAATTCTTATTTTTTACTCTTTAGAAACATTACTTCTCCTAGAGACAGAAGGATTATATTCCAAGTAGATAGGTTGAAATGACAACATTATTATTTTTAAAAGTAAGCCAAGGGTGGACAAAATCAGAATAAAGAAAGCCAGGATGCCTTTTTTTAAATTATCATTATTTTCAATCATGGCTAGTTTGGAGAAATTGCTTAGCGGAGAACAAATAAAAGAATATAATTGGGAATGGAAAACATTTTCTTTTATTTAATCCCATTTTTATAAGTAAATACCAGTAGAGGGAAAAAGCTAGTCATGCACTGGTATGGGTTAAGAGTTAATAAAATATGTGGAGATTTTTTTGAAAGTAGTAAATTTAATAGCTGATATTTATTGTATACCTAGGACAGTGGCACTGTGTTAAACACACAAAAACCGAAACTTATAAGTTTTAAAATGTGTTATTTACTGAATGTTATAAAATATCTGTAAATCGGTACATGCAGCAATCAAGCGCAGTAAAAATTAAAGCAAAAAAAAAGCAGCGGGATGGAAATGAGCAGATAAAGTTTTTAGTCCCTTCCTTCACAACTTGACTCTGTTACGTCCTTCTGGACCTATATGATTGTAATAATAGACTCCAAAAATAAGCCCAGAGGACTAGAAGTATAAGGGCTCAGACAAATGACATGTTTCTCTCCTTTAGGAAAAATAGTACTTGTAGTTGGTAATTGTATTAGTTCATTCTCACGCTGCTATAAAGAACGGCCTGAGACTGGGTAATTTTTGAAGGAAAACGGTTTAACTGACTCACAGTTCTGCATTGCTGGGGAAGCCTCGGGAAGCTTACAATCAGGGCGGAAGGCAAAGGAGAAACACACACCTTCTTCACAGGACAGCAGGACCCAGTGAGCTAGTGCCCGCAGGGGAAAAGCCAGACGCTTATAAAACCATCAGATCTCGTGAGACTCACTCACTATCACGAGAACAGCAAGAGGGAAACCGCTCCCATGAGCCAATCACCTCCACCTGGTCCCGCCCTTGACATGTGGGGATTATTGGGATTATAATTCATGATGAGATATTGGGCGGGGACACAGCCAAACCATATCAGTAATTTAGAAAATGAGCCACCCCAAAATCCCCAAAGGGTGAAAGAGAATGGATATGTCTTCCTTCCCTGTGAGGCTTTCCCCCCAAAAGCAGTCCTAGCAATATCCAAACTTACAGTCCTAAGAAGTTTTACCCTGTCTTTTGAAATAAAGAAAATAACTGAGAGCAAAAGACAAATGGTGAAGAAGAGACTGGGTACAAAGTTTTCTCCCCTCCTGTCTCTGAGAGCGGCAGGGCTTTCCCCGAGCGAATGCTGACGCAGAGGTGGATTGAGAAAAGGGCAGAAGCCCTGGCCTCACCTTCATGCTGAGGAGGAGCTGCAGGTACCTGAGAGCCCTATGAAGGCACAAACTGGACGATGGCAGAGCAGTTGACTGGCAAAGAGGGCCCCTGGGTGGTGCGATGCAGGCCAGTCCCCTGGCCTGGGAAGCCTCATTAGCATCTCCTAACGCCTGCGCTGAGCGCTGCACCGTGGAGCCCGGGACCTGCCCTGGGGATCAGTCCCAGGAAAAGCCTAACAGCTGAGGAGACTTGAGGGCTGTGTGGCCTTTGCACTCAATGGGACACAAAAGGATCCACGTGGGACTTCAGCTTGAGAGGAAAACAATACTGATGGGTCAGCAACGGTGAAAAAGAATAGAGGAGGATGGGAGAAAGGAAGAAAAAACTATGGTAGAAGACAGGGAAAAGCAGCACAGAAGAGCGCAGTGCGCAGGACCCACGTGAGAAGAGTGAGAGCGGCTGTCGGGGGCTCAGAGGAGAGGGGAAAGTGGAATGGAGGGGAGACAGGATTCCGTGGGTCTGTTCCTCTGTCTTGAGCCTTCGCATCATGCTCTCAAAGCTCTTACTCCACATTTTTATTCACAAAAGCCAATGTGAAAATATTGAAATGTGGCAGAATTAGACCTCAGGACTTTTTTCTTAATACTTGCTCCTTTTTTTCTCTGTAGACCACAAGAATCTTACAAACAAAGGTAAATAAAAAACTAGGAGGCTGCAATGAACCCCAAAACGGCCCCTGAGCATTGCCGGTTTAATACTCTGGGGAGCCAATGGCTGCACCACTCATAGAATGGCACGCAGGGAGAGCTATCTAGTCCCAGCTCAACTGAGGACCACCACCCCTCACTAGCAGAAGCTACTAACTCTTTCTCCCTGCACGCAGCAGAACGCATGGCCATTCTGTCCTACCGAACTAAGCAACAAAAATCTCAGTGGGCTCAGAAGCTGCTGATTACATCGAGACTACAGTGATGCAAACGTTATTGCTATTTTCAGCACCGTGCTAATCAATTATATTTAACTACATTAAAAAATAATGATTTGGAAAGGCTACAATTATGAAATTTAAAATATAAATTGTACCCAAAGGATATTAAACATGGGCTTTGCATTTTTTTCTCTTGCATTCAGAGCCTAACAAATACCCTTTTATCCTCTGAAAGAAAATGGGCAAACAGACTGATCAAATAGCTCACTCCAAGCAATTAAAACTTTCCATTACCATATGGAAAGATGTATGAATTGATCCAAAACACTTATCCCTAATAAGGATATATTAACATCTGCCAACTGGAGTTCAGGAGTTAAATGAGATGGCAGTGGAGGGATTAGGAAGTAATGAAAGAAATGTTTTTCCAATAAGGCAGAAAAAGCCTTATTCATCCTGGAAAAGAAAGTCATGAATACATAACTCTGTGTGTGTGTGTGTGTGTGTGTGTGTGTGTGTGTGTGTGTACACTTATATATGTGTGTATGTCTCTGTATGTTTGAGTACACTTAACTATACATGTATTCATGTATGTTGGTATACACTTACATATATGCATGTGTGCATTTATTTATGTATGAATGTATTTGTCCATTTGTGAAGGAATACCTGAGGCTAGGTAATTAGAAAGAAAGGTTTTTGTGTGTCTCGCAGTTCTGCAGGCTGTACAAGAAGCATGGATCCAGCATCTGCTTCTGTGAGGCCTCAGGAAGCTTCCAATCATGGCAGAAGGTGAAGTGGAGCCAGCATCACATGGCAAGAGAGAAAAAAAGAGAGAGAAGAGGAGCTGCCAGGCTCTTTTCAACAACCAGTTATCACGGGAACTAACAGTGAGAACTCTCTCACTTCCAGGAGAAGGGCACCAAGCCATCCATGAGGGTGCACTCCCATGATCCAAACATCTCCCACCTCACCCCGCCTCCAACACTGGGGATCAAATTTCAACATAAGACTTGGTGGGGCCAAGCAAACCTTTTCCAAACCATAGCAGCATTCATCGAAATTCCCATCTCACCTCCACAAGGGCAGGTTCACCATCAGGGTGATTGCCTTAGCTCAAGCTGCTGTCACAAAATACCATGGCCTGGGGGGCTTAAACAATAGAAATTTATTTCCCACAGTTCTGGGTGCTGAAAGGTCCAAGATCAAGGTGTCTGGTAGGGCTCTCTTCCTGGCTTGCAGACAGCCGCCTTCTCCCTGTGTGTCCAGATGGCCTTTCCTCCGAGTTCACTGGAGGAAAAAGAGACAGAAAGGTAGAGAGAGAAAGAAAAAGAGAGAGAGAGAGATCTTCCTCTTCTTATAAAGCCACCAGCCTGATTGGATCAGGGCACTACCCTTATGACCTCATTTAACCTTAATTACTTCCTAAACCACCTATTTTTAAATACAGTCACATTGCCAGTTAGGGCTTTAACATATGAACTTGAGGATTTATTCATATATACCTAGAATTCAGACCATTCAATCCAGCCTCTTTCTTGCACCCTTCTAAGTTTCTGACCTGTATTTGTCTTAGTAGCTTTGGGTTTTTCTTAAATAGGGATCTTTCCATATCTCAGGTTGCCAAGTTTTTAAGGTGGCTCCAGATGTATATAAGAAACAGAACATGTGTTGGGGGTATGTTATCATTACAACATTCAATATATGCGTGGATATTGAGTGGGGCTTCTCCTGTTACCCTAAAGTTGTTATTAAGTTTCTAAACTGAGAACAAAATAGACTAGCTGCCCTGCATGCTAAATAAGTTGGCAGCAGTCCACTTCTAGGCCAGAGGGGAAGCACCAAAGTGCAGACCAAGTCCCTTTCCTTCCACCTCTCACCCTAGGCAGCTACAAGAGAGGGCAGGGAGGGGAGAGGGTGGGTGCCCCTCCAGGTACCTTCTTCCTGGAGGAAAATGGGAATATTTCCTCCCCTTGGAACCAAGGGTCATACATTTCACCAGTTGGACACTGTAATGGGTAATTTTATGTGTCAACTTGGCTAGGCTATGGTGACCAGTTGTTTGGTCAAGCACCAGTCTGGATGTTGCTGTGAGGGTATTTTTTAGCTGTGATGAGCATTTAAATCAGATTTTGAGTAAAGCAGATTACCCTTCCAATTATTTGAAGGCCTTAAGAGGAAGATAGAGGTCCCCAGAATGGAAAGAATTCCACCTCCAGTCTGCCTTGGGACTTAAGGCAGGTTTCAGATTTTCCAGCTCCCACAGTCATGTGAGCCAATTCCTTAAAATAAATGCCTCTCCATAGATAGGTAGACTGATGAATAGGTTTATAGATACTATACACATAAATACATATACACATATACATAAGCACATAGACATCTTATTGCTGTTAGTTCTGGTTCTGTTTATGTGGATGAACGCTGGCTAATGCAGGTATCTATTTACCCAGCACAAGTCCTGGTCTGACACCTGAGCAGGGAAAATGGGAGTTAAGCTAGATGGAGAAGTGGATTTGGGGGATATGGAGAGAACAGTTATATGGGTGCCTCCTGCACAGCAACCTTTGGCGTGGCAGGAGAGTGTGGGTTTCCTTGGGGTGGAGCAGGCACTCTGGAAGACAGCTGGGCTTCCACCATCTTACTGACCCCACAGCTGTGCCTCCGGAGAGAACCAGCACTCAGAAGCCTTCCAGAGCTGGGGGGCCACAGTGACCAGCCAAGAAGACAACCGCCCCCACTTCCATTAAACAGAACAACTGGCCCTTTCCCTCCTCCTTCTTGCCATGTACCCTGAAAGAGCTGAAGGGGGCCGGGCGCGGTGGCTCACGCTTGTAATCCCAGCACTTTGGGAGGCCGAGGCGGGCGGATCACGAGGTCAGGAGATCGAGACCACGGTGAAACCCCGTCTCTACTAAAAATATTTTTAAAAAAATTTAGCCGGGCGTGGTGGCGGGCGCCTGTAGTCCCAGCTACTCGGAGAGGCTGAGGCAGGAGAATGGCGTGAACCTGGGAGGCGGAGCTTGCAGTGAGCCGAGATTGCGCCACTGCACTCCAGCCTGGGCGACAGAGCCAGACTCTGTCTCAAAAAAAAAAAAAAAAAAAAAAAAGAGCTGAAGGGAAATTGTGGGGACCAGCACGACGTACCGCCTCCTCTCACCCATCCACCAGTGCTACTTCCCAGCAGCGGTGCTCAACCTTGGCGGCACATGAGAATCACTGAGAGGTCAGAAAGAAATACTCCCACTCAAGCCCCACCCCAGAATCACTCAGCCTAAGAGAGAACTAGAAGCTCCCAGTTGGAGCCAGGGCTGAGAACTCTCTTAGTGCTGCAGACAGGACAGCTTCTGCTAAGACAAAGGGAGAAAAGCCGCTTTGAGGCTGGACATCTTAGAGTGAACAACACCGTGTCTTCAAGTGTAGAATTAGACTGTCCTAGTAACAGTGAATAGAAAGTTATGGAATCTGTGGATTTCTCAAGTGTATAGAAACTTATGGAATCTGGCTAACATGACATCACAGGACTCATTACCCAAAAGAATAGTATCTTTGGGCTGAAGTTATTGGTGAAAATTCAACTGAGCAAGGAGATTTCATGTGCATAGTCTAGTGAGTTGAGGTGCCTCTGTGAACAGGCTCCAAATGAATCATTTCATGAACTGAGCCAGGCCTCAGGCTGTGCCATTTTTTCTACAAATGATCTTCTAGAAATCAGATAATCTGATAGTTTGCTCCCTAATAGAGAAGCAGGATTATAAATGCAAAGTTATATAAGTGTTATTCAAGCCAGAAATTGACATTTTCTCCAAAGCCTGTACCCCTAGCACTGCTCTTCTCTAGACAGGCAACTGCTGGGGCCCAGGAATTAAAGCAGGATGTCAGCTCACCCTCCAGTCCTCCGTCTCCTGCCCCTGCTCCTCACAGCTCCACACCTGCCGCGAGAGGACGTTCACCAAATGCCTGTGGGTTCTTCCCACTGCTCACTTGCAGATGCAAAGCTTGGGGTGGGCTCTTCTGCATTTTGCTTTTTTTTCTGCTGAATATTTCTCCTTCAGATGCAGAGATAAGGAAAAATCTTAAGGGATGGAAAAGGATGGGAACAGCATGGCTTTGCATTGCCTTCTCTAACTTTATCCTTCCTATTTATTTTCTACACATTTTTCCCCTTCCCCAATTTCCTTGTGATTTTTCTTGGCCTTACTGTAACAACAGTGAGTGTAGTGAGGGACATGAGGGGAAGGCAGTAAGCTCAACCTTACTTACCAAAATAAATGAGTAATCCGATTGCCCCCCACAAAAAGGCCCCCAAGCGCAAGTTTGGTGAGACTATGTCGTGTGTGTATGGTGTGTGTTGTGTGTGTGTAAGGTGTGTGTGTTGCATGTATGTGTGGTATGTGTGTATGTGTGAGGTGTGTGCACGTGTGTGTGCACATCCCATGCGCATGTTTTATACTGCATCCTCATGGGAAAAAAAGAGCCCTTTAGGACTGAAACTGTATGTGAATCTATATTTGAAGTGGGATAATATTTAATATTACATAAATTATGGTGTGATCACTTATATGTAAATAGAGCATTGTTACCTTTGAAATAATATGATGAAACAAAGCAAACATTAATATTGGGTAACATTTTATTACTTATCACTTATAACAATGTGCTATAACTATAAAGTGCTTCATACACACTATTAGACTTTGTTTTCACAAACACAAAAAATCCTTTGAGGTAAGAGATAATCTTTCCTTTTTACAAACGAGAAACTGAGACCGAAGAGAGGAGTTACTTGCTATAAAGAGAAGATGCCATAGCAAAGAGAGGACCCAAAAGTAAAACCTGTTGATTCCATGAACCAAGACTTTCCCCCGTGCCTTCCGACAAAGTAAGTACTAAGCAAATATTAGAAGTATTAGAAGTGTATCTTCAGAAGCATTGCAGAGAAGGCAGCTGCAGGAAAACCAAAGACAAGTTTAGCTAATGCCTTCTCACATTAGTGTTAGGTCCTCATCCACCTGGAGCAAATCATAATCTCAAGGATATATTCCAGGTGAGAGTCGTAGAACTTGTCTCTACCTAGAAATCTAAGAAATAATTTCATCATCCCTGTGACCTCTAGATAAAGCCATACGTGTGCTCATTGTAGTATAAATGTGCAATCTGCTTTTCTAAAGACCATCAGAAGAGAGCTCCTAACTTCTTTCATTGATCAATTCCGATATTTAACAGCACTCACTACTAAGCAATTTTTACATCAAAACCTATTTCTTCACCTACTCAATGTGCACTAAAAAGAAGTTGGTCACCATCTTTCTTTATAATTACTTTTCACAGATTTTTAAGGCAGCCACAAAATTTCTCTTCATTCATAAATCATCTTAGCTCTTTTAGTTTTGCTTTTAAGCCTTCACATTTCCAAGCTCTGATTAACTTTGATGGCTCTATGCCCTGAGTCTCCTCCAAGCGTTTCAGATCACTGCAAAAGCCACAGAAGCCAGAGCAGAAGACGGAAAGATTCAGGTTCCATATGCGCCAGTGGGGAGGGAGCCCGCTGCTGAGGGAGAGCCTATCAGGTTTCCTCCTCTACCCAGAGCCTCTCACTGCTGAGTCATGATGCTCCCAGACACTCTCCAAATGTCACCTACAGCCAGGTCAAGGTCCTTTCTTCCCAGTATTCTCATCAAATTACAGTCTCAAAGCGCCTACTGTAAGAAATGTTGATGGTTAAGACTTGATAAAACCATATGATTTTAGTGCAAATAAATATAACATTTATGATTCTAATGAGAGAGGTCACATCATAAATATTCAAAATATGAACAAATGGATGAATAAATTAACAAATGGGCTCATTTAACTTTATGAAAATAACTTATTTGCACCCATATTTTTGGTGTTTAGTGTTTGTGATGAGGAAATGAATGGACAAATGCATATTCAGGAATAAATTGTTATAGGATAGTTTTTTAAATAGAATGTAATCAGGGCTCTCATGCAAATATAAAATAAATTTGTCTAAAAAGAATGAGATCATGTCCTTTGCAGGGATATGGATGGAGCTGAAGGCCATTATCCTTAGCAAACTAAAACAGGAACAGAAAACCAAATACTACATGTTCCTACTTACAAGTGGGAGCTAAATGATGAGAACATATGGACACATAGAGGGGAAGAACACACACTGGGACTTATCAGAAGGTGGAGGGTGGGAGGAGGGAGAGGATCAGGAAAAATAACTAATGGTATTAGGCTTAATACCTGAGTGATGAAATAATCTTTATAACAAACCCCCATGACACAAGTTTACCTATGTAACAAACCTGCACATGTACCCCTGACCTTAAAATAAAACTTAAAAAATAATAAAAACAAATGTGTCAAAGATTTTATTTAATTCATTAATTAATGAGGAAACCAGTAAGATGCTAAAACTGGTTCAGAGGAGAATTCTAGGGCTGACACATCTATAGACAGAAAATGATGCTTAAATGAATTCACAAATAAGATGTAAAACTGGTTTGTTGAGGAGAGGGGAGGAAAGAAAATCAATTGCATGTATGATATAATGATGAATAAGTGGGGTCTTGTACTCAAGATGCTCACAAAGAATTATGAAACCATTATAATTCAAGATCATGGACACGTGCCATGTGAAGGGAGAATTGGGAAAGGGAGATGTTCTGTTTGCTCGGAAGAAGATGGGAGGATTCATGGAGGAAGTTTTCAGTGATATGTGTCTTGGAGGATTCCAGCTTTCAAAGACACTGTGAGGATATTGTGAGTAAATACCTGGCTCCATCTGGAAGAATCTAGTGTATGAAGTCAAGGGGTAGGAGACAGACCTGGAAAGGAAAGTCAGGGACAATCATGGAGAACCTTGAGGACCATGTGGAAGGCAGAAAGGATATACTGAAGGTTCCTGAGCAGGAGAGTATAATGGGCAAACAACAGAATGATGACCTCCCCCCACCTGAATGGCAAATAAGTTGAAAAAGAAGACAGTTGACTCTAGGGAGAAGATTAGGCATTAACTGCAATAGTCCAGGGAAAAGCAATAATACAGACCTAGACAGGGACTACAGTACGGAAAATGGGAAGAAAGAGACCCAGATGGGTGCTGTCTTCTCACCATTCTCATCATTCTGGCCTTCTAACACCACACCAACAAAACACTGAGATTTCTGCAATTTTGTCTCTCCACTGGAGGCTTTCAAACACCAGCAAAGCTATGTTCTTTATGACTCTCTCTGTGTCCACACCAACCCTTCAGCCACTTGCTGTCTGACCTCCCTGTCCACAGAGCAAGATTTCCATGCCCCTGTGCTCCCTCTGAGATCTGATGTCCCCCCCTGCTTCTCAGCCAATGCTTTTAAATGACATTGAACTACCTGCTAAAGTGCATCCATAAAGTGTTCCTATTTGACCTATGGAGACATCACATTCCAGGTCTGCAGAATGTTCTCCTGTGCTGTTAATGCATGACTAACTACTTTAATCACAAAAATAAGCTCTCCGTCAGTGGTATTTTGCAGGTACAGGTGCAGAGATTTCAGCAGTGGCAGAGTGCACTCAGGCACCATGGCAACCAGTGCGTCAGCCTGGGTACACTTAGCAGCAGCGGAATAGTCAGCTTTCCATTCATTTGAGCTGACAACAAAAACTAGAGATGTTTTGTCCTGCCTTTCCCTCTCAAAGTCGGCTGTCTGGTGAAGAAGGAAATGTTTCAGAGGTCCCAGAGCAGCACGGATACTGGTCTTTATACCCAGGCAAAATTAGGGTGGAAATTGCAGCCCAAATTGGCTCAAATGCTTTTCCAGTGTATCTGCAGAGGCTGCCATCTGCGGGAGTTCCAGGCAGGGCTGGCTAGGTGTGTGTGCTGCCTGCTGGTGTGTCACTTAATGTTGCTTTAACTTGATTTAAAATCACTTGCCAGAGACTGTCCTTCATCTCTGCCCTGCCACATTTTATGGGCTTATGAAATAATATGCATTTTGTGGTTACTACTATAGCCCTTGTGTAAGAAATGCCTAAGGTACCAAGATTTTCTTATTTTCAGGATTGTTCTGGAGGAGATTAAAACTCAACTAAAACCATCTTGAGCAAAACTGGGCCTGTAAAGCCTTGTATAACTAGGCAGTCTAAGGGACTCAAATAATATGTTTTCATCTACCTACTCCTTTCTCTCTCAACACTTGGCCTAATGTCCTCCTAATCCTTATGGTTTGTATAAGCACAGGGCTTGGCCATAGACAATTCTGGGCTTAGAGTTCCACATTTGCAATCCCATAGCAAAAGGGGTGCATCTTTCTGCTGGTGCATGCATACAAAATCCCAGGGAAGGGCTCTGATTAGCCTGTCCTGGGTCACATGTTTATCCCCAATGAGAACTATGAGGAGCGAAGCAGGTAGGGTTGCTTGCACTGTGGTCAGAGGAGTGAATACTGTGATCTGCATCCCCAGAGATGCAACAAGAAAGAGAGAGGAAAAGATGGTCGCCACATCAAAACAATAGCTGAAGCCGAAAATGTAGAAGATTTCTCAACTAGCTAGCACTTCAGGATTCACAGAGTGCCCCACTTGCAAATACACTGATCATAACACTGTGGGGTTTCCCATGTCCAGGGTACATCATTCACACTGTATGCTATGTCATGGCCTGCCAGGCCTGCCCTGCACATTGAATGCTGGGGGAAGTTACCCCTGAAGTTGTGCAATCTCAGGGCTATGTCTGGTTACTCCCAGAGGAATGAGAAGAAAAGTGGTGTCAGAAGCTGAAATTAGATCAGAGACCAGTGCATCCACAGAACTAGAGAGATGAAAGAAACCAAAGGTCTAAGAGATGGGAAGTTGTCAGGCAGTGTGCTGGCCTTGGAGGCAGGGTAACAGCAACAAGAGTGTGAAAGGCAGCCTGACTAGGACAGGCACTGTCTGCTCTCTGGCATCCCCTTTATTTCTGGATGGACATCAATGTCCCTGAATGAACAGGACGTAACTCCAGCTAGAAGAATTGTGCCTGCAGGGGGGCTTGTGTCCCAGCTGAGGCAGGAATAGAAGAGGGGGAACAGGTGCTCTTGCCCTTGTCAGGGTAGCTGTCTCAGCAGAGATTATGATGTGACTCCTGGCAGGCTTAAGCCTTCCAGGCAGAGCTGCGTGGTGGTGAGTAGGCTGTGTCCCCTAGTGGAAGGCAGGCTGATATTCAGCTGGGACACAACACCATGCCCTGCCAATTATTGACTCCTGCCATGTCCGTTCTGATTGATCAGTGCCTGTCCCAACCACTTACCAAATATTTTTCCTGTCTCCCTGATTCTGGGTGCCTTTGTCCACTATCTCATTTGCTTCTACCATAAGCTCTCTCTTCTCTTTCTAGGATTCCAATTGCACTTATGTTAGACCTTATTACCACATCTCAAGTATCTCTTACACTCGTTTCTATCTTTCGATTCTTTTTCAGTGTTTCAGTCTGAGTATTTTCTTCCAATCTTTCCCTTAGTTCAAAGGTTATTACCTCTGAAAACAATGTCCAATTTTCTGTTAAACCTATTACCCTCTCTTTTTGTGGTAAAATATGTATAATGTAAAACTGACATTTTAACCATTTTTAAACATACAAATCCATTACTCTTTTAGTTATTGTATTTTTTAATTCTATAATTTTTATTCAGTTATTAAAAAAAATTTTCAGTTCTCTTTCTCAATCTTGTCTTTTAAATCCCTAAAAATATTAAGCATAGTTATTCTAAAGTCCATGTATAATATCTTTACTTGTTAGATTCCTCATAAGTCTATTCAATTTTGTCACGTGTTTCACTGGGTTTATGGATCAATACTTGTCTCCAAATGCCAGATTGTCTGTTTCATACTAGGAAATATATACTAAAAATGGTAAAATAATTTGAGGCTCTGGTGGATTTCATCTTCCTCCAAAATGGACTTACCTTTGCTTCTGGCAGGCAACCAAGAAGTCTGACAATAACAAGTGTTGGTAAAGATAATAAGTGTTAGTGAAGCAATGAGAATACATACACTTGCAAAACAATTTGGCATTTCTAGAAATGTTGACTTTTAACCCCTCATACAAATCCATTTTATAAATGAGAATACTGAGGCCCAAAAGGGTTAATTGGCCCAAGACAACATTGTTTTAGAGGCCAGGACCCAGAGACAGACTTTTACCTATTTTTTTTTATTTTATTTTTAAGTTTTGTGGTACACGTGCAAATTAGTTACATAGGAAAACATGTGCCATGGTGGTTTGCTGCACCTATCAACTCATCACCTAGGTATTAAGCCCAGCATGCATTAGCTATTTATTCCTAATGTTCTCCTTCGCCCCAACCCACCCCCTGACAGCCCCCAGTGTGTGTTGTTCCCCTCCCATGTGTTCTCATTATTCAGCTCCCACTTATAAGTAAGAACATGCAGTGTTTGGTTTTCTGTTCCTGCAATAGTTTACTGATAATGGCTTCCAGCTCCATCCGTGTTCCTGCAAAGGACATGATCTCATTCTTTTTATGGCTGCATAGTATTCCATGGTGTATATGTATCACATTTTGTTTATCCAGTGTGTCACTGAGGGGCATTTGAGTTAATTCCATGTCTTTGCTATTGTGAATAGTGCTGCAATGAACATATACATGCATGTAATGCATCTTTGTAATAGAATGATTTATATTCCTTTGGGTATATACCCAGTAATGGGATTGCTGGATTAAATGTTATTTCTAGTTCTAGATATTTGCGGAATCACCACACCATCTTCCACAATGGTTGAACTAATTTACATTCCCACCAGCAGTGTAAAAGCGTTCCTTTTTCTCTGCAACCTCACCAGCATCTGTTGTTTCTTGACTTTTTAATAATTGCCATTCTGACTGGTATGAGATGGTATCTCATTGTGGTTTTGATTTGCACTTCTCTAATTATTATTGATGTTGAGCATTTTTCATGTTTCTTGGCCACATGAATGTCTTCTTTTGAGAAGTGTCTGTTCATATGCTTTGCCCACTTTTTAATGGGGTTGTTTGATTTTTCTTGTAAATTTGTTTAAGTTTCTTATAGATTCTGGATATTAGCCCTTTGTCAGATGGATAGATTGCAAAAAAATTCTCCCACTCTGTAGGTTTCCTGTTCATTCTGATGATAGTTTCTTTTGCTGTGCAGAAGCTCTTTCATTTAATTCGATCCCATTTGTCAATTTTTGCTTTTTGTTGCAAGTGCTCTTGGTGATGTTTTCATGAAATTTTTGCCCGCACCTATGTCCTCAATGGTATTGCCTAGATTTTCTTCTAGGGTTTTTACAGTTTTTGGCTTTACATTTAAGTCTTCAATCTGTATTATTTTTTGTATACAGTGTAAAGAACTTGACCCATTTGATAGCAAGGCCTATGCTCCTTTCCTTACTACCTTGTCTCCAAAGTTTGACTGCAAACAATCCAGGTTAAATCATATCATGACTTTCTTTTCTCTTCATCTTTTAGAAAGTCCATATCCCACTAGACCAATTCCTTGGGGCCACTATTTATAGTAATGTACTACCTACCCATTATTTGCTACCCTATCCTCATTGTCTGGAACGGTGCCTGAAACATACTCAAAAATTATTGGTTGAGTCTATTGCCCATGGATCCCTGTAATTCTCAAGAACCAGAGGCATCTACAACCATCTGTCTGAATTATCCAATCAGAACAGGCTCCTCACCATAAGGTTCACTGGCCAACTACTTTGTAGGATGAGGGGTCTTTTTTGCCCAGTATTCATGAGTCATAGATAAGGGTCTGGCTGAGATGTAGCAAAGTTCCTGACAAGTGGGGTGAAATTATTTTTCTCTTTGATAGCCCTCTATAGCAACAGGAAGGTCCTGGCCTGGGGCTTTGGCAACCAGAAAGGATGGGCATAATACCATACAAATCTATCCAAACTTTCCTTTTCAATAGGGCCTCACTGATCAATGTCACCATCAACCTTCTCAAATCTCGTTATTTCCCTCCAGTTCATACTAACAAGGAAGTTCACTTTATTTATTTATTTTTCAAATCCTACTTCCAAGCAATAAATTTCAGAGTGATTTTTAAAGAGCACATCTTTCACTTCACCTCTAGTACAAACAAAATGCAGCCATTGTGCATTTATGGCAGCTCCAAAGCCCATCTCTCAGTTGGCTCTCTGTTGTCCAGGTGGCTTCCATCTTTCCCCCGATGCTGTGAAGAGCTGCCCAAGGCTTAAGTCTCTCACAGCGGCTGTGGGGAGCTGGGATGGAGCTAGAACAGGAACCCATATGGGAAACAGGAAACTAACTCCCCCATTTTCTCCCTAGCCTCAGCAAGAACTTACCAGGGATGGGTACATTCCTCCAGCAGGGCTGGACTATCTGATACTTGATGAAAGTCTGTTCTCGCAAGGCCTCTGCTACCCACCACCCACCCCCAACCACAAGATGATGTATTAGTCCATTCTTGCATTGCTATCAGAAATGCCTGAGACTGGGTAATTTGTAAAGAAAAGAGGTTTAATTGGCTCACGATTATGCAAATGGTACAGAAAGCATGGTGCTGGCATCTGCTCAGCTTCTGGGGAGGCCTTAGGAAACTTACAATCATGGCAGAAGGTGAAGTAGGAGCAGGAGCAGGAGAGAGAGCAAGGGGGAAGGTACTACACACTTTTAAACAACTAGATCTCGCCAGAACTCACTCACTATCCGAGAACAGCACTAACGGGATGGTGTTAACCGTTCATGAGAAATCTGCTCCCATGATCCAATCACCTCCCACCACACCTCACCTCCAACATTAGGGATTAAAATTCAATGTGAGATTTAGTGAGGACACAGATCCAAATCCTATCAGAGAATATTTCAGAAAAGCCAGTCACTCACTGGCAAACTTCAGTTCCAAATAGGAATCAAAGATTTTTTCACTAAAATAAATAATAAGAAAACGTTTTACTTTAATTTAACTTGATAAATAGGTAAAAGACAGGAGCAGGAAGAGGGTATTATAATTCCACTACCACCTACTAAAAGGTAACAACCATGACAGATATGACCAATTCCTTCTATTTCTTACAATGCATTGTACATACTCAAGATCATCCTGTGTATACAGTTTTGTAAGTACTTTTTTTGGCATAATATTATTCATTAGTATTTTCCAGGCCATTAAAGAATGTTTATTAATACCTCTTTAATGCCTTTATAGTACTGTAGAGGTAGTGTAATTTTCTTAATGGTTCCTAATATTGGATAGTTTCAAATTTTTATCCCCATAGTAATCTTTATTATCTACTTAGCACTCTGTTCTCATGCCTCATAGCTCAATAATTTTTTAAAGACTTTGAAGTGCCAGTATCATCCTTTCAGCAGAGCTGAGGAATCTGATTACAGTTTTCTCATGGAGAAGGAGTCTCACACTTTTTTTTCCTTACAACACATTTTTCCTGCTTTACATATTTCCCCTCTTGCAATTTTTCAAGATCAGCCTTGAACCGATTTTAAATAGGTTTCTCTGTGGCCAGGTATTCTGTGCTATATTCTAATCATCTTTATGGACATTTTGGAATTATATCAGATTTTAAACAAGAGCTATTTAGGAGATTTATGAAGAGCTGGTACTCCTGCATGGACAACTTTACTTGGTAATTATAAGAAGAAACTTTAATTTTGGAAAATGTAGTTAGTGATCCTTCCCACCCCAACAGCCAGATCTATCTTAGCATGTCACTTCGAAGCACAATGAAAATATTCTTAACTGCTGTAGAATGGACTTGAGCATGCTGGACACAGTAAATTGGGTATCTGTCAGGTGAAAGGCACAGGCCCAGAAACTGTCTTCCCTTGCACACTGAGATGTGGCTCTTATGTTGAATCCAGCACATAGAAATTTGCTGAGAGGTGTTTCTAGGGGATGGGGATATCAGCTGCAGACATTTGCAACATCTTCCTGTGGGCAGACGCACAGGGACCATCTTACATAGCTGTGCAAATGAAATGCATCTGACCTGCAATGTCGAACGATGAGAACCCAACACCCACTCTCATATATGAGTGCCAGGCTGGGAAAGTATCGAGCAGCTGGGGATTCCTAATCCTAACCCATCCAATAAAAGTCAAGTGAGGGTCTTACCATGTGCTAAGCTCTGTGCTAAGTGGGAGCTACAGAGATGACTGGGGCATGGTACTTGCCCTCACTGAGCTTACAGTCTTATGGCAAAGAAAAATATGTAAGCAAATAACTGCAAAGGGTGTACCTCATGATGTGAGTGGTAGGTTCTTAGTGCAATAGGAGACAACAGAAGCAATGATCTCTACTCAGCAGAGGCAAGTAAACACTGAACAGAGGAGGAAGCACTTGATTTGCCTCTCGAAAGATAAGCATGGACCTGACAGATTAAAATGGAAAATAAAGAAGTTCAGGAAGAGGGAGTAACAGTAATAGAATTTGTTGAGCATTTTACTATGTGCCAGACTTCTCTATAAGTCTTTTTTGCATATTATTTCATTTAATCCTCACAACACTACAACAAGGCAGATTCTATTCTTACCCTTACATCTAAATGGGACAAAACAGAGAGGAGATAAGTACCTTGCCCAAAGTCATACCTGTAGAATCTTAAACAGCAAGATGCATTCAGGTAACTGTCATTATTTCAACATTGGTGGAGTGTGGAGTCTGGTAGGCATGGAGCCAGACCTCAAAGAGCCTTGAATGTTATGCTAAGAGATTGGATTTTAATCCCGCAGGCTATAAAGAACCAAACATTTAAAGCTTCCAAAAGACAGATCTGATAGGAAACCAATTTGGAGTCAGGAAGCCTATTCAGAGTCAGGAAGCCAATTTGGAGACTATTAAAATAGTCGTAGGAGAAAGGGATGAGCTCTTTAGCTAAGGCTGAGAAAGAGAGGGCAGAAGTCAGAGCAGTTAAGGAGATGGGGAGCTGCCTTTCTGGTTCCTGTTCCTCGGGGTATGTGGTTTCCTCTGCAAGGTCCACATGCAGCCAACAAAATCTGCATATGACCTATTTCCCAAGTAATTGGGACAGGAAACGGGGAGGTGTGGCATCTGCAGTGACCGCACTCCCTGACTCAGGTGTCTCCTAAGCGTGTGCAACCCTCAGCAAGGCCTTTCCACTGCTGAGGATAACGGTCCCATTCTCTAGAAACCCAAAGGACGAACCAGGCAGAAGATGCCACTCTCGGGTCTAGGGTCCCCCATGCCTCTGTCACAGCCACCCAGACACACTCAAGTTGGTCCAAGACTGGGATGTGGCTTTGGAAACATCTTCCCACTTTTTCCTCTTCTGCCCTTCAAGATCTGCCAAATAATAAGGACATAAAATGGCATAGGATGAGAAAAACAACGTCAATAGAACTTTTGTGAAAAGTTTTATCAATCTAGAGCAACGACATATATGATAAAACAGTATTGACTTGGTCTGTTTCTTCTCAGTTTGTTATAACTACTGCATGGAATTGTAGCCTACATTCTGTGATTGTTCCTTCAAGAAAAACTAAAACTCAGCTGTGTTAGAGAATTCTAGGGTGTGTATCATTTGTCTTTCTTTTGCTGAGTATATACAAGAGAGCTTTATGATTAACTGATTATAAAGAGGAGAACGTTTCACAATTGGGTTTTATAGAACTGTGGATTTTGCATTAAGTGGTTTACTGCAAAAAGTTGGAAACATTGATTCGAGACATTAGACCACTCTGATTAAATTTATGGTACATGTGGGAAGATTGGAGCCAATTACAGGATTAAGAGTCCACACTGGTGATGTAATTCTACCTAAAATACGGACTATCTGGTGATTACTTTAAAACTCTTGACCCTGGTTTTTCTACTATATACTCATTTCTTCAAAAATTGTCCCCACTGGGAGGAATTGGCACACTTAGCTTTCTAGAACAGAAGTGAGATTCAAGAACTCCTTTAATTATCCATTTTTGGACAAGTTCATGGAATACTGTATCATTTTAAATCTTATTATTTGTAACATTTAACTATGTGAACATTTTTAGTGTCTGGCAGTAGATAATTTGAAAAGGTGATTGGCATATTTATAGAATGGAATATTACACAAACATATAATTGCATTGTTTCAAGTCTGCTAAATTACTTATGAAATACTCATAACATAATGTTAAAAGGAAGCAAAACAAGTTACATAACACCATATTCAGTGTGATCCCAAATATATGAGCTTGTGTAAGTGCACGTGTGGATATTTGGGGGCCAAGCATTCTGGAATAAACTCTTACAAAATGTTTGTAGTGGTTATCTCTGGAGATGGTTTGATAGTACATTTCTGGGTTTTTAAAATTCATTTATAATTTCCCAAAATTTTGGAATTTTCTACAATGAATTAATATGTCTTTGTTCTTTTGTAATTCAGAAAAAACATAATTTTGTAAATGACTTTTGTCCTTCAAAGTGGTTCCGTTGGAGACTGCACAATTATCACAAAGATGCTGTCCTTTGCTCATTTTTGTAAATTACTCCCAAATCCAGTCCAAAGCAATGTTTTTACTTTATAACTACATTTCATTGTTTTTTCTTACTTTGAAAAATGTTCTTATGCTGTTCACTCATCCACTTTGTTCTATAACCTTGGCTTCCAATATTTAGTGGATTCCAAATGTAAAATGTGCCTTCTTAAGACAAAAATGTACTATTCTGAGGATATTTGAAAGACTGTATAAGGGCTCTGTATTAGTCAGTTGAGCCACCATAACAAGATACCATAGACCAGGAGGGTGAAACACAAGAAATGTTACGGGAGAGAGTCCCGAATGGGATCCAGCATGGCTGGATCTGGTAAGGACTCCTTTCCTGGCTTGCAAATGGCCACCTTCTCACCATGGCAGAGACACTGAGAGAGTAACAGAGAGATAGACAGCACTCTGGTGTCTCTGTTTCTGAGGACACTAATCCTATCAGAATAGGGACCTATATTGGCCTCGATTGGATCTCTTAGAGAAAGCCCTGGAGATGACCTCATTTAACCTGAATTTCTTCCATAAAGACTCTGTCTCTAAATACAGTCACATTGGAGGTTAGTGCTTCAACACATGAATTTGGGAGGAACACTATTCAGCCCACAGCATGTTCTGAAAGTATTTCCAAATGAAGAGTTTCCAAAAGTTTTTGAGCATTTGTTGCCATAAAGCATATTATCTGTCCATTTTCATACTGTGCAGACACCACCACTTATTTCGATGAACAAGTTTCCAGGGACTTTGTTTCATGGAATGATTTATGATCAATTCTGCTACAATGCTTATTTCTTAAACACAAATTAGCTCACATCTGATTGTGAAATGAAAGAATGATGTTTGCATCCAGAAATTTTGTGACTGCTTCTGTCATTTTCCTGAGCACATTTTTTTTTTCATGCAGTCAAGTACAAGCTTTCTCCAAAATAAGGAAAAGGCCTTAGAAATATATGAAGACATAAAGACAAAAGCTTAAAATCCTACAGAAGTTACTTTAGTGCAAAACTGGCTGCTTTAGAGACTTCATAAACAACCACATTTATTTTAAACCTATTTGGGGAAGCTACAACTACAGATGAAAAGGCTGCAAATATATTTTCTCCAAGTTAAGAAAGAAAAGGATGAAGAAAACTTTGCCCTGAATTAAATTTTAATGTTGATGAAAATTGTCACTATTAGAAATGAACCACGCATAAGTTCCAGGGCTTTGGGCTGCAAAGGACCAATACTAGGTGCACAGGCCAGCATGCGGGTTTCACCAGGCTAGTGTTTTATTGGATTATTTTTGCTTTTATCTATCTTTGGTTACAAAGTGCTATTGATTTTGAGGGATCCTTCTAATCCCATTTTCCTCATAAATCCTATTATTTTTAATCTGCAATTTTACAGAAGACATGGTTTTTTGCAACATATATGGAGTTTTTGCAGAAGTGCCAGTACGTCAAACATTTTATGCTAATAAAAAAACTGATTAACTACATCACTGTATAATCCTCCCTCCTGCCTCCTTTCAAAACTCAACTCTTTTGAAAGATTTCCTAATCACCTGTCTGCATCCCCACCAGTTCAATTGCTAACACCCCCCACCATGTCTTTTACTCCTATTTCATGGTGCCTTCCACAGTTTATTAGATGTCTTTCTCAGTGAACTCTGAGTTCCATGAAAGAAAAAAAAGAAACAAAAAACCCTGTTCTGTCTTTTAATCCCAGCCCTTGATTGTGCAGAGCTACTGACATTCATTGAGTGACATTAGCCAGATGGCAGGAGTCAAGCTCTGAGTGTAGGGACCCTGCAGGTTGTACTAACCACTGCATTCCTAGCATCTAGCATATAGGATGCGCAATAGACACGTGTCCACTGAAATGGGTGCCATGAATGAATGAAGTGACAGCCTCTATACTGTTTATACCATCTTCCTACAGACCTGCTTTCCATATGTTAACTTGGTGTTTTTCACCACACCCAAGAGCTGGCAAGATCAAGAAATAGTTCCATCTTGGATATAAGAAAATTGCCCTGTATACAGTTAAAGGGGCTAGAGAAGCCCACAGTCAGAGCAGTCACAGACAGGGCCTGGATGAAGGTCTGCCAACTTTCAGGCCATGACTCTTTTTGTTCAGGCTGAGTTCTCACCTTATTTTTTTTTTTTTTAACTTTTGCATCAAGTTCCTATACCCCAGATTCAGCTTCCTGCTAGACTATATAAATGATTTCTGGAACTGGCATACCTATACACACACACACGCCATCATCCTACTTTGTCTCATGCTATTCTTAGACGGGATATCATTCATATGTGATATCTAAATTTTTCTAAAACTGCCTAGGGGTTTAAAGAAAATGTCTGCGACACACAGATTGCCTAGTTCGTAAGTATCAACCAGCAGTTCCTTCCAACCTCTCAACAAAACCCATCCTCTTTTGACAATCTCTCTCATAGACTCAAGATTTCTGGGTTCCAGGTTTTGGCAGTTGTTCATACTCACCACGCTGCTCCCATCTCAGAACCTTTGCACATACTGTTCCCTCTGCCTAGAAAGCATCCTCACTCAACTCTTAGATCTTCCTCAAGCCCCTCCTCCGGAAAGCTTTCTGTGACCTCCACGATTACACCAAATTCCCCTGTGATAGGTTCTCATAGCACAATATACCTCTACCTTGGGTCCCTTGTCATAGATGCAATTTTACAAGGATGTTTGTGAGTCACTGATGGATATCTGCAAG
This sequence comes from Nomascus leucogenys, assembly GCF_006542625.1. NCBI lineage: Eukaryota > Metazoa > Chordata > Mammalia > Primates > Hylobatidae > Nomascus > Nomascus leucogenys. Next base: position 121,892,949 of record NC_044385.1, on the reverse strand, counting down.
GTAGCAGACTCTATGCTGGTTTTTTCCCCAAGTACAGAGCTTGGCACATTACTGCTGGGCCCATCCTGGCCTCATCTTCTTGTTCACTTCACTGTGGCATCCCAGCCACCTGGGTGCCCTTTCTGGTGCTAGCCTCAGTACCTGGATCCGTTTTTTCCAAACTCTTCTTAAATAATGTCTGAGCTGCATGCTTTTTTCTGTTGTAATCCTCTATTATGCCACAGAGGCCCTATTAATGTGATGGTTATATGTGGGGAAGGAGAAGTGCTCGATAGTACTATAAATAGGGCCCAGTTTTCAGATGAGCTCGTGTCCTCGGGCTGTAACCTTCACAAGCACTTCTCAGTTTTGCTTCTTTTGTTTCCTACTGCCTTTTCCCACCTCCCAACATGAAAACCAGAGGGTACGGAAGTTGGGTATTTCCTTTCCCCATGTCAATCAGTCTTTTGTGAAACCCCCGTAGTTTAAGCACTGGTAAAGTTTAATAGTTTCTCTTGAGAGCAGATCTCGTTAAAACAACAACAACAACAAAAACCACAGAATTTTCTGGGTATAATTCAAAAAGGCTATTTTTTTTTTCTCACCTGCTGGAAGGACAAAGGGATTTTTTTTTTTTTCTGGATTTCACTATGAGAACCTTGTAGGGCTTTTGGAGGTAAAACTCATGAAAGAGTAGGACCCCACCTCACCCTACACCTAGACCCCGTGGTGTTTTTAACTCTCAGGCTTGTTCACAATGAGCCTTGAGAAATTCATCAGTTTGAGTTTAGATTTTTCTACCCTGGTCCTGGTTCCTGAAGAGTTTTCTGCTTTGGGGCTTCTGATCTGGTAAGCTGTGATTCTCTCCATCTGCCTTCATCTCTTCAATCTTAGGGACAGCATTTTGCCTGTGACCTCACTTCTCTGATGGATAGAAGAAGAGTTGTTGATTTTTCAGTTTGTTCAGTTTTTTCCTCATTGTTCCAAGTCCCTCTCATGCTTGACCAGAAACCAGAAGTCTAGTTTCCCCCAACATCCCCTGCCCCCTGCCCACAACATGAGCAATGGCTTTTTGCTCAGTCCTGATTGACTTCCCTTCCTGCGTCTCTGCGGAGGTCCCACCATGCTATACATTCTGTCCTTCCTGGGCTCCATAAGGATAAACCATGTGACTCAGGAAGAAATATTTTGTGGTTGATATATTTTAAAACAGGCTATCTGACTTTCTAGGTAAGCAATCACTCAAAGTACATATTTTAAGAGGCCTACATTTCTTTTGTGGATTTTTGTCTTATGTCACATAAGTAATTTGAGATAATTATTTATATAGAAATAGCCTCATGTGATAACAAGGACTTAGAAACGTTTATAAGAGCCTCTTTGTTAATGAGGACAAATGAAAAGAAAATGAAGACAGACAGCAGTGTATGCGCCCGCACCTCTGTGTGTGAGTCAGTCAACAGTCTTTAGAAACATTCACTGCCTGAGAACACAGATAGGAGATAGGCTCTGTAGGAAATTACTAATGAGTTTACCATCTAATCGGAAAGGCAAAGCCGACAGGAACAATTGCATGCAAAGCTTTCATCACACAGAGAATCAGAATACCCACAGAATTAGCAAAGTGAAAGATTAAGAACACAAGAAGGATGAAAGGCAAAAACAGGGTCTTACCTGAACCTCTGGGGAGAATGAAGCCAAGGGGAGCTGAGATGGTTGGATGCCTCTCAAACACCAGCCCATGGTTTCCCCTGCACATCTATTTCCCCCTGTTGGTTCCCCTCTTCCCCTCCACCCACATCCTAATTAAGCCATTTTCTGCTCCTGGCCTCAGAGGAAAGCTGTGACTTTGAGCAAAGGAGAGGATAAAAAAGAATCCTTTGTCTTTTGGGTTCCAAAGGCAGATGCCTTTAGAGAAATAGAAAGCTTGGACACATTGCCCACCGGGAGTAAGAGAGGACATTTTCTCCTTCTCAGGCTAGAAAAAGATTCTCCAGACTTGTGGAAGATAAAAGAGACAGACAGACAGTGAGTGTATATGTCAGCATGTCTGTGTTGCATGGAGTCAGTCAACAACAGGAAGAGAATATTGGCAGGTCCCAGATGGAAGGTCTTGGGTCTTGCTTCCTGGTTAGGGTCTCATGGGGACAGCAAAACCCGTGAGAGTATTGGTGAGACCCAGTGGTAGAAGAAACTGATCTCTTGGCCCAGATTGAGCCCCAAGAAAGAAGCAAGGCTCTTGAGAGGGAATGGATCTGCACAGGAATCAACAGAAGACCCAATGAATAATCGATGTTTCTGTGGACTGATGCCACGAAGGAGCAGATGTTCCCCTTCCTATCGTGCCTTGCACTACTTAAGCCCACACATATACCCACCTGGAAAGGGAAGGAAAGACTCACACTGAGTATTTCCACTCTTCCCAGAAGAAAGGGGATCTACATTAGAATTAAGCTGAATTATAGAAAGGTACAAAATGTGTTTGTCCATTTAGGTCCAGAATCACCCTACTAGAGAATATTTGGAAGAGTTTGGATTATCTAAAATTTATTGAATGTCTATTATGTGTGAGGAACTCAGCTAAGTACTTTCCTCTACTTAATGTTCACCACAATCCACCATGTAAAAAGAAATCAAGGCTCAGGAAATTCAGGTAGTTTGCCAAGATTACCAAGTTATTGAGTGGCAGGCTAAGAACCCCAGCCATCGCCAGATAACAAAGCCTGTAGAATTAATCTTTGGTCTATTCTAACTCCTACTGGAGAGCAAGATATGCAGTTGGTCCTCTGTATCCATGAGTCTCACGTCCGTGGATCCTCATGACGCCACTTTATATAAGGGACTTGGATTTTAGTATCTTGAGGTGGTGGGGGCTCCTAAAACCAATCCCCAGTGGATCCCAAGGGACAGCAGCAATGGTTAAATACTCCATCCCTGCCTTCACTGAGTTTACAATCTAGAATGAATAGGAGGAGGAGGGTCCCCAAAGAGATTAACCCAGTCCTGGTCAAGAAGACACAGGAGCAGTGTGGATTGTCTTTTATCTTCATGAGAAGGGAATGTCAGCTAGAGATGGGGGACAACCAGATGTAAATTCTCTCCTTCAAAACAGGTAGTATTGGTTTTGGAGTCAGTCAGAGTTTAGTGCAAACCTGGGCTATGTCATGTATTAACTGTGTGGCCTCAGGCAGTTAAGTAATCTAGCTGATCTTCACTTTCTTTATCCTTAAAACAGGAACAATAATATTCATCTCACAGTCAATGATATCATACAGATAAAATATTCTGCCTAATAGATGGTTGGTGATCAATACACATTAGCTCCTTTCCCCTCCCTCCAGCACAAAGCATCCTCAAGAACTACGACCCCATCCTGAGTCATTCCCAGTTCAAGAATTCCCAGTTTGAGATGCCAGGTGAACCTTCCAAGATGAAGTCAAACCCAAGCTTCTCCTGTTCTCTGTCAGAGAGACATGGCCTGCCTTTGAACCAAAGATGACTTGGACTGTGCAGAATTTTTTGAATTTACTTCAGATTAAAAGAGTCACTCCATGCTGGACGCACTGTCTGGCTATGACTGAGGAGGCCTCTGAACCCAAAGCCCTGGCCATCATCTATCTCTTGCAGACACTGTTCTCAGCACCCCCGTACAGAGATTGAGGGAGGCGGGGATTCGAACAAAGAGAAAACCCCGTGCGGAGGAAAAGTGGCTGCTTATATGCAGAGGCTGGAGGTTGTGGTGTTTGATTTGCACAGGGCTCAGGGGATTGGTTTGACCAGGTTTGTCTCTCATGTAGCCCATGACAAAATTGGCCATCCCACCCTAGCCTTTTAATATGCAAATGCAGTGCGCCATGATGTTCTACACACGTGGGGCTATGTGGGGGTGGCCATGTTGCCAGGCACATGTGGGGGTAAGAGCAAGAAGAAGAGGGCGGGAATGGCCATGTTTGGGTGGACCCAGTTTCTAATGACTGTCATTTGCCTATCAAAGCTTGCCACTGGCTCCAAGAGCCAGGGCTTTCCTGCTAGACGAGAAATGTTTCTGGGCCTGCTTTAAAAGAAACGAAAAGGACCCCTTTTCCTCTCTATCTGCCTAAAATAATTTCTTAGTAACTCCTATAACATGAGGAGGGATAGAAAGAGAAATGAGAGGTGGTCTTTGTCCTCTAGGAGTTCACAATCTGAAGCAGGAAAAGGATATTCATAAAAATAACTGACACAAAGTAGACTGGTAAATTATACAAGAGAGAGGGAAGGTATGATAAAACATGAATTCATACTCACCAGAAAGGGTGTAAGGGGAGGTGTCTTAGAATAACCGAAATTGGAAGTAGGCCTTGAAGGATGGCTGTGACCAAATATGATGAGGAATCGGAGGGCCTTGAAGGATGGCTGTGACCAAATATGATGAGGAATCGGAGAAGAAGACATAGTAGAAGGAGATTGCAGAGCAGATGGACTAATTTAAGCCAAAGCAGGTGATTGGAAAGCTCATAGTGTGCCCAGGGATAAGATGGGGCCAAAATTCATGTGCAGTAGTGTCTTAGTCCATTTGTGTTGCTATAAAGGAATACCTGAGGCCAGGTAACTTATAAAGAAAAGAAGTTTATTTGGTTCACAGTTCTGCAGGGTATACAAGCAGCATGGCACCAGCATCTGCTTTTGATGAGGGCCTCAGACAGCTTCCACTCATGGTGGAAGGTGAAGAGGAGCCAGCATGTGACCACATGGTGAGAGAGAAAGCAAGAGAGAGGGCAAGGAGGCGACCAGGCTCTTTTTAACAACCAGCTCTTGCAGGAACTAATAGAGCAACACTCACTCACTGCAATCTCCCAGTCTCAGGGAGGGCATTAATCTATTCATGAGGGATCTACCCCCAGGATGAAAACACCTCCTGTTAAGCCTCACCCCCAACACTGAGGATCAAATTTCAGCATGAGATTTGGAGAGGACAAACAAATCAAACTGTAGCAAGTAGGAAACGGCCACAGATGGACAAAATATGGAGGATTTCTAATGCCAAACAAGGAGCCGAGAGTGTATGTTACATGGAATGGAGAGCCGTCAAGGATTGTTCTGTAAAATGGTAAAAACTAAATGGCTGAGTGGAGGAAAACACCATTACTATTATATGTCATAACTAGTGCAAGTAAGTGCATCTTTCTAATACATGCTAAGGAAGTTTTCACTCGTGTCCATGTGAAGAGACCACCAAACAGGCTTTGTATGAGCAGTAAAGCTTTTTAATCACCTGGGAGCAGGCGGGCTGAGTCCAAAAAGAGAGTCAGCGAAGGGAGATAGGGGTGGGGCCGTTTTATAAGATTTGGGTAGGTAAAGGAAAATTACAGTCAAAGGGGGGTGTTCTCTGGTGGGCAGGGGTGGGGGTCACAAGGTGCTCAGTGGGGGAGCTTTTGAGCCAGGATGAGCCAGGACAAGGACTTTCACAAGGTAATGTCATCAGTTAGGGCAGGAACAGGCCATTTTCACTTCTTTTGTGGTGGAATGTCATCAGTTAAGGCAGGAACCGGCCATCTGGATGTGTATGTGCAGGTCACAGGGGATATGATGGCTTAGCCTGGGCTCAGAGGTCTGACAGAAGTAGTATAATTGGGATAGAACTTTGGCTTATGTCTCTGAATTTCATACTTTTTCCCACTAATCCAAATCTAATGGTTATCAACTCTGGTTCCAAAACAAAACTACCTGAAGAATGTTACACACACAAAAAAAAATTACCTATGTCTGGATCCCACTCCTGTAAACTCTGAGTTATTGGGTCTGGTATGGAGCATGGGCATTAGTAATCTTTTAATTCCCCCAGGTGGTTCTCATGTTCAGGCAAAGTTAAAACCCATAAAGTATGGTCCCTGGACCCGTAGCATCAGAATCATCTGGGAGCTTTTTGGAAATGCTGAATCTCAGGTGCCCACCCAAACCTACTGAATCAGAATTTGCATTTTTAACAAAACCCCCAGGTGGCTTGCAAGCATATCAAAATTTGAGAAGTGCTTCTATACACAACTGCCTACCCATTCCCCACCATTGCCAAGCCCATTTCAGCCAGAAAAGGGCAGAAGGAGAAGCCCCAAAGATCCAGATATGAGATTGTCACTGCATCACATAAGAAAAACATGAAACTTATCTCAAATTTGCCAGGTCAGAGCTTCACTGCATGATACCAAATGACTGATGAGAGAGAAAAAGAGGGGGTGGGAAGAAGCATTTGTTTAGGTGGGAGAAATTCCTGACAGAAGCACTAAACCTCAAAATAATTCTGAGGCAGTTGGGGTCCACAGAAGCCTTTGATGATTGAGAAACGCCCCTGGAGAGGTGGCTGTGACTTAGCGCATGTCCCTGACACAGCAGCGTAGGCTCGCAGGACAGGGAGCCAACACCCAGAGGCTGCTCCTGCTTCAACCTCAGCCACGTGCTCCTCTGCAAAGGGCCCAGGGCTTTCTCCTTCACCTCCGTCCACTCAAGGGACCTTTTATCTGTTGTCATTTTTCCTTGCAATCATTAAGCTGCAAGCCCCCAACTGCACTCAAGTTCAAAGTGAAGGCTCAGGACCAGCCCTCCATCTGGGGTGGCGGCACTGCAGACCAGTACACAGATGCAGAATCAAACCTTTAACAGTTGGAAACCATCACTACGCACCACCCTGGCTTCAGAAAATGATGATGAAATTGCAAAATTGTGCTTTGTGTTTAAAGTAGATGCCTGGTAAGAAGCCAAAAGTGCTCCAGGGCATGAGAGCCAGGGAGAGCTGGAAGAGAACATTGCAGCAAGAAAAGCTCGCCTCCGAGTGAAGCCAAGCAGCCGGAGCATCACTGCTCACTCCTCAGCGGCTTCCCAACTCATTCCCAGAGAACCATCTTGAGATGCAGAATCTCGGGCTCCGCAAGGAAAAACAGATGTCACTGGGGTCTTCAAAGTTAGCCTGTAACCAAGTCTCAGTGAATTAAGAAATAATTTACAAGTTTTAAAGTGACAGTTTGCAACAGAGTCCCTTCTCTATTTTATTGACAATAGCAAATAACCAGGTTACTCCAACAGTGCAATGCCAAGCAAGGGACTATCTCTCAGAGACCCACTTTCCCCATTTACAAATGGAAACAAAATTAGCACCTTCCTCAAAAGATTATTGGGAAGATTAAATAAAATAGTCCAAGTAAAATGCTTTGCATCATATCTGACACATAGTCAGGGCTTGATAAATGGTTGTTGGTCTAGGAAATATCGCTGTGTGTCAGTTACAATGCCTGGTGATCTGTAGCCATTCGATGAATGGAAGCTATTATAACGCCATAGCTTCGGCAGCTGTCTAAAGCCAGACACAATCTCTACTCCCTCTCTCTTTCAGCTGAAATTTTCCAAATATATAAAGACAGTTGTGTAAGCTTCCTGAAATAGAGTACATGATCAATAAATGTTGTTTCCTTTATTCCCCTAGTGTTCTCTTGTCCAAGTAAAAATTCCGCATTGCAGGTCATCTTCTTCCAGATGCCATCTACCAGGTGTATAAATGCCTCTGCAAACAAACTCCCCAAACTGAAGAGAGTTCCACAGATGTGATGAAATGTGCAATAAATACACAAGAACCATAATCCAGCTTGACCTAGAAACAGTAGTTTCCTAATTTGGTGGATCCCTTTTTTTCAAATATAAAATCAGAACTTCACATTGATCATTTACCTTTCCATTCATGGTTCTCCAATTTAATCTGAGATTATTTGACATTTTTATTCTATCATCCATCATGTTTGCTATGTTTTCACCTTTTTTATCTAGAAATTTGAGAGTCTGATTCTGAAGTCTTCATCACCATTTGGTATTAATTTTGTTCCCATGTCTGAATTCCCCAATAGATTTTAAGATATTTATGAACAATAATTTCTAGATTTTGTAACATCCTCTAGAGTAGTATATTTTAAATTTTTATGACTGCAACTCAAAGTGAAAAATACATTTAACATCGCAGCCCAGCTCATTCACACACACAATCTGAAATAAATGTTTAATAAAATAATATTTGTCTTTATTAGTCAGGGTTCTCTAGAGGGACAGAACTAATAACATAGATTTATATATGAAGGGAAGTTTATTAAGGAGTATTGACTCACACCATCACAAGGTGAAGTCCCACAATAGGCCGTCTGCAAGCTGAGGAGTGAGGAAGCCAGTCCGAGTCCCAAAATCTCAAAAGTAGGGAAGCCGACAGGGCAGCCTCCAGTCTGTGGCCAAAGGCCCGATTGCCCCTGGCAAACCACTGGTATAAGTCCAAGAGTCCAAAAACCAAAGAACTTGGAGTCTGATGTTCGAGGGCAGGAAGCATCCAGCATGGGAGAGAGATGAAGGCCAGAAGACTCAGCAAGTCCGTTTCTCCCACCTTTTCAGGCCTGCTTTATTCTAGCTGTGCTGGCAATTGATTAGATGGTGCCCACTCAAACTGAGGGTGGGTCTGCCTCTTCCAGTCCACTGACTCAAATGTTCATCTCCTTTGGCAACACCCTCACAGACACACCCAATACTTTGCATCCTTCAGTCCAATCAAGTTGACACTCAATATTAACCATCACAGATGCCCTCTGATATTGTCCATTCTATAATATTTTAAATGACCATTAATTGTTGGCCAGACTCACCTGGATGATTTTACAACCCATTACCACGTCATGACCCCTAGTTTGCAAAACGCTGTTCTATAAAACAGCTTAAAATTTTTCCAGCAGCAAGAGAAAGTTCATCTGCGCTCTGGGACAGGGGAGAGGTAGCAGTACTGCCCAAAGAAATCTTTTCTTTATCTTTAAAATCCTTGAGAATGTGCACTCACTGCACAATATATTTACATGTATTTTAATAAAAGTTAATAGACTTTTCTCCATTTTTTTCTAGGAAAAATTGTGATCCAGGGAAGTGTTCCGTTTTTAACCCCAGGGTTTTGTTTGCCCTATGGCACTCTACTAGGAACCCACTAACAGATATCCTGGTTTGAGAAGAAAAGCTCCACACTTCTAGAAACAGGGCTACTCACACAGCCATTCCAGTAAGAATGGGTCCATTTATTGACAAGTTATCTCCCTAAAGAAAGAAACGTGAGGTAGGATGCAGTAAGTGTTCCATCAAACAAACATTATTTGAGCTTTTCGTGGGATAGGAAGGAGAGATGGGATAAAGGAATGATTAAAGATAGACCAGGAAGATGGGCTTTGTTAGGAGGCACATCTCCATGGGTCTCTCACATTTCTATATATCTTGCCAACAGACTGGACTCTCTTTTCAAAGATGTTTTTATACAATCAAATACGCTGAAAAAGAATATGCTTGAATATAGAGATTGTGACTTCCTCTGGAGCAAAGAGCAGGTTTGTCTACTGTCCAGTATAATTAAAGATAATGTCTCCCTCCAGGAAAAGAGTCAGGCAGGCTTACTTCCTGTTATAAACTGTTTGGGTTTCCTAAGCTCAGGGTTCTTCCCCTATAATGTACCCACTCTGGTTGCCCTCTATATGTTTTCCTATGGAAATTCAGGCTTAGGGCCTAAATTGCAGCAACTCCTAATACTCTGGCTACTGCTACGACAGGAATATCATATCTTCTTGCAGTATATCTGAAATTGTGGCAAGCTAGCTCATTAGCTTGCAGGTAAAATAAAATCTCAGCTCCTTCCCTGTTCTTGATGGCCTCATGTTACTGATTCCAACAGACAAGCTCATGCCTTGAAGTAATAAGTTTATATTTGATTCTTCATTTATTCATACTATAAAAAATATTGAGTATCGAATCAATTGACATGGTTTGTGTCTGTGTCCCTGCCCAAATCTCATGTCGAATTGTAATCCCTAATGTTGGAGGTGGGGTCTGGTGGGAGGTATTGGATCACAGGGGTGGAGTTCTCATGAATGGTTTAGCATCATCCCCTCAGTGCTACTCTAGTGATAGTGAGAGAGTTCTCATAAGGTCTGGTTGTTTAACAGTGGGTGGCACCTTCTCCCTCTCTCTTTTCCTCCTGCTCTGGCCATGTGAGATGTGCCTGCATCCCCTTGGCCTTCCACCGTTATTGTAAGTTTCCTGAGGCCCCCTGTATTAGTCAGTTCTCATGCTGCTCATAAAGACATACCCGAGACTGGGTAATTTAATAAGGAAAGAGGCTTAATTGACTCACAGTTCCACATGACTGGGGAGGCCTCAGGAAACTTACAATCGTGGCAGAAGGGGAAGCAAACACGTCCTTCTTCAAATGACAGCAGCAAGAAGACGTGCAGAGCAAAAGGGGTAAAAGCCCCTTATGAAACGATCAGATCTTGTGAGAACTCACTCATTATCATGAGAACAGCATGAGGGTAGCCACCCCCACGATTAAATTACCTCCCATCGGCCCCCTGCCATGACACATGGGAATTATGGGGATTACAATTCAAGATGGGATTTGGGTGGGGACACAGCAAAACCATATCACCTTCTCAGAAGCAGAAGCCACTATGCTTCCTGTACAGTCTGCAGAATCATGAGCCAATTAAACCTCTTTTCTAAATAAATTACCCAGCCTCAGGTATTTCTCTATAGCAATGTGAGAACAGACTAACACATCAATGGTAGGTAATTCCAAGAGGATGTGGATTAAAGGGTCCAGCATTAGGCAAAACATAATCTTCTAATAAAAAACAAAAGTCACATAATAAAACAAAGGCTAGTAAGGAAACAGTAAATAACCAAGTAGTCAACCAGATAAAGAAGATAATTTCAACATGGAAGCGCTAAGAATAAAGCAATCCAGGAGAGCATAATAGAGAGTGATCGGGGTACACATGGAAGAAGGATGACTTGAGGCTGGTGATTAACGGGGGCCTCTCAGAGACAGGAATATTGGAGCTATTGGAGACATTAATAATAAGGTGAACCAGTCATAAGAAGGTCTTGGAGAAGAATATTCCAGAAGTAGCCACCATAGATGCCCTAAGGCAGGAAAGAGGATGGCGTGTCCACAAAGAGAAAGGCCAAGAAGCCAAGATGCGAATGGTGGGAGCTGAGGTTGGACAGGTGGGCAGGCCCAGGTCCTAGAGGGCCATGGGGGTCATGGATGGAGTCTGGTTACTGTCATCTCTGCTCTCAGTGCCCTTCCTCCACCCCAGGATCTCCACACATGCCTCCCCTCTGAAAGTGTCTGCCTGGGCACATTCTTGATGGAGCTCGTGGGTGGCTTTCTCAGTGGGAAAGTGAGTGGTAACTGCCCCAAGGCTTTAATTTATGGCCCGCAGAAATATTTGCATTAGTATGAGTGAATCTTTAAAGACTGAGAGTCTATCGGGGTCATCTCTAAAAGTGGAATTTCAGATGCCTGGCATCATGGAGGAGGGACTTCAGGGCAGATGCCCTCCTGGGACCCTTTCTGTCACACCAGCAGATGGGACAAAGTCCTTCTGGCCCAAGTTTAATTCCAGGATATAGGCACTCATCTCTGTCAGCAAAGAAATGAAAAGTGGCTTCCAGCAGCTTATTTAAAGAGCTCCTGATGCTTCCTAAGGAGCTTTATTTGGCACTCACCAATAGGTATTTCCTGAAAAAGAAAAAGAGGAAATTGACCCAGTATCTTGTGATGAGGAAAGTCATTAGATAATTATGTCAATTTCTTGCTTCTATATGAAGCTCAAAAACAGAGTAAAACTCATTTAGTCAAACTAGCCAAATTACTTAGATCTCCAAATAGAGTAAAACTAATTTAGTTCATCTATTAATTTAAAGAAACTGGACTACTATAAGTGTAAAGTCTATAATATGATTTAAACGTCTGAAGAAAGGCTGCCTTTTTCTTTCTAGTAAATGGACTGACTCAAGATTACCACTAACTCAAAATTTCCAGAGTTTCTTCAGAACTTGATTCCACAAATGGAATGTACTTTTATACCACTTCATCTAGACAATGGTACAATTCATGCAATGTATGATTGCATATATGATTTTTGGCTCCCTTTAATTCAACAGGTGTCCCATAATCTCATCTTTAGGGGTTGTTTTCTTAGCAAACAAGTTTTTTTTATAGATAATTCAGAGGTAAACTTGTCAGCCATTATTATCACAAATATCATATTGTTGGTGTCTTCATTGACAGGGTTATATTAAAGTCCTACAATCATTTCATCACAACTGATGATATCTTGGGAGATTGAGAATTCCTCGAGGAAGGCATAGGTATTTGAATTCTCTGAGTTAGCTATACAAGAAGGCAGCCATTCAGGTGAGCAGTGGTAGCCCATTTCAGGGACTAGTGCAGGTGGGTGAGACCTGAGAGTGCTGAGCAGGCATGACATCCACGGACAAGGTGGAGTTGATGGTAAAACACAGCAGCTATGGATCTGAGTCCCCGTAAGATTCTTCCCAAAGTTCAACTAAGACAAGCTAATAAGAGTTTCTTGAAGTGTCTCAATCACAACATTTATGTCTTCAGGTTTAGATAATGCATTGCTTTTAGGGCCAGAAAGCTCTGAAAAGGTTGGTGATGGGAATTTCCACGGCACGTGGATTTGTGAAACCCACTTGAGCCCAGGCACACAGTGTGTGCAAAGCCAGACTGCCACCTACTGACATGCGGCAGGGGTGGTCCGGCATCCTTTTGTTGTTGGGTATAATACAGGTTCTGTCTATTACCAATGGTCTACTGACCCCTCTGTGCTACTTGTTAAAACACAATAGAAAAGGAGTAATCATTGCCTTGAGACCTGAATTACATTTTTTTAATGGTTGGGAAAAAAAAACACTCATCAAATGTCCAAATATTTTGTGGGTCCAAAATATCAGACATATCAAATGTCTGCTAGTGGGTCCAAAATAGAAGAGCAACTATGTCATGTTGAGATTGAGTGGGACAAATACGATTTTATTTCAAACAACTCCCGTATTTCTTCAGTATAAGAAGTGAGAGACAACAGACTTGCTTCACTTAATGGAAAACTTCTTGAAGGCAGGAATTATTCTTACTTCTCTTTTCCCCCTAAACTTGACATCTTTCCCAGTGAATACTAAAGACTTAAAAATGGTTTGTTAATTCAGTGTTTACAATTTTAATAATTATAACTACTAAAATGAAAAACCAAATCAGATGCTCACAAAAATGCATCAAGAGAACCCTGGGCTTAAATCCTGTCTCTAATAGCTGTGTACCTTGGGCACTTTACTTAACCTCTCTGATTCTGTTTATTATTTTTAAAATGTAGATGATGCAAACTATCTCATTGGGTTGATTTATGAGGATTAAATGACATCATGTAGATGGCATGCTTAGCACAGCGTTTGGCACACAGTAATCTTTCAGTGAACATGAGATCATTTTTAAAGTAAAGCAGGCCTGAGGTCCTGCCTGCTACCTGTTGTGACCTGACTTGGAATCCTCCAGCCTCCGCTTTCCTTAGCAGTTTAAAGAGACTCTGCAACTGGCTAGCACCTTGCCCGACCTAACATGTGAGCACAACCCAGAGAGCCGGTGCAAGGCAGGCTGGGGAGGCAAGAGATTAATTGAACATTTTTCTCATTGTTATTTTTAGTTACAAAACTGCAGGCAAACAGTTTCTGTTCCTGTTGGATAGTGCATCTCTGGCTGGAAGGCAGGAACGCAGGTGGGAGGAGGCCTGACCATTAATCATAAGGAAGCAGGGAAGGAAATTGAGACAGGAAATGTCAGCATCAAAATGTCCTTACTCTGGGTCAGTCTTAAGGTGCATCCCCAGACCAGCATGTTAAAAGCTGGGGCCTGACTACAAACAACAGCAGCGAAGAGGAAACATCCGGCAGTAGAATGTCAAACCAAAAATAAATTGGGCACGTTTCCCTTCTAAGGCAGAGGGACTAGCTCCTCTTATACTTGGCTCTCAAATTCTTGCTAAAATTCCGGGAAGCCGTCTTGAAAGAAAATGCTTTCATATGGATAAACGTCAAAGTAGATGCCAAAATAGTGGAGGATGGAGCATAGATGGCTTCACGTAACTTTTCTGGGCCTCTGTTTTCTAATCTGTGAAATGGAGATCAAATCCCTGTCTTTCTCTCCTTTCAGGGCTGTTAGGAAGACCACAAGGATAACGATGGGGAAGGTGGGGTTGTTGTGACTCTGACAGTTCTTTTGCCCACTTTCCTGATAGAAAATGACAGCCAAAACCTTTACCATGCATCTCATGTCCCGGTCAACTGAGGCAGGGCAAACCTCACCTGGGCGGGAGGACTTCAATCTCCATTTATGATGGTAAGTCATCAGTTTTCACCAGTTCCCAGGGGCACCCACACTGGTGCATTTGGTAAGCTCCTGGAGAAAATTTACACCCCTTTCCATTTGATTTTGTTAATAATTGGCTTTTCTAAACACGTGTTTCATTTTCGGAATGAATAAAATGTGTTAATATTGTAAATTAAGCCCTCAGAGATCAACTAACTACACAGATGCTTGCCTTGTAATAGTTTCTAGCCCTAAATCTTTTATTCCCAATATTGTTTTTATCTTCAGATCTTGCAGTGTTGGGGGGAGTGATTAAGAACACATGAGTACTAATTCTGTACTATTTGGCAAGTTAGTCTATCTGTGTCTTTGTCTGCCCATCTGTAACACCTCCAGAAAAGGTGCCTCTGCACCAAGCCTTGCAGAGTGAGGAGGAGTCGATCTGCCAATAAAGGTGTGGAGGGTGCTTCAGGCAGATTTGGAGTCAGACTTGAGTTCAAGCACCATGAGCACTAATTCTGTATTATTTGGCAAGTTAGTCTATCTATGTCTTGGTCTGCCCATCTGTAAAGTGGGGAAAACAATGGTCTTAGAGTTTTCAGTGAAGACAGACAAATGATAACTGCTCAGTAAATTCTAGCTAGTAAGTTGATATTGCAAACAGACTTCACAGTTTAACTCAGTTATTTTTTAGTAAATCAGCAGATTTATACTCATTCATTTAGCACTTATTCAGACCTACAGGTCCCAGGCCCCATAGGAAACAATTAGTTTGCCAAAGCAAATAAAGCTGGACCACTCAGTCTAGCTCGTGAGAGAAACATGCAAACAAATCATTGCAAGCCCATGTGATGAATGCTATCTCGGAAGAAAGTTCCAAATCCATTTGTTCTCCATGGAAGAAAGTGATGAGTTCATCACTGCTTGGGTAGATCTGAAATTTTATAGAAGTAGAAACTCATCCTGAATCTCAAAGAATGAGGAGTTTGCCAGGAAGAGCATTCCAGAAAGCCAAATATTTGACTCTGAAGCAGTCATATCACAGCATAGTAAATTGGGGTAATTTACTGATTTGGCAGGTTGAAGCCTCAACTTCATCTAAGCAAGTTACAGGAGATGGAGTTTAGGGAAAACTGGGGCCAGGTCATGAAGAACATCGCATTCCATTCCGAGAACCCTGGATATTATCTTGTAGGAAATAGATCAGTTTTGAAAGGCTTTAACCAAGGGATGAAATGATCAGGTAGTATTTTTAAAAGATGAGTCCAACCATCTGGTTGGATTGGAGAGAGGCCCAGAAGCAGAGCTATAGGTTAAAAGCCCATTCTCATAGTTCAGGTGGAAAAAAAAAAAAGAGCAAAATTATAGGCAGGAGAAGAGACGACAGGAAAGAAAAATATGAAGAAGGTACAATTGATAAGACATAGAAACCCCTTGGAATTGTCTGAGAACAACAAGAAAGATATGAGAAATCTTATATCTTTCTCGTTAAAATAGAAAATAGAGAAAATTCTGACTAAATTAACATTTAACAAAGTTTTTAAAAAATTTATCTGGGCAGTTTACTGGGTGCTGGGAATACAGAAGTAAAGGGCATAGCCCCAGCATTCAAATAACATGCTGAGTCTTACGGAGAACATGACACTAAGCTCAACAAGGGTTTTGTGTGTTTGCAATATGTGCCCGACGTTTCTATCCACGACCACATTTACATTCACTCTAGAGTGACTCTCAAGGTTCACCCTGCAGGTGACTCCAGGGCAAGAACTTTTCTGTTTTTTGTTTTCGTTTTGTTTTGAGATACAGTTTTACTCTGTTGCCCAGGCTGTAGTGCAGTGGTGTGATCTCTGCTCATTACAATCTCTGTCTCCTGGGTCAAGCGATTCTGGTGCCTCAGCCTCCCAAGTAACTGGGATTACAGGCACATGCCACCCCCAGCTAATTTTTGTATTATTAGTAGAGATGGGGTTTCACCATGTTGGTCAGGCTGGTCTCAAACTCTTGACCTCAAGTAATCTGCCCACCTCGGCCTCCCAAAGTGCTGGGGTTACAGGCATGAGCCACAGTATCCAGCCTTCTCTGTCTTTAACAGCTGAGAAAACGGATTCTTGAGAGATGGAACTAAGTAGAGAAGGCTCTGGAAGCTCAGAGCCAAGGGGTTTAGCTCATTCCACAGTGCAGGAACACCTCCAGAAAAGGTGCCTCTGCCACCAAGCCTTGCAGAGTGAGGAGTTGATCTGCCAAAAAAGGTGTGGAGGGTGCTTCAGGCAGAGAGGGTAATGGGTGTGCTCAGTCATGGGGGAGGTATGTGCAGATTGGAGGGGCTGGAGTCTCCCATGCAGACTGAAAGGGGCAAGAACTGAGGCTGCAGGAGGGACTAAAAATCAGATTGGGGATCTCGACAGGCAACGCTGAGGGGCATGAACACAACTAAGCCTGTGTGAGTGATGATGATTGATTTTCCTGAGTATTTAAACTGCAGGCAAGGCCTCCCCTTCCCTGGTGTACAAGAAGTGTACTGAAGAAGAAATCCTTTCAAGGAATGAAAACTACCATTTATTGAGTGCCTGATGTGTGCCTTCTCTAAGGATGATCTCACCTACCTCCCAAACAGCCCTAAACAGGAGATATTAGTAACCTGATTGCACTAGTGTAGAGACCCATATAACCGAGGTCACAATGGTAACTAGCAGAGCCAGGATTTGAACCCATGCCAGCTTGGTTCCAAAGTCTATGCTTTTCCCTTTAAACCGGGGTTTCTCAACCTCTGCATTATTGACAGTTTGGGGCCAGATCATTCTGTGTCGTGAGGACCTATCCTGGGCATAGTAGGCTGTTTAGCAGCATCCTGACCTCTACCCACTACACAGCAGTAGAACCTCTCCCCCAAGTGTGACAATCGAATATATCTCTAGACAGTGTCAGACATTACCCAGGGGATGCAAAATTGCTCTGGTTAAAAACCACTCCTTTAGACCATGCTCCCCCTTAAGATGTAAGGAGAGAAAAGACAAATAGGCACATAATTATAGCTATGTGAGAGCCCCTGAATATCCTTGGCGAAGTAGAACAATTCAAAATATATAATATATTTGTGAAAAGTGAGAAAGACCCAAAATAAACAGGGTTTAATCAAGAGGGAAGGTTGCTTCTCGTTCATGTTAAAGTGCAGAGGGGGAGCATCTGGGGTGGGTGTGGTAGCTCTTTCACAAGCTCCCTGGGGAACCCAAGTGCCTTCCAGCTTTCTCCTCTGCCATTCCCGGGGTGCAGCCTCCACCCAAATAGTCCAAGATGGCGCATCAACCATCACAACTGTATTCCAAGCAATAGGATTGGAATAGGTAGGAAGGAGGCAAACCACACCTCCTAAATGTACTAGAAGCTATCACATGACTGCAGTTAGCTGCAAGGGGGACTTGGAAATCAAATCTTTATTCTGGTGGCTGTGGTCCAGCTATTAATGCTACTATTATGCAAAACGTCAAGAATTGGATTTAGGGGATCACCGGCAGCCTCTGCTCCATATGGTCATCTTTAGCTATACAAGAATTTGTAATTTCATCAAACCACCTTGTGACTCCACGCACCAATTTCCTATCCCTTGGAGTTCAGGTTTATTTTCATTGTTCATTGAGCAAATGCTATGGGTTGAAGTGTGTCCACCAAAAACATATTGAAGTCCTAACCCCCAGTACCTGTGAATGTGACCTTATTTGGAAATAGGATCTTTGCGTATGATCAAGTTATGATGTGGTCATTAGTGTGACCCCTAACCTAATCTAACTGTGTCCCTGTAAAACAGGGAATTTGGACAGGGATGACACAAGATGGGATCAACTCCTCCTTCACCTACGTGAAGATGAAGGCAGGGATCTGGGTGATGCCAAGGAACACCAAAGATTGCCATAAAACCACCAGAAGCTAGGGGATAAGCAGGAAACAGATTCTTCCTCAGAGCCTTAGAAGGAACCAACCCTGCTGACAGCCTGACCTTGGACTTCCAGCCTCCAGAACTGTGTAAATATATTTCTGTGGTTTAAGCCATGTAATTCACAGTACTTTGTTACTGCAGCCCTAGCAAAGTAATACAGCATACTTACGAGAAAAGAATATGAAGACTTCAAATGATTTTCCACAATCATTTGCACTAAAAATAAAGTGTTTCTAATCCCGTTTTGTCTTCACGATCAAAGGAAAGACACCTTTACAGTCTCTACACCCTGAGAGGTGGATGTCAGGGAGCTCTGGTGAGCTGCTAAGGAGAAAGGACCTGGAGAACAAGGGCGAAGAGGGCTCTCCTTCCAGGAGGCCAGCAGTGACTGTCTCCTTCTCTCCATCTCATTTGAGGAAACGACCTCTGTCTTAACAGTCTGTCTCCTGCTAGCAGCTTCAATGATGGGCTTATACTTAGTGGTATTACAGTAAATACATGTAGAGTAAACTGGTGCTCCAAAAAAAACATGTAAATATATATATTTGTTATAAATTTCAATAATATAAAGGATGTATAGTATACAATTTACAAAAAATATTATTTATTGCCAATTCCATAGAGCTAATTTATTCTTACAGAATGTTTCCATTGATTTTTGCCAAATCCTTATGTGTTGGGGCTCTCCAGAGAAACAGAACTAATAGGATATTACTTCTGTACCTATCTAGATACTCAGAGCTATCTGTCTACCTAGATAGAAACTCTACATGGATAAAAAGATGATAGAGATAGATAGATAGATACATAGATAGATAGATAGATACATAGATAGATAGATAGATAGATAGATAGATAGATAGATAGATAGATAGACTCATTATAATACAGTGGCTCACATGATTATGGAGGCTGAGAAGTCCCATGATCTGCTACCTGCAAGCTGAAGACCCAGGAAAGATGGTGGTGTCATCTGAAGGCCTGGAAGTCAAAGAGTTGATGGTGTAGATTCCAGTCCAAGTCTGAAGGCCTGAGACCCAGAAGCAGTGAGGGCAGGAGAAGATTAATGTCCCAGCTGAAGCAGTCAGGCAGAGTTCCTCCAGCTTTCCTCTACCTTTTTGTTCTGTTCCGATCCTCAACAGATCAGATGAGGCCCACCCACAGAGGAAGGGCCATCTTCTCTCTCAGTCTACTGTTTCAAATGCCAATCTCTTCCAGTAACACCCTCGCTGACATACCCCGAAGTAATGTTTTACCAGCTATCTGGGCATCCCATGGCCCAGTCAAGCTGACACATAAAATTAACCATCACACCACAGCCAACCTAGAACAGCAATTCGACTGTGCTTGACAAGTGGAATTTTATCCCAATCCAGTTTTTCCCCAATAAATCTATTGTCATTAAACCTGATATGTGATCTTCTGTTAAACTATTTTTTGCCCTTATATTAATTGTATTCATTAAACTAATTTTTTTTCAGCTTTGGTAGTAAATCAAGCCCTAATTTGTGGTATCTGCTGATTTCCATGGTGTAAATAATACATGACAGCCAATTTCAAACTACAATGGTGCCATCATTGAATGCAGAGTTGAGAAGAGATGTGCAATAGCACAGCATTATACGACATTTCCACCACTCAGATGCAGGCGATGTGGATTACCTTAAGAGCACTAAAATGTTTAAGAGGAGATGAGTTTTAAATATTACTGTCTTTGTCTTTAGTATAATTTATTTACTTGTAAGTTTATATAATTTAATTTTTATATTGGCTATGTTTACCAACTGGCTCACAAAATTGCTGAAAATCTAACAATTGGCTCTTGTGGGCTGGTGCAAACTGGCTGCAGCACACCACTGCCTGTGGCTGTTACCAACAATTAGATTTTACCACGATGTTAATGCAAGCAGAGTTTCCGAGCTGCACCCAAAGAGAAAATAGTTGCACCTAATGCATTATTTCTTTTTTCTTTTATCACTCTTACCCTAAGATTCAACCCATGTAATTCAGCATCATCAATCATCAGTCATGAATATTTATTATATTCCTATGGGGTACACTGGACTGTGGGTCCTTAAGATCAGAGACTATGTCACCCCAATACCTAGCACAGTGATAAACACATAGTAGTTGCTCATTAAATGTCTGCAGAGCCATTGATCTAAAATTATTACATAGTATTCCAGGTGATCACAAGTCTGCTTAGGGTGCTTGAATATTTTTCTTTCCTTCAGTGTTTCTTTTCTGCGCAATTAATGGTCAAAATGGCATAAAACTAGATGGATATAATTAACTGGGGCCAAAGTAATTCTTTTCTTTCTGTCCTACTCTTTGTTGTTAAACCATGGTTATATGGCCCTGTGGGGTGATTACCAGAATCGTCTGAATGTAGCCCTAGGAACTGTCTCTGGGTGGCCTGAACAAGTTAGCTGGAATCAGCAGATGGGGCTGCATGCAAGGAATTAGCTTCCCATAGGATGAGTAACGTCCTCCTTCTAGAAGTGGGGTGCATAACTTCCTTCATGCCCAATGTCTCGAGGTCTAGGCAGCTAACATTCCCAGATAACTCCTACCTACAGTTGGCAGCCCAAATTCAGACTGCCAGCTGCCAGATAATGAGTGTGTTTTCCCCCATTGACATGGGTACTTTCTCTTAAATGCCCTGTGAAAAATGGAATCCCCTAGAGTGTGGGGTCCAAACACTGGAATGGTACCCTGGCCTCACACACCTCCCTGGGATAATGAGGGAATCAGGAAACCAGTGCCTTGTCTCTCTCAACAACCATTGGCCTATGTTAGTTTTTCATCTTCCCAATACAGCCTATATTATAACCCAAACTGTGTGACACTGTAGAATTTACATCAAACCCAGACGGGACTCACTTGGTTGCACAGGTGGCATCCCAGAAGGAACCCACCTTCAGGATAGACACCCACCGTGTTCCACATTAGCTGAGACTATATGCATGGAGTTCCAGTGGTGGGGGTAGCCTGAGACAAGCAATCAGGCCACCTGGAGCTCAGCAGCCCCTAAAATAGATGTGTCATCTGGTGACAAGTTTTCTAGATCCCTAGTTCACAAATGGCTTATCTCTGAATTTCCAATGAACACACAAGCTGAAAAACAAAAGACAGTCCAACAAAACAAAAGCCTAAGTTCCCCTGAGTGTCATGAAAGACGATCTAGTGAAAAGAACAAAGTTCCCAAAAGACACTCAATATATTCACCAGCATATTTTGCCTCTTTCACCCTTTCTCAAGCATCATTGTGAACATTCAGGGTCATGATCAGAAAGATGCCACTGGTGGCCACCTTAACAGGTATATGGCACATGGTAACTTTAGACAGGAAACCTCTGCCTGATATTTTGAAGTATATTTGGAGATAACTTCTGGGGCACCACATGGTCAGAGCCCACTAAGAGAAGAGCAGGTTCTTGATACTTCTGTTTCAAGAGTTCAAGGGCTACAGTGAAGCAAACTAATCCAAGCACAAGAAACATCAGAATCCATTTCATATTATTTTCTGTATGCCTAGTGTATGTTGCTAGAATAATTGTTTGCAAAGGGGCAGAGAAATAAAACTGAGCTTGGCTCCTCATGCAGTACAACCCACCAGTGCTGAGCACAATGGAGCAGTTGTCCTTATATCAGCCCATCATCCAGCCACCACCCTGCAACTGGGTCCATGAGGTCAGGTCTCTAATGGGCTGATCTGACTGATCGGGCTTTCAGGGTACATCAGACAGCAGTAGCTGCTGTTTTGCTGAACTTGACAGCAGGACCATGCCCATTTAAAACACTAAGGTCAAATCACGTCTCTTCCTGAAATTCTTCATGATGGCACTAAGCAAAGAACACACAATTTTTGATTGTCCAAATACAAGTCTGGTTGTCAAGAACCACACAAGCTATAAAAACACCTTCCCGCCCTCAAATGAACAAAGAATTCACTCAGGTTATCCTAAACATCACTGGGAAAGCACTGAATAACTTTATGAGGCTCTTACAGCAGTCATTGCAAACACATGGGTGAAAAGCTTTCAAGTCACACAAGGAACAGTCATAATCCATATTCGGCATCATTATTTTTGTAACCAGCAAAGTGATCTCTTTTGAAATTGCTTAGGGATCATTAGCACCGAATGATTAGGAATCTAAGACACCAATATCATGATGACTTATTTCTAGAAATGATCATGTTTTAGTGTTGGAAATGATATTGCCGGTTGAAACAATTGAGTAATTACCAGTAGCACAAAGGACACCAGCACAAACACAATAACATAAAACACACCCTCTACTGACTGTAGCTCTGCTGAGAAGATTCTTTTCAAACAGGGAAAAAGGCAGGGATAATAGCAGCCATGGCCACAGAAGCTGGCTACAATATACATTGTCAAGAACATGTATGCAATATCGACATTAATTGTGTTGAAGTAGCATGCCTATGGTTTCTGTCTATAGGTGTTTTCTCTGTACTACCTGAACCCCAAAGCCTTGTTCGATAGACTAAAGGTCACTGCCAAACCCGAACATTAATAGCTTGGTTTTGATGGAAACATCTTGCTTCAGTATACTTTCCATAACCTATTTTTCATTGCCCATCCACCTTCTACCTGGCACTGTTGTTTCCATATACAACATTATAACATGGATGTTTTATGATAAAATATTAAGCAAACAAAGAAGGCAACCTGTATACACACAAGGCATACCCTTGTATAGCTCACATCTGTTCAATAAATACCTATAGCTTTTGTATTTAGCAATTTCTGTCATTATTTGGAGCACTGGAACTAATCCTATTTTTCCCTTTAAAAAAAACTTCCAGCATATTTTTTTAAGGTTGGTATAGTTGGTAAGCCTGAGATCAGGGCACCAGCATGGTTAGGTTTTGGCGAAGGCCCCCTTCAGGGTTGCAGACTGCAGTCTCCTCATTGTATCCTCAGATGGTAGGAAGAGGGTGAGCTAGCTCTCTGGCCTCTTCTTATAAGGGCACTGGTCCCATTCATGAAGGCCCCACCCTCATGACATAATTACCTCTCAAGGCTGCATCATGATCACATCGGGGGTTAGATTTTAACATATGAATTTTGAAGGGATACAAATAGTCCATAACGGTTGTTTTGTGTCTTTCATCTAACACGTAATAACTGTGAAAACCATGTGTATCCTTAGGGATATAACATAATTCTTAGGAGACCTGAAATTCACCGAGAGATCTCATCTGAGATCTTCAAATGTCTTCATGTTGTGGGTTCTTAGTATTTAAACCTACAGCACAAGAAAATGATTTTTTTCTCTTTGAAATGGAGTTTCACGCTTGTTGCCCAGGCTGGAGTGCACTGGCACAGTCTCGGCTCACTACAACCTCCGCCTCCTGGGTTCAAGCAATTCTCCTGCCTCAGCCTCCCGAGTAGCTGGGATTACAGGCACCTACCACCATGCCCAGCCAATTTTTGTATTTTTAGTAGAGATGGGGTTTCCATGTTGGCCAGGCTAGTCTTAAACTCCTGACCTCAGGTGATCCGCCCGCCTCGGCCACCCAAAGTGCTGGGATTACAGGCATGAGCCACCATGCCTGACCCAAGAAAATGATTTTTAAGATGGACAATATTACACTGATTACCAAACTCCAAATTAACATTCACATTCCACTTCTAAGGCAACATATCTGCTTCGCTTACCAGTGAGTTTATTTTTTTAATAACTACAAATTAGCAGATGATACCTTGCATAGTCATTGAATTTCAGTGTTTTGAAGCCAGCCTGTGTTTCAACAATCTTGTCAGTGTTTCTAGACCTAATCATCACACCATAGGGGCAAATGCAAAAAAAAAAAAAAGCAAAGCACGTGATTTAGCAGTTTATAATCTAGTAGGCATAATAAAACAGATGTACAGGAAAAGTTAAGTTACAAGAAATTACTTATAATTTTCCTTAACATTTTAAGGCAATACCAGAAGAAATGTCAATACTTAAAGCATGATTGATTAGAAGGATTAAAACTCAGATTTGCCTGGCTCTAAATTCTGTTTTCTCTGCTACATAAACAATTCCAGAGAGGTCTGCCAATCTTACTATATCCACTAACCTCAGAATTTGCCGGTAGTAGAATGTCTGAAAGTCCCAGTCGCTTTTCAATAGAGGAGACACAAGGTAGCTGTGAGATGCAGAGGCCTTGATACAAATCTCAGGAGCTGGTTTGCCAATGGCATCATCAAGTTTTTCTCCCCAGCAGGGACATCTCATGTCATCTGTTGTCCTGAAACATTAGGGGAGTCATTTAACTGATAGTGAAAATGACAGCAATTACCGGATTTTCTAAATGCCTGTGTCTTAGGGCTTGGAGGACATTTGTGGGAGAAACTGCTCCTTTCAAGACAACCTGCCCTGGTTTTGACCTTGTACTGCAGCTACGTGAGATGCACCAGCTGGGCGAAGTTGGGTGAAATTACTGTGAATCTATAATTATTTCAAAATTTAACATTACTAGCAATGAAAAGATAACCTGAGTAGTTCAACAGGTGAGACATACAGTGTCCAAAGTGGGACATGGAAGAGGTGCTCCCCATAACTCCTAAGCACGTGGTGTCTCCCGGTGGTCCCCTTTGTCCCTTTGTCCTGGAGCCAGGGTTCCCAGAGGGGACTGCAGGCAGCTAGTTTGAACATGGAATTCGGAGTTAAAGGACTTGGTCATGGTCCTGACTCTCCCACTAACTGACTCTGGTCATGCCGCTTAGCCTCTGAGTCTGTTTCTTTACCTGTATTTTTCTTTTTCAGAAAAGGTCACTTACAGATTTGCAAATATTGGGTATTCTGACCATTCTTTCTATCAGTCATGGCCCCAGAGACCTGTCTAAGGCCAGCGGCCCCTTCAATGTGGTGCTCAAGTCCCTCGGCTGCCACGGCAGAGCTCTTGAGGTGGCCCACAGGTGACTCAGCCTCTTAGCCTCACCACAAATCCAGGCCTTTGCTTACAAGAAGCAACTTTGTTCTTATTTATACACAGCTG
Organism: Nomascus leucogenys; assembly: GCF_006542625.1. NCBI lineage: Eukaryota > Metazoa > Chordata > Mammalia > Primates > Hylobatidae > Nomascus > Nomascus leucogenys. Next base: position 121,867,821 of record NC_044385.1, on the reverse strand, counting down.
CTTGCGGTCACCCCCGTCCACTGCAACAGCCACTAGATGTCACATTGCCTGCTGCCAGCCATACATGTCCCCGCCATCACAGCAGACCTATTATCAGCTGTGACTCAGGGCAACTCCCTGGGCTGTTGATATGGCTTGGATGTGTGTCCCCTCCAAATCCCATGTTGAAATGTGACCCCCAATGTTTGAGGTAGGGTCTGGTGGGAAGTGTTTGAGTAATGGGGGCGGATCTCTCATGAATGACTTTGTGCCATCCTTGTGATAATGAGAGAGTTCTCTCTCTGAGTTCACAAAAGAACTGGTTATTTAGAGAGCCTGGGACCTCCCTCTTCTCTGTCTTGCTCCTGTCTTGCCATGTGACATGCCTGCTCCCATTTCGCCTTCCACCATGATCGGAAGCTTCCTGAGGTCTCACCAGAAGTAGGTGCTGGAGCCATGCTTCCTGTACAGCCTGCAGAACCAGGAGACAATTAAATCTCTTTTCTTTATCAATTACCCAGCCTCAGGTATTTCTTTATGACAGTACAAATGGACTGACACAGCTATCTTCCAGGGCCAGTAGTTGGAGGCTTTGTCCTGCCCTGGCATGTTCCATAGAGCTGGGGAGTGTCAATAAGCAAAGAGTCAGAAGTGCCGGGTGCAAGAGGCCCAAGTGTCCCTTCCCCACAGGAAGCTGAAGACTAGCATAGCAGCAGGGGCCTTGCCTCATGGAGATCGAAACCACATGGGTCCTGGAAGCAATGCCAGCCTGCCTGATTCCCGTCTCTAAACTTAAGCATTCTTACCATATGATTCAGTAATCATGCTTCTTGGGGAGACTTAAGCACGCCGGAAAGCTCTGTATGTTCATGCACTGAATACTGGTCAAGTGTACTCTGGAAAACAGGGGCCATGCTGTGTGTTCTCTACATCATGAGTCTTAATTCAAGGAAATGGAAGCATTGAAGCAGTTATTTTTCTAAAGCTGTGATTCTCTAAGTGGGCATGGGAACCAGCAGCATCAACCTTACCTTGGAAATTGCTAGAAATGTAAATCTGAGGCCCTACCCTAGACCTACTGAATCATGCACTCCAAGGATGGGCTCCAGCAGTCTGTGCTTTATCAAGCTGTCTGGGTGCTTCTGATCCAGCTCAAGTTTGAGAACCACTATTCTAGAGCTTTCTAGAGCCTTGCCCTGGATCTTACCACTGCCTACAGCAGCCTCCCCAGAATCACCCACTTGCCTTTCTTTGGGAAACTCTAACCCAAGACCATTCAGGGGAAGAAGATTCTGAGAAATATATTTCCTAACTTTCCCTCTGCAGAGATCTTAGGGGTAGTGGTAATGCCAAGGAGACAGACAGCACAGCTAATAAATACAAAAGTGATGGAAACATCTCAGGTGGTTCTGGACATATATGGAACCGGCCACCCCCCAGGCTCCAGGGGAGCTTCTCTAGCCTCAAGAATCTTCCCCCATAACCCCCCTATATCATGACAGAGCCTCAAATCCCTCATTAGAAATCTCTCCTCTGGGGCATTAGATCCTCTTGCCTTGCTTTAGTAAAATATTTATAGCCCAACCCTTTTTCTTAGGAGACTTTGTTTTGCAGAGCACTTTTAGTTTCACAGCAAAATTTTTGTTTTTGTTTTTGTTTTGAGACAGAATCTATCTCAAACAGACTGTATCTCCAAGGCTGCAGTGCAGTGGTGTGATCTCAGCCCACTGCCACCTCTGCCTCCCAGGTTTAAGCAATTCTCCTGCCTCAGCCTCCCCAGTAGCTGGGATTACAGGCATACACCACCAACGCCCAGCAAATTTTTGTATTTTTAGTAGAGACAGGGTTTCACCGTGTTGGCCAGGCTTGTCTCGGACTCTTGACCTCAAGTGGTTTGCCCGCCTCAGCCTCCCAAAGTGCTGGGATTACAGGTGTGAGCCACCATGTCCAGCCAGCAAAATTGAGCAGAAAGTACCAAGATTTTCTGTATATCCCTTGCCCCCACACAGGCATAGCCTCCCCCGTTATCAACATCTCCTACCAGAGAGGTACATTATTACATTTGATGAACCTGCATTGACACACCATTATCACCCACAGTCCATAGTTTACATTAGGGCTCAACTTTGGTGTTGTACATTCTATGGATTTGGACAAATGTATAATAACATATATTCACTATTAGAGTATCATGCACAGTAGTTTTACTGCCTTAAAAATCCCCTAGGCTCCTATTCATCTCTCCCTCCTGCTAACCCCATGGCAACCACTGATCTTTTTATTTTCTCCACAGATCTGCCTTTTCCAGAATGTCATGTATTCAGAATTATAGAGTAAGTAGCCTTTTCAGACTAGCTTTTTTCACTTAGTAATAACTGTTTAAGTTTCCTCCATGTCTTTTCATGGTGTGATCGCTCATTTCTTTTTAGTGTTGAGTAACATTCCATCATCTGGATGTATCACAGTTTAACCATTAACCTACTGAGGGACATCTTGATTGCTCCCAAGTTTTGGCAATTATGAATAAAGCTGCTATAAATATGCATGTGCAGGTTTTTGCGTGGACATAAGTTTTCCACTCCTTTGGGTAAATACCAAGAACCACAATTACTGAATCATATGGTAAGAGTATGTTTCATTTTGCAAGAAATCACCAAACTGTCTTCCAAAGTGGCTGTACCATTTTGCATTTCCACCTGCAGTGAATGAGGGTTCCTGTTGCTCCACATCCTCACCAGAAATTGGTGCTGTCAGTGTTCTGGATTTTGGCAATTCTAATAGGTGCATCATGGTATCTCACTGTTTTAAATAAACAGTTTTGATAAATAATTTAGACATAAAGAGAAGTTTAGGGGTTGAAGATATCAAGATATTTTAAAATGTTATCACACACATATATATATTTATTTATATATTTTTTATTTTATATATTTGGAACTTGAACTGATACTGGCCAAAATACAGAACAGGTGTTTTATGGAAATATATGTGATACTTTTGCTGGTGATAGAGTAATCCCTTTTTTATATAGAATTTGCAGATAATTTCAACAAGGAACATGAAGAAAATGCACATTTGAAGTCTGAAATAATAGAGTGGTGCTTCACGAAGCACCAGAAAAAGCACAGGCAAATCTTCATCATTTCTCAGGTTTTTACATTTTGTTTAATTTTGTTCAACTAAAGAACCAAAGCCCAAGGCTTTTAAGGGCTGGACTATGTGCCCAAGAAACTTCCTACTACAACTGGATGGCCACCGCCCTTCCCCTTCACATGGGCACTTCACATCAAGATGTCTTTGAGGCACAAGTACGGAGTACCCAAGTCATATCAAGGGGAGATAGAACTTGAGCCAAAATAGTTAACAGAGAATTCAGAGGAATGACATGGGGGTTATTAAGTAATGGGCTGCTAACACTCTAGCTCATCTTTCCTTTCTTAAAATTAAAAATAGTTATATGCAAATATAGGATTTAACAGTCACTAACATCTGATGCATGCATTCGCATATTAGATCAATTTTCTAATTGACACAAAGGTATTTTGACAGCACTGGGCAACTGCAGGGAAGATGAAGGGGGTGGAGAAAGATGAAGGAAAGTCCACATCACTGACTGTAGACCATCAAGAGAATGCTATTAGATTTCATTTATTCAAGACTTCAGACTGGAGGCAGAGCAAGGTGGTGAACTAGAAGATTCCACCAATGGTCTCCCTGGCAAGGACGCCAATTTAACAACTATCTACACAGATAAAGCACCTTTAAAAGAACCAAAATTCAGATTCCAGAGCATCTCAAGTCCTATAACATTCTATGAAAGTGCTAGCGAGATGCTGAACATTTTAAGAGCAACTAATAATACAACTATCTCAAAAATAATTTTAGTCATCACACAATTCCTTCTAGAAAGACTATTCACTACTGAAGATGTTAATGCTAATAAAGTATTTCTGAACTTTGAAACATGTGTTACCCAGAGAATGTGAAAAAATAACTCAGTAACAGAATTGAGTTAACCCTACAGTAAGGTAGGGCTATACAATAAAAATATAATAATATAATAACATATACCACACATATAATGTTAAATTTTACAACCAAATTTAAATAATTTAAAATAAATAGGTAAAATTGATTTTAATATTGTATTTTATATAACTCAGTATATTTAGAATATCATTTCAACATGTAATCAATATAATAAATTATGAAAGAGATATTTTTAAAAATAAAAAAATAAAAACTTCAAGTATTTGGGGGAACCATCATAAGCCTGGTACTGTGTAAACACCAAAGACATAAGAAAGAATAAGACAGTTCTCCTCTTCAAGGAGGTTACATTCCAGAGAGATAGATAGATAAACAACAAATTTTAAGTAATATAATTGGTGCTGCAGTCAAGATATGGGTAACTTATTACGTGATCAGATTAGAGAAGGGGTACTCCTACTTGGGGCTGTGCTGGATGTCTTCTGTCTGCATTTCTATATCTACTTTCAAAGGTCTGCATCCTGCAGGTAGGCTGATTGTGATAATCAGCCTCCAAGGTGGCACCTAGTGATCTCTGCCCTCTGGTTTTCCTGCTCCTGAATAACACCCTCCCATGTTATATGAGAGCTGGTCTGTGTCAGATGTGATGGTATGTGACTCTCAAGGCTAGGTCATCATACATATCACAACTTCTCAGTTGCTCTCTCTTAGATCACCTGCTCTGGGGGAAGCAAGCTACCATGTCATGAGGACACCCATGTAACCTTATAGAGGAGACCCCTGTGATAATGGAACTAAAAAGCCTCCAGCTAAAAGCCAGGTGAGTGAGGGATCTTGGAAGCAAATTCTCTAGCCTTCAGATGACTGTAGCCTCAGCTGACTTCTTAAAGGCAACCTCTTAAGAGACATTGAGCCAAAATCTAGCTATCCAAATTCCTGCTCCACAGAGACTATGAGGCGAAGTCTGCTATTTTAAGCTACTAAGTTTTGGAATCATTTGTTATAAAGCAATAATACACTAACCTCTTTGGACTGCATCAGCAGGCTCCCTTGCCCAACTCTTACTTCCAGCTGGGTTCAGCTAATGAGGGTTATGATGGGAGAAAGGTTGTGGAGCAGAGTTGGGATATTCAACTCCCCAGCTTCCCCCCTATTGGCCACTGTGTCTTGGCCATAAAGGTGTCAGTTTCCGTTTAGTGGTTGCCCCCTTACAGTTACTGGCACCAGGTCCTAGTGACTGCACTATTCCTTTGCCTTTTCAGGCCCCGACGTTTTACAAGCTCAAAGGTCCTGCAGTTAATCCTTTGTAATTTCCATATGCCCTGCCTATACCTTTGTAAATAGCCCCTTTGTAAACTGTCCTCAAATTACCGAATTTGTGTATGCATCTGTTTCCTGCTGAAACCATGACCCATACAAACAGTGGAAATAGGAAGGCTCTGGAGAAATGACGTTCAATCTGAGTCATGAAGAATGGCTGCAATCTTGTCAACTAAAAGAGCAAGAGCCACACATGTTCTAGCATCCATAGCTCAGGCAAGTAAATATCAAATTCCAACAGCATTATACCTACACTGGCTCAAGTCTAATGGGACACCATTCACACTGTATTCTACATGAATGGCATCTAGAGTTATGTGATAAGGGCATGATTGTAGGATTCAATTTCAGTCCACATCCAAAGCTTCATACGAAATATTATTTTCTAGAATTTCTATGATGTGACTTCTATTTCAAACAACCCATTCTGTAGACGACAGAAACTTCTTGAGATTTCTGCTCTCTTCCTGTCCTCTCGGATGAAATGGGTAAATCAGGACTTTCTTTTTTTCTGTATAGACAGGGTCTTGCTATGTTGCCCAGGCTGGTCTCAAACTCCTAGATTCAAGTGATTCTCCTGCCTCAGCCTCCCAAAGTGCTGGGATTACGGACATAAGCCACTGCACCTGGCCCCAAGGAGATTTTTTCTTTTTCTTTTTTTTTTTTTTTTGAGACAGAGTCTGTTACCCAGGCTGTCACCCAGGCTGGAGTGCTGTGGCTCAATCTTGGCTCACTGCAACTTTGGCCTCCTGGGTTCAAGCGATTCTCGTGCCTCAGCCTCCCTAGCAGCTGGGATTACAGGCACGCACCAACATGGCCAGCTAATTTTTGTATTTTTAGTACAGACAGGGTTTCACCTTGTTGGCCAGGCTGGTCTTGAACTCCTGACCTCAAGTGATCCGCCCACCTCAGCCACCCAAAGTGCGGGGATTACAGGCATAAGCCACCAAGCCCCATCCCCTGGAGATTATTTTTAAAACTCAATTACTATTTCAAAAACACCTGGATTCATTCAGTAACATTTTATTTCTTCAGAATGTATGAACTCAGTCTTTGTTACACTTCTGTGTAGGTTAGACTGGGGTTCAATGTGGCCAATGCAAAGATGTTCTGCAAAGCAGCTGATTAGACTGTGCATGATTGCAGAAGCACATTCAATCTCTGGAAGAGAGCGAATCGTTTTTAAGGACTTTAACCCATTAACTATTTGTATGCAAACAGGGTTGCTAATTATAAATGAGTTTTATCTCATCAATACAGCAGCTCAGCAGGACTTCTACTTGGAAGCCTTCCGTCAGAACTTTGTGAAAATTTAGTGTGAGTTTCTGTTTGCATTTAAAATATATTTCTTTAAAAATTGACTTTAATTCAGCCTAGTATCTGATTTACATTGACCTTCCACCCAATTAGTACCCATCAGTGAGGCTTAAACACAGCAGACAGGAGTGGATGGCAAGAAAATGAGCCAAAAGCATTAGAATATGAAAGCTAGAATCAATAAGGTACAATAAAATATTTTCAAGTCCAAATTATGAAAAACCCTTGAAATAACTCATCAAAATAAGGAATGACCACCCATTCAACAATCTGAGCTGAAGAATTTACCTAATCAGGTTATTGGCTATAATATTGTAGACAAGGGGGCAAATGAAAAAGATCTCCAGATTGCAAAGGGCCAACTGAAGCCAAAATTAAATAGGCTGACCATGCTTTAGACCTGAGATAAGATGTAGAAATGTCAGCACTCACCATTGATTAAGCATCTGCTTGGAATTTCTTTATTTCTTGCCGTGCTTTCACAGAACACCTGCTAGAGAAGCGCAAAAAATTGCAAGATCATTTGAAACATGAACATGAACTTATCTTTACATCTGGTATACTAACCCTAAGTGTCTATCATAAAGGCCAAACAGAGTTGAGCCACAGGAGACTGAGGCTATGATTTTCTTCCTGGCCAGTACTAAGAAAAGCAACCATGGTGCTTTGCATCCAAGGGACAAGGACGGTCAGGTTTAAAACATTTGTTTCTGCTGTTGTCACTGATGGGCTGGGAGCTCTCTGCAGCTCCACTGATTGGATGGGGAAGGAGGAAGCCATTCTCCATGCTTGACCATTCCACCCTGCCTAGTTTCTTAGGAGATGAAAATGATAACATGCTCAAGGTATAGATACATCCTCATGTCTCACAAACCAGATGCCCATTCATTTGTTTTGAACACAGAGTATGTGACATATCAGTCAGATTCGACTAGATGCACCTTGGAACAAACATCGTGCAAATCCCGGTGGCTTCAAACAACAAAGATGGCTTTCTCACTTGCGTGTCATGTTTTTCATTATTGTCTTGAGGCTCTACTCATACTGGGACACAAGTTGATGGAGCAGTCAGCCATTTGACTGCTCTAAGACTCAGACTTTATACCAAATAACACACTAATTCTTCAATCTTCTGCTCATATTTCCCTGGCCAAAGCACGCCACTGGAAAATGCCTGAGTTTAATCCCACTCTGTGCGTAAAGGAATAAAAATCAGAGTATTGGTGAAGAGTCCTATAGCCACTACATTCTTGTGAAAAGTTCTACATACCCCTGCTGCGAGGAGGTCATCAGAAAGGTAGAAAAATTAAAGGAAACATGAGTGAAGGGGCTATGAGCAGATTAGAGATGCAGATCAGAGAAAATGTGCTAAGGAGGGATGGAATTTGTAGAGATGAGTTTTAGTCAGTCACATGACCTATATTTAGATTTTTGACAGTTTCATACGCACCAGCAATCTCTCTTCTCACCTTCTCCCTACTTTGGCTCATCAGCTGATAAAGAGTGACAGGCAGAGAGGGTGATAAGCTGACAAGATAGCACCATGCTTGTGCGTGTGTGAATGCATGTGTTGGTATGAAAGAGCTGCCATGTGAAGCAGATTGTTTTATTAATCCTACAAGAAAGTGACCAGGGTTGAGGTGTCTGAGGATCGGTGGCTACTGCAAATAGCTCCCATTATGGCACTTGTAGGTGTCCACACCCTGTTCCCACCTGGAGCTCTTTGGCCAAGGAAGAGGGAAGTGCTGGCGATTCATCAGTGCACTGAGATGTGTAAGTCCAAAAATACCTCAGGCCTGAGAACAGATGCTCAGCTTAGACCTGGGAAACAGAATGGCTGCTACAGACATAGATCCTCCTGCTACACAGGAACCCAAGGTGTATTAAATAACTTTGTAAAACACTCCGGTGAGCAAAAGATAAGCTATTCCACAAAAGGTGTTGGGAAAACAGGATGTTATTTGTGGGGTGGGGGAGGGGGAAATCCATGAAGATACACATTTCAGCTCTCCATTCACTGATAAATTCTATCTGGACTGGAGAGATAAGAATTTTAATTAAACCATTAAAAGAAAAACTCAGAAGAAAATATATTTATTTAATGTCTGAATGGGAAGGACTTTTTAAATATAAAACCTGCAGGAAGAGGATTACAAAAGAAAAGATCAACGGATTTGACTATATGGAAATTTTAACTTATTTCTAAAAAAAAATCTAAATTAAAAGATAAGTGTCAAACTGAGTGGAGCGGGGGAATTGCCTCTAATGTGATAGACAAAGGATTAATATCTTCGATATATTAAGAGCTCATATAATTCAATAACAAAGAATATGGCTAACTGGGTGTGGTGGCTCACACCTATAATCCCAGCACTATGGGAGGCCAAAGTGGATGGATCACTTGAGGCCAGGAGTTCGAGACCAGCCTGGCCAACCCCATCTCTACTGAAAATACAAAACTTAGCCAGGTGTGGTGACTCACACCTATAGTCCTAGCTACTTGAGAGGCTGAGGTACAAGGATCACTCAAACCCTGGTTGCAGTGAGCTGAGATCATGCCACTACACTCTGGCCTGGGCAATTGAGCAAGATCTTTAAAAAAAAAAAAAGAATGTGACTAAAAAAAAAATTCAACCTCAGCCGGGCACGGTGGCTCACGCCTGTAATCCCAGCACTTTGGGAGGCCAAGGCAGGTGGATCATGAGGTCAGGAGATCGAGACCACGGTGAAACCCCGTCTCTACTAAAAATACAAAAAAAAAAAATTAGCTGGGCACGGTGGTGGGCACCGCCTGTAGTCCCAGCTACTCCAGAGGCTGAGGCAGGAGAATGGCGTGAACCCGGGAAGCGGAGCTTGCAGTGAGCCGAGATTGCGCCACTGTACTCCAGCCTGGGCGACAGAGCAAGACTCTGTCTTTAAAAAAAAAAAAAAAATTCAACTTCAACTAGTGAAAAACGAGACAAAAGTTTTAAATAAAATATACACACCATTTTTACCTACCAAATGAAAAACACATTTGAAACCCACGGTGGATAACAGAATACAAAGGATACCAATAAACACTGAGAGGCAGGAAACAAACAAGGTGGGCCCCATGATTTTCCAAGTTACTGCCCTGGGAGAGTTTCCAGGTTGTAGCACAGGGAGAGTGGATGCAAGCGGAGACCAGCAGACTCCTTAAATCAAAAAGATTAAGTTGGGAATCTTGGGGGACCAAGCATTTAGAATTTGCAGAACAGAATAGCAGAGAGGTGGGATATTCATAGGGTCCCCCTGATGCATTCAGTAGAGTCCTGGTCAGCATATGAATGTAAGGAAACTCCATGAGGCTGGGGAAAGACTCATCCTAAAGGATTAGAGGGAGCAAGTACCCAGCACGCACACAGCACTAGCAATAATGCTCAGTTCCACCAGTCAGGCTGCAAAGTCTCACCAGGAATTGAATAGAATATTCAGAAAGATTTTGCTGCAGTGGTGGGCAAAATTAATCCTACATAAGTCATTCTCAACCTGGGGACATTTTGCCCCCAGGGGACATTTGGCAATGTCTAGAGACATTTTTTTATTGTCAACACTGAAGGAAGCTTCTAGTGGCATCTAGTGAGTAGAGGCCAGGGATGCTGTTAAATATCCTATGGAAAAGTATTATCTTATACAAAATGGCAAAAGTACTGAGGTTAGAAAATCCTGTCCTAGTCTAAATGCTGTTCAGGTCATGCCCAAGAGCAAGACCTGAAAAGCTTAAACTGTTTCCAAGTTACTGAACTATGTCCTAGAACAAAGCTCAAGAATATATGTAGGAATTGTTAAAAGGAGCTGTCTATAATGTTTGGGATCTAATAAAAAATTACCAGGTATGCAAAGAAGTAGAAAAATATAAACCATAGTGAAGGGAAAAATCAATCTATCAAAACCGAACCAGAATTGATACAGATATTATATTTAGGAAAGATAAACATAACACAGCTATTATAACTGTATTCCATATGGTTAAAAGGTCAAGTAGAGACATGGATGATATGAAAAAGAAACTTGCCCAGGCATGGTGGCTCATATGTGTAATCCCAGCACTTTGGGAGACCAAGGCAGGAGGATCGGTTGAGCTTAGGAGCTTGAAACCAGCCTGAGCAACATAGCAAGACCTTGTCTCTACTAAAAATCCCCCAAAAAGGAACCAGGCATGGTGGCACACACCTGTAGTTCCAGCTACTAGGGAGGCTGAGGCAAGAGGATTGCTTGAGCCAAGGAAATCAAGGCTGCAGTGAACTACAATCATGCCTGCACACTCCAGCAAATGAGTGAGATCCCGTCTCAAAAAAATAAGTAAATAAAATAAAACAAAAATTTAAAAATTAAAAAGAGAGGCGGGTGGATCACCTGAGGTCAGGAGTTCAAGACCAGCCTGGCCAACATGGTGAAACCCCGTCTCTACTAAAAATACAAAAATTAGCCAGGAGTGGTGGCGGGTACCTGTAATCCCAGCTCCTCAGGAGGTTGAGGCAGGAGAATCACTTCAACCCAGAAGGTGAAGTTTACAGTGATCCAAAATCACATGGCTACGCTCCAGCCTGGGTGACAGAGAAGGACTCTGTAAAAAAATAAAAAATAAAAAAAAAAAATTAAATTAAAAAACTCAAATTGAACTTCTACAAGTGAAAAATACAGTGTCTTAGAGGAAAACTATACTGGATGGGATTAAAAGCAAAGTAGACTTTGCTGAAAAAAGATTAATAAACTTGAAGCAAGTAGCCATGTACGCTAGCCAAAATGAAACATAAAGAAAAAGCCAACCCTTAAAAAATACTCTTAGTATTAGTGAGCTGTAATACAATTTCAAGTGGCCTAATATGTCTTTAACTGGTGTCTTCAAAGAGGGCAAGAACAGGAAAAAAAAAAAAACTAGAAGAAACAGGCTAACAATTTTCCAAATTTGATAAAAGCTACAAATCCACATATTTAAAAAGTTCAATGAGTCCCAGGCAAAATAAACATGAAAACTACACTGTAGTGAATCAAAATCAACTTGCTTTAAAAAATTAATAAACAAAATTATAAAAGCAGCCTTTAGGGGAAAAAGGCAGGTAAAATACAGAGAAACAAAGATGCTGAGGACAGATTTCTCATCAAGAAAACTGCATGCAAGAAGACTATGGAGTAACATCTCTAACGTACCCCCACTCCACCCTTTACCCCCCAAAACTTGTCAACCTAAAATTCTATAACCAGTGAAAGTATCTTTCAAACATGAACATTAAACATGGACTCTTTAAAACATACAAGGGCTAGATGAATTTATCACCAGCAGACTCACACAACAAGAAATGTCAAATGAAGTCCCTCAGGCAGAAGAAATGATACCAGATAGAAATGTGGATTTATACAAAGGAATAAACAGCACTGAAACTGGTAACTGCATAGTGTTCTATAACTTATCTCCAATGTCTAAAGATGCCAGCCTTCCAGTTCTCCGTGAGCTGCAAAGTCTGTGTTAGGACCATTTGCTGGAGATGCTGGAGAAACACACGTGTCAGTATCATTCAATGTGTCAAGTCAATTCCTGACCATTCCAATGTGTTAGAAAAAGGAAACATACATACTACAGGTGCTATGATATGATAGTAATAACTGTTGAATAATACATTTTTTTCTATAGCAGATCAGCAATATGTTTCATTCAATTTATCATCCTCGTCCTTGTTCAAGAGATTCTTTTTGTAAAAATGAGAATAAAAGTATTTTTCAATCTTGAGGCTATAACCAGTCAAAATTTCAAGATTCCTTCATGGCCAGCCAGTCAAAATACTCATCTAGGTTGGATGAATTTAATGTAAATCTACAATGTAAGTCTTCATTGAGTCATTCATCAAATAATTCATTCACTTGACCAATATTTATTGAGTACCTGCTATGTACTAGGGATTGTGCCAGTGCTGTAGATATAACAGTAAATAAGAAAGATGTAATCTCTGACCTTTTGGAGCTTGTTTACTTAAGATCCTATTGATTTCAGATTTACTAAAATTTTAAAAAGCAGATAAAATGGGCAAATTGTATAGCATCTTTAAATGGCTCCAATAGATCCTCTCTTTCCTCAAAATTTCTCACTACCCTAAATTATTCATGCCTAAATATCCACCACCTCTTTGTCTTCTGGCTTTCTGCCTTGTACGAGTATCTACATTCCAGGGTTTAGATTAGGGTAGGGAACACAGTTTAGGGAAGGAGGTCCATATAAAACCCAGTCATTTTCACCTTCATCTGTAAGAATTTATCTGATCTTTGCTGTGATGAAATTCTGAAGAGCAGACGTCTGGGTTGAGAGATCCAAAGGACACTAGGATACTGGAGATAGACAGAGGGGAAAGCCAACAGACGGGAGTGCAGAACTAAAGACAGCCAAGCAATACCATTCAGGACACAGACACAGGCAAAGATTTCACGACAAAAATGCCAAAAGCAATAGCAACGAAAGCAAAATTTGACTAATGAAATCTAATTAAAATAAAGAGCTTCTTCACAGCAAAAGAAACTATCATCAGAGTGAACAGACAACCTGCAGAATGGGAGAAAATTTTTAAAATCTATCCATCTAACAAAGATCTAATATCCAGAGTCTACAAGGAATTTAAACAAATTTACAAGAAAAACAAAACATAACAACCCCATTAAAAAGTGGGCAAAGGGCATGAACAGATATTTCTCAAAAGAAGACATTCATGCAGCCAACAAACATATGAAAAAAAGCTCAATATCACTGATCATTAGAGAAATCCAAATCAAAATCACAATGAGATACCATCTCACACCAGTCAGAATGGTGATTATTAGAAAGTCAAGAAACAGCAGTTGCTGGTGAGGTTGTGGAGAAAAAGGAATATTTTTACACTGTTGGTGAGAATGTATTAGTTCAACCATTGTGGAAGACACTGTGGCAAATTCTCAAAGACCTAGAGACAGAAATACCATTTGACCCAGCAATCCCATTACTGGGTATATACCGAAAGGAATATAAAGCATTCCATTATAAAGATTGTTTATTGCAGCACTATTCACAATAACAAAGACATGGATTCAACCTAAATGCCCATCAGTGATAGACTGGATAAAGAAAATGTGGTATATCTACACCATGGAATACTATGCAGCCATAAAAAGGATCGAGATCATGTCCTTTGCAGGGACATGGATGGAGCTGGAAGCCGTTATCCTCAGCAAACTAACACAGGAACAGAAAACCAAACACTACATATTCTCACTTATAAGTGGAAGCTGAACAATGAGAACACGTGGACACATGGTAGGGAACAACACATACTGGGATCTGTCAGTGGAGGTGGGGGGCCAAGGGAGGGAGAATGCTGGGCTTAATACCTAGGTGATGGGTTGATCTGTATAGCAGATCCTGTGCCTTCTCAAACAGGTTTAGGGTAATCTTACTGTATCTCCTGAAATAATCCCCCCAAAATCAGAATTTCAGAGTTTACATTTACAGTTAAAGAGTCAGAAATCCAGAGAGGGGACGTGGCTTGCTTTTGACAGAGGTTGGTGAAATTCTAGTTCTCCTGAGTCCCTGTCACACTTATTTAGTCCTAACACCATGGCACGTGTTACATGTCATGTAACAAACCTGCGCATCCTCCACATTTATTCCAGAACTCAAAATAAAAGTCGAAGAAAAAGAAAGAGCCATAATTCCACTCAATGGCTAGATATGTCCCATGTGCAGACTAGTAATGAACCAGTAACCACAGCAGCCCACAGCAGCCCAGTGGGTGATCACTAGGTAGCAGCCAACCTCTCCTCCAACGCCCCGCTACTGCAGCACTTCCACAGCAATTGCTGAGTCACAATTCTGCCTAGAATTAGTTGCAAATGTCTAAGCATTGCTAGCACTATTGTATCAGACACTTATTTATCCCATGTCATTTTCATTTGTTGAGTTTTTGGCTACCCTCATAAATAGCAGAGCTCTTAAGTACATGAGCTCTGTTTTCCTAGTCTTTATGGGAGGCAGTTTAGTGAAGCGAAAATAGCAGTGAATTGATCCAAATTTGCCCTCTCTCCGCTTTCTAGGTGTGTAATCCTAGGTAGGCTTCCATTCCTATCTGTAAAATGGAAATGAGAATGCCTTCTTTGCCAGGTTGTTATAGGAATCCGATGACATGATAAAAGTAAAGCGTTTTCATAAAATTTCATAAAATCCCAAGAAGCTTACCACTACTTTTTATATATAATAAAAACAATAATAATTAACATTTTTGGTATGGTGCCAGCTAGTCTGCTAAATGCCTTATTTTAACAACCCTATAGGGTCAGTAGTGTCATTATCCTCCTTTTCATTTTGAACTGGGAAATCTGAGAGACAGAGAGGTTGAGTAACTTGCCCAAGGAAGATCATACAGTGGGTAAATGGTAAATTATTCTGTTGTTACTTCTCCTAGTGTTTTCCTTTGTGCCCAGAGTGTATGGCACACAATGCCTGCAGTAAGCACTGATTACATGGTTAAGCCTGTTTATAACATTCACATAGGAAACAGGACTATCTTTCTTTGTATGAGTTCCCCTGTTGTCGCAGGCTTTTACTATGTGCTTAAGTCTAAAGAACATGACTTACCCTAGGTTTATCAAAATCCTGCAATATTCTGCAATATTCTGCTCTGTGGCAGAGTGTGACCATGCTTACAGCCAGATGGCATTCACTTGGGGCCAACCTGGAAATCCTTGGGGCCAAGCCGACTCAGTCTGGATTCACAGAGTGGGGCCTGCATTGACTCCCTGCACTGGACAGTGCTGGACAGTTCACGGGGGCCCTGAAGTGCTCCCTTCACTACAATGACAGCAGACACTGTTCATCCCAAGCATAGCTCCTTAAGGGTTCTATCGCCACTTCACCCTGGAAGACAGATTCGTGGTTTCCAAGTTGCAGTGTTTCTATTTATCTGCAGGTAAAGGCTGTGGTTCAAAGTCAAATATGAAATATGCTTCTCATAATTGTGTGCAAACTGAGGACAAACCCAGTTTGTGTTTCTTTCTTCATCTTCCTGTGCCTTCTCAAACAGGTTTAGGATAATCTTACTGTATCTCCTGAAATAATCCCCTCAAAATCAGAATTTCAGAGTTTACATTTACAGTTGAAGAGTCAGAAGTCCAGAGAGGGGGCGTGGCTTGCTTTTGACAGAGGTTGGTGAAATTCTAGTTCTCCTGAGTCCCTGTCACACTTACTTAGTCCTAACTCATTATCCCCAGTGTCTGGTGGACCCAGGTTCTTAGGGACTCCATCTCTTAAAATACTGGTGGGGTGCAAGTTTACTTGCCCTCACCCACACCCACCAAGGATTGCAGGTGACCCTGAGGGGAGAAAAGGGGGTGTATTAGTCCCTTCTCATGCTCCTAATAAAGGCATACCCAAGACTGAGTAATTTATAAAGGAAAGAGGTTTAATTGACTCAAGGCTGCAGAGGCCTCACAATCATGGCAGAAGGCGAAGAAGGAACAAAGGCATGTCTTACATGGCAGCAAGCAAAGAGAGCATGTGCAGAGGAACTCCCCTTTATAAAACCATCAGATCTCATGAGGCCAGCACGGGAAAGACCTGCCCCCATGATTTAATTACCTCCCACCAGGTCTGTCCCACAACATGTGGGGATTATGGGAGCTACAAGTCAAGATCAGATTTGGGTGGGGACACAGCCAAACCGTATCAGGGGGCATCTTGAAATTCTACTTTTTATTCCCCTGACATTTTCAACCACGTCTACATAATGAGAATTTGAATATTACACAGAGCTCAAGAGCCCGAGATCTCCTTCCCAGCAAATTACATCACTCTGAGTAAGGAGAGCACTGGAGAAGCAAGGGCACGAATGATTCCACTTGTGTAGAGCTGGTGGTGTCTTCTCACTCACCTCAGGCTAGGGAGGCTTGGTCGCCTCTTGCCTGTTGTGTCCCCATTTTGAAAGTATTGTAGGAGACTAAAGTAAAGGCATCACCAGCTTCAGGCTTCACTTGGTACTTGGTAAAACTGTCTTCAAGGGCCCCTGGGAATCCTGCTGGGTAGTTGGACTGTGAGTTCTGCCTGCTATAATCCCCTCCATCCTGGATTCTTGAGAGAAAGCATTTATTTGCCTCAAGTCTTTCATTATCAGCTTTTGGAGTGCAGCAAGGAGCCTTTATTTCTTTTTTGGGCAGGATGTCACACTGTCACCCAGCCTGGAGTACTTTGGCGTGATCTCTGCTCACTGCAGCCTCAACCTCCCCAGGCTCAGATGATCCTCCCACCTCAGCCTCCCGAGTAGCTGGAACTACAGGCATATGCCACCACATCCAGCTAATTTTTCTATATTTTCTAGAGACGGGGTCTCACTATGTTGCTCAGACTGGTCTCGAACTCCAGGGCTCTAGCAATCCTCCCATGTCTACCTCCCAAGTGCTAGGACTACAGGCATGAGCCACTATGCCCTGCCACAAGGAGCCTTTTAAAGCACACACAACCAAGCCTGTGTCTCACTAGTCCTCCTATTTGTGCTAGGAAGTTCTCAGTGATGCCTGAAATCTCAGGAAGTTCCAGTGTTCTTGGAGTTTCTGAAGAACAAGGAGGAAACAGAAAATAAAAAACACTGGTAGTCAATGAGCCAAGTGAAGAGTGTGCAGTTGAAGATGCTGATAAATCTCTCTCTGAGACCCCCAGCTGTCAACCTCATCTACTCCAGCAGCCTCTGCATCTTGCTGGTGGATTTGATTGGATTTGCAGAGCAGACTGCACAGGCTCCATTGCAAAGGAGCTGGTAAAATCATCATGACAGGTGGCATGTTACTTGAGAAGAGACAACGAAGTTAGACCAGTGAATCTCTTGCAATTATTAACTCAAACATAATAACTTTGAGCATTGGGCAGGAGGAAGACAGTGAAGAGTGGGGATAAGTCAGTCGTCAGAGGGAGGAGGAGAAGGACGTTATCTGCTTTCCCAGGCTTTTACCTCCTAATTTTATGGCTGCCTCCTTGGTTCTACTCCACAGGTTTCTGTTTTAAATTAGCACTAAATGAAATAGAATTAAAATATGATGAAGTAGTCTTTGGGTGTCTCTGCTTCTCATTTAAATACTTGAAAAACATTGCATTTCCAAATTCTGAACACTTTCTGGTTCAAAGCATAATTTGAGTTTGAGGATAAGAGTGATTTTTAGAGCTCCTTTTCAGAAAAGAAGAAAAGGTTGCTAAATTTAGCAAGAATGAGGGGAGGTAAAGAGGGAAGTTGACTGCATCTAAGAGAATAGCTGCTGGCCCCTTGCCTCTGACTCCACACGTGGTAAGGGAGGAATTTGGAGCAGGAATATGACCTTCCCTAGGGGTTGAAGGAGTTTAACAACATAGCTACAGCCTTTAGGTTGGGCCTTTCTGTTACCTTCCAAGTCTATGATATGTGACCACAAGACCAATTCAAATTAGATGTGGAGCCAGAAGGGTCCTTAGGGATTGAGGAACCACAGTGTCTAATTTTCTTATTCATTCCACTAACCATTTTTATTAGCGCTCAGAAATGTCAAGAAACTTGTCCAAGATTGCACCACTGGATTGCAGCATGGGGACTACTACCACCAGCCAGCACCCCCAGGGTCTCTCCACTCTCTCATACTAACTAGTATAATGTTCAAGGCTCCAGGTTGAAAAGCCAAAGCCCCTAAGATAAAAACCACGAGAACTCTAAGAATTGGAGACTATGTGATCCAACTGAGCAAAAGAAGGCCCTTGACTCAGCCCAAGATAGACATTTTTGAGAGATTTGTCATCAAGTATTAAATTTAGAAGCATCACTTGAGGTGATCGGTCTTTTTGAGGATGCAAACTTCTTTGTATAGGTTGAAAGAAGAAACATCTCCAATGCACACAGACACATCAGTTAACAAATTAAGAACCCATATAAAACCCTCACTCCATCTGAAGAGTCCTGAGACCCTATCTAGAAAAGTGATCACATGAGAAGAACCTTCAAATATCAACAGCACTTTAAAGAGAAATATAAAAACAACTGCTGTAATTCCTTGGTAATTATAGTTATGGAGGAAGTAAATCCTGCATCTGTGAGCAAACAGAGAAGAGCCTCAGCCTGGATTCTTGGAGATTAGTCAGGGGGAAAGGCAAATCCCCCTGCACTCCTTGCATCCAGAAAGCAAGATCCCTCGGGAAGGTCCACAAAGCAAGAATATTCAGTATTCCTAATGACAGGGGAAGGTCATTGACTTGCTACAAATGAAGCATCGGATTTCCAGTTTAGATGAACAGCTACAGATGAAAAACAAAGCTTACACTAAAAAAAATATATAAATATATAAATAAAATAAATAAATAAATAGGCCGGGTGTGATAGCTCATGCTTGTAATTCCAGCACTTTGGGAGGCCGAGGCGGGTGGATCACCTGAGGTCAGGAGTTTGAGACCAGCCTGACCAACATGGAGAAACCCAGTCTCTACTAAAAACATATATATATATATATATATATATAAAATTAGCCAGGCATGGTGGCACATGCCTGTAATCCTAGCTACTCAGGAGGCTGAGGCAGGAGAATCACTTGAACCTGGGAGGCGGAGGTTGCGGTGAGCCCAGATCACGCCATTGCACTCCAGCCTGGGCAACAAGAGCAAAACTCCATCTCAAAAAAAAAAAAAAGTAAGGGACATGAGAGAATGAAAGAATGAAGAGACACAAATGGTGGAAAAAAAACTCAACCTCACATAACAGACCTTTTTTTTGATAGGTCAAATCGAAAAAACATTTTAAATCATGATTTTCAGTCTTTTGAGGCTTCTCATTTAGTTCTGGTGAAGTTTACATTTTTCAGAGGGTAAAATTTGAAATAGTATGGGCCTTAAAAAGGTTCATACTCTTTACTTCAGTGATTTAACTATCTATAGAAATTTCCCATAATGAAATGATCAGTGTGCACAAAGATTAATATATAAGAATGTTATTGACCATGGTATCTATAGCAGTCCAATAATAGGCCATTGTCCAATAAGGAACAATTGGCTAAGCATTTGTCAATAGGCAGTTGTCTAAGTAAATTATGGGCCATTGAACCATGAATATTAGGCAACCATTAAAAAATACATTAGAGGTTGCCTACTAATTTTTCCTCGTGTAATAGAAGAAAGAAAAATAAATAAATAAAAAATATGCTAGTGGGCCGAGGCACGTCTGCTCACACCTGTAGCCTGAGCACTTTGGGAGGCCGAGGCACGTGGATCACCTGAGCTCAGAAGTTTGAGACCAGCCTGGGCAAAATGGCAAAACCCTGTCTCTATAAAAAATACAAAAAAATTAGACTGATGTGGTGGTGCATGCCTGTAGTGTCAGCTACTTGGGAGGCTGAGGTAAGACAATCACTTGAACCTGGGAGGTCAAGGCTACAATAAGCCATGATAGCACCACTACAGCACCACTCCAGCCTGGGCAACAGAGCCAGACCCTGTCCCAGATATATATAAATATATATTATATATTAGCAATAGCTACCTTTGATTGTGCTGTTACTCTAAGATAGGATGGAATGGAGAATGTGACAAAAGAATCCAATGATATTACAAATGTTATGAAACATCTCACTTAAGGGAATAGGGGAATAAGATACTGACTTAAATACCTTTGGAAATAAGTAGAGTCTGTAAGACTAAAGGTAAAAGGCAATATGCATAAGCACCACAATCTAGTTGCTAAAGTTGGTTCCTATAAGAGCATAGGATAACAATTCTGAAACCACTCTCCGTGTACATGGGACTTGAGCAATAGAGTGAACGGATGGAGGATGGTGGGAGCCAGGTTTCTCACTGAAGTGTGAGATTACAAATAAGCAAAAGAGGAGCCTGGAATGATCCCTGTGGTAATGGATTAGAACTGGAGACAGCAGTATAAACTCATGCTCAACTCAATACAGATACAGATGGTTACATATAGAAATGTTTATAGATGTGTGTAAACACTGGTTAGAATACACAAATATCCTCACTCTGTCAGCTGAGAGAAGCTAGAAGCAAAAACACAACAGGAGCAACAAGCACAACTACTGCCCTGTTCTTTGTTTCTAATATGACCTCCAATAAAAGGAACCCAGGCTCCTTGGAGAAATGGCTCTTTCTAGAAGGGGGCCATATACAAGATGAGCCTAGAGTATCTTTTAATGCCATAAGGTAAGAGAATATTTTAAAAATTATAAAAACTGAAAAAAGAGAAAGAAAACCACTCCACAATGATGGGGGTACATCAAAGAGCTCCCAATACTTAGAAGGAGGGACAATTTGAGCATCAAAATAACATACTGTTGGATTATGACCCAATGTATAAAATCAGTATCAAGTCCATACTGATATAAGTGATTAAATGAATGTTGAACATGAGACAAATCTCCCACGCAGTAAAATTTGAACAAATTTATAAAGATACTCAGATCTGCACAAAGTGACTTCCTTCTGGAGAGCACAGTATAAAAAAAGTAATGTGTAAACATGGACATAAATTTAAAAAGAAAAGAAAAGAAAGAAATTAACTTTGGCCAGTGGCTCATGCCTATAATTCCAGCACTTTGGGAGGCTGAGGCAGATCACTCGAGCCCAAGAGTTCAAGACCAGCCTGGTCAACATAGCAAAACCCTATCTCTACAGAAATTTAGCTGGGCATAGTGACTCATGCATGTAGTCCCAGTGACTTGAGAGGATGAAGTGGAAGGATCACTTGAGCCCAGGGAGGTCACAGCTACAGTAAGCTGTGATCACGCCACTGCACTCCAGCCTGGGCAACAGAGTGAGACCTTGTCTCAAAAAATAAGAAAAAGGAAATTAAAAAACAGTATAGAAAGAGGAGAAAAAAGAGTAACTTGACAGTAGACAAACCTGACAAACACAATCTCAGGTGATCAAGGTCAGCCTCGATAGTGATGAGTCATGTTAACAATATGTACCCTTGATACGCTATCATGAGAATGTCACTTTGCTTCTGTGGTCTTCCCCCAAAAAACCCATAACCCCTGTCTATCATCAGAAAAACATAAGAGGAAGGGACATTCTACAAAATACCTGGCCAGTATTTCAATCCTCAAAGCTATCAAGGTCATCAAAACCAAAGAAAGTCTAAGAAACTGTCACAACCAATAGGAACCAAAGGAGACAGGACTGCCAGAAGTACTGCGGTGTACTGGATGTGATCCAAGAACTGAAAATGTACATCAGAGACAAAAATGATGAAATATAAATGAAGGCATGGGCTTTAGTTAATAACAACATAACAATATTGGCTCATTAGTTGTAACAAATGTACCACGCTAATGTTAACATGTTAGGAGTAGGGGAAACTGGATGTGGGAACATAGGAGCTCTACTATCTTCACAATAATTCTGTAAATCTAAAACTATTCTAAAATAAAAAGTGTATTAGCAACAACAACAACAAAAGAAATCATCAGTGATGAGTAATGTCCAGGAAGAATGACGAATAAGGATTTAATCTGCTATTGTTTTATTTTTTGTTGAAAAAAATTTTTATAAGAGTCACATCCAGGTTAGAACAAGTGTTGCCTCATAAAGGCAGCAATAAACTTATTTGGCCTGAATTCTACCACTTTTCTAGGATCCCCAGAGGGTGAGAAAATTCGTTCTGATCACTTCCCTTCTCTATTTCTACATTACAATCATCTCATGAAGCTTGAAAGTAGGGCACCCTCTCCAGTGGGCCTCTCTGTCTCCCCTATCCCTCCAGCGTTTGATTTAGTACACCTGAACCACCTCATTCTCCATCATTACTTCAGCTTAGCCAAGAGGAAATTAGTACTAAAACCATCAAATCTTAATTGAGTATCTCTTATTAAACAGAAAATGGGAATTAGCAGGTACTTATCTGTACCCTAATAGAGTACCTCTTAACAGCTATGCAAAATAACCTCTATGAAACTCTCATCCTTCTTGTTCCATGACACTTTTCACCAAAGGGTCTGAGCATAAAAGAATTAGGTGTGGTAATAATGTTGAAGATGACAATAATAACACAATGTTTACTGAGCACTTACTATGTGCCAGGCACTAGATGTTTTATTTGATTTTTATGGATTTTTTTGTCGGGTCAGGTCAGTTGGTTTTTTAATAAAAAATAGTCCAGACTCAGAAGGTACAAGCAGGTAAAACAATTTTGTTTTTCTCCTGCCAATGACTTTCAGTTGTACAGTCCCATCACACACCTGGCCAATATGTCAGGCAGATGATATTTTGCAAGTCACCTTGAGATATTAACAAACACCCTCACTTTGATATATTCAAAAGTCCAGTACAGCTTAGAACGCTCAACCAACTTGAAGCTTCCCCTCCTTCTGAATCCCAACCCTTACTCAGTCTGAAGAAACCTGCGACAGGCAATAGTTGAAGTTCTGTAATTTTTTTTTACTTTGTCTCCTTCTCCATTACCACCTGCTTCTAACTGGTTGGAGAAAAGGGCAGGGAGGGAGCAGATAAAACTTCACCCAACATGTGCTGATGTCAGCTGCTGTTGTCACATATCACATGGTGAAACCCCGTCTCTACTAAAAATACAAAAGATTAGCCAGGCATGGTGGCAGGCGCCTGTAATCCCAGCTACTCGGGAGGCTGAGGCAGGAGAATCGCTTGAACCCAGGAGGCGTCTGGGGATGGCATATACACAAAGGCTGACTCTTGTTCTGTGGAGCACCTGGGTGGGTCCCTTACTGGGGACTTACTAGTGACCAGTACCTAGCACTGCTCCTCTAAGCAGCCCCATGGAATCTCTCCTCAACAAAATATCCCACAGGACTCTTCCCCATTAGGATTACTTTAGCCCCCTAGGGCATATCTCTAGAGGTGGGGTCCTCTTTATTTTTTATTATTATAATTTAAGTTTCAGGGTACATGTGCACAATGTGCACGTTTGTTACATATGTATACATGTGCCATGTTGGTGGGCTGCACCCATTAACTTATCATTTAGCATTGGGTATCTCTGCTAATGCTATCCCTCCCCGCTCCCCCAACCCCACAACAGGCCCCTGAGTGTGATGTTCCCCTTCCTGTGTCCACGTGTTCTCATTGTTCAATTCCCACCTATGAGTGAGAACATGCGGTGTTTGGTTTTTCGTCCTTGCGATAGTTTACTGAGAATGATGGTTTCCAGCTTCATCCCTGTCCCTACAAAGGACATGAACTCATCATTTTTCATGGCTGCATAGTATTCCATGGTGTATATGTGCCACATTTGCTTAATCCAGTCTATCATTGTTGGACATGTGGGTTGGTTCCAAGTCTTTGCTATTGTGAATAGTGCCACAATAAACATACATGTGCATGTGTCTTTATAGCAGCATGATTTATAATCCTTTGGGTATATACCCAGTAATGGGATGGCTGGGTTAAATGGAATTTCTAGTTCTAGATCCCTGAGGAATTGCCACACTGACTTCCACAATGGTTGAACTAGTTTACAGTCCCACCAACAGTGTAAAAGTGTTCCTATTTCTCCACATCCTCTCCAGCACCTGTTGTTTCCTGACTTTTTAATGATGGCCATTCTAACTGGTGTGAGATGGTATCTCACTGTGGTTTTGATTTGCATTTCTCTGATGGCCTGTGATGATGAGCATTTTTTCATGTGTTTTTTGGCTGTATAAATGTCTTCTTTTGAGAAATGTCTGTTCATATCCTTCATCCACTTTTTGATAGGGTTGTTTGTTTTTTTCTTGTAAATTTGTTTGAGTTCATTGTAGATTCTGGATATTAGCCCTTTGTCATATGAGTAGGTTGCAAAAATTTTCTCCCATTCTGTAGGTTGCCTGTTCACTCTGATGGTAGTTTCTTTTGCTGTGCAGAAGCTCTTTAGTTTAATTAGATCCCATTTGTCAATTTTGGCGTTTGCTGCCATTGCTTTTGGTATTTTAGACATGAAGTCCTTGCCCATGCCTATGTCCTGAATGGTATTGCCTAGGTTTTTTTCTAGGGTTTTTATGGTTTTAGGTCTAACATGTAAGTCTTTAATCCATCTTGAATTAATTTTTGTATAAGGTGTAAGGAAGGGATCCAGTTTCAGCTTTCTACATATGGCTAGCCAGTTTTCCCAGAACCATTTATTAAATAGGGAATCCTTTCCCCATTGCTTGTTTTTGTCAGGTTTGTCAAAGATCAGATAGTTGTAGATATGCGGCATTATTTCTGAGGGCTCTGTTCTGTTCCATCGGTCTATATCTCTGTTTTGGTACCAGTACCATGCTGGTTTGGTTACCGTAGCCTTGTAGTATAGTTTGAAGTCTGGTAGCGTGATGCCTCCAGCTTTGTTCTTTTGGCTTAGGATTGACTTGGCGATGTGGGCTCTTTTTTGGTTCCATATGAACTTTAAAGTGGTTTTTTCCAATTCTGTGAAGGAAGTCATTGGTAGCTTGATGGGGATGGCATTGAATCTATAAATTACCTTGGGCAGTATGGCCATTTTCATGATATTGATTCTTCCTACCCATGAGCATGGAATGTTCTTCCATTTGTTTGTATCCTCTTTTATTTCATTGAGCAGTGGTTTGTAGTTCTGCTTGAAGAGGTCCTTCACATCCCTTGTAATTTGGATTCCTAGGTATTTTATTCTCTTTGAAGCAATTGTGAATGGGAGTTCACTCATGATTTGGCTCTCTGTTTGTCTGTTATTGGTGTATAAGAATGCTTGTGAGTTTTGTACATTGATTTTGTATCCTGAGACTTTGCTGAAGTTGCTTATCAGCTTAAGGAGATTTTGGGCTGAGACAATGGGGTTTTCTAGATATACAATCATGTCATCTGCAAACAGGGACAATTTGACTTCCTCTTTTCCTAATTGAATGCCCTTTATTTCCTTCTTCTGCCTGATTGCCCTGGCCAGAACTTCCAACACTATGTTGAATAGGAGTGGTGAGAGAGGGCATCCCTTTCTTGTGCCAGTTTTCAAAGGGAATGCTTCCAGTTTTTGTCCATTCAGTATGATATTGGCTATGGGTTTGTCATAGATAGCTCTTATTATTTTGAGATACGTCCCATCAATACCTAATTTATTGAGAGTTTTTAGCATGAAGGTTGTTGAATTTTGTCAAAGGCCTTTTCTGCATCTCTTGAGATAATCATGTGGTTTTTGTCTTTGGTTCTGTTTATATGCTGGATTACATTTATTAATTTGCAGATGTTGAACCAGCCTTACATCCCAGGGATGAAGCCCACTTGATCTTGGTGGATAAGCTTTTTGATGTGCTGCTGGATTCGATTTGCCAGTATTTTATTGAGGATTTTTGCATCGATGTTCATCAAGGGTATTGGTCTGAAATTCTCTTTTTTGGTTGTGTCTCTGCCTGGCTTTGGTATCAGGATGATGCTGCCCTCATAAAACGAGTTAGGGAGGATTTCCTCTTTTTCTATTGATTGGAATAATTTCAGAAGGAATGGTACCAGCTCCTCCTTGTACCTCTGGTAGAATTTGGCTGTGAATCCATCTGGTCCTGGACTTTTTTTGGTTGGTAAGCTATTAATTATTGCCTCAATTTCAGAGCCTGTTATTGGTCTATTCAGAGATTCAACTTCTTCCTGGTTTAGTCTTGGGAGGATGTATGTGTGGAGGAATTTATCCATTTCTTCTAGATTTTCTAGTTTATTTGCATAGAGGTGTTTATAGTATTCTCTGATGGTAGTTTGTATTTCTGTGGGATCGGTGGTGATATCCCCTTTGTCATTTTTTATTGTGTCTATTTGATTCTTCTCCCTTTTCTTCTTTATTAGTCTTTCTAGCAGTCTATCAATTTTGTTGATCTTTTCAAAAAACCAGCTCCTGGATTCATTGATTTTTTGAAGGTGGGGTCCTCTTAAAATGACTCAAACTCAACTATTTTCCACGGGGCACACTCTAGAAAAACACTCCAGGAAGCTCTCATTCCCTGCAACTGGTGGGTGCTACCTTGCTCCATGGTAGCCTTCTCTCCCTGCTCGGCCATCAGGAGCAACTCTGATCAGGAAAGACTCTGACCTTTCCCACCAATCCTCCCTCCACTGGGCTTAACCCTGGAGGGGCCAGAAAGGGCAACTAGAACGTGGGGAGAAAGCACAAAGAAGACAGAAGGAAGTGTCTCAGTCTGTTCAAACTGCTGTCACAGAATATACTGGGTGGCTTATAGACAACAGAAATCTATCTCTCACAGTTCTGGAGGCTGGTAAGTCCAAGATCAAGACATCTGCAGATTCAGTGTCAGGTAAATGTCTACAACCTAATCCCATCTTGCCATCTCACTGCATCCTCATATGGTGGAAGAGGCAAGGGTTTCTCTCAGGCCTCTTCTATAAAGGCACTAATCCCATTCACAACCATCTACATGGACTCCATCCTCATGACCAAATCACCCCCCAAAGGCCCCACTTCCTAATACCATCACCTTGAGGGTGAGGATCTTGACATATGAATTTGGGGGTAAGGACAGAAACATTTGGACCATAGCAGGAAGCAAATGAAACAACCATGCCCTTATCTTCCCACTAACAGGTTTCCAGGCATGTGTCAAAACTGGGCTGAGGTGGGGAAGCAAGAACCTTTAAATTGAATGAGCATTTCAAGTTTCAACATTTACTGATTGGGCTCAACATTTTAATAGTTAAAATAAAACTGAAATTTTTACTATGTGAAAATAAAACCTGAAAGTGACCAGGAACACACTGGTATGAGCA
Organism: Nomascus leucogenys; assembly: GCF_006542625.1. Classification (NCBI taxonomy): domain Eukaryota; kingdom Metazoa; phylum Chordata; class Mammalia; order Primates; family Hylobatidae; genus Nomascus; species Nomascus leucogenys. The sequence goes on along the minus strand of NC_044385.1, from coordinate 121,840,505 downwards.
TTAACAACAACAAAATAAATCAGTGATAAGTAGGGTCCAGGAAGAATGATGAATAAGCATTTAATCCGCTATTGTTTCATTTTTAGTTGAAACTAAAGTGCAGCTAAAGGATAGGAGAGGGGGATTTAACTAGCACTTTTAAAGACGCTGTTGAAAGACAGTAGTAGTATGAGAAAATAAAGCTTCTTCATTATTTACTCCCACAAAAGACAGCATGTTTCATAAACTAACTACATATACTAATTTATACTCATAACAGTTTTATGAGGTGATGTGTTAAGATAAATTCTCTGAAGAAATAAACTGTTCTTAAATGATACATTTTGATCTTCCATCAAAATGAACCAATTTTCACTTACTATCATCTGAATAGATCTTTTTGGAACACACCTGCCTTCTAGTGACTGTTGAGATAAAATTCAAAATGGTATAATTCAAGTAGAGGAAATATTTGGGGGAAGAACCTTTCTAGCTCCTAATAAGGCATTCAAAAATAATTAGGTTGAGTGTGGTGACTCACGCCTGTAATCCCAGCATTTTGGGAGGCTGAGGTGGGTTGATTACCTGAGGTCAAGAGTTTGAGACCAGACTGGGCAGCATGGTGAAACCCCGTCTCTACTAAAAATACAAAAAATTAGCCAGGTGTGGTGGCAGGCACCTGTAATCCCAGCTACTTGGAAGGCTGAGGCATGAGAATCACTTGAATCTGAGAGGCAGAGCCTGCAATGAGCCGAGACTGTATCATTGCACTCCAGCCTGGGAAACAAGAGCAAAACTCTCTCTCAAAAAAAAAAAAAAATAATAATAATAATAATAATCAACTGATCTCTAAGTGGAGATGAGGTAGAAGGAATTGTTTGATCACTGAACACTCATCACCCCACAACCTAACTCCATCTGGCAGAAAATAGGTTTAGAATTTAGTTGGTGTATAAATCTAGCAAAGCACCAGTTATAAGTACCTGCCTTAGCCCCTGTCACTTTGTAATGCAACCACTGATAATGCTGCCTATATGTGGCTGTTTATTTCTCATTTTCTTGTGCCATTGTCTCCAGTTCTGAGCTTGCCCTTTGTCTTGTTTATCAGGTTTTGGCTGTTATTTCATAATTAGCCTCAAGTCCTTCTCCTTTTATGGCCTATATGGAATAGCAGGGGAGATAAAAGGGTTGGTTATTGTTGTTGTTTTCTATTTACTAGCAGCATTTTTAGGAAGTGAGGCTCATAGAAGTCTTAATTTCAATCACTTTTTCTAGAAATTCTTGCCAAAAGCCACTTAGGCGTCTGATATGCTTATTTGAACAAGAGGTCTGCTTCAATTGGCAAAAATGTTAAGTCTTTTTTGACTTAATTGAATCCAAAAAAAAATTTTGGAAGCTTTCGTATTTTTCTTCATTATTCGTTCGACTGTTAAAGAGATGTAGGTATAGCAAGATCTTTGAAAACAGAACCAAGAAACTAAAATGTAAGCAAACAAGTGCTGGGTATGAAGCGGGTTGCTGTGTACTCCAGGGACTATAGGTTGGTGTGTCCTTACAGAGAGAGTGAAATTGGCCACATGAAATGTTTTGGCTATATGTTGCCATATAACAAATTATCCAAAACCATATTCACTTAAAACAAGCGAATTAGCTAACAATTTCTGTAGGTCAGGAATTCAGGTGTGGCTTACCTGGATGGCTTTGGCTCAAGGTCTTTCTTGAGGTTGCAGTCAAGACACTGAGGCTGCTGTCATCTCAAGACCACCAGGGACCGGAGCACTTGCTTCCAGTATGGCTCATTTGATGGCTTTGGACGAAGGCCTCAGTTCCTTGCCATTGCCAGGGCACCTCTGTACCTTGCCGCTTGAACACTCTGTGAGAATGCTTGAGTGTTTTCACAGCATGGCAGCTGGCCTCCCCTCAGAGTGAGTGATCCAAAAGAGGGATCAAGAGAAAAAACACAATGATTTTTTTAGTTATTCTCAAAATCCACACACCATCACATTCACCATATTTTGTTAGAAGTAAGTCACTAAGTCTAGCCTCCATCAAGAGGAGGGCATTAGGCTCCACCCTTTGAAAGTAGGTGTATCAAAGAATTTATATACATATTTTCAAACCACAACATTAAGATTTGGAGATGGTGGCTGTTGCTTTGTTTGTGTATTTGTTTTGCACTTGTGCTCACAGTAAGCAGAAGTATTCTCAAGTGAAAAAAATATAGATGTCAATTGCAGAGAATTATTTTAATAAAGTGTTATGTAATACCCTTTATTTTCAGCCACAATAATTACTTTAATAAAATATAATGTGATATGTTTTATTTGTGGCTAAAGGACTTTTATCCTTTGAAGAGTGAGAAACAGAGAAACTCCCAAAAACCTGCACCCCAAAATTATAAAAATGAGAATATTTTAAGATAAAAACTCCTTTAATGTTTTTCTCCTTCATCAGTACAAAAAGTGATATTTTAATAAAGGAGCATCAATTAGAGAAACTGCTAATGTTTATATAGAGTGACATTCTTACATTCAAAATTACTCAGGCCCAATCTTACTTTCTTCCTAATACAATAGTTTAATCAAGGAGATAATATTTAATGCAATCTAATATGTATCCTTTCTTTAAAAATTGCCACAAACTTCTCACTTAATCAACTAGCATTCACAGTACAAAACTGAGAACTAAAAATAAAATCCTAAGCCCCCAACCAACTGAATGTACCCCCTCTTGGCCAAGAGGACCCAGAGAAACCTTAAAAACTGAGTTCCTGGCCATGACAGGACAGGAGGTTGGACACACATTGGTATATCTCCTCTTTGTGTGGTTTAGACACAACTGATCAGCATTAGTGTTAAAATAGAGTTCATAAGACTGATGGAATGTAGCAATAAGATACCAAACTACAAACAGGACCTAAGGCCACCCAGTCAAGGATTAAGCCACATACCCCTACACTTAGAGAATAAACTATGTTCTAACTGCCACAGGTTTTTCTTCTTCTATAGAAGCTAAACAAGCAAAGGCCTTAAGAGAAGCAATATTGAAATAATTGCAGCTCCTCTACCACCAGATGCTGACTCATTGGTCCCCTGTTCCACAAGCCATAACTATAAATTTGATTGGACAAGACTGATTTCAGTAACTTTCCTGATAAAAGACCACAGACCATGGACTGGTCCCAGCCCATTTAAAGAGACTGCACACTTGAGTGTCATCTCCCTGCTTCACCTTTTGACATATAGGGCCTAACTGTAATGCATTTAAATGTTACAGCTCCACACCAAAGTGAACATGGGATGCATGAAACATGCATGTTTGTTCATGTGTCAGGCCCCACTTCAGGAGTATCTGTAGCTCCTTCTATAACCTGTTGAATATGGGTACTGGGCCAACCTGTTTAGCATAAATCCCAGCCCCACTTTCCCCTCCTCAAAGTGCCTCTTTCAGGTCCCTGCCAGAGACTACACTTCCAAATCTGTCAGGATGATGGCCACCCTAGAGGCTGTAACCCTTTTTATAATAAATAAATTCTCCTTTCCAAATTTATAGAACTTGGGATTTTTCAATTGACAAAACTTTTGAAATCTACATAGGTTGATAAAACAAGGCAAACAAGGATCCATGCTCATTAAATTGGCTTCAATTTACTTCAATATTACGGAAGTTCTTCCATATATTATTTATTTTATCTTCCTTTTATATAATAAATTTTAAAAATCATAAGATGAATGAACATTTGAATCATGATTAAGGACATCAGAAAAACTTCTTTAGGGATATGCCATATACAACTTTGATACTATCTGAAGCTTTTTGGAAAACTCATTCAAAAAAGATCGTTTTGATGCCCTCTTTTTTCTAAGTAAAATCAAAATACTGGTCATTATGGTGCTTTTAAAAATGTCTTTGCTATCAAAACTAGCATCAACACATTGCAATACAATGTCATAAAAAGCCCACCTGTCTTTACAATTCATAAATTGAACTTCTAGTTTAAAGATGGGTTTAAAGTCAGACTATCTTCCTTATTTTCTTGGGAGTGTTCTGAAAGCCACAAAGATAATGAGAAATAAGAAATGCAAACTTATCTATGGTAAAACTAGGCAAGAGAAAACCCCATGCCATCAAATAAATGGAAAGGCTGCCAAAAGCAGAGATCAAGTGGAGATATATGTGGCAGAAAGTGAAGGGGGGAAAAAGACCATGACCCTGGATCGTGGATGAGCCAGCAAAGTATATTTCTTGGCAGTGAGAGACAAAGACAAAATAAAAATCATTCATTTGCAGCAGTAGGAGGAGTGCACAAACTAGCATTGAGAGCTTCCCCAGAACTAGGAAGCAGAGAGTGCTGGACTGCATGGGAAATCACATAGACAGCATATTTACAAGAAGCACCTTGTCCCTTTAGCAATGAGAGAATAGCAGAGATAGAACTCGGTGAAGACTTTATGGGAGCTATCTCTAAGGGCTGGGAAGAAGCAAAGGCTAATTAACCTGACACAAGAATCCTGGGCCATGAGGGAAATTCCAGCTAGCCCAGAACATAGTCCTAGTTCCTCCCCAACATGAAACTTCTGAAAATGGCTTCTCCAAGAAAAATTCATTTCAATCAACTGAGTAATCAAAAGGAAGCATCACAAGAACTATTCCAAATAGGTTAGATATGATGGGAGTAGGGAGAGAGTAAAGGGAAAAGAAAATAAATGGTAGACGATGAACATTCACTGACAAGTAGTAGATGAAAAGAGTGACCAAAAACTATAGTCAATTTAAAATTCTTGAATCAATTGCCCTTCTGAAGCAACTGCAGTGAAAACAGAGTGAAGACTTAGTCAAGACAGAAGAAAATAAAGCATGAACTAGCAAATTTCAAAAAAGAATTGAAAGAAAAATCATCACAGAAATAAAAGTTAAAATGATAGAAGCACAAAGTAGGATAGATATTGCATAGGATATTGAAGATAAAACTGGGGAAAACAACAAGAAATGGAAATTAACACCCAAACATACTTAAAATATTAAGAAGAAAATTATGGGTACCTGAAAGAGATCAAGTCTACGGCCATGCCTCCCTGAACGTGCCTGATCTTGTTTAAAAGAGATCAAGATGGGCCAGGTGTGGTGGCTCATGCCTGTAATCCCAGCACTTTGGGAGGCCGAGGCAGGCGGATCACAAGGTCAGGAGATCAAGACCATCCTGGCTAACATGGTGAAACCTCGTCTCTGCTAAAAATACCAAAAATTAGCCGGGTGTGGTGGCGGGCGTCTGTTGTCCTGGCTACTCGGGAGGCTGAGGCAGGAGAATGGCGTGAACCCAGGAGGCGGAGCTTGCAGTGAGCCGAGATCACGCCACTGCACTCCAGCCCAGGCAACAGAGCAAGACTCCATCTCAAAACAAACAAACAAACAAAAAAAGATCCAAATGAAGGCAATGAAAAAATTGGAGTAAAGCAAATTATTTCCAAAAATAAAAGATATGTTGAATTTACGTATTAAATGGACATCACCTCCCAGCACAAACTGACCCAGTATGTTCAATGGCAAGACATACTCTGAACTTACTGTATTTCAAAAATAATGAAATAATACTTTAGAAAACAAAGTAAGTTATCAAATCATTTATATGAGAAAAATATTCCAACTATCCTTGGACTTTATCACAGCAATATTCAATTCTCGGAAATACTGGAAGAACTTCAAAATACTCAAAGAAAAAAGAATGTGACCCATGAATTTTGTAGACAGACTGTCAAGCATAAAGGCAACAGTCACAGAGATATTATATACAATGAACTTGGGGAATACTGTTTTTATAATAAGCTTTCTTGGAGAGTATATTTTAGAAAAGGCTTTAATCATGAGATGACTGGTTAAACTGCCAAAGATGTAAGAAGAACTAATGGTAGAATTATAACTAAAAAATATAAAATAAAAAACAGAGGTAGAACAAAAACTAAATGCCATAAGCCCTAACAATGTAGACATTATATATTTTACAGAAACTGAAAGAGGAAAGAAAAAGAATGTGAGAGGCAGTGCAAGTTCCCAGATTCAAAAAAAGAGTAACAGATATAAAGACCACGTTTGATGGGCTTGTAAGAACAAAGAAATAGCCAGAATATCCTCAAGTATTTGGAAGTTAAACAACATACATGTAAATAACTCATGAGCCAAAGAGGAAGTTATAAGAGAGAAAGTACATTTAATTGGACAAAAATGAAGGCACAACATATCAAAGTTTGTGGGATGCAGCTAAAGTAATAGAACTGAGACTAGATAGATCTGCCATATTAGTAAATATGAATGGAAAAACTCACCTTTAAAAAGAAGCTGTTCAAGTCCGGGCCTGGTGGCTCACACATGTAATCCCAATACTTTCGGAGGCCAAGGCAGGAGGATCACTTGAGCCTAAGAGTTCCAGACCAACCTGGGCAACATGGTGAGACCCTTTTGCTACAAGAAATGTAAAAATTAGCCAGGCATGTGGTGGCATGCATCTGTGGTCCCAGCTACTTGGGAGGCTGAGGTGAAAAGGTTGTTTGCACCCGGGAGGTTGAGGCTGCAGTAAGCTATGATCCTGCCACTGTACTCTAGCCTGGATAACAGAGCAAGACTTGTCTCAAAAAAAAAAAAAAAAAAAAAAAAGAAAAGAAAAAGAAATCCAAAGCAAACCTCAACTCTATGTCCTATACAAACACACCTAAACAAACTGATTCTGAAAATTAAAGGATAAACAAATAACCAAGAAAATACAAAAGTAGAAGACAACTTCAATTTTTCAATTTTGTACAAGACTGAAAGCAAGATTAAATTTGTGGCAAAAGTCCTAACAGAATAAAACAGCAATCTGAAGATACAATAGTTTTTATTATTTATGCGCCAAAAAAATTTATAGAGCTTATATTATATGTATATTATAAATACATTTATTCATAGAACAAATATTCATAAAGTATAAATCAATATCCAAGTCTCTCAAAAGTTTCATGAGTTTTCTAAATATTTGATCCCTGTTTTGTTGACAGACATACCCATACCTCTCTTTGAAATATGCTTCCCTATCTAGAATTACAGGTGCTACGAGAAAATCAGAAGATCACATCAATAGACTTTTTAGGAGCCATTTTATGCAGATGAAAGGATCTGCTGACTCTCCATCACATGAAATTTGTAGGTTCTTACATATAGTATTTTTATCATTTGTTTAGATATTCTAAAATTTTGGTTTTGATTTCAAAGATTTCAGCCAAAAGTTCTTTAAGAGATCATTTAAATTTTCTGATTGATGGACACTTTTTATTTTCAGCCTTTATTTTAATTACATACCAGAATCATTGCATTGTGATAAGTATATGTTTTGTACTATTTCTTCTTATAGAACTTATGAAATAAATCATTAAAAGTGCTGCCAGTCAGGATTAAGACTATAATTATTTAAGATGTCAAAGACTTTTGGCCTCCTCCGATTTCTACTGGCAGGAAGTAAGCTAAAATAGCATATTCTTTAATGATTACTTCAGATGTGGCTAAGGAATATGAGGATAAAGGAAGAACTTCCCAGGCAGCAGAGTCAAGAGCCACGGGGAACAATGAAATGAGGACATACTCCCAGGGAACAAAATGTAAGCTAATAAGGAAAAATACTCTACTTCCAAGATAAGGTAATCAGGCAATATTTGCCCATAGGACTTGAGTATTGATTGCTACAGACCAGCGATAACCGTATACATCCTCAGCATCCTCTTTTGAATGGGCATACTTGTGGAGGTTAGCCTATCCCTGCTCCATCACTGCATGTTGTATAAGTAAGGGGAAATAATTTCTTTAAATTCATAGTTCTTTCAGTCAAGGGAACCAAATTCAAAATTAATATAAATGAAATCCAAGATATAATAATTGGATGAGACTTTGGCATGACTTTTACAAGACTAAGTGTATTTTGTACGTGGGAGGTATGTAAACATAAATAAATAAGTGGACTGTGGCAGAATAAATTGTTGTCTTTCATTCTTTATGCCCACTCAGTATTAGAATTATATAGCCACTTCCATTGCCATGTGACTTTACAGTTACACCAACTATAGTGGGCAGACTGTATTTTCTCACCTTGTTAATGTTAGTTTTAACCATATAACTTGTCTTGGCCAATGAAATGTGGACATAAATGACAGCATGCAAGTACCAGGATGGATGACTCAAGAGGTATCACGTGTCCATTTGTCTTCTTGTGCTACTGCCATTCATCTTGTGCAACGGGACTCCAGGTAGCCACTAAACTGAAAACAATGAGAAACACATGGAACGTGGAACCTGGAAGCTAGAGCCCAGCCTAACCTAGATGAGTTGCCACCAGCCTGTAGATCCACAAGCAAGAAATAAATGTTTGATGTTTCAAGCCTCTGAGATTTTGAGTGGCTTGTTATATAGCAACAAACAACAGGGAAAAACTGAAATAAACCACAAATATGCAAAACTTTTTTAAAAGAAGGAAATAACTGTAACTACAGAAAATTACAATAACCATATAGATTCCCTTGCTCAACTCTGTGCAAATAAATTTGAGAAGCCAGATAACATATATAATTTCCTAGAAAAATGCAATTACCCCAGACCAGCTCCAGACAAAACAGTGAATCTGAACAAACTAGTATCTACAGAAAAAAATAGAGGAAACTGAAAAAAGCTCTCTCTTACCAACTTCCCATTTAAAAAAGCAATGGGCTCAGATAGTTTCACAGGGAAATTTGGCAAATCTTTAAAGAATACATATTTTCAACATTATTTGAATTGTTTTAGAGTATGAAAAAAGAAGAAAAACTTCTAAATATTTTTAATGAAGCAATATTAACACCAAAATTTAGCAAAGATTAAACAGAAAAGTATAGATCAAACTTTTGTATAAATATGAATAGAAAAATCTTTAACAAAATATTAACAAATAATATCCAGCTATAATAGGATAACACATCCGATTTAGTGGACTTTATCCTAGAAATAAAAAAATTATCAATAATAAAATTAATTTATTAACGCTTTACCATACCATATTCTATGAATAAAAATTAATATAATCATAATTGTAATGTACTTTCCATGAGTGATGCTGAAATTGTGTTTAATAAATTCAATATATATTCTTAGTCAAGATTCTTAATAAAATAGAAACAGATGAATACTCCTTTAATATGATTAAATAAATCTGTCTCAATCCAAATCTAACCTCATGCTTAAGAAACACATTTAAAGCCAGGAATAAAACTAGAATGTCTATTATCAATGCCTTTGTTGTTGTTGTTCTTCCAAACACATGTATGAACATTATTATACATATTTCATCATAATGGGTATGAATATGAATTACACTTAGATACATACTTAGAAGTGGAATTTCTGCATCACAGAAGTATTGATGGTTCAATTGTTTAAGACAATGACAAACAGTTTTCCAAAAAATATTACACCAAATTACTCCCCTATACCAGTTAGTTGATGGGAGATCTTATTGACATATATTCTCACATACATTTGATAACCTCAAATGTCTTCATTCCTACTATAGGCTGTTGTTATTTCAGTACAAAAGAAAATAGCATTAATTAGACACTATGTGCCAGGCAGTTTCACATGTACTATCCCATTCAAACCCTATATTATAATCATTCTCATTTTACAGATGAATTTTGTTCAAAGTCATAAAGCTCCCCCAACAGGCAGCCCTTCCTCCAAATCTAGTAGAGAAGTGAAAGTTTACAATGGCTGTGGAGCAGCCCATCAAGGAAAGCAGAGGGTAATAAAGAGACACTCCCAGGTCACATACAAAATGTGTTCTATTAAAGCAAAATAAGTAGGAGGCCATTAGCCTGACTGTGTACTTTGAATTCCTATATAACACCACAACATAACTTGTACAGAAACAAACCAAAACCTAACTTAGTTTATTTTTTGGAACACATAGCTGGATTTCATCCAATCACAAACAGCTGAGCTTCAGCCAATCAATCACAGGCAGCCAGCTGATTAGATCATGCCCACATAAGGCAAATGCCTCCTAAGGCAAATGTCTAACTATAGCCAGTCAGGCGATTTCTCTACTTTGCTACCATGTTCAGCCTGTAAAAGTCTACTGCTCATGCTTCTGTGCAGAACTCTTCAAACGTCTTCTGGTTCTGAGTGCCGCCCGATTCATGAACCATTCTTTGCTCAAATAAACTATTAAATTTAATTTGTCTAAAGTTTTTCTTTTAACACTTTGATGTCAGAAGCAGAATACAGAAGAGACCTCCAGGGACCCCCCAGGAGCATTGAGTGATGAAGCAAAGCTACCCCTCAGGCCTACTGTTCCCATTACTCTCTCATCATAACTGGAAGTTGTAAGTGAGTCTCCTCCAAATTCAAGCTCGTGAATTTGCATTTTGAGCTCTTCAACTTTTTTGAGTAATTATTTTACCAGAGTTTGGAATAGGAGTCGATCCAATAAATAATTGTACTGGGTCCAGTTAGAGGCCTCAGGTACGTACCTTTTGAAAATGGATTCTTCCAAATGTAAGGAATCTGGAAATCCAGGAGTCTGGGACTCTACTTTCTGAGACACCAGTTAATTTTATGTACTAAATTTGTAGACCGGGAACCAATGCCTTTCTAAAAGACTCCTTATAAAAGGCAAATGAGAAATATTAGAAATCTTTTGCACAAATATTAGTAAAAAACTTCAGCCATCAGGGTGAGTAATCTTGTTCCATTGGCCAGAGAAAAACAATTTGGATACAGGTATTTTTTAATAAATTAGTAAACTTTGTATTTTAGTACCTGGCATATAGCTACAATTTTAAAATAAAAGCTTTAAGATCTGCCTTGATCTGCATGCTTATTTCTGTCTGCCTATGGGAATGTATGCATGACATTTTTCTACCTCTGGAGAATATTGACAAAATTAATTTGTAAAAGAGCTATATTTAATTGGTTCACAGAAAAATAAGCTCTTATATTGATTAACTATTCCTTAAATTATTCAGAAAGGTTGAAACTAAACTAAAATGTTTTTCAAGTTCATGTGATCTGGGAGAATTTTTGGTAAATAAAAGTTTGTTAAAGTTTGTCAGTTTGATAAAAATAGGCATGTCTCCAGAGTCATCAGCATTAAATATAATACAGATGTACAACTTTTTCTACCTAAGTTTACTAGTAAAATAAGCTCAAGTTATCGCTATATTAAAAGATATATAACTTGGCCAGGTGTGGTGGCTCAAACCTGTAATCCCAGCACTTTGGGAGGCCAAGGCAGGCAGATTGCCTGAGGTCAGGAGTTTGAGACCATCCTGGCTAACATAGTGAAACCCCATCTCTATTAAAAATACAAAAATGAGCCAGGCATGGTGGTACACACCTGTAGTCCCAGCTACTCAGGAGGCTGAGGCAGGAGAATCACATGAACCTGGGAGACAGAGGTTGCAGTGAGACAAGATCATACCACTGCACTCCAGCTTGGGTGACAGAGCAAGACTCCATCTCCAAAAAAAAGAAAAAAGGAAAATAACTTAAAATAATGGTGTTTATGATCTCATTTTCATAACATTTAAGTGTAATTGTTTTTTAAGTGAGTTAAATAGGTATAAATGAGATAAAATTCCTATATAAAAGATGTCCTCTCTATACAGGGAGGTTTTAACATTCTTGTCATCAATTAAATGGAGGCTGAGGGAAATCTATACAAATAATGATTTAATTCTCAGGCCTAGCCAAAAGCTGTAAGACAAATAAAATTTTGCCTCCCTGTAGCTTCTTATTACAGAGAAACTAAAGATAGCTAGGTCTGTTAATAAACATGTCCTGTGCCACATTCAAAAATTGTACCATGAGGAAGCAGATGCTTCTAGAATTATAAAATGATGTTAAATTACAAAATGCTGGTATGTTGCAGGCAGTTCACAATTGCTTGCTTCCTTGTTTTCATTGGAAATTAGCAGTTAAAAGTTCTAAATAAGATATGTAATTAAAATTACTAGAAATAATAAGGGAAACAACAACATATGCCAGCATACAAGGAAGATAAGATGTGGTTTTTGCAAGGAAAGCTATGATGTATGTGTTCTGTTTTGTAAAGGGAACAGGAGACTAATTTTTATCCCAAAGTAGAGTGACTGGTTGTTCCACAAGGAGAAAGACTTTGAAAAGCGTAGAACAAAAACTAAATGGATATAAGAAAGTTGTAGGTTTGTGAAAGAGGAATCTTGGTAAAGGAATTTTATGTGTGATCAACTGGCTAAAATTTGAAGGGAATTATAAGGTTTTTTTTAACTGAGCATTAATACCAAAAGTACACTGATGCAAATGTAGAATTTGGTCCTTTCTGTTAAAACAATAAGCTTTTCTTGGAGTATTGGTCTGTTCTTTATAAAAAATTATGACAAGTTTTTCTTTACTTATTAAGTAATTAGCCTAGGAAACAAAGATTATGCGTTTTATCAAGATAATTTCCTGTCTTTGATTACTAAGAAAACTGAATCCTCTATATTGAAAGAGCTAAGTTTTTTCTACAACTATATGGCATTCTGTATTTACCTTCGAAGACTTTAATTCACGCTCTAGTTAAATGAATAAGTATTGTTTCACAATGACTTGTGATCCTATTTTAATCAAATATTTCAAACCATTTGATATTCCTGACAACTTTCTAATACCAAATCCTAAATTAAGATCTTTCTACCTCAAACTAGCTCTGGGAGCTTCCAGATGGGTCGCTAGAGTGTTTCAAAAAAATTTGTTTCTCTTCTTATGAAGAGAGATATGAAACTAACTAGGCTTATTTGATATGTTAAATTGTTTGGGAAGTATTGTCTAATAAGTGATGCTGAACCTTCTTTAAGCCATATATTATTAATATGTGTTTCATAAATTATACAGAATGCCCAGAAATCTGATAGATTTGGTATGATGCTACCAGTCATAATTTTAGTTATTATCTTAAAATAGTGTAAGTCACAGAAATAAAATTTCCTTGTCAACTGTGGTATAATGAACCCTCATCAGATTTTCACCACGGCCATTTAAAATTTTGTCATCCACAAACAGTTAATTGGTTTACTCTGGTACTTTCCTGAAAACTATTACAAGCAACTACAAACCTAGTGTTTGTCTTTGAGGTGACTCATGGAAAGGACTCTGACAAGTACAGGGTTTTGATAACTTTAAGATCATACCATTGAACTGGATAACAATTCCCAGAACTCTAATGAAGGAACTGATTGGTTCATAGAATTGCTAACCCAACATCAAGCAGAACAAGAAATAATTGAATACCAAGCAAATTCCTCAGCAGATTTTCATGCTAAGTTAGCTAGTATTGAAAATGTTAGAATATGCTATTTGAATGAACTCCATAAGATTGATCCAAGTCAAATCACCTATAATAACCTATTTAATAAGCAGTGTTATATGTACCTGACTTGGAAAAACAAAATTTGTATCTAAAAGCATATAAATTTAATGTTAAGCATGGACTCACAGAGGGTTTGGATGGCTGCCTGGTCTTTTGAGTCCTTAAAGATTCCATTATTAAAAACTCTGCAGTCCATGACTTATCATAGAGTAGATTTAATTGTGTAAATTCCTCTAAATGGGCATCTTTTGGTAGAATGTTACTTTATTGGCTTGGCACAAATGTAAATAAGGTTATGGTTAAAAATCTGTCTCAAACATCAGCTACTATAGCTAAGTTTACTGCAAAGGCTATAGGTGCCCAAGAAACTTCTCTAAACTCCCCTGCTAAATTTTTTGTAGATAATCAAATTGTCCTGGACTGTCTGTTAGATGAACGAGGGGCACTGTGTACATTAGCTAACACTTCCTCCTGAACTTGGATATTGTATCCAAGAACTTGTACAATAACTGAGGTATTGTAAAACCTCAGTTATCACTGAATGACCTATTGCAGTATTCTCATTCAAGCATTCTTCATTGTCTTGGCCATATGATTGTAATGACTGAAGGAGGGAACCTGTGCCACTGTTTCTACCATCATCTTCACCAAAACCAAAGCATGGTCTTCATGACGTATGGAGACTCCTCACATGCACTGCAGTGGACATTCCTTGCAGATTAGAAAAACTTAACCGAGAAAGCTCATTTTTGAAAAGTGACCTAAAGAGTGTCATTGAAGTAGATCTTAAGTAGTCACGGTGATTGTTTACATGGTTGTCATTGGACTCAATCTCAGGAGCTGGAATGACAGACATTTTTGAACAAAGAAGCCAGGATAGTGGAATTAAAAGGGTTTCATCTCAGTGCTTCCATAAGTATGAAGTGTATACATTTATAATTTTTCACTTATCACAGGGTAAATATAAAACTGATCCATTTAAAGAATGATCTTTTTCGAGAATTCAAAGAACACAGAATTTTGTGAAATCTTATCTTTTTACTTACATGCCATTTTTCTTTCTAACTCTACCCCCCATCTATTATTTTATAAACCAATTGGTACATAAGTAGTTTCTTGGGGGATGACATATTAGCTAAAGGTTTTCTATGTAGTGAACCTGCTTATATAGTTATATATATATATATATTATATATATTTATATATATATTTTATATATATTTATATATATATTATATATATATTTTTATATATATATTTTATATATATATTTTTATATATATATTTTATATATATATATATTTTTAAATATATAAATATATATATTTTTATATATAAATATATATAAAAATTCATCCAACTACTACTTTGTTGGAATGATCCCCATGAACTGGAACTGCTGGGGCAAAGTATATGCAAAATCTATACTTTGTGTAAATTTCCTATAACTGGAGTAAATTTTCCCAGTATTTGAGGATTTCCCACTTCCTAAAACTACACAAACATTAGATATCAATATTTGTAAACACTGATAATGTAATTTATAGCGAAATTGCTTTTTCATCTATTAATGTTAAGCTATATCATCTTCACGTAGCCTTGTAAGTCATTTGTATTATTTCATTTTCCTGTGTTTTTTTCACTTCCCTTGTAATGTTAGTCTGTTTGTTACTGATTTCTAAGAGTTCATTTATCATTAAAGATATTAACATTTTGTCAAGCTTTGCAAATAAAATATTATGTTTTTTCCCATTTATTTTACTATGGTGTTTTATTTTGGGGTTGTATAGAAGTTAAATGTTGAAAAACAACCTTGTTCTGTTTTGTTTTGTTTTTTAAGAAATCAACAAACAGATAATTGGTTAAAACAAGTACACTTCTGTTCTGTATCATTCTTTGATTTATTTAATTATAATTGGTTTGGTTCACAAGGGCCTTGGTTAGGAAGCATATTTCAGTCTCTTGGTGTGATCCTCCTGATAGTCATCATAGTAGTCTCCCTGGTATGCTGTATCCTTTAAAAACCCTTAACTGCTTGTATGCAGTCATCTACTGTATGTCAAATGGTCTCACTCCGGTTATAGCAACAATAACACAAAGAGAACATGAAGCATTATTCAGCTGACTTAATATCATGACTATGAATTCCATACAGCAACCAAAGAAGTCTGTTATGATGGTAACAGAGAATAACATCAATGCGCAAGGTTTTAGTGAATCTCTCAAAATTAAGAGGCTGGCTGAAAGGGAGGGATCGTTAAGGCAAAACAAGGAGGCCATTTGCCTGAGGCTGTCTCCATACTTTGAATTCTTATGTAACAAACCACTGTCTAACTTAGCACATAAACAGACCAAAACCTAACTTTTTAATAACTTTCTAGTATATTTTTTGTAAATAAAAATTGCTGGATTTCAGCCAATCACAGGCATCCAACTGATCAGACCAAATAAGGCAAATGCCTCATCACACCATGCCCATAAGGTAAATGCCTAGCTATAGACAACCAGGTAATTTCTTTATTTTGCTTCTGTGTTTGGCCTATAAAAATCTCACTGCTGGCTAGGCCCGGTGGCTCACACCTATAATCCCAGCACTTTGGGAGGCCGAGGCGGGTGGATCACGAGGTCAGGAGATCGAGACAATCCTGGCTAACACAGTGAAACCCCGTCTCTACTAAAAAATACAAAAATTAGCCAGGCGCGGTGGTGGGCGCCTGTAGTCCCAGCTACTCGGGAGGCTGAGGCAGGAGAATGGTGTGAACCCAGGAGGCGGAGCTTGCAGTGAGTGAGCCAAGATCCCGCCACTGCACTCCAGCCTGGGTGGAAGAGTGAGACTCTGTCTCAAAAAAAAAAAAAAAAAGCTCACTGCTCATGCTTCTGGATAGAGGTCTCTGAACAGCTTCTTGTCCTGAGAGTGCTACCCAATTCATGAATCTTTCTTTGCACAAATGAACTCTGTTAAATTTAATCTGTCTGAAGATTATGTATTTATTTAGAGACAGAGTCTCACTCTGTCGCCCAGGCTGGAGTGCAGTGGCATGATCTCAGCTCACCGCAACCTCCACCTCCCAGGTTCAAGCGAGTCTTCTGCCTCAGCCTCCCAAGGACCTGGGATTACAGGCATGCACTACCACACCCAGCTAATTTTTGTATTTTTAATAGAAACAGTTTCACCATGTTGCCCAGGCTGGTCTTGAACTCCTGGCCTCAAGTGATCTGCCTGCCTCAGCCTCCCAAAGTGCTGGGCTTACAGGCGTGAGCCACCATGCCTGGCAAAGATTTTTCTTTTAACAGTTCTTAGCAGCTTCCAGATTATGTGGTGCTGAGACAGCTTTCAGGTACTAAGAAACAAATTCAGACTTAAGAGGCCAAAAGGCCTGGGATAAAATCTATGCCCCACTACTTACTAGTTTAGCAAACAAACAGGATAATTACAAATAAGTTTTTTGTTTTAGTTTAGAGACAGGGTCTCACTGTGTTGTTCAGGCTGGCCTCAAACTCCTGAGCTCAAGTGATCCTTCTGTCTCAGCCTCCGAAGTAATTGGAACTACAGACACTCACCACTAGGGCTGGCTAAATAGGATTTTTATAGAAATCATAAATCAGTATTCTAGATAATTTTGCATAGTTATTTTGCTATAAGCAAAAGATGTACAATTTTTCCCCAAAATATGTTTCCTAAGATAGCATAAAAATACAGAGACATAATATTTACTTAGGACAAGTAAAGGTTAAAATACAGCAGGCCCCCTTATCCACAGGGGATACATTCCAAGACCCCCAGTGGATGCCTGAAACCACAGAGAGTTCCAAGACCTACACATACTATTTTTTCTTACACATACCTTTAATAAATGTTAATTTATAAAGTAGGAACAATAAGAGATTAGCGATAATAGCTAACAGTAAAATAGAACAATTATAACAATATGCCATAATAAAGGTTACCACAAACTACGGCCATAACTTTTGCAGTTTCAGGTGTGACAGCAAAACTAGCATGAATTTTTTTCCCTCTTCACAATTTTGTTCTTACTATAGATCTTAGCAACCTCAGCATGCAATTTTTTTCTTTCATGAAGTCAAGAACTTTAACTTTTCACTTAAAGGAAGCACTTTATGGCTCTCTTTGACATATCTGAATTGCCAGCATCACTATTCCTGCACTTTGAAGCCATTATGAAGTAAGATAAGGGTGACAAGCACTCCAATACCATGACAGTCAATCCAATAACCAAGACAGTCACTGAATGACTCACAGGTGTGTAATGCACACAACATGGATACACTGGACAAAGGGATGATTCCTGTCTTGGGTAGGACAGAATGGACAGTGTGAGATTTCATCACGCTACTTGAACTGGTACTCAATTGAAAACCCATGAATTGTTTATTTCTGGAATTTTCTATTTAATACATTTGGACTACTGTTGACTGCCATTGAAAACTTATGAATTGTTTATATCTGGAATTTTCCATTTAATACATTTGGACTACTGTTGACTGCCGGTAGCTGAAACCATGCAAGGCAAAACCACGGATGAGGAGAGACTAATATGTAAGCAAATATTTTAAAACTTACTAACAGTGTTTTTTCATATCTTTCCTATAAAATTTTCTGTTCTTCTCAGTATCTTCATTTCAACCAATGTGGCAATATCATTCTCCAAATAATCTGAGCTCCCTGACCTGAGTGAACTTTCACTCTGTCCCTTTTCCTCCCCAGTTCCCATCAGCCAATGTATCCTATAGATTTCTTATATCATAGCTGTTTCATCCATTTTTTCATTTCTACCTCTTCTCCTCCAAATATATTTTCAGATACTTTGTTTTTTTGAAAGTTTAACTCTCATACTTTAAATCCATCTAATACATACCATTCACGCCCACATTCATGGCATTTTCCCTGTTCAGATGTTTAGATAGAACCCAGTTGCCTAGGATAAAGCTGAAATCATTTATCCTGATATTCTAGACTCTCCACAAGCTGATTCTACTGCTGAAAGGAAGCGATCCTTCCTTCCTTCTTCTCTCCTTCAGTAAATGTTTATGGTGCACCTAGTATATGCCAGGCACTGTGCTAGTCAGTGGAGATTCGTTAATAAACAAACAAGACATGGACCAGTCCTCAAGAATCTGTGGTCACCTGGGGAAGAGGTTTAAATCAAATATTAACACAACAATACAAATGGTAATAAGCACTATATCGAAAAAGTTGTGTTAAGAAAATGTATAGCAAGGTTCTTGAGCTAATTAAGAGGAACATCATAACTTTGTCCCACTCCAGAGGCAGCATTCACACATGGAGTTGCACAGCATGGCAGCCCTGCTCTAGACAGTCAGACAAGTCCTGAGTAAGAGACACTTGAGTTGCCAGCCAAAGGACATATTGGCTAAGCAGAGAGGCAGATCATTCCAAGTCCAGAGATTCGTATGCACAAGGCGTTGGGGGCAAAAAGGAGCTTGACATGTTCATGAAACCAAGAGGACACTGTGTGACTGGTGTACTGGGAGCACCCAGCCTCCAAGTTTCACCCACACCAGTCACCTCGCTGGGCCCAGACCACACCTTGGACCCAGCAGCCTTAACAGTTTTGCTTTCATATATTTTGTTACTCTCCTCTTTTCTCTTTAAAATTTAGTTCGTAACTCAAAATGGATCATAGCTCTTTATGTAAAATCAAAAACTATAAAACGTATAAGTGAAAACATAGGAGAAAGACCTTGTGAACTTGGGTTAGCAGCCATTTTAGGCACAATACCAAAAGCATGATGTACAAGATAGAAAGCTTTATAAACTGGACTTCAACAAAATTTTGTTCTTCCAAAGGCACTTTAATAGAATGAAAAGATAAAATAGAGAGAAAATATATGCAAATTACATATCTAATAAAGCACTTGGATCCAGAATATATAAAGAACTCTCAAAATTCAATAATAAGAAAGCAAACAATCCAATAAAAAGTAGACAAAATATTTGAATAGACCTTTCTTGAAAGAAGTTATTTGGATTGTAATTAAACACAATAAAGGATGGTCAACATCATTAGTCTTTTGGGAAATGCAAATTAAACCATGAGATACTGCTGACACTTATTGGAATGGCTAAAATCAGAAAGACCAGCCAAACCAAGTATTGCTGTGGATACGGAGCCAGTGGAATTCTCATACACTGCTGGTGGGGATGTAAAATGGTACAATCATTTTAGAAACAGAAAACAGTTGGACAGTTTCTTAAAGGGACACTCATCATAAGACCTGACAATTGCATGGCTAGATAGTTGCCCGAAAGAAATAAAAGCATATGTTCATCGAAGACTTGAACCTGAATGTTCATGGCATCTCTATTAATAACAGCCAAAAATGAAAACAACACAAATGCCCAACAAAAGGTATATGGATATAAACATTCTGTGGTATGTCCATATAAAGGGTTACTACTCAGCAATAAAAAAGAGTAAGCTATTGATACTTGCAACAACTTGGCAGAATTTCAAGATAATTGTACTACGTGAAAGAAGCCAGACAAAAAACTCTAGCAAGCAGTCCCAGTGACTGCCTGGAGGCAGAAAGGTGTGGAGAGAGGAATTATAAAAGGGCATGAAGAAACTTTGGGGGGTCATGAATGTGTTCATTGTCTTGATTTTGATGACGGTTTCAAGGATGTGTATGTACGCCAAAATGGGTCAAATCTTTCACTTTAAATATGTATACTTCATTTATGCTAATTCTAGCTCAATAAATCTGCTAAAATATAAAAATTATGTTTTAAATGCAGGTCATAACTCAAATCTTCTAGGAGCTATCTCTGATCACTCCAGTTCAAGGTCTCCCCTGAGATCTGTAAGTACTGAGTGATCTATGATTCATTTGACTCTTAACATTTACTGCCTTGTGTTATTAATTATCATTTATTGGGCACGTTTCCAAGTTACCACCTCAGAAACAGAATCAGCACTTCTGCTCCTCCCTCAGTCTCTAAAACGGTTCTTTGCATGTAGTAGGCCTTCAATGAATACCCTGTTGAAAGATTCATATTAAACCTCTAGAGAAAAACATTGTGTTATTTTTCAAAAGATAAAATATAGGACTTCCTCCAACACTTGATTGAGTTGATAGAAACAAATTCCTAATTTATGCTTAAGCAGCTCATTGCCAAACAGCAATTTCAAATGTGAAAGATATTTACGAATCTAAAAGCTACAATAAATCATGTGTGACAAAATTAGTGTGATTGGCCAAGGATCAGATAAATTCACATTACAAACCATACAATTAACCAACACTGCCAAAGTAAATGTTTCAAAAAGAAGCTAATTTGTAAATGTTCTTATTTGTTTGTTCATTCATTTATTTACTCACCTCATTCCAAAATATGCATGAGCAGAATAAAGCAAAAAATGCTACCAAAAAAAAAATTGTGTGTTCCAAAACAATTTGGTATCTCAGTGTGAGATAATCTGCCATTTGTGTCATGGTTTTAATTTTATCCTATATATTTCACATACGTAATTATTATTTACACAAGGCACCAGCATAGAATCGGTGGAACCGTGTGACAAACTCTTTATTTCTAGTTAAAATCTGGATATTGGCTGTAAGAACCACTTCCCCCCACCAATATCTGGATAAAATTGCTGTGAACCTTCATTCCAGGTTAAAGTTTAAATCTCCTGTGACGGTTTTAGCAAATTCCAGGGAAGCTCACATTCTGGTATCCACCTTTGTCTGAGGACCCTTCACTTGTGAATCAGCTCCATTTTGAAACTTCTTAACCACTTGCTCATGATCTGTCTGCTGCAGCACAAAGAACCAGCCATAGAATACAGCTCTTAGTTTTCAACAAAATTATCACCCACACAAAGCACTTGTGTGTGTGTGTGTGTGTGTGTGTTAGGTTTAATGAAGCTCTGGGAAGACCCAGGTTACATCTCAACAATGCAGGCAACTTCAAATAGAATATTAAACGATACCTTACATTCATTAAACAAACAACCATGGACCCAGGTTACATCTCAACAATGCAGGCAACCTCAAATAGAATATTAAACAATGATACCTTACATTCATTAAACAAACAACCATGCCTGACATTTCAGAGCACTCAAGTAGTAAGGAGTCTTTCCACTGGCCACTTGAGGCCACTTTAGCCCACTCTCCATTCTCTAACTGGCGTCTCACTTCCTCTTATCCCTCTTATGGCTGTTTCCCATTACTTCATCTGGCTCCCAACCCTTCTCCCTCTACTGTGCAAAACAATTCTGTCTCCCCACTTCTATTCCCAGGCACTGCTTCAGACCCATCCTGGCACATTCACACTCAGGCAGGTACTCAACAACACATTCCTTTCACATTAAACACATCAACCCCCTTTAAATGTAGTCATATCAGTAAATAGCAACTTCTGTTCTCCATCCTATTTACAGGGCTTTGATTTTAATCCAAAAATTCACTAATATTATGTTGGAGGCCATTTTAATGGACAATAAAATCTTTAAAACCCTCAGATGCCAACTCTGAACTGTGTTTTTCCCTGTGAAGATTTCCTCGGCTGCCCAGGTAGTTAGCTGCTTCTTCTACCTTTGCTCAGAATTTATCTTGTCATGGTGCTAATGATGTTTTCTCTTCCACCAGCCTGAGGATGGGAACTATATCTTATTCATCTCTGTAGCTACATCTGCCTCTATCATATACTAAGCATTTGGTAAATATTTGTCAAATCAATTATTTGATGCCAATCATGTCTGGTTGAAGTTGGGTAGCAAATCATTGGTCCCAGACAGCAAATGTACAAATCCCTACAGAAGTGAAGCTGAAAGGCCAGAAGTTAGAAACCCATATAGACAGAAAAAAAAAAACATATAGACAGAAAAAAAACAGAGCTATTCAATGCAGAAAGGTACACCATGTACTTTTGATCATTCAGCTTATTCTGGAGGCAGGCTTCCTTCCAACCTTGACTTTCATAAATTTTGTTCTAGCTGTGCTGCCTCTGGAATTCGCAGTGCCCACTTCACCAGATGATGACTCATGCTCACCATGTTCCAAATTATTTCCATTTTGATATCATTTGGAGACAAAAAGACTATAAACCAATTCTACAACAAAAGATGGTCTCTCAGTAAGGAGTTTTCACCCACCTCCTCTCTCAGTTGGTTTTCCAAAGAATAATTATAGAGCAAAACTGTAAGCTCACTGAGAATAATAGCTGTGTCTAAGTTTCCTTTATATAACATCTTGCACCAACTTCAGCTTAGTAGGTATTCGATACATACCGAATTGCATGGGAATAACTATGAATTCAATTCAGCATGGCAATGACTTCAACAAAATATGTTTATGTGTGAGTACATATGTATATATGTGTGTTTATGTGTGCATATATTCACACATATATACAGAGAGAAAGTAAGACAGCACCTGCATTGTAGGCAATCGTGAGTAGTTGCACTTGATTATTTATTGTCCTACATACACCACACTGTGCCATCTGTTATTCTTTCACTTAATCAACATTTATTAAGTTACGACACATCAGGAAGAACTATGAATAGAGGAAAAGAAGATTTCTTGTCTCTTTACAGCTGCCTCTAATTTTTCTCTCTGTTGGAGCAGAGAAGAGCAGGAGGAGGTGGAGAAGGTAATACAGCCACATCACTATTGGAGAATACAGTGTTATTAAAGGGAAGAAGGAATAAATCCCATGCAGCCCCCAGCATCGGGAAGTGTCGAGTGTTGAATGACTAAATGAACACCAAGTCCATGTGCTTTAGGTAGGCTATCAGGCAACCGATCTCAATCTGAGAAAAAGTAAGCAATGAGGTAGGAAAACATCCAAAAAATGTGATTGATAAGAAAGACATGCAAGCACCACATATGCATGATGTGAATTAACAGCCATAGCCAGCAGGCGATGATGAGTATAATTGAGATGGAGGCGTTTATCAAAACTTGTAAGCCTATAATAATTTAGAGCCAAAAAGGCCTCAGCAGTTTTCAGGTGCAACATTTCCCAGTCCTTTTTGGGTCATACACACATAGAAAATGACAATATTTATAAGGCGCTCTGAGATAAATGAAGGAGGTTGCTAGGGTAGAAGACTATCGGCTCAAGGCCCAGATCAGCTCCCCGAGGGCTGTCAGGAGACAGTAGTTGAAAAGGCCTACTTTAGACCAGTCTCCTCATTTTGCAGGGGAAGAAACTGAATCTTTGCTCAAGATTACTCAGCTAGAAAATCAAAACAGAGCCAGGAGTAGAGCTTTAAGTTTCTCTCTTAACTGATGCTTTTGCTGCAGCTGACCCTTGAACAACACAGGGGTTAGGGGCACCAACCTCTATTCAGTCAAAAGTCCACATACAACTTTTGATCCCCCAAAAACTTAACTATTAATAGCCTACTGTTGGCCAGAAGCTTTACTGATAACACAAACTGTCAATGAACATATATTTTGTGTACTATATGAATTACATACTGTATTCTTACAATAAATCTAGAGGAAAGAAAATGTTATTAAGAAAATCATAAGAAGGATGTATTAGTCAGGGTTCTCTAGAGGGACAGAACTAATAGGATAAATGTATATATAAAGGGGGATTTTACTAAGGAATATTGACTCACATGATCACAAGGTTCCACAATAGGCCATCTACAGGCTGAGGAGCAAGGAAGCCAGTCCAAGTCCCAAAGCTGAAGAACTTGGAATCTAATGTTCAAGGGCAGGAAGCATCCAGCATGGGAGAAAGATGTAGGCTGGGAGGCTAGGCTAGTCTAGTCTTCACATTATTCTGCCTGTTTTTATTCTTGCTGCACTGGCAGCTGATTAGATTGCATCCACCCAGATTAAGGGTGGGTCTGCCTTTCCCAGTCCACTGACTCAAATGTTAATCTCCTTTGGCAATATCTCACAGACACACATAGGAACATACTTCACATCCTTCCATCCAATCAAGTTGACACTCAGTATTAACCATCACAAAGGAGAAAGTATATTTACAATTCATTAAGTAGAAATGGATCATCATCATCCTTGTCGTCCTTATGTTGAGTAGGAAGAAGAGGAGGAGTTGATCTTGCTGTCTCAGAAGTGGCAGAGGCAGAAGAAAATCCAGATATAGGTGGACCTGCACAGTTCCAACCCATGTTAAGGGTCAGCTGTACTCCAGTGCTTCTCCAAGTACTGTCCCCAGACCGGCAGCATTGACGTCACCTGGGAACATGTCCAAGTGCAAATTCTCAGACCCCACCCTCGACCCTACTGAATCAGACACTGGGGGATGGGGTCCCGCTCTCTGTGCTTGAACAAGCCCTTAACAAATTATTCATTCTGATGCTCACTCAAGTTTGAGAACTACTGTTGTCATCTGTACTGACTCTCAATGCTTCTATAAGCTACCAGGTTAACATTTAGATTGCCTAACTCAGGGGTTGGACAAGGTTTTCCGAAAAGGGCCTGAGAGTTTTGTAGAACAAAAACAGTTATTGGCACCACAAAAATGAGTGTTGCTGTGTGCCGATAAAACTTTATTTATTTGCCAAGCTGCCAGAAGTCCCACTTTTCAAAGGATAAGGATGGAATTAAAAGTATTTATTTATAGATTTTCAGGGACATATCTTTCAAAAAGAGAAGTAAACTTAAATTGTACCTCCCTTGTATCTGTTCTTCACTTACAATTGCTTACTTCTCTGAGAAATTCAGTACC
Organism: Nomascus leucogenys; assembly: GCF_006542625.1. Classification (NCBI taxonomy): domain Eukaryota; kingdom Metazoa; phylum Chordata; class Mammalia; order Primates; family Hylobatidae; genus Nomascus; species Nomascus leucogenys. The sequence goes on along the minus strand of NC_044385.1, from coordinate 121,815,447 downwards.
AATTTAGATACCAGTTTATAATCATGTAATACACAAACTCAAATCATTATTTTCACTGGTGAAAAATGAGTTGTGTCTGCATACTGTACATTTTCTACAGCATCTGATTAAGAAGTAGTTAGGACAATAAATAACTACAGCTTTCTTAAGTTCTTCCAGCTGAAGAATTTTTTGATTTAGGGTTGTTTTGTTTTTGAGATAGAGTCTCACTCTGTCACCCAGGCTGGGGTGCAGTGGCATGATCTCGACCTACTGCAACCTCCACCTCCCCGGTTCAAACAATTCTCCCTGCCTCAGCCTCCCGAGTAGCTGAGATTACAGGCTGGCACCACTATGCCTGGCTAATATTTGTATATTTTAGTAGAGATGGGGTTTCGCCATGTTGACCAGGCTGGTCTCAAACTCCTGACCTCAGGTGGTCTGCCCACCTTGGCCTCCCAAAGTGCTGGGATTACAGGCATGAGCCACGGTGCCCAGCCTGAAGAATTTGTTTTGAAAGAGGGTTAGCCTATAAAAATACTGTATTTTGTCTGATTTTTCTTTTTAAAAGGAAGAGTTTTATGGTAAAAGAAGTGAGACTATTCAATTTAGGACAATAAAGCGAGTGGGTGAAGATAATGCTAATCTATTCCTCTTAAAAATAGAACTACGCTTAGAGGAGAAGTTTAAATACTTAATCTAGAATCATGGTGGTTTGGTTAGTCATACCTCCTAGATCTTTACAGCTATAAAAGGGCCCTTAGGAATTATCTAGTCCAACCCTGTCATTTTGCAGATGACTAGGCTGAAACTCAAAGATGCCAAGAGTGACAGTGGTGGCTGCTGTTCCCCAAATGTTTTAGATGTTCTTCATTTTCCAACCTGTCCTCCCACTAACCACACCTTGCCTCCACAGTTAGGCTACAGCCATGTGACCCGTCCCGGCCCATACACTGTGAACAGATATGACATGCCACTTCCTGGCTGAAATTGTGACAAGCTGATGTGCCCCTCTCTCTCTCCTTCCCCTTGGTGACTCCCATGTTGGGATGAAGTAATCACAGCATGAAAGCCACCTGGATTTCCAGATCACCCCATGGAAGGCAGCTGCTCTAGAAGATGGTCCAGCACTCATCAGGTTTTTGTCTTTGTGGTTCACAGCCACAGAGATTTCAAGATGTATTTGTTCCTGCAGCATAGTTTAGCCTATTCTAACAAACACACTAAGCAACTCACTCAAGTTCAGTCAGCAAGTTAATGGCAGAGCTAGGATTAGAATCCAAATCCCCTGACTGACCAGTCGAGGGCCATTCTTCATCACTCACCGAAAAGTCAGGATAGGCGCCACCAAACCAAATCTTAAGCAAAGGAACCAGACAGTTGAAAATGAAAACAGACAAAATGTGGACTGGTAAAGAGGCAGTACCCATACCTTGAAGTCCAGAATTAGGAGGGGAATGGTCAGGAAGGAAAGAAGCCCCAGTGTTCAACCTTCAACAGAGGACCAGGGAGGCCGAGAGGACAGAGGTGTGATATTGTCCTTGATGGTCTCGTTTCCCAGTTTATACATTTCCCTCAAGTTGATGACAAGTGCTCCTAGACTCTGTAACCCAGTTAGGGAGTTAAATACCCCAAAAAATGTGCCACCATCTTTTTATTTGTGCACAGCAGCCATTAAGTAAATAGGAACCTTGTGCCTCAGACCCAGATTAATTAATTTTTTTTTTAAGATGGAGTCTCGCTCTGTCACCCAGGCTGGAGTGCAGTGGAACAATCTCAGCTCACTGCAAGCTCCGCCTCCTGGGTTCAAGTGATTCTCCTGCCTCAGCCTCCCAAGCAGCTGAGATTACAGGTGTGCACCACCACACCCAGTTAATTTTTGTATTTTTAGTAGAAACAGAGTTTCACTATATTGGCCAGGCTGGTCTTGAGCTCCTGACCTCAAATAATCTGCCTGCCTCAGCCTCCCAAAGTGCTGGGATTACAGGCATGAGCCACTGCACCCGGCCGCAGATTAATTTAACATGACATAGTAGAAGTTTTTAAAAACAACAAATTGAAAAAAAAAATGAGTAATTGGTTGCTAGGCAACATCAGTGCAAAGCTCTTTCTTTGCCTTCAAGAGCATTTGCTGCATCTTTATGAACAAAAGTTAGAGTACTTAGCAGCAGGCATATATTTGGTTGTGACATCAACAGATACCAAATGAATTTTTCCTGAACACAGCATACTGCATTGCGTCAAGCACTTCAGAGTTCTGAACGGCTACCCCCTGTGCACAGGATGACGTTTCCTGTTCTGAATACTCATTTTTCTTTGTACAAACAGGTTAGATGGCCATCTTTTGGAAGTAATCAAAATAAAACGGGAGATTTTGCAAAGTCATGCAAGGACAGGAGGGGTTTAGCCGTCACCTATCTAGTGTGAGACGCTTTGTCTGGATGCCAACCAGCTCAGGCTAAAGGTTAGCCCCTCTTTCTCTTATCCCTTCCTGGAAAATGGATGTTTTCCTCCTGAACTGGCCTCCCTAGAGGCAGACACTCACTCAAATGTGAACCAAAAGCAAAGCTAACAATGAGCTCAGGGACCACATCTCCAGGTCTGTCTAGACAACTGTCTGCTGACTCACTGGGGCACACAGCCTCCTGCATTGCCCTGCCTTGTTGCCCCTTTCCCCTCCTGCTTCAGTTTGGCCTCACCCTGGCCCTGACACATACCACCACACCTCTTACCTAACATCTACTTTAGACTCAATTCCCTGAATCAAGCTTACCAAAATCCTTAGAACTCATTTCTTGCTGTTTTCTCCCATCTCCAAACAACAGGGCACCTTTCCTGGCAGCAGAACACCAACGCACTCTAGGAAGTATCATCCAGTGTGCAGCTACCCGACAGACACCACTTGACCCAAAAGGAAGCAGACAGCAGGATGGACTCTGTAAGCATTTCCATCAGGGATACAGAAAGTTGCTCATCCCAGAGCTCCTAAAGCACCTGTTACGTGTAAGACACTGTTCAGAGCTGTGGATGTTAAAAAAAAGAAACAGTTTGATTTTTGAGGAAATAAGACTAACACAAAAGAAGGCAGCACAGGCTATTCATTTCATCTGATTCTGCCTTTATGAACATATTACAAGAGATAACGAGGCCAGAGAAAGGGGGCAGAAGATAACTTTAGACTTGGTTAACAGCAGATTCCAAAGGGCAGTCTTGTTGACCAGGAGGAGGGGCAGGACCGCTTTCAGAAGAGCCTCCTAGAGGCCTGTTCAAGGTCATTGGCAGAAATCGGGACCTGCTTACCCTCCTCCCTCCCATGTCCTGTATGCTACTCCCTCCCATGTCCTGTGTGCTACTCCCTCCCAGTCCGGATCGCAGAACGTTTTTTGAGATTGAATTCTTACTCCCATTACTCTCACCCCTGCTAGAATCTGCCTGTTTGTTGCCAACACCTGAGCCCCACCTGCCCCGATTCCTTTCCCTCTGCCACATCTAGCTTTGGAGCTGGCTGGCCCACTTTAGCTTCATGACCTGAGCACATTGCCTCCCTCCCTGCCTCATGTTCTCTCTCCCAAAACTTTTCCTGAGCCCATATTATTTGTTAGGCACCAAGCTTGGAAGCTCTGGAAACACAAGGACAGAAGAAAACATTGTCCTTTTCCTTAAGGGATGTACCATCCAAAACAGGCAACCAACATAGAAAGTTCTAGGTCCTACTGAGGCAAATTTCAGTAATTTGAGTTCTCCAGGGTGGGCACTACATGAATGGCAAAAGGTGAGTTTCTTCAGTTCATCTCAACTGAATCTGGTGCAGGGATTTTCCTATGAAGCAAAAAGCCTCCCATTGAGCAAATTCAGTTACTATAACATCCTTCAAAAGGACAGTGCTTGAACTTCTTTGCTTAATCCAGTCTTCTTAGCATAGGGCATTGCTAGGCACTGAAAACAAGCTCATTAAAGATGTAAGAGTTGAAAGGTAATTAATACAAAGGACCAGTGCTGCTTCTGCCTCTCCTCATGCCCCCTAAACACACACACACACACACACACACACACACACACACACACACACACACACTTGGACACACACACACACATCTTCCAATTTCCATTTTTCATGCAATGTGCTTCGTAAATGTCAAGAGCAATGCACAAACAACAAGTATTGCTATTATGTCCTGCTCGCCTCCTATTCCTTGTAGAAGAAGATGCCCTGGACATCATAGCAACCTGTGCTGCATAGCTCTTCTCCTTCACCTCACCACGCTGTCATGGATGTGAGATGAACTAACATCCCTGGCAAAAATAAAGCCAGAGCTCAGTGAAACAGCTGTGCCTTCATCTCAGTACTGCAAACTTATGTGCTCCTGAAGCAGCTTATTTTCTGTTTCTGATGGGTGTGCTTGTAAGTATAAACCTAAAATGTTCACAAAGTCAAGGCAGATTACATCCTCGGCTTCCTCTCCATCGATCAGGCTTGCCACAATGTCCCTGAAAAATTAAATTGGTCTGCCAGGATTTATACTTTATGAGGTCTTATATTATTGCCCTAGAATCTGTTCTTCTCAAGGGGCTTTCAGATGCATACGATTTTCTTCAACATTTCTCCAGGTATAGAAGTACATCTTTTAGGATCTTCTCTTCCATGCTGAAATCTTGCAGAAACCAGAGTTCCATTTTGACTGATTTAGTAGGATAGGTTCAGGCATGAAGGCACTGCCTGCATTGTGTAGGATAGTGGTCATACAACAGGAAGTCATGACAAGTGGCATGCATTCGGGATACATTGTAAAATGAGTTAATTGTCGAATCTGAGCTTTTAATTCTAACATTGATAACTAATAAAAAGAAAGTTTGCTCTATTGAAACAAGTCCAACTCTGAGGGCAGGCATCTCCTTAGGCAGTCAAGTAGATGGCCTGGATGATTCTAAGAGCCCACCCAGTCACACAATAAAGACTCCTGAAACAAATGCCACTTGAAGAACAGCAAACAGTATGCCCTTTTGTTTTTAGAATCCTAGAACCAGTCACAGTTTCTAATAGCATCTAGCTCTGCTAATGTTACTTCTTAGAACTTCTAAGTTCTAAATACTTTTATGTGAGCACTTTCAGCAGGAGGAAAGTGCTTTTCAAATGGCTTTTTTTGGCAATTGATGTCAAATATAAATAAATTCCTTCTTGACAACTCGAGTTTTGTTTTGTGATTGGTCTCTAGACTCACAACCAAGTTCAAAAATATTTTTGAAACAATTGAGAATTCTAAAATTCTAATAGTTTCCTGATTGCTGCTTTCCTGTTGCACTCTAAGTTTTCCTATATTAAAACATATTATCCAAGCAGCAAAAGTTCCTGTATCATCAATAAGCATTTGCTGAGAAGTTACTATGTACTAACACTGTGAGATTAGCAGGGTAAAATACAAAAGAATTCTATGACATATCTGTCCCTAATAAGTTTACTGTCTACTTGAGAAACAAAATTGACCAATGGACAAATTTAAGAACATTTAACATTTAAACTGCGCATCCCAGTCACAGACATAGTAAAAGGTGAAAATGGACAGTACATAGAAAGCCAGACAGGACTTGGAACAATGAATTTCTGCATTTCAGGGCCTTGATCTTGCAGTTTCTTTGACCAGAGAAACCATCCTTGGCACACTCTCAAAATCAAGTTCAAATGCCCCCTCATCCATGAAGCCTTTGCCAGTGTTCTTGGTTGGCATTAATTGTTCCCTTTGCCAAACCCCTAAGTCGCACTTTGCTTGTAATTCTGTTAACATCATTACTTAATTCTGCTTTGATTTATAGTTAACTAGCAAATATCAATCTTCCTTAATGAGCTTCTTGAAGGTGTAGATTGAGACCTCACCCTTGGATGCTCCCCCAAATCAGCACCTTGTTGCTGTTTTATCTGTGTTTAAAAACATTTGTTGACATTATTTAATTTTGCCATTATATCGAGATTATACTTTCATATAATAATTTATCTGCTGTTTTCATGTTAGTTTGGTATCTTCCATGGGAGTTTTCAAGTTGAACTAAGATATATATAGTTTAATATACCATCCATCATTAAATTACATCATACCCAGATTTTTCATAATGCATTCCTTTTCTCTACGTGTTATACATCAGATTTTTTTCTGTAGAATAGAAATTAACTCAGTCCAAAAATTATAATATCATTTCAATAAGTTAACTTTTTTGTCTTCTTTAACATTCTCATTTGGAACAAGAACTTGGTGAAGTGCAAGGAAGCTCTTAAATCATATACAACATATTTAGAATATTTTTAAAGTGCTTTCAGTTGTTATATTAATATTAGCTAACATTTATTATATACATATTGGGTGTCAGGCACTGTTAAGCTCTTATATAAATTAATAATTTCTTACAAAAATCTAATTTCTGATATTTTGTTGCTGTCATTAGCTATGTTATTCTCCTTGTCCTTGTGAGCTTGTCTTTCTTTTAAAATTCCTTTCATTTAATTTTAGTGTGGTTTCAGAAAGGACAAAAATTGATGTTTTTGCTTAATTGGCTTCTTAGCCTGGCCAGAACCCAGTGTTTATTTCAAAGAAGGCATTTTAGTACAATGGTCAAGAGAGCAGGCTCTGGGGTCAGACTGCCTGATTTTAAATCTTAGTTCTAAAAATTATTAGCTGTGAGACACTGTGTAGAAAAAAAAAGAATTTAAAATAGCTTTAATCTCCTCAGAGAGATAAGAGAAGTTTGCAAGAGATAAGAGAAGTTTGCATCCCGAAACAATAAAAAGATGCCATTTTTAGAAGAAGAGAGGAGGAGGAAGAGGAAGAGGAGGAGATTCAGAAAACAAACAAAAACAAAAATGGTTCTTGGAAATTAAAAACATGATTGCACAGATTAAAAACTCAATTGAAGTGTTCAGAGATAGGATTGAGGAAGTTTCCTGGACAATGATGTAGAAAATATAAAAGAAAAACCAGAAAAGTTAGCAGACCAGAAGTTTAATCTCAAATAAAAGAAATTTCAGAAAAAAAAGAACAAAATAGATGAGCAGCTGGGCACAGTGGTTCACACCTGTAATCCCAGCACTTCGGAGGCTAAGGTGGGTGGATCACTTGAGCCTCAAAAGTTTGAGACCAGCCTGGGCAACATGGTGAAACCCCATCTCTACAAATACAAAAATTAACCAGGCATGTGGTGGCACACACCTGTAGTCCTAGTTACATGAGAGGCTAAAATCAGACAATCACTTGAGCCCAGGGAGGTCCAGGCTGCAGTGAGCTGAGATCAGGCCACTGCAGTAAGCTGAGATCAGCCTGCTGCAGTGAGCTGAGATCAGGCCACTGCACTCCAGGCTGGGTGACAGAGTAAAACTCTGTCAAAAAAAAAAAAAAAAAAAAAAGAAAGAAGGAGGGAAAGAAGGGAAGGAGGGAGGGAGGAGAAGAAAATCATCAATGAAATACTACAAGAAAATAAGCAGATCCAAAGGGTGTGAATTTTCTGATGCAGAACCCACCCAGCAAGTATCCAGAACAATAAAGATAGATCTACCACAAGGCACATCACTGAGAAATTTCAGAACACAAGAGTAATAGTAGATTCTGAAAGTCTGCAGAGAGAAAAAAATAGATGACATGCAAAAGATCTGGCATCAAATGGCTTCAGAACTCTCTACAGTAATATTGGAAGTAAGAAAACAATGGAGCAATGCCTTTAAAATTCTAAAAGAAAATAATTACTGTGATATCTAATTTAGAAGGCTATATGAGCCAAATTATCAATGGAAATACTTTTTTATAAATGCAAAATCTTTACCTCCCATTGCACTTATAGGGTCTCAGGAAACCATATCTCAAAATAAAGGCCTTGGAAGCAACTCTCTGACCTTCTTCTACCCTTCAGTCTCTGGCCTTTTACTTTCCCCTGAGGCTAGCCATAAAAACTAGAATCCCTCTTCCCCAAGGCAGGTCATAGAAACCAGAACCTCTTTTCCCCAAAGCTAGCCACAAAACCTAAAAATATTAGTCTTACTTTCCCTACATCTTTCTGTGTAAAAAGTGGCCATAAAGAATTATCTGGGCTGAAAATGGTGGCTCATGCTTGTACTCACAGCACTTTCGGAGGCCGAGGCAGATGAATCCCTTGAGTCCAGGAGTTTGAGACCAGCCTGGGAAACATGGTGAAACCCTGTCTCTACAAAAGTAAATAAATAAATAAAAATAAATATATACACACACACACACACACACACACACACACACACACACACACACACAAATTAGCCGGGTGTGACAACATGAGCCTTGTAGTCCCAGCTTCTCAGAAGTCTGAGGCAGAAGGATCGCTTGGGCCCAGAAGGCAGAGGTTGCAGTGAGCCAAGATCCTGCCACTGCACTCCAGCCTGAACACTATGAGATTCTATCTAAACAATAAAAAATTTAAAAAGAATTATCTGACCTACCTTCTTTGATCGTAGATCATAAGACCCCCTTTCCAGAGAGGGCCCTATGTCAAACCCAGAAGGAAGGAATGAATGCTCAGAGAGGCCAAGAAGAATCTTGGCTGGGTTTTCCCACTAAGTCTATTAGCAATAGATCATATCCTCTTTGCCCAATGATATTTCTACACAGCTATCCATACCTTGTTGAACCTAAGCATAAAATGAACAGTGTCCCCTGATATTTCTACACAGCTATCCATACCTTGTTGAACCTAAGCATAAAATGAACAGTGTCCCCTGTATTTTTGGATCTTCATTCTGAAGGCTTCTGGGTCACATAAAACTATGATTAAATACATTTGTATGGATTTTCTGCTACTAATCTGGCCCTTGTCAGTGATGTCAGTGAAACCCTCAGTGGGCAATGAGGAAGTTTTCCCTTGGACTCTACACACTCTTTCTAGAAAGCTGCAGGAGGATGTGTTCCAGTAAAATGAGGAAATAAACTCAGAAGAAGGAAGACATGCAGGTAAGGAGGAGCCGGCAGAAGGATGATAAACACAGAACCCTGATTATCATTAAGTGCCAGTCACAAGTCAGTCCATATTGGAGCAGTGAGACACAGGAGCCAGGCTCACTGAGAGTTGTCATCACCAAGATGCCACTGCTTTCTACCCTGAGCCCAGAATAGCTAGGTGAGCCTAGCACAGATTGACTAATTAAACACACATGCACACAGGTGTAATGCACACACCTATTTATGTAGCATATCCTATGTGTAAGGCAATGTTCTAAGTTCTTCACAAATATTAACTAATTTATCCTTTAACTAACCCTACTAAGTAGGTATTATTATTGTCCTCATTTTACAGGCAAGGAAAATGAGGTACAGAGTAGTCAAATAGCCCAACGGTCATGGAAAGGCCAAATTTCAAAAGCAGACAGGCTGGCTCCAGAAGCTCTTAACCACAGATTCTTATTGGGTACTTAGATGATGAAGGTTCTGCTCTTCCTTTGAAAACTGCTGCCTGGATTAGCTGGGGAGGCTCATTCACCCCTCCTAGGAGTCTGAGAGAGCCCACAATGAGCTTAGAAGCAGGAAGTACAGAGCAGCCAATGGCTCTGAGCCTTCTTCTGCCTATCATCCAATACCTGCTCCACACAACAGCCCTGCCAGGTGCCCTGAATGTCCTGAGCCCAGGTTCCCCAGGATACACTCAGTGCCTTGCCTTGACTTCCCCAGAGGGCTCTTGCAAGTTCTTAGGCAAGCTGAAGCCCTACTATGACCCAGAGATCAGCTTATTTTCTTCCAGGAGCCTTCATCTGACAGTGGCAATGTTTCCCCTTTCTTATGACACTAGAGGTGTACTTGCTGCTCAGTTTTTCCAAATAAATATCACTAGGGTTACTTACTCACGTAATAACACTATAAAGAAAAGCAAGAGTGTGATCAGCATATGAGTCACAGTTTTAGTTACCTCTGGGGGAAGAGAACAATGAACTAAGAGAGGAGCAAAGGGGCTTCCACAGGACTAGGACTGGGGATGTCCTGTGTCTTAACCCAAGTGGTGGGTATATGGTGTTCATTTTATCTTCATCCTTTAAACTGCACCTATATATTTTATACATTCTTCTATGTGAATGGTACATGCCACAATTTTTAAAAATTAAAAATAAGACATCTGGCCCAGGGGTCTCAATACATGAGGCCTGTCTCTCCTAGATTGAGGCTAGGGTTTGTAAGGGTTTGGGAATGGGCTGAAGTGTGGAGATAGTTGATTGGGTGCAAGGTGAAGTCAGGAGACAGAGAGATGAAGAAAATGTATTTTCACACTGATTCTCTCCTATTCTTACGACTTTGGACAATTCACTTCTCCCCATGAGACCCTGTATTAGTCCATTCTCACAGTGCTATGAAGAAATACCCGAGACTCATTTATAAAGAAAAAAAGGTTTAACTGACTCACAGTTCCACATGGCTAGGGAGACCTCAGGAAACTTACAACCATGGTGGAAGGCAAAGAAGAAGCAGGCACCTTCTTCACAGGGCAGCAGGACAGAGTGAGTGCAAGCAGGGGAAACGCCAGATGCTTATAAAACCATCAGATCTTGTGCGACTCACTCACTACCTCGAGAACAGCATGGGGGAAACCACCCCCATGACCCCATCACCTCCACCTGGTTCCACCCTTGACACATGGGGATTATGGGGATTACAATTCAAGATGAGATTTTAAGTGGGGACACAGCCAAACCATATCAGACCCTATTTCCCCAATGGTCAATAAAGACCATTTCTCTTCTGCCCACCTCAGCAGTGATGAGAGATGAAATGAGATTTGAAAATGAAACATATTTGAAAATGATTTGTACACTGCAAAGTGATTTCCAGGCAGCAGTAATGATTATTATGGCAAGAGCCGCTTTGCTAAGGACATCTGTACATACAGGGATCCCCATTTTAGGGTCAATGTGTCACATTCCTCATGTGCTTCCCACATGCTGTTATCTGGCTCTTTGCTATTCTTAGATTCTCTTTGATTGCAACACAAATATTTGTTCTCTCTTGGGAATAACTGGACAAAATGAAATTCTGCCATCAGCTGCTCTCACTGGAGAGAAAGCACAAAATGTATGTCCTTAGGCACATTGCATCCAACAATAACCTTCACTGCTGCTTCTGATCAATATGGAAAGAATCGGCCAAAGCACCTGTGAACAGGGTCGGCCTTGTCCACATAGCAACGTACTTGAGTGTCAGCTCTGGGAAGAACTTGGAGCATCACTAAGAACAGGAGATGCCTACTGAAGCCCGTGTATGGGTCTGGTGCATATGCTGGCCCAGAAACAAATTATTTTTAGACTATGTTTCAGGTTCAAAGCAAAAATTCATTTTACAAAGAGAAGAAAATTCAATGGTCATCTAAACTGCCAATACCCTTGGTGAAAGTCTCACTGATGATGCCCTTGGCAGAGAGATTTCAATGTATTTTTCTTTTTCAGATGGACTCACCTGTGAAAGGCACTGGTATGCCCCAGACCAAAGTTCTTTGTCACTCAACTGTAGGATGTAGAACCATCTGTTCTGCATCACAAAAGGACACAGCACATTTTATTTTCATGGCACTTATTCATTGAGCTGTTTTCAGCTTCTTAGAACACAAGAGTGCTATGATAACTCCACAGACCAAGATAAATCAAGTTAGCATCAATCCTACAAACCAAGTAAAAAGGCCAATGTCCAGTAACCCAGTCCATCAGCTCTATCATTTGACTATTTTGCCATTACTGATACAGAATAGCTCGGCTCTGGGCTAAATCCCACCCTTAAGCCTTGAACTGTGCCCCTAAGTGAAAGCAGGTGACCTCATCTTTTTCATCCCATTGTTGCCTTTTTGGCCTGCCATGTCCCATCCTGTGCCCAAAAAAAGACCAGCTGGCACAGCAACATAAGCAGCTGAGCTGTGGGATACAAGTGGCTGGGTGGTGAGCAGAGAAGCGACTGAGTGTCAGAGACTACGGATAGACACGGCTAACTTCAGATGGCGCCGCTTCAGGGAATGATCACCTTCTTCCTGCATCATCCCCTTTCCACCTCCCCATTGCACTGACAGCCACTTCCATCGCCCAATAAAATCCTCTGCATACACTACCCTTCAATCCATTTGTGTGACCTGGTTCTTACTGGATGCTGGACAAGAACCAGGGTGCTGAGAGGGCAGGGGCTTGGATGCTGCTGTGGGGCCCGCACAGAGCCTGCTTCTGCCAGAGAGGAGCGACTGACTAGTTCCAGCATTTATTCCCTCTGGTTCCCACACTTGCTTGCTCATAGGCTCCCTCTCACAAGAAGTGGCCAGCGGCAGGCTGAGTGAAATAAGTCACTCCAGTTCCCACCCCTCAAAGGGGGTCGAGGTCAAGGGAACTATCCCATTTCATTACCAGAGCATTACTCTTTTCTGATATGCACCAAAAAGAAAGATGGAATGAGAACTATTTTTTAGGGGTTGTTGGGGGTTGATTTATGTCCCCTCCCCAAATTCACATGTTAAAATCCTAACTCCCAGTTCCTCAGAATGTGATCTTATTTTGAAAAAGGGTCATTACAGATATCATTAGTTAATATGAGGTGATAAGGGTGGGCCCTAATCCAATATGATATTCTAAAAAGAGAAACTCGAACACATAAACATGCATCAAAGGGCTGGGCACAGTGGCTCATGCCTGTAATCCGAGCACTTTGAGAGGCTCAGTGGGAGGATCACTTGACCCCAAGAGTTCAAGACCAGCCTGGATAACATAGTGAGACCCCCATCTCTACTAAAAAAAAAAAAAAATTAGCCAGGAGTGGGGGTGCACACCTGTAGTCCCAGACACTCAGGAGGCTGAGGTGGGAGGATTTCTTGAGCCTGGGGGGTTGAGGATACAGTGAGCCCTGACCGCCACTGCACTCCAACCTGGGCAACAGAGCAAAATGTCACCTCAAAAATAATAAAATTAAAAATTAAAAAATAAAATAAATATGCATAGAGGGAAGATGATGTGAAGACACAGAAGACAGCCACCTAAGGCCAAGGAAGAAGGTCCTGAAACAGATTCTTCCTTCCCAGCCTCACAAGGAGCCACCCCTGCTGACATCTTGATCTTGGACTTTTAGCCTCCAGAACTGTGAGTCAATAAGTGTTGTTTAAGCCCCTAGTTTGAAGTATTTTGTTACCATAGCCCTAGCAAACTAATACAAAGGTAAAAAGGAGACTAAAAGAATGTGTGTATTGTATGGCTGGGCGGTGGCTCATGCCTGTAATCCCAGCACTTCGGGAGGCTGAGGAAGGAGGATCACTTGAGCCCAGGAATTCAAGACCAGCCTGGGAAACAAAATGAGATACACATCTTTAAAAAATAATAACAATAGATTTAAAGAATGTATGTATTGCCTGTGGAACTGAATCTCCCCTGGTGAAGTTTTTCTGTATTTTCCCTTCTATTTGGCTTTCAATGTCATGGGAATCTCCTGGAGCATGAAGTTTAAATGTGAACTCCCCATGGGCAACAGAGGAGGACGGATGTGCCTTCCACTCCTTTGCTCATGTAATTATAAAGCCTGGGTCCATCTGTCAAGATCGGCCTCTCCTGCACCAAGGATTTAGTGTGTGAAATAAAGACCCAACCACTTGGTGTCCGGCTCTTCATCGTTTATCACTGTTTGCACTGAGGCTACAGACAGCCTGAGTCTGCCCAGCCCAGGCTGACAGGACCCTGGCTGCAGGCATCAGCCTCCTCCCCAACTGCAGGCCTTCAGCACTCAGCACAGGGTCCAGAGATCCCACCCACTCCTCAGGACCCAGCCCCAGGCCACTCCCTCAAACTTTTCCCAAGCAAGCTCCCTCACAACTGTACCAGCCTGTCTTCCTTCCTTCTCTTCATTCACCAAATTAAATTTAAAGACTGCCTTCTAATATTTCTCAACACCGGCCAGTTCTCAGCTCTTTTAAGGGTGTTGTGTCTTTTTTGTTTGTTTGAAACAGAGTCTCGCTATGTCACCTAGACTAGAGTGCAATGGCACAATCTCGGCTCACTGCAACCTCCGCCTCCCAGGTTCAAGCGATTCTCCTGCCTCAGCCTCCTGAGTAGCTGGACTACAGGTGCCCGCCACCATGCCCGTCTAATTTTTGTATTGTTAGTAGAGACGGTTTCACCATGTTGGTCAGGCTGGTCTTGAACTCCTGACCTCAAATGATCCACCTGCTGTGGCCTCCCAAAGTGCTGGGTTAAGGGTGGTTTTTTAAAAATGCAGATGCCTGGGCCCCTCTCCAGGTCATTTCAAACAGATCAACTGGTTGGCTGTGGTGTAGTACAAATATATATTTGCTTTTCGTTCCTAGTTCCTGGCCCAAATTCCTAAGACTCTTGGAACTTCCTGAGTGAGAGGAGTGTCTTCATAGGAACCCCTGTAGACCACACCTGAATTGATGTTAACAAGTGGCTCAGGTGGGGCCCCTAGAGGGATTCAGGGTGTAGCTGGTCACCAGAAGGAGCAAATGATTAGGGGGTGGAACTTTCAGCCTAACCCCCAGCACCCAACCCAGGCCTTCGGGGAGGCGAGGGGAGGGAAGCTAGAGAGAGAGTTCAATAAAAACTCTTGAAGAATGAGATTTGGAGGGTTTCCGGGCTGGTGAATGCAGCAGTCCTGGGAGGGGGGTGTCCTAGTCCATCCCCCACAAGGCATGGAAGCTCTGCATGCTCCTCCCCCCACCAATGCCATGCCCTCTGTGCCTCTTCCATGGGCTGTCCCTGAGTGGAATCCTTGAAAATAAAGCTGGAACCATAAGTACAGCACTTTTCTGAGTCCCTTTGTTACAGCAGGTGGCTAGTCAGGCATGAGCAGGGCAGGGGAGGGCTCCTTCTTCCCTGCAATCAGGAACATCAGGCGACCATCAGGTGATAGTCAGATGGTTGTTACAAAGTTTTTCTAAAATAATAATTGGTCGCAGCCATTGCCAGGGAAAGGCAGTCTCTCAATAGATAGAAAAAAACTGAAACTCGTGATCAGCAGTTTCCCAATAAGATCTCAGGAGTTGGGTGAGTAGACTCAAGCATGCACACTAAGTAGCAAAATACTGAAGTTTAACTTGTATATGACCTTCCTCTAGGAACGTTAGACTAGTAATAAAGCAGCTACATTGGGGTATATGCCCGGGGTTTGTCATCAGGAAAAGTTAGGACTTGGACACACATGAGGAGTTTAGGAGCGGAGGTTTAATAGGCAGAAGAAAGAGAAAGAAAAACATCTCTTTCTCTCTAATGAGAGAGAGGGGACTCCCGAGAGGAAAGACCAGTGGTGGTGGATGAGATGGATCTTATGGTCCACCTTGAGGAGGCAGTTTCTGATTTACGTAGGGTTCACAGATTGGTTCAATCAGTTATGATGTTTGCATAGCACTCGGGGAAGGCCAGTCACCCACCCTAATCTTATTATGCAAATGAACTTTTGCTTTGGCCAGGCCATCTTCCTTACTGTACACACGGCTGGCAGAGAAGGGAGGATGGAGCCGCCATCTTGAACATATCTAGTCCCTAGTTCTTGCCGGCATTCACCCATGCAAACTCTCAGCTGGCTTGTCTATGTCTACAGCTCAACTTTACAGGCTGCTCTTTGTTAGAAAATGATCTGGAGCTGCTTTGCATTAAAAAGACAATCCCTACTGAGGACTCCCATACCCACACTATCTTCCTAAGTGATTTCTTAACTCTTATGTCAGTAAGGGAAGAACGCTTCAAGTGAGCATGGATACAACTTCGGTAAGCACACTGCACATGCGGCTCCTTCCAAGCACTAGCAGACCACTGTGCATAAGGACAGCCTACCCCAAGGGAAGAATCAGGGGAGAAGAGACACAACTCCAGAAACATGCCAATGTATAAGACCCCAAGTCAAAGGTCAAACTGTGCACTTGACCCCTCAAGTCACCTGCCTGATCCTCTTCCAAGTGTACTTTACTCCCTTTCATTCCTGCTCTAAAGCTTTTTAATAAACTTTCACTCCTCCTCTAAAACCCGCCTTGGTCTCTCACTCAGCCTTATGACCCTCAGTCGAATTCTTTCTTCTGAGGAGGCAAGAATTGAGGTTACTGCAGACCTGTACAGATTCACCACCAGCAACACCGAGTCATTCTAGCGAATCACAGAACCTGAAGAAGGAGTGGGAAGTGTAACCATAATAAGTTCATTGCCTGATGTGCATGGCAGGTCAATACTCCAAGATAGCAGGTTGCAGCAGAGAAAGAGGTTTAATCATAGGGCCGCCAAGCAAGGAGATGGGAGGAAACCTCAAATTTGTCTCCCCAAGGAGATTGAGGCTAAGGTTTTTAAGGGTTTTGGAGCAGGCTGGAGTGTGGTGATGGTTGACTGAGTGCAGACGATGTCATGAGACAGGCAGGTGAAGAATATAGATTCTCATGCTGATTCAGTTCCTCTGACACCAACTGGTTGGCGTCAACTGTTCCAGTGGAATTCAGGGTTGGCTTAAGCAATTCTTAAACAAAATCCTCATGATCCTATGATTCTGTTTAAGCAATTCTTAAAAGTCTTATGATTTTAACATTAGAAATCCTGTCTGTAGGAGCAGCGGGCATGCAAACCGTCAGTATCTAGTGTTATGTGACTTTGGTTACAAGGAAGTGGGTCAAAGCACAGCCTAATCAATGCTTAATTATAAATATATTTCTGTCCAGAATTCTTGTTAACCCTGTGAGGATGGCTTCCTAAGCAGGGGAACCCTAAAATTTAGAGTTGGCTGGGCAGAAGCATGGGTTGCCTGGGGACCCCATGGGCAGCTGGCATCTGAAGTGCAGCAGTCTCATGGGACTGAGCCCTTTAGCATGTGGAATCTTATGCTAACTCCAGGGAGATAGTTGAGAATTTAATTTAATTGTCAGACTCCCACTAGAGTCCAGAGAGTTGGAGAAGTGGTTGGTGTCACATTGGCAGTGGCAGCACTGAAGAGTGGCACTCAGCTCTCCTTCAAAAGAACCTGCCAGGGAAGAATTATCACAGTGGTCTAGTGGTGCCAGATGCCACCCTTTTGGTCCCATCTTGCATTTGTCCTGAGGAAACCAACTTGTCCCGGTTTCCTCAGATATTCCCAGTTTTAACAATCAAAGTCCCAGAGCCTGGCAACCCCTTCAGTCCCAGGGAAACTAGGACAGTGTTCAGTTGGTCAGTCAATGGCTCACACACGGCTCGCCGCCAATGACTGAGCATGGTGGAATATGAGTTCTGGCTCACTCCTGCACATACACAAATCCTCTGACAAGCAGTTTTTGCTTGGGGACTTCCCACCAGCCCAGCCTGAACTTTCTCAGAACTGTGCTACAGTCTGAGGATCAGCTGACCTAACCCTCCTCTTTCTCCCCTCTCTGTCCACAGGGGTCACACTTGCCTCGGGGTCTGATGGCTCTCCCTGCCTGCTCCCACTCTTCCCCCTTCATCTTTTCCAGGGATTTACCTCAATCAATCTCTTACCTGTCTAATTCTGTTTTGGCACCTGATTCTTAGAGGACCAGAATTGACACAGGGAACCATTTATCAATTTTTTTTTTGGAACAGGATCTCGCTTTTTTTTTTTTTTTGAGACACTGTCACCCAGGCTGCAGTGCAGTGGCACATCATGACTTGCTGCAGCCTCAACCTCCCAGGCTCAGGCTATCCTCCCACTTCAGCCTCTCAAGTAGCTGGGACCACAGGCACATGCCACCACCCTCGGCTATTTTTTTTTCCCCAATAGAAACAGGGTCTCCCTATGTTGCCCAAGCTGGTCACAAACTCCTGGACTCAAGCAATTCTCCCACCTCATCCTCCCAAAATGCTGGAATCATAGGCATGAGCCACCACATCAAGCTTCTAAGTCTTTTTTAAAGCTCCCAAAGCAATTGTGATGTCAGCCACATTTGAGAATCATTGTCCAGCTGTGCTAACTACCAATGTGTCTGCCCATAGTCTAATGGGGAGAACAACGTGGAAAATGCAGCTAGGCATATGTGAGCTAAATGTTCTGGAAGCACTGAGGAAGGAGAGACTAAACTGCCCTGATGAAGTAGGGGGTGGCTTCAGCTTCCTGTGCTGAGAGACAACAAATGTATCTTAGTCTCTTAGGGGAGAAATCTTACTATTTGTCCCATCATATCACACCATTATGATAAAATTGTCATGTATTGTGGACATAAATTCACAAGACTAAGCCTTGATTTCCAGTGACTTCTATTGAAATTCAATAGAAAGAAAACTGACTTCCTTAAATATCCTGGGAAAAGAACTGGTGTGTGTGTACATTCTGTGTGTGTGTGAGTGTGTGTGTGTGTATAAAATGCTGCATCCATAGAGCTAAACGTGTCATGCTAGCAACACACATACTTTAGAAATGTGCAGATTTTTACATCAACTGTCTCCAATAATTTCTGGTTTTCCTTTTAAAAAATGCATCACTAATTATAGGATAGTTATCCCAGCTGGAAGTCTTTTATCTTTGCTGGATACAGCCATTTTCCAGCAAGGCTAAAAACCAGATAAATGCTATGTGTGGCATTTAAAAAGTCAAATATTATACAAGGTCACATATGAATCACTTTTTTCCCAAATTAACACATTATTTTGATGTTCCAAGAAAAATACTCTAACGCGTATTGCCTTTTAGCTTCAACTATTAAGCAATTTGAAACAGAGGCCTCCATCACCCCCCTTTGGACTGCCAATCTCCAAGATGGAAAGAGTCACACGTGCATACCCAAGCAGCTCTCTGCTAATGGGAGATAGGTACAGTGGGAGGGGAAAAAACATATGTTTCCTTCAGCATTTTTTCTTCTAACTGTGATCTGAGGTTGGAAGAAGGGCGGCCACAAAAATTGTTGTTGTGGGGAGCTTTGGTTTTGGTTTTGTTTTATTCTGGTAAAATATGCCTAACAAAAAATTGCCATTAACATTTGATCCAATTTATAGAATATAGGTCCCTGGAATTGCACTGTGCATTCACTTCCTGTTCACACACACACACACGCTCATTCAAATGCTTGCACACACATTCAATCACTCACACACTTGTACACACATTCAGACACCCATATATTCTCACACTCAGAGACACATAGTCACACATATGTTCACACTCACAAACATATGCCTGCCCCTGACCCCACTCTGGGAGTTGGGATACTCAGTTAAAGCATGGTGCTTGTTAGGAGGATAATAGAAATGAACCAAGGAGGTGAAAACTCTACAGGGAAAGGGGCAGGGAATTTGCCCTAGTTGGACAATGAACAGACACCTGAAAGTCTAAAATAATAAGAGATTAATGTGCATAAAAGGAAAGTATAATTTTGTTTCTTTAACTGTCTATGGCTCCTTAGCATAAAGGGAGTTTGAGAAAGATAGAAGGGAAAATTACTATCTCATGTGTGCCTTCCCTCAAGCTGCTGTCCCACCTCCCTTACATTTTCCATAAGCAAAGATCATAAAACCATATTCTATACTTGCAATGGACTAAACAGTTGTGTCACCTCAAAATTCATATGTTGAGACCCTAATCTCACTATGACAGTATTAGGAGGCAGGACCTTTGGGAAGTAATTAGGTCATCCTCATGAATGGGATCAATGTCCTTATAAAAGAGCCCCCAGAGAGTTCTCTCAATCCCTTTTCACCCTGGGAAGACACAATGAGAAGTCGGCCATCTGCAACCCCAAAGACGGCGTTTTCTAGAACCTGACCATGCTGGCACCCTGATCTTGAACTTCTAGCCCCCAGTACTGTGAGAAACAAATGTCTGTTGTTTATAAGCCTCCCAGTTCATGGTATTCTGTTACAGCAGCCACAACTGACCAAGACAATACCCATTGTCTGTTCATCCCAAGCATGTTGCAATGCCCTGCAACCTGACTTCACCCCTAGTACTTCACTGGCACAGCTCCAAATAATTATCTCCTAATTACCAGCTCAGTGCTTTATTCTTTGGTCTTCAGCCTACTTGAGCCCTCTGCAGTACAAGACACCATGGATAAATGGCCTTGAAACTCCCTCCCCCGTGGCCTCTAGAGCACCTCTTTCCTGCAACTCTCTCTGGCTGCTCCTCCTGTTTCTCCTGCCTGTAAGTGTCTGGATCCCCCGTCCTTCCCTGGGCCGCCTTCTTTTATGTGTTCTACATTCTTGCCTTGGCAACCACCCAACTCCTTTGCCTTCTGTTTCATCTGTGCTAAGAACTCCCTAAACTCTCTCCTGACCTGACAGCTCCTTCATTGTTCCTACTCAATAGACCCAGGTGCCTGCTGGACAGCTCCTCCTGTCTGCCTTATTAGCATCTCATGCTTTCCATGCCCAAAACACAACAGAAAATAAATAAATAAATAAATAAACAGCTACAACAAACAAATACTGTCCCCTTGGTATTCTTTCTTTATCTGAGTTAATGGCACAGTCTTAGTTAGCTCAGGCTGCCTTAATAAAACACCATGGACTGGGTGACTTAAACAAAAGAATTTGTCTTCTCACAGTTCCAAAGTCTGAGAAATCCAAGATCAAGGTGCCAGCCAGTTCAGTTCCTGGTGAGAGCTCTCCTCCTGACTTGTAGATGGCCACCTTCCTGCTAGGTGCTCACGAGAGGAAGAGAAAGTTCTCTGATGTCTCTTAGGCAAACCCTAGTCCTATCAAATCAGGGTCCCACCCTTATGACCTCATTTTATATTAATTACTTCCTAAAGACCCTATCTCCAAATGCGGTCACATTGTGGGTTAGGACTTCAGTATATGAATATAAGGGTGGGGATACAATTCATTCCATAGCAGGCACCGTGTTCCAAGCTAGGTCTCATTCTTGACTCCTCTCCCCCATATCCAGCTGGAAACCCCAGCACTTGAGCTGCTGACCCTATTTCTCTGTAGCCCATTCCTCTGTCTCCATCCCTACCATTGCACTTCCAGTGCAGCACCCCCTTGTGCCTTGCTTAGACCACTGCCTTTGGCTTTCCTGCTGCCCTTCCTTCCCCAGTCTGTCCACTGTGGTGCTCCCAGGTCAGCATTCCAAAATTACAGATCTGATCAGGATGTCCATGCAATGCAGTAAACTCTACATAATACAGTTTTTCCCCTGTCCAACCCTCACCTACTTCTCTAGTCTCACTTCCAGCCATTGTCCCCATGCATCATGCTCCAGTCACACTACATTTCCAGCTGTCCCAGTGTGTGCTGCCACCCTGGCACCACCTGTCTTCCTTTATCCAGGCTCTTCTTCTACTAAAATGTGCCTCCCTTCCTTCTTTGCTTGGTGCATTCTTGGCCATCCTTCAGATCCTGGGGTAAATATGATCACCAAGAAGATTTTTCACCCCACCCCACCCCCATCCCCCAGAGCTTAGCTGCTCCAGGACCTCATCATACCCCTGTTATAGCCTCTGCTGTGTTCATCCATCTGTCTCTCCCACTTGACTTGTGGTTCCTCATAAGTACTGAGTTCATTTGTGCTGCTATAACAAAATATCTGAGACTAGGTAATTTATAAAGAACAAAATTTATTCCTCATGGTTCTAGAGGTTGGGAAGTCCAAGATAAGACATCAGCAAGTTCAATGTCTGGTGGGGGCCTGCTCCTTTACAGCATCTTCTACTGGTAGCATCCCCACCTGGCAGAAGTTGAAGGGGCAGAAAGGAATGATCACTAGTTCTCTCCAGACCTTTATATTTTTTATTTTTTTATTTTTTTAAGAGGGTCTCACACTCTCACTCTCTCACCTAGGCTGAAATGCAGTGGTGTGATCATAGCTCACTGCAACCTCAAACTCCTGGGCTCAAGGGATCCTTCCACCTCAGCCTCCCAAGTACCTGGGGCTGCTGGCACATGCCATCAGACCTGGCTAATTTTGTATTTTTTGTGTACAGATGGGGTCTTGCTATGTTGCCCAGGCTGATCTCAAACTCCTCATCCCAAGTGGTCCTCTGGGCCTCCCAAAGCTCTGGGATGACAAGCATGAGCCACTGCATTCAGCCTCTCCAGCCCTTTTATAAAGTTGCCAATCCTATTCGTGAGGGCAGAGCCCTCATAAGGTAATCACTTCCCAGAAGGTCTCACCTTTTAATACAATGGGAATTAAGTTTCAACATGAATTTTAGAGGGGACATGTCCATAGAACCAAGAACCTCTGCTTCCCCTAACAAGTATCTGGTCAATGTAAACGTCAGTGTAGTGTGTTGCAGGAATGTCAGTTAATTGTCATTAACTTTTCTCTAGTATACAGGTAAACCTTAATTATCTTAAACTATGTATTTGTATGGACCATTTAATTCTTCTGAACAAAGAGAATTAGACTTTAAATATAGATACATTCTTCATCTGTACATAATCGTGTCATTTTTTAAAAAACAAAATTAAGAAGACACTTGGATTATAAGCCAATTCTTCCATTTTCAGAAGAAACATATGGTACTCATAACCAGGATATTTAATGTATGATTCAAACGTGCTTTGAAATAAATTTTATGAAGGCAAAAACCATTATATTTTAGTGTTTAACATTTTACTTTAGGCTTAATTTTAAATAAACCTAAAAGAAAGAGGTTACAAATACTCTTCAATTTAAAGATCCTCCTGGGGTGAATAACTTCACCTTTGATCCAGAAGCACTAGAATTTTTAAAGATTATATAAAAGTTGGGTTGACATTAAAATAAAAAAAACTTCTTAATCAGATTAAATCACTGTGCATTTCTGGCTATATGCTTCCAGATACTCTTTTCACAAGAGTCTTTTGAAATGTCTACCAGAGGTGGAAACTTTTATACAAAAGTGCCCTGAATCTTGTAAGGACAGAGCATGGAACATCAGGCAGCCTTTACAGGAACAGTTTCTTACCTTTTGAGCCAGATTTTGTAAAGCGTAGTGGCTAAGGGAAAGCCTCCTCACTGGCAGTATTCCTGTTGTGAGGAAATACAGACATAAATGTCCCGGAATCAGGATGTGATCACCTTAAATGATGCTTAAATGTTCTTATAATTAGCATCATCTTGGAGTTTTTGCTTAATGATAAAGGGGAAGAAATCACTTTCTCTGAAAGAAAGGAAACCCCAGATAGAGCAGTGAGACCTTCGAGTACCCAAGAATGGAACTTGAGCAGTCCAGAAATGCAGTGCTTCTTTCATGGCTGAACAAGGACTTTTCCCCATCAAGGCACCAATTCTGTGGAACGAAGTCACTGGTCCAACCACCAGAGCTCAGTGGTGACTGGGAACAGGAGAGTGATGTGAGGTTAGTTGCTCCACTGGGGCTTCCCAGTGTGGGATGTAAGTGTCCTCTCCACGGGGTCAGGAAACTTGTCTTTGTTGGCCTTGTGCATTCGTGCAGAACCCCAAACCCTGTGCTTGGCTTATCCTGTCTCTTCCCACTTCCTACTTGAGACCACTCTCAAATCTCACCAAATTCCTCACTCACCAGCTGCTTCTCACCTCAATACTTTACCACCCGTATTGCCTCCCTAGTCACCTGGAATGCCATCTTGACACCCTTCCCCAACCCTTTCACTTGGCAACTTGCTATTCAATCAACTCTGTCTATTACAGTTCACTCTGTCATCTCCTCCTGGCAGCCTTCATTGATCCCTTTCCCCGAAGCCGAGTTAAGATCCAGTATTAGTTTCCTAGAGCTGCCATTAAAAGGCACCTCAAACTAGATGGCTTAAACCACAGAAATTTATGTCCCACAGTTCTGGAGGGTACAAGGTCAAGGTCAAGGTTGTTGGCAGGGTTGTTTCCTTCTGAGAGCTGTGAAGAAGACTCTGTTCTAAGCTCCTCACCTAGCTTTTGTGATTTGCTGGTGATCCTTAGAGTTCCCGGTTTGTAGAAGCATCACTCCCATCCCTCATCTTCTCATGTTCTTCTCCTCAGTGTGTGCCTGTCCCCCAAATTCCCCTTTTTATAAGGAGATCAGCCATATTGGATAAGGGCCCACCATAATAACCTCATTTTAACTTGATTACATCTTGAAAAACCCCATTTCCAAATAAGGTGACATTCTGGGGTACTGGGGGCTAGGATTTCAACATATGACTTTGAGAGGAGGACACAATTCAACCCATAACAGAGCCCATTATCCATGTTTCCATAAAGCCCTCCATATAACCCTATCATTGCTTTATAATTGACTATTCAAATGACTGTTTCCTCCAATGGACTGTGCGATTATTTGCAGAAGGCACTGTGTTGTGTGATCTTTGTACATCCAATGCCCAGCAGAGTGTCTGGAACACCTAAGGACTGAATGAATAAATGAATGAATGGGTCCACTGTGAAGATGTAAAATATTATAAATGAACTATGTACAGATTTACTCTACAGTCAACTTACACATTTTTGTAAACATACATAAAGCATAAACATGTATGTATACATGTTTGTATGTACAAGACTATGCATACTCAAAACATTATACACATGATATGCAGATATAGTAAGAATGGTTTCACTGTCAGTCCCTCCTCAGTTGTATATTTGTAAGTTTTGCCATCTCTGAACCAGATCCTTTCCTTTTCTCATTTTGGTTTTATCTTTTCTGACCCCTTTCTCTGTCCCACTCCAACAAGCGCTTTCCCTGAGTCACAGCCATTTGGAAAATACAGAGAACCTCGAATGGCTCTAGTGCCTAATCCCATTTCCAATCACTTTTTTTGTACTTTTACACAACTCCATGTACTGAACTTCTTCCACTGGTGCTGCCCTCAGGCACTTCCTGCTTTGCTAGGTCCCAGTGGAGGTTTAGGCAGGAGGGGAAGGCTCTCAGGCGGAATGCTGCCCAGAAGACATCCCTCAACTTCACATAACTTAGAAATTGTTTGTTCCATAATTATTTTCCAATTCTTACTGCAAGTATTCACACAGAAAATACAGAGATCTCAGACCCAGCCACTCTGGGGAACAGTGGTTTAACATCTTATCTCAGATGCAGATAATACTCTAAATTCTTTCATTCCCATGACATTTGGGTTACAAATGCTTCCAATATTTTCAAAAGCTCTGGGCAAGTCTCCAAATTAGAGTTTGCTATGGTCCATATTTAGTTATTTGGGAACTCCTTATCTGTGGTCTTTGCATCTCTAGCTTTCTCACCTGTCCATTGGAAGGGCTAGCAACGGACATCCACACACGACAGGGTCAGAAAAGGAGATTAACACACATGTGGTGTGTATAATTTTTAAAATTAAATACTGGCCTGATTCTCACAAGTATGTTTAATAAATGCACACACTTACATTAACATTCAAGAACAGGCATCATGGGATGAGTGCCAATGTTGCTCCGAGTTCCCTACGAGTAAAGACACCAATGGAACAGCAGTCCATTGGGAAACCCATGCTTGGCCTCCATGAAAGGGCCAGCCGAATAGTCCTTCAGTGGTTGAATAGTAGCATGCCTGTAGTCCCAGCTATTCAGGAGGCTGAGGCAGGAGGATTAACTAAGCCCAGGAGTTTAAGGCTGCAGTAAGATCACACCACTGTACTCCAGCCTGGACAACAGAGTGAGACCCTGTCTCTAAAATAATAATAATAATTAAAATAAATTGCAGATAGTAATAGTACCTACCTTAAAATGTTTTATGAGGAGTACGATAACACATTTCAAGGACTTAGCACAGGACCTGAAAAATAATGATATCTTAGTACATGTTAGCCAAAGCTATGATTTGTACTATTCTTCCCATCTTACAGATAAGAAAACTGAGAGGTTGTCACATTATAATACACCCACAAAGTGATGGAGCTGGGATTTAAACACTGCTCTGTGACTCTAGATCCCACCGAGTAATTATCATGTTCTCACAGTAATTAACTACCTAATTTCCTTATTCACTCATTCAACTTATACATATTGATCAAATGCTGTGTGTTGGACATTATGCTAAGAACTAGGAATACAACAGTAATCTAAACAGACAAGACCCTCCCCTAAAGGAGTCTACACTCTCAGGAGAAAAACTAATATTAATCAAAAACCAATTGGTCACATGAATAACTTGTTACCTAATTTTTTTACTATGAGCTATAGTAAATATTATTAAATAAAAATAGGATGAGAGTCATCAATGTTAGCAAAAATCATGGAGTAAGGACCTCAACATTTCACCCCTCCATAAAAGCAATGTAAAAAACTGGCAAAAAGCTGTCAGAATTAACTTTTCTTATTGAAATATGATTGACAAATAAAAAATTGTGTAATTTAAGGTGTATAACATGGTGTTTTGATATAAGTATACCTTTTGTAATGATTCTCACAATCAAGCTAATTAACATATTCATCACCTGATGAAGGCCTTTTGTGTGGGTGTATGGTGAGAACACTAAAGATCTACTGTCATAGTTCAAGTACACAATACATTATTATTAACTATAGTCTATGAACTATAGTCACAATGCTGTATATTAGATCTCCAGAGCTTATTTATCTTATAGCTGAAAGTTTGTGCCTTTTGACCAACATCTCCCTATTTCCCCCAAACCCCAATTTCTGACAAACACCATTCTACTTACTCTCTGTTTCTCTGAGTTTGACTATTTTAGATTCCACATATAAATGATATCATGCAATGTTTGTCTTTCTGTGTCTGACTTATTTCACTTAATGTCATCCACTGTCACAAATGGCAGCACCTTTTTTAAAGCTGAACAATATTCCATTGTAAATATATGCCATAATGACTTTATCCATTCATCCATTGATGGATACAGGCTGTTTCCATATCTTGGCTATTGTGAATAGTGTTGCAATGAACCTGAGAGTGCAGATATCTCTCTGAGATAGCAACTTTGTTTCCTTTGAATATAGACCCAGAAGTAGGGTTGCTAGATCATACGTTAGTTTTTATTTTTTAAATAAAAAAAAATTTTTTATTTTTTTTTTTTTTGAGACAGAGTCTCACTCTGTCACCTAGGCTGGAGTGCAGTGGTGCAATCTCAGCTCACTGCAACCTCCACCTGCTGGGTTCAAACAATTCTCCTGCCTCAGCCTCCCGAGTAGCTGGGACTACAGACGTGCACTACCATGCCCAGCTAATTTTTTGTATTTTTAGTAGAGACGGGGTTTCATCATGTTGACCAGGCTGGTCTCATACTCCTGACCTTGTGATCCACCCACCTCAGCCTCCCAAAGTGCTGGGAATACAGGTGTGAGCCACTGCACCTGGCCCCAGTTTTATTTTTAATATTTAGAGGGATCTCTGTACTGTTTTCCATAACGATTACAGTAACTTACATTCCTACTAACAGTATAAAAGGGTTTCCTTTTCTCTACATTCTCACCGACACTTTTTATCTATTGTCTTTTTGATAATACACAACCTAATACGTATGAGATGGTATCTCATTATGATTTTGATTTGCATTTCCCTTATGATTGGTGATGGTGAGGACTTTTTCATATATCTATTGGCCATTTGAATGCCTTCTTTAGAAACACATCTATTTAGGTCCTTTGCCTGTTTTAACTGGGTTATTCGTTTTGTTTTGTTTTGTTTTGTTTGCTATTGAGTTGTATGTGTTCCTTACATATTTTGGATACTGATCCCCATTCAGATATATGGTTTGCAAATATTTTCGCCCATTCTGTAGGTTGCCTTTTAATTTTCTTTATTGTTTCCTTTGCTATGCAGAAGCTTTTTAGTTTAATATGGTCCTACTGGTCTATTTTTGCTTTTGTTGCCTGTTCTTTTATATCATATCTAAAAAAATCATTGCCCAGATCAATGCCATGGAGCTTATTCCCTAAATTTTCTTCTAGGAGCTTTACAGTTTCAGGTCTTATGTTTAAGCCCTTCATTCATTTTGAGTTGATTTTTGTGTATGGTATATCATAAGGTTCCAAATTTTATTCTTTTGCATGTGGCTATCCAGTTTTCCCCCACATCATTTATTGAAGAGATTATTCTTTCCCCAATATGTTTTTTCAGCTCCTTTGTTGAAGATTTCAACCATTATCAATTATTTTTTCAAAAATTGAAAAAAATGGAATTTTTTTTCAGAACTCTGGAAATTAACCAAAGACTTACAGCAACCCAGTGACCAATTATTTGAGAAAAATTGCTGAATCTTGGTAAGAATAGCAAAATTGGGGACATTTTTAACTTGCTGTATTTTCATCCCCTGTTCCTAAGCTCATCAGAAGCCTTGGAAAATAATAGTCCACACTCCCAGGGCTAGAGAGAGCAGAAAGTATCTAGAATTCTTTCAGAGCCTCATTCATACCTGTGTGGTAGGTCCTTGGCACCCCCTGGAAAGACTTGACTTTATTTAACATAACTTGGAACACACAGTGCTAAACAATCACAGAGAAGAGGAAATATATGAAGAAATTGGAATGTTTATTCCTTCCTTTCAGAAGAAGGGAGGCAGTACAGGATGAGATAAAGTATTTGCCAAAAATACTTAGAGTCAATTATTTTAATGTCACTACTATATGGGATGATAGATAGCAGTTGAGGCAAACAATAGACTAAGCAAAATAAATAAAAGGAAAAACTGAGGAATAAGATATTCACAATACCTTTGAAAATCTCCAACATATTTCTAGGAATGTAGAAGTCCACATGCATGTAAAGTGCTGGTGTGTGCCCCAGGAAGACCTGAGAAGTTACGAAGTTCTTATCTCTGGCTGACCTTGAGGTTCTTTCAAGAAATGAAGGCTAAGGTAGAGTTGTAACCTGCCTGGCTGAGCACTGAAGGTTGTTGCAACACATACACAGGCCCCTTCAGCAAAGCCTGGGAAGTTTGCTGGTTTCAGACATTTAAGGAAATCTGTTCAATCATTAGCTAACTACAAAAATAAGGGAATAGAGATGTGAGTGGCCACAAATGATGAATACAGGCTTTACAAAATTAGTTCAGAAAAGTCACTGAACACATGCCTACTACTATAACAAGTAGCAACAACAAAAGAACTTGGGAAGGTAGAAAAATCTGATTTCTAGAGTTAGTACATAATATTTGAAATGTCCATTTTTCAACAACAACAAAAAAAAAACTAAGAGACATGCAAGGAAACAAGAAAGTATGCCTCATACTCAAGGGGGAGGAAAGAAGTTGTTTCTTTTAAAAACTCCCTGAGGAAGCTCAGAAATGGGACATCGTAGACAAAGACTTCAAATCAGCTATTTTTAGAAGAGCTAAAGGAAACCATGTCTACAGAACTAAAGGAAAGTGTATGAGTCAGGGTTCTCCAGAGAAACAAAACCAATGGGCTATATAGAGATATACAAAAGGAGATTTATTATGGGATTCTGCACGATTATGGAAGCTGAGAAGTTCTATGATCTGCCATCTATAAGCTAGAGAGCCAGAAAAACTGGTGGGGTAATTCAGTCTGAGGCCAAAGGCCTCAGAACAAGATGGGTGGGCCAGTGGTGTAAGTTCCAGACTTACAAGGCTGCAGGGGGGTGGCAGGGGAAGTGGTGTAAGTCCCAGAGTCCCAAGGCTGGAGAACTAGAAGTTCTAATGTCCGAGGGCAAAAGAAGATGGACGTTCTGGCTCATGAAAAGAAAGAGACAGCAAATTTACCCTTCCTCTGCCTTTTTGTTCCATTCATAACCTCAACAGACTGGTTAATGCTTAACCACATTAGTGGGGGTGATCTTCTTTACTCACTCAGTCTACTGATTCAAATGTTAATCTCTTCCAGAAATGCCATCACAGAAAAACCTAAAAATATTTTACCAGCTATCTGGGCATCCCTTAACCCAGTCAAGTTGACACATAAAATCAACCATCACAGAGAAAAGAAAATCTGTGGAGAAGTTGGAAAGTTTGTACATTGGTAGTGGAAATGTAAAATAGTCCAGCTGTGATGGGAAATGGTTTGGAAGTAACTCAAAATGTTAAACATAGAGTTACCATATGATCCAGCAAATGCATTGCTAGGCATATCCCCAAAAGCATTAAAACAAAATTATTTAAACAAAATTTGTACATGAACAGCACTATTCACAATAGCCAAAAGGTGAAAACAACCCAAATGTCTATCAACCAATGACTAGATCAACAAAATATGGTACATCCATGCAATAGAATGTTATTTGACCATAAGAATGAAGTACTGACTCATGTTACAACATGGATAAACCTTGAAAACATTATATACTAAGTGAAAGAAGCCAAACAAAAAAGCCCACATATTTTTTATTCCACTTATGTTCAGAATAGGCAAAACCATAGAGATAGAAAGTAGATTAGTGGTTGCCAGGGAGTGGGGAGATGGGGAATTGGGAGTAACTGTTAATAGGTACAGGATTTCCATTAGGTGAGATAATATTGCGGAGTTAAATAGTGGTGATGTTTGCACAACTTTTTTAATACAAAAATCCACTGAATTGTACACTTTAGTATGGTGAATTTTATGTAAAATTTTATGTTATATTAAGCTTTTAAAAGTAGAGTGAGATTTGAAAGTGTAAGAAAGGGATACTGATCATGTGGGGAAGTGGGTGGTGGGGTGCAGTTTCCAAGTAATTATATTTGAACAGAAATTTGAGGGTTGAGTATGAGTTATCCAGGTGAAATGGAGAAGAGTATTTCAAAGAGCACCTGCATAGGCAGCACATCCCAGGAAAGTGGTATAAACATCCAAGAAATACTAGAGAGACTGGAGGACTAAGCATGAGAAGATGAGGCTGGGAGACTGAGTCCCTGTCATTCAGGATCTGCTAGTTTGGAGCTTCCCAGCTGTGCAGTGAGGCATGCTTATGACCATAGCTGCATTATAGGTGAACTGTCACCATAGATTCCATCATCTTTGAGGGTGGCATAAGCCCCCAGGCTGGTTTGCCTCTGAACATAAACAACCTTATTCATTTTCTTGTGAAATCATACACATATTCTCATTTTCTATGTGTGCTAACATGTAAAAAATACTGGGAAGTTTGAACCTAGATATTACATAAAGGATTCTGATGGAATACCATTGACATGTGACTTTATTTAAGCATGGGTATTCCATTAAAGCAATTGCCTTTTTGAAATATTACCTCTACTGCAGTGTGGAGTAGTGATAGAATAGTGAGGAGATCAATTACACAGCTATGTCAGCAAGGTATTACGATAGCTTGAAATGTGCAGATGGAGAAGTATAGGTGTATTTGAAAGACAATTAGGAAAAAAACTAACTTGCCAATGGACTGGCAACAGATTCAAGATCAAGCAGCATGGATATCTTACAGGTTCTCAGCAACATCCCTGAATACACAATAGGGGATTCTCTCAGAAGAACACTGCAGGAGGGATACATTTTAGGGAAAGATTATGAGCTTGGTTTTGGGCATTTTCAATTTGAGTTGATGGTAAAATATTAATAGTGGATGTCTGCAAGCAGTTGGATATATGGATCTGGATTTAGAGATAGAAATTTAGATTTCATAGGTATGTTAAAAGTTATTTGATGCTTGGCTGCAGATGATGTCACCTAGAAAGACATTGTAGACTGAATAAAATGGTCTTAACAGCAATATTTACAGTGCAGCTACAATAAAGTAAGTGAAAGACACTAAGAAGGACAGGCTTTAGAAGCAGAAGGAAACATGGAGAGGTTTTAACATGGAAATTGAGGAGAAAACGTGTCTTTAAAGGAAGATGGAATAAACAGCAATAAATGTTGCTGACTATGTGGTGATGACTGAAAAATCCCCGTAGGATGTAACAAACTGGAGACTGTGTTTGTGTTTGTAAAATAAAGCGGATGAAAACCTAGATGGAGTGAATGGGGAAGGCATTGGGAAATAAATAAAGAGATCTCTTTCAAGAAGTTTTGGCTATGATGGGGGAGCAAGAAATAGCTCATAGCTGGAAAAGATAGTGGGGGAGAAACTTCAGCATGATTCAGCAGAGAGGATGTGGTTTGCCATGGGACAGAGTTGGCTAAAAGAGTCAGGAAAATAAGCCCAGGTAAACAGAACTAATCTAGAACACACTGTCTGGAAGGTAAGATCTAGGATCTGGGATACAAGATATTTAATAAAAGAAGCACTAGCCATCAGAGTTGATGGGCAGAAGCCATTTGTTCTGCTTACAGTTTCCTGCAGGTTTCATCAAAAAGCCACACAGCAGGCACCATCCAGCGGACAGGTAGTCCTGGCGTCAAAGATGAATGTGATCCTTAATTTAGCAGATGTAGAAAGGCTAAGATAACCAAATATTATGGAAGTGGCACCTTTGCAAAAGAAAGGAGGCCCAGGGTGAAAGAAAAAACTGAATAAATGGACAGAAGAATATGGTATTAGTCAGGGTTCCCTAGAGGGACAGAATTAATGGAATAGATATACATATATAAAGGGGAGTTTATTAAGTATTAACTCACACAATCACAAGGTCCCACAATAGGCCACCTGCAGGCTGAGGAGCAAGGAGAATCAGTCCGAGTTCCAAAACTGAAGAACTAGGAGTCTGATGTTCGAAGGCAGGAAGCATCCAGCACGAGAGAAAGATATAGGCTGGGAGGCTAGGCCAGTCTCTCTTTTCACATTTTTCTGCCTGCTTATATTCTAGCTGTGGTGGCAGCTGATTAGATTGTGCCCACCTAGATTAAGGGTAGGTCTGTCTTTTCCATCCCACTGACTCAAATGTTAATCTCCTTTGGCGACACTCTCACAGACACACCCAGGAGCAATACTTTGTATTCTTCAATCCAATCAAGTTGACAGTCAGTATCAACCATCACACATGCACCCCTTGTCAACTTGAACACATACACATCTCCTGAGATTACACATAATCTTCAAATAAAGACAATAATAAGAACATAATTATGCCTAAGATAATACAGCTATTCTTCATACAACCAGAAACCCACCAACCCCCAACCCAAATGTTATTACGTAAAGTTAACAATATTTAAATGCTGATGTGAAGTCAATAGATCTAACGTCACATAATAAAGGAAAATGAAAAAAAATAAATATATTTTCTTAGTACAAGTGTATACATGCACAGACATGTTTTTTACAAAAGGAGGAAATACTCATGACAATGACAGGCCTCGTTTCTGTCATCATGTCATCATGTCGTCATAGTGATAACTACCTTCTTCTACTGCCCATTCTGTATTCCCTTTTGCCTTCAACAAGCACCTCAGTAGGTCATGGTTTTTTCCTGGTAGAGTGACCCATACCTTCGTTCCTGAAGGGTTTGGGTCATTTGTAGCCTGTCTGGATTAGGCTGTTGTAGTTTCCCACTGACCTTAATTACCGGGTATGGTAATACTAAGAAACGCCCTAATGGATCTCCTATACTCCATGCCTACTCTTCCTTACCTCCGTTGTGGAGTAGTAGGCTAATTTCATCTTGATAGTTCAGGTCAATCACCCCAGCCAACACTGTAACTCCCTTCTTAGCCTGTTGACTTAAAGGTAGGAGGAGCCCAAATTGTCCAGGTGGCAATCTTAACTTCCAGTTTAATAGAATTATTGTTGTGTCTCCAGAGTGTTTCTCCCTCTGGAACTAAGACTTCTAGGCCAGTAGAACATAATGTCATGGGAACAGGAAGCAAAAATGTTCCTAGTGGATCACTAGGGATGATGGTAAATGGTGCAACTTCCACTTCCACCCTTGATTTCAGGACCCATGAAACAGTACCATATATTGGACACTGATTCAGAGCATACACGGCCTTCTGGAGAACTTTGCCTCAGCCCTGCAAAGAATTGTCACCTAGTTGGCATTGTAATTGTGACTTCAAAAGGCCATTCCACCATTCTATTAATACAGTTGCTTCAGAATGATGGGGAACATGGTAAGACCTGTGAATTTCATGAGAATGAGCCCACCGCAGCACTTCTTTAGCTGGAAAGTGAGTGCCTTGGTCAGAGGCAACGCTGTGTGGAATACCATGATGGTGGATAAGGCATTCTGCGAGTCCACGGATGGTAGTCTTGGCAGAAGCATTGTGTGCAGGATAGGCAAACCTATTCCAGTGAGGACAAACCTCTGCCCTTTCCATGATAGAAGAAGTCCAATATAATCAACCTGCCATCAGGTAGCTGGCTGATCACCCCGAGGAATGGTGTCATATTGAGGGCAAGTATTGGTCACTGCTGCTGGCAAATTGGGCACTAAGCAGTGGCCATAGCCAGGTCAGCCTTGGTGAGTGGAAGTCCATGTTGCTGAGCCCATGCATAACCTCCATCCCTGTCACTATGGTCGATGACAGGGGTGGCTGGGGAAAGAGGCTGAGTGGTGTACACCGAACGTGTCATCCTATCCACTTGATTATTAAAATCCTCCTCTGCTGAGGTCACTCATTGGTGAACACTCACATGGGATACAAATATCTTCACAGTTTTTGACCATTCAGAGAGGTCCATCCACATACCTCTTCCCCAAATTTGTTTGTCACCAATTCTCCAATCATGCTTCTTCCAAGTCCCTGGCCATCCAGCCAAACCACTGGCTACAGCCCATGAATCCATATATAATCACACATCTGGGCATTTCTCCTTCCATGCAGAGTGCACAATCAGGTGCACTTCTCAAAGTTATGCCCACTGGGAAGAGTTCCCTTCACCGCTGTCCTTCAGAGAGGTCCTGGAGAGGGGCTGTAGTACTGCAGCTGTCCACTTTCAGGTGGTACCTGCATATCGTGCAGAGCTATCTGTGAACCAGACCCCAGTCTTCTCTTCTTGTCGACTGATCATAGGGAAGTCCCCATGAGGCCATTGGTGCAGGCTTGGGGAGAGAAGGCAGGGTGACAGGAGTGGAGACCATGGGCATTTGAGCCACTTCCCCATGTAACTTACTTGTGCATTCAAGACTTACTCACGCCCAATCATGTATATACCACTTCCATTTGATGATGGAATGCTACTGTGCATGACCCACTTTATGGCTAGATGGGTCAGAAAGCACCCAGTTCATGATAGGCAGTTCAGATCACATGGTGACTTGATAACCCGTAGTCAAATATTCAGTTTCCATGAAAGCCCAGTAACAGCCCAAGAGCTGTCTCTCAAAAGGAGAGTAATTATCTGCAGAAGATGGCAGGGCCTTGCACCAAAATCCTAGAGGCCTCCGTTGTGATTCACTTATAGGGCCCTGCCAAAGGCTCCAAACAGCATCCTTATCTGCCACTGACACCTCAAGCACCATTGGATCTGCTGGGTCATATGGCCCAAGTGGCAGAGCAGTTTGCACAGCGGCCTGGACCTGTTGCAGAGCGTTTTCCTGTTCTGGACCCCACTCATAACTGGCAGCCTTTCAGGTCACTCAATAAATGGGTGAGTAACACACCCAAAAGAGCAATGTGTTGCCTCCACAATCCAAATAGGCCCACTAGGCATTGTGTCTCTCTCTTGGTTGTTTCCTGGATAGGCCCCACACCACTGGACCCCTAGAAATTTTACTGAGGTAGAAGGTCCCTGAATTTTAGTCTGATTTGTTTCCCATCCTCTGGCATGCCAATGTCTCACCAATAGGTCCAGTGTGTTTGCTGCTTCTTGCTCACTGGATCCAATCACATAATGTCATCAATGTAATGGACCAGTGTGATATCTTCTGGAAGTAAAAAGCAATCATGGTCTCTCCGAATAAGATTATGACACAAAGCTGGAGAGTTGATATACCCCTGAGGTACAACACTGAAGGTATATTGCTGGCCTTGCCAGCTGAAGGCAAATTGCTTCTGGTGGGCCTTATGGACAGGAATGGAGAAAAAGGCATTGGCCAAGTCAGTGACTGTATACCAGGTACCAGGATATGTGTTAATTTGCTCAAGCAATGAAACCACATCTTGTACAGCAGCTGCAATTGGAGTCACCACTTGCTTAAGTTTAGGATAATCCACGGTCATTCTCCAAGATCCATCTGTCTTCTGCACAGGCCAAATGGGAGAGTTGAATGGGGATAAGATGGGAATCACCACCCCTTCGTCTTTCAAGTCCTTGATGATGGCACTAATCTCTGCAATCCCTCCAGGGATGTGATATTGTTTTTGATTTACTATTTTTCTAGGTAGAGCCATCTCTAATGGCTTCCATTTGGCCTTTCTCACCACAATAGCCTTCACCCTACCAGTCAGGGAGCCAATGTGGGGGTTCTGCCAGCTGCTAAGTATGTCTGTGCCAATTATGTATCTGGCACTGCGGAAATGACCCCAGGATGTGTTTGGGGACCCACTGTACCCACTGTAAATCGGACCTGAGCTAAAATTCCATTAATTACCTGACCTCCATAAGCCCCTACTTAAACTGTAGGACCACAATGCCATTTTGGGTGCTCTGGAATCAACGTCAGCTCAGAGCCAGTGTCCAGTAGTCCCCATAATGTCTGATCATTTCCCTTTCCCCAGTGCACAGTTACCCTGGTAAAAGGCTGGAGGTCTCCTTGGGGAAGGATGGGAGAAAGATTCGCTGCATAAATAGTCAGTAATGTAGTGAGGTCCTTTCTCAAGGGGACCCAGCCTTCCCTTCATTCAAGGGATTCCGGGTCTGTAAACTGGCTCAAGTCTGGAAATTGATTGAGGGGCCGTGATTATCTGTTTTTATAATTCAGATTAGTCTTTTGTCCATTTAACCTAGAAGTTTTCTGGTTGTATAAATTAAGTAGGAATGCAGTAGGCTTTCTATCAATTTCATTTCTAGGAATGCCGTGATTAATTTGCCAATGCCAGAGCTCTACACAAGTCAGACTATTCTGATTGCCACTTTGCTGTCCATTCCGGTAGTTATGTCCACCTTGCCTTTGATGGTTGAGTGCCACCATTTGCCACCTCAGCATCCAATTATTCACACTTTATTTAAATTTTGTAGTTGAGTGACTGGGGATCTCACTGTTAGATCTGACATACAGAGAAGAGCAATTACAGGGCTCTTCAAAGACACAGGTACTGCCTCACAAATCTATTTCACATGGCTTTGGTCAAGGGTATATCTTTTGGTCCCCCCCAGCTGGGATGAGTAGGTCTAAAGTGACTAACACACTGGACCATCCCAATCTTCATAAGCCTTTGGATCCCTTCCTCTACATTAAACCAAGGAAGATCAGACATTTCCAGCCTGTTCACAGTGGGCCATTTTTTAATCCATATTTCAACTAACCAAGCAAATAAACTATTAGAACCTTTTTTAACTCCCTGAGCTGGCACCACTAAATGGGGAGTCCCTACTTAGTGGGCCCAGATCAATAAATTCAACCTGATCCAACTCTATGTTCCTTCTACCATTATCCCACACCCTTAATATCCACTCCCATGCCGGTTCTCCAGATTTCTGTTTATATAAATTAGAAAACTCACAGAATTCTTTTCAAATGTAGTGCACCTCCTGATGGGTCACACTCTCAACCTCACCTCTAGGAGCACGCCAGGACTTCAGTCTAGTTATAAGTCTAGAAGCAAACAGGGGTGTGGGGTGGCAACTGAGAAGAGTCAACATTACCTTGCCTGGCAACTGCCTCAGGGGATGCCATCATTGTTGCCTCAGGCAGTGCAGGGTTTATCTCCTCAGACAAAGGTGAAAAAGCTGATGGCAGCATGGGTCAGGGAGGAGATGTTGCCACTACTGGGAATGGGGAAGCTGTTTCTTCTGACAAAAAAGGTTTATCAGAGTTTACAAACTCAGTGTCCCCAGCTTCATCAGGGTCCTCCCATACATCCCCATTCCGAGTTGCAGGGTCCCATTCTTTTCCAATCAATGCCCTCACTTTAACATTAGACACCCGATGAGGCTGTATATGCACCTTTCATTGCAGGTCAGCCACTCGCATGATAAGAACTTGTGTCTGTTTTTCCATGATTTCAGCTCTTTCTCTACAGGAGATAAGACTCTCACCCAGGGCAATCTTAGCAGATTTGAGGTTCACCATCTGCTTCTCAAGCCAGGAGACAGAATCCCTGAGTTCATCATTTTCTTTTATCACTTTGTCCACTGAACTTAGCAGCAACCAACCAGCTTCATTATGTTCCTTGATTCTCCACATATGGCCAAAGGTATTATGTATAGAGTTACTAAACTCCTTGCCTCTCATGAGCAATGAATCAGAAGTGTCAAATGCATACATTTTGCATAACTCTCTAAACAGTCCATGCCAAGGACTATCAGTGTTCTCCATACTATTAGAAGTAAAGTCCATAGCATTTGGGGGTCTAATCATATTAAGCAGACAACTCCAGAAACCCTGAAACCAATGAAAGAACTCCATCCTTAATATTCTGTTCCTCTAGAACCACTCCTGGTACCAAAATTCATTCTCTAGAGGGTTCTCTAGAGGGACAGAACTAATGAAATAGATATTTATATAAAGGGGAGTTTATTAAGTATTAACTCACATGATCACAAGGTCCCACAATAGGTCATTTGCAGGCTGAGGAGCAAGGAGAGCCAGTCCAAGTTCCCAAATTGAAGAACTAGGAGTCTGATGTTCAAGGACAGGAAGGACCCAGCATGGGACAAAGATGTAGACTTGGAGGCTAGGCCAGTCTCTCTTTTCACATTTTTCTGCCTGCTTATATTCTAGCTGTGCTGGCAGCTGATTAGCTGGTGCCCACCCAGATTAAGGGTGGGTCTGCCTTTCCCAGCCCATTGACTCAAATGTTAATCTCCTTTGGCAACACCCTCACAGAAACACCTAGGATCAATGCTTTGTATCCTTCAATCCAATCAAGCTGACACTCAGTATCAACCATCACAAACACTAACCTAGTATTTAAATTATTCAGTCCTAAGATGAGATCAAGGAATTTTAAGACAATCAAATTCTGAAATGTATGTTTTTGTAAATAGATTTCTAAGATTCTATTATGTAGAACAGTTCCCTATCACACTGTGGCATCTAAAAAGTTACCAAGTCTCAATTTTGTATCAGGCACCTGACTAAGAGCTGGGTATATTTTGATAAACCAATCAGAAATGGCCTCTTATCTAGTGGAGTTTACATTGCAGTAGAAAATAACAAACAAGCACAAATAAATAACAACAGAGGTAAGTGCTCTAAAGAATAAAAGAAAATCTTAGGAAAAAATATAGAGGAAGTCCTTTAGAATAAGTAGTGTCAGGGAAGCCTCTTCTGAGGTGATAACATTTAACTGAAGCCTGAAGTATGAATAAGAGTTAACTCAGTAAAGAGAAGAGGAATGAGTATCCCAGAATTAGGGAACAGCACAATCCAAGTGAAAATAAATATTCTCACCAGCAATGCAGGGAACTCATTTGTGGTCCCTTTACATGACCCACCATGTGAAATCAGCAAGAAATTTTATTATTTTTCTTTCTCCATCTTCAATCTCAAGCTTTCCTCAGACAGTCCATGTCATCTTTGGGAAGGAGGGGGTTCAACTTTTTTTTCAATAGTTTTGGGGAACAGGTGGTTTTTTGTTATGTGGATAAGTTCTTTCATGGTAATTTCTGAGATTTTTGTGCACCTGTCACCTGAGCAGTGTACACTGTACCCAATGTGTACTCTTTTATCCTTCACCTCCCTCCCCGAGTCACCAAAGTCCATTATATTATTCTTATGCTTTTGCATCCTCATAGCTTAGCTCCCAGTTATGAGTGAGAACATAGGATGTTTGGTTCTCCATTGCTGAGTTACTTCACTTAGAATAATTGTGTCCAACTCCATCTAGGTTGCTGTGAATACCATTATTATTTCATTCCTTTTATGGCTAAGTAGTATTCCATGGTGTATATATATCACATTTCTTTATCCACTTATTAGTCAATGGGCATTTACGCTGGTTCCACATTTTTGCAATTGCAAATTGTGCTGTTGTAAACATGCATGTGTAAGTGTCTTTTTCATATAATGCTTATTTTCCTCTAGGTAGATACCCAGTAGTGGGATTGCTGGATCAAATGGAGTTCTACTTTTAGTTCTTTAAGACATCTCCATACTCTTTTCCATAGTGGTTATACTAGTTATACTTGCTTTCCACAAGCAGTGTAAGAGTTTTGCCTTTTCACCACATCCACACCAACAACTATTATTTTTTGATTTCTTAATTATGGTCATTCTTGCAGGAGCAAGGTGGTACCTCATTGTGGTTTTAATTTGCATTTCCCTGATAATTAGAGATGTTGAGCATTTTTTAATGTTTGTTGGCCATTTGTATATCTTCTTTTGAGAATTGTCTATTCATGTCTTTTGCCCACTTTGATGGGGCTATTTGTTTTTTTCTTGCTCATTTGTCTGAGTTCCTCGTAGATTCTGGATATTAGTCCTCTGTCAGATGCAGAGTTTACAAATGTTTTCTCCCACTCTGTGGGTTGTCTGTTTACTCTGCTGGTTATTTATTTTGCTGTGCAGAAGCTTTCTAGTTTAATTATGTCCCATGTATTTATTTTTGTTTTTGTTACATTTGCTTTTGGGTTGTTGGTCATTAAGTCTTCACCTAAGCCAACATCTAGAAGAGGTTTACTGATGTTATCTTCTAGAATTTTATGGTTTCAAGTCTTAGATTTAAGTCTTTGATACATCTTGAGTTGATTTTTGTATAAGGTGAGCATTCAAAATCCAGTTTCATCCTTCTGCATGCAACTTGCCAATTATCCCAGCACCATTTGTTGAATAGGGTGTCCTTTCCCCACTTTATGTTTTTGTTTGCTTTGTTGAAGGTCAGTTGGCAGTAAGTATTTGGCTGTATTTCCAGGTTCTCTATTCTGTTCCAGTGGTCTGTGTGCCTATTTTTATACAAGTGCCATGCTGTTTTGGTAACTATAGCCTTGTAGTATAGTTTGAAGTCAGGTAATATGATATGCTTCCAGATTTGTTCCTTCTGCCTAGTCTTGCTTCAGCTATATGGTGTCTTTTTTGGTTCCATATGAATTTTAGGATTTTTTCTCCTAGCTCTGTGAAGAATGATGATGGTACTTTGATGGGAATTGCGTTGAACATATACATTGCTTTTGGCAGTATGGTCATTTCACAATATTGATTCTACCCATCCATAAGCATGGGGTGTGTTTCCATTTGTCTGTGTTGTCAATGATTTCTTTCAGCAGTTTTGTAATTTTCCTTGTAGAGATATTTCACCTTCTTGATTAAATATATTCCTAAGTATTTTTAAAAATTTTTTGCAGCTGTTGTAAAAGGGATTGAGTTCTTGATTTGTTTCTCAGATTGGTCATTGTTGGTGTATAGCAATGCTACTGGATTTGTATACATTAACTTTGTATCCTGAAACTTCACTGAATTCATTTGTCAGATCGAGGAGCTTTTTAGATGAGTCTTTAGGGTTTTCTAGGTATACGATCATATCATCAGCAAGCAGCAACAATTTGACTTCCTCTTTACTGATTTGGATGCCCTTTCTTTGTCTTGTCTGATTGCTCTGGCTAGGACTTTTGGTACTATGTTAACCAGAAGTTGTGAAAGTGAGCATTCTTGTCTTGTTCCAGTTCTCAGGAGGAATGCTTTCAACTTTTCCCCATTCAGTATAATATTGCCTGTGGGTTTGTCATAGATGGCTTTTATTACCTTGAGGTATGTCCCTTCTATGCCAATTTTCCTGAAGCTTTTCATCGTAACGGGACAAGGGATTCTGTCAAACGCTTTTTCTGCATTTTTCTATCGAGATGATCATATGATTTTTGTTTTTAATTCTGCTTAAGTGATGTATCATATTTATTGACTTGCATATGTTAAACCATCCCTGCACCCCTAGTACGAAATCCACGTGATCATGTATATTATCTTTTTGATATGCTGTTGGATTCAGTTGGCTAGTATTTTGTTGAGGATTTTTACATCTATGTTCATCAGGGATATTGGTCTGTAGTTTTCTTTCTTTTTTATTTGTTATGTCCTTTTCTGGTTTTGGAATTAGAGTGATACTGGCTTCATAGAATTATTTAAGAAGGATTTCCTCTTTATCTTTTGGAATGGTTTCAGTAAGATTGGTACCAATTCTTTGCATGTCTAATGGAATTTAGCTGTGAATCCATCTGGTCCTGCACTTTTTTTGTTGGCAACTTTTTATTACTGTTTCAATCTCACTACTTGTTTTTGGTCTGTTCACAGTTTCTATTTCTTCCTGATTTAATCGGGGAGGGTTGTATATTTCAAGGAATATATTCAGGAATAAATCTGTCTCCTCTAGATTTTCTAGTTTGTGTGCATAAGGTGTTCATAGTAGCCTTGAATGATCTTCTGTATTTCTGTGGTATCATTTGTAATATCTCATTTCATTTCTAATTGAGCTTATTTGGATCTTCTTTCTTCTTTTCTTTGTTAATCTCACTAATGGTCTATCAATTTCATTTATCTTTTCAAAGAACCAGCTTTTTGTTTCATTTATCTTTTGTAATTTTTTGTTTCAATTTCATTTAGTTCTGTTCTGATATTTGTTATTTCTTGTCTTCTGCTGAGTTTGGGTTTGGTTTATTCTTGTCTCTCCAGTTCCTTGAGGTGTGACCTTAGATTGTCTATTTGTGCTCTTTCAGACTTTTTGATGTAGGCATTTAATGCTATGACCCTTCCTCTTGCACAGCTTTTGCTGTATCACAGAGGTTTTGATAAATTGTGTCAGTATTATCCTTCAGCTCAAATAATTTTTAATTTCCATCTTGATTTCTCTTTTGACTCAAAGATTATTCAAGAGCAGATTATTGAATTTTCATGTATCTGCATAGTTTTAGGGTTCCTTTGGAGTTAATTTCCCATTTTATTCCACTGTAGTCTGAGAGGATACTTGATATAATTTCAGTTTTTTTTAATTGACTGAGACTTGTTTTGTGACCTATCATATGGTCTACTTGGAAATGTTCCATGTGCTGAAGAAAACAATGTACATTCTGCCATTGCTTGGTAGAATGTCCCTAAATATCTGTTAATTCCATTTGTTGTAGGGTATAGTTTAAGTCCATTGTTTTCTTGTTGACTTTCTGTCATGATACCCTGTCTAGTGCTGTCAGTGGAGTATTGAAGTCCCCCACTATTATTGTGTTGCTGTCTATCTCATTTCTTAGGTCTAGTAGTAACTGCTTTACAAATTTGAGAACTTCAGTGTTAGGTGCATATATATTTAGGATTATGATATTTTCCTGTTAGACTATTCCTTTTATCACGCCCCCTTTGTCTTTTTTTAGACAATCCATATCATCTTACCAATGATTTTAAAGAACAAGGACAAGAAGACCAGAATATATCTGATTGCAGCATGCTCAGTCATAATTGCAATAGTCACAATGATCACAATTCTACCTGCAGAGATTTTTTCTTTCATTTGATTTTAGTCTACCATATTTTAAACACAGATGGCCTGGGATTTTAAGACCAGAACCTGTTTTCTATGTG
Organism: Nomascus leucogenys; assembly: GCF_006542625.1. Lineage (NCBI taxonomy): Eukaryota > Metazoa > Chordata > Mammalia > Primates > Hylobatidae > Nomascus > Nomascus leucogenys. Next base: position 121,772,267 of record NC_044385.1, on the reverse strand, counting down.
TGAGCCCAAGTGTTAGACTGTTTGTGGCCCACATGCTCACAGTGTAGTTACCTGATGGACAGGGGTAAACCGTCTTCTTAAGGTGACACAGCCCACAGGCAGGGTCACCTCCACAACCACCTTATGCAACTCTGATCATGCTCCCAACGCACTCCACAATCCGGCCTTTGGGATAGGAGGATACAAGATAAAATTTGGAGTTAGGAAGAGGGTAGAAAGGAAAATGAGAAGATAAAAATCGGTCAGGGCAGGGAGGAGGAAAGAAAAGGGCAGGGGAGGGACTATTCCAGGGAAAATTGTACCTACTCACAATGGGAGGAAAGAAATATTTAAATAAGCAACAGCCAAATTTTTCACTGTTCTTTATTCCCTCTCCCAAGTATACATTTATTCACCTGGGCCCAAAATACACAAACTGCTATTTTAGAATAGCCTATAAAAAGAGTTTTCTGCCAAATTCAAAAATACTGTGCCCATGATCTAGGTTAGACCACGTATCTGTGTATATTAATGTTTTTATTTTGCCATTTTCAATAACACAAGCCCCAAGACACAATATCTTTTGTACTCCTTCAGAAGTGCATTGGCATATTCTGCCTTTCTAATGTGTCTTAAACACTACCAGAAACTAGATGAGGTTGATTTATTTGAGTCTCTGACTGTGCAAGCTCCAAAGAGTCTTTGATGGAAACAATTTGACTTTGGGCTTATGGAGAAACTGACAGGCTCCGTTCCATCCACTGGATTGTAAGTTCCTGTAGAGAATTCTCAAATATATTTTTGATCAGCATCTGCTTTGATGTGATCTTTGCAGGAGTAAAGGAAAAGGAAAAGGAATGGAGGGAGGTTGAGAGGGTAAAAGGGAGAGAGAAAAGGAAGAAGGGAGGATGTAAGGGAGGTCTTGACAAGAAGGTTGATGGCCCACATTGGAGATGAGGATGACGCATGGCCAGCTATGGTTTTGACATCAATCAATAGATTATCATTGGCCCGTTTGTGACAGCTGCTCTATTTACACTACACCCCCACTCCTTAGCCCACACAGGGCCCAGTGTAATATTCTGAATGGTGGCTCATTATTTAACCACCCTCCAGGCACAGCACTCAATGAGACACTGTTCCAGCTCTCTGAGAGTTTCTCCTCCAACGGAAAGAGAAATGAACATTGATACCAGCCCAAAAAACACACACAGTTCTATTGAACGCACAAATATAAATTCATACATGCTCAAATGCTCTCACTTTTCTGCTGTCATCTCTACTTTCATTATTGAGCCAGCACTGGAGAATTAGAAAAGGGTCTCCATCCCTCTGGATGGACAAGCCCCACAGCCTTGGGAGTCTACACAACTGTTTATGGTGGCCCTATTAATTATAGACATTCTACACATCTAGAATCCGAGAGAAGAGAATTTAGGGTTTATCATAGATGCTGAAGAGTATGTATGGTAATATCCTTGGATACCTTTTCTGTTATTTTACAAGAAAGAAAAAAGGAGGGAGGGCTAGAAACTGAACATTCCTTTGTATGTTTTTAAAAAAACATGCTATCAAAGGTTCTCAATATTAAAAGAATTTTTTATTAATATTTTAAGTGCCTGTCTAGGAACCTGTGTTTGCTAATGGATATTTCTACTTAATCCAAATGACAGAGTTCTACATACCTCATAAAGAAAAATCATTCTATTTTGATGCTGTATTTACTAACTCAGAAACCTGACATTTCTGGAGGAGCTGTGCCAAGTAATTTCATGATGATAAATTTTATAAGACAAAATACTCTTTTCTACAGAGCTCAAGTGTAATTTGAAAGGAAGATAAACAGTTCCAACATTTAATGGGTAAACAAATGTGACAGAATAATTTATTGAGATATTAGTTTGTGATTTTTTGGTCTTGCTCCTGCAGGAGTCTGAAAAAATAGAAAAGTATTGTCATTTCCCAGGCAAGAATGTGGGTATGTTATAAGTCCAAATTCCTTCTATTATTTACAGTGTCTCATTTTAAGGCCTGAAAGCAAAGCTGCCAAGCGACCGTCAGAGAGAGAGCTACAGCTACAGAGAGTAAGATAACAAGGGCCTGTCCTAGAGCAGGGCTGGGTCCGGGGAGGATGGAAGGAGAAGTTCCCCAGGATATCGTAAGGGATGGAGTTGGGGTGGCAGGGATCTGTGTACCAAATGCTCACAGAATTCCAAGAGGTATAGAGGGACCAGGAATATCTGAAAAAAAGTAGTCTTCAGGTTTCCCTAAACAGCCTCATATGGACTACCTTGGTCATGAGTAACCAGTGTTGAGAACCAGTGTTACAATCTCACTCCCACCCCCACTGTTACCCTCAGCCATGAGAACCCGAAACCATTCTTGGTCTAGGTATCACTCACCAGTGGTATGTTTTGCTAAACAATCTTGGGTTTAATTATAATATTGGCCACAAATTGTTTGCATCTCTTCCCATAAAGAGGTGGAGTTGATATTCTTCCTTCTTTTGAATCTGGCCTTGGCATATGACTTGCTTTGGCCCATGGGACACAAGTGGAAACTTGAATAGTACTTGCTTATTTTGATCTCATCATTTCTTGCTGCTTCTGGAACACAGTCCCCCAGCATTCTGGGATAGCTGAGTCATACTGGACAGGCATAGCCCTATTGCCCACACCACCAGGGCCAACAACCAGACATGTGAGTGAGGCCTGGGACTGACAAACCCCCAGGTGACCCATCCTGCTATGGGCTGAATGTTTGTGTTCCTCCAAAATTCACATGTTGAAACCTAATCTCCAATGTGATTATATCAAAAGATGGGGCCTTTAGAGGTGATTAAGTTGTGGGAGCACAGCCTTCATGAATGGAATCAGTGCCCTTATAAATGAGGCCCCAAAGAGCTAACAAGCCCCTTCCACCATGTGAAGACACAAAAAGAAATTACCATTTATGAGTAACAGGCTCTCACCAGATACCACATATGCCGGAGCCCTGACCTTGGACTTCTCAGCCTCCAAAATTGTGAGAAATAAATTTCTGTTGTTTATAAGCCACTCAGTTTGTGTATTTTTGTTATAGCAGCCCAAATAAACTAAGACAGAGATTGGTACTGAGGAGTGGGGGTATTGCTACAACAAATATCCAAAAATGTGGAAGCAGCTTTGGAGCTGGTTAACGGGTAGAGACTGAAAGAATTTTGAAATGTATGCTAGAAAAAGCCTACATTGCCATGAAGATACTTTAAAGGGAGGTTCTGATGACAGCTCAAAAGAAGAAGAAGATGTAGAGAAAGCCTCAATCTTCTTAGAGAATACCTAAATGCTCATGAGCAAAAAAATTCATAGAAATACAGACATTAAAGGCCATTCTGATGAGGTCTCAGATGTAAATAGGGAACATAATATTGGAAACTCATAATATTGGAAGCTCAGCTTTGTTATATAGTGACAAAGAACTTGGCTGAATTGTGTTTGTGCCCTTGTGTTTCATGGAAGATAAAATTTGTGAACAATGAAATTGGACATTTGGATGAGGAAATATCTAAGCCAAGTATTGAAGGAGTAGCATGGCTTCTATTGAGTGCTTATGGTGAAATGCAAGAAGAGAAAAACAATAAAGCCAATTTCATAATCAAAAAGAAAGCAAAACTTAATGATTTGGAAAATCCTCAGCCTATCTCTATGGGTAAAAGGAGAAAACGTGTTCTGGAGAGAACACTAAAGTTGTGACCAGGCAATCTTTTGATAAAGAGATGAGTATGAATTACCCAGGCGATGTTTATCAAAACAGTGGAAGCATGACCTCTGGGCATTTTGGAGATTATCAGTGCTGCCCTCCATGACCTGCCAAGAGTGATAAAACGTAGGGACTGGCCAAGAGTGACAAAATGTAGGGAACAGAACAATATCAAAAGAGGGGCCCTGAGCTTCTAGAGAGCCTCACTCAGTGCTTGCTCAAGTTTGCTTGCTTAATGCTTTCACCACCTCAAGTCTCTGCTCCCCAGATTCTGGTGTGATGCTCTTTGGCAGCCCAGGTGTGGCTCCAGGGGGCCGAGGTGTGATTCAAGACACAGTGGCTGCCCCTCTAAAGGGCATGGGCAGTAAAACTTGGCAGCCACCACACAGTGCCATCTCCATAGATGTGAAGAGTGCACGAGCTGTGGGGACATGGCTGCCTCCACCTAGATTTCAAAGGATGCGCTGAAGAGCCTTTGGGCCCCATCAGGGAACCACAACAGAGAGCCCCCAAAAGGGCAATGCCTAGTGGAGCCATGAAAGTAGGGCCACCCATAGCCTTGGATGCTCAACACCTGCCTGGCAATGCTACAGAGCCTGGACCCCTGTCCCACTGGGGCTGAGAGGCAAAACTTTGAATCAAAGATGACTTTGGAGTCCTAAGCTTTAATACTATTTGCCTTGTTAGGTTTTGGACTCACTTGGGACCTGTCATCCCTTCCTTCTTTCCTGTTTCTCCCTTTTGAAATGGGAATGTCTGTCCTATGCCTCTCCTACTATTGCATTTTGGAAGCGAATAATGTGTTTGATTTCACAGGTTCACAACTGGAGAACAATTTGTCTCAGAATGAATAGTACTTTGAGCTTCACCTATATCTGATATAGGTGACATTGAAATAAGACTTTGGACTTAAACTTTAAAGTTGATGCTAGAACAAGTTAAGACTTTGGGGGCTATTAGAATAGAATGATTGTATTTTGCATACAAGAAGGACATTGTTTTAAGTGGTCTACGAGTGGAACGCTAGAATGTTTGTGTTCCCCAAACTAATATGCTGAAATCTAGTCCCCAGTGCAATAGTTTTAAAAGGTTAGGCCTTTAGGGAGCAATTAGGTCATGGGGGGAACCTAATGGGTCATGAATGAAATTCATACCCTTATAAGAGAAGCCTCAGAGAACTCCCTTGCCCCTTCCACCATGCGAGGATGCAGCAAAAAAGTCTCCATCTATCATCTAGAGAGTGAGACTTCACCAGATGCCATATATGCTGGTGCCTTCATCATGGACTTTCCAGCCTCTAGAACTGTAGGAAACAAATTTCTGTTGTTTATAAGTCACCTCATCCGTGGCATTGTTATAGTCACCTGAACAGATTAAGACACATACCCAGGTGACCCAGCTGTGCAGCCACATCAGAGAGGTCAGACAAGACCAGTGGAAGAACCATCCTGCTGAACCCAGGCCACACTGACAATCCATGGAATCATGAGCTAAGTTAGGGCATGGTCTGTTATGCAGCAATAACTGATTCAGAGTTTTAGCAAGAGAATGGTGTAGGTACCCTTCTACTCCAATAGCATCACATAACTCATGCTAAGTCCCTCCTACATTAACTGCTACCTCGGGAGCAATGCAAAAGCCCAAGTTCCAAATTAGCCAGGGTCCTCTTCTAAGTTAACAGCTTTTTCAAGTCACAACATGCTTTTGAGCACAGGTTTTCCTTCCAGAAAGCCAGGTCAGAGCACACATCAGTGCTGACACCTTCAGACTCGAAACCACTGTCCTCCCTTCCTCTCTCCTCACTCTGGCCTGCCTTCATCCCATTGACCCTATCAATTTCCAAGACTTTCCTGAAAATGGGCCTTGAACAGAACCCATCTAGTCAACCCCAATAGCTTTCTCTTAATTCTGAGTCTTAGGATTTTATAAGTTGACATGTGTTACCCTAATATTTATATGTTGATATCCCAAACTCTGGTACCTCAGAATGTAGCCTTGTTAGGAAATAGGGTCATTGCAGATATAATTAGTTAAGATGAGGTCATACTATAATAGGTGGGCCCCTAATATGACTGGTGTCCCCATAAAAAGGGGAAATGTGGGCACATGCACACAGGAAGAACACCATGTGAGATAAAGAGATCAGGATGACACTCCTATAAGCCAAGGAATGCCAAAGATTGCCAGCAAACCAACAAAAACTAGGTGAGAGGCATGGAACAGATCTTCCATAGCACCTTCAGAGGTAGGATGGCCCTGCCAACACCTTGATGTTGGACTTCTAGCCTCCAGAATTATAAGACAATAAGTTTCTTTTGTTTAAGATGCCTAGTTTGCAGTACTTTGTTGTAGCAGCCCTAGCAAACTAATACACAGAAAGAAGGTTTTAGGAGTCTCAGTTTCTTATCACCCAGGAGATCCCTGAATTATTTATACAAATTACTAGTCTCTTTCCCAGCTCCCTGGTCTGCTAAGCTATGTAAAATAAAAGGCCCTGTCAAACACTTTCCCCAGGTCAATGCCTATGGACTAGCCACGCACATAAGTTATTTTATTTTTTTTAAAGTAATTCTACTAAAGGTCTCCTATATACAAGGAAATAATGTCATACATTTTCTTAAATTTTACGGCAAGAAATAGATGTCACTTTACATATACTATCAATTTAGGTGTATACATTACAAGTGTTTTGTTTACAGATTCTTTCATCCTGGAAACCTTGGGGGAACAAATCTTAATGGCATTTAATGATGCCAAATTTGAATGCCTCATTTGATAAATCAGAATTTCTCTGAGCAAATTATTTGTTTCAGCATTTGCTTATACTATGCACATATGGATATCTGAAATACATCCTTATGAAACAAGAAAAAATATAAATGGATTAATTAAGGAGTTGACTCAAGAAGTTGAAAAAAGTAACAAAGTAAGCCAAAGGAAAGTAGAAAGAATAAAAACATAAATTACTACATTAAAAAAGAGATCTCATATAATTGATAAGTACAGACAAGTTATTGTTTTCTTAAGAAAAAATGAAGCTGTATTTAGCCATTTTTTCAAGGAGAAAGAAGAAAGAAAAAATAGTAATGGCAAAGAGAAGAGTACCACAGATACAGAATAAATTAAAGACTTAAGAGTCTTAACTCTGTCTATAGCTCTGTAAATACATTTGAAAATATGAGTAAAATGAGTTCTTCTTGAGAAAATTAAAATTCCCAAACTTGATATCATAACAGAAATCTTGTCCTCACAGATCTGTATCCTTAGAAGAAATCAAAATTTTTTGTCAAATGATCTCTTCCTGACAAAAAGGTGTCAGTCCTGAAATTTTCCAAGGTGAATTCTCACAGTCTGCCAGATTTGAATTCAAATACTATGTATATTTTTTCAGAGACTACAGGAAGCAGGAACATTGCTGACTCATCTTTTAAAAAGCAAAAATAAGACTTTCACTTCTGCCCATAGTGGAGTAATAAATAGAAAACAAAGTCACCCTCTCATCTAAACAAAAACAAGAAGAACAAAGCAACAAAATATGTAAAACAATAGCTTTGAAGACACTGGACATCAGGCAATGAAGGAAAGTGATCCCTGGGAGTCGGGCAGTCAATAAAATGAGCCCTGTGGTTACCTAGCTTACTTCCTCCAGAGTTTCCAGGCTCTAGCAAGGGGTGACCCAGGTGGAGAAGCCCATGGACTCCCTGAATTGACGAGATAATGCTGAGAGCCCAGGAAGACCCCGGGATTTAGATTTTGCAGGAGTGAACACTGGACTGGAGGAGTATAGAAAGAAATTGTATTTTCTTTTTGAGGTGAGGTCTCACTTTGTCACCCAGGCTGGAGTGCAGTGGCATGATCATGGCTTACTGCAGCCTCTACCTCCCAGGCTCAAGCAAAGGTACCTTTTCTCCTCTGAATCAACTTTTCACTATTGTTGCAGACAATTGTCCACACATGCATGGATCTATTTCTGGACTTTCTATTCTATTTCTTTAATATGACTATCTTTGCACTAATACTACACTGTCTTATTATAATTTTATAACTCTTGAATCAGGTAGTGTTATCCCCCCATCTTTGTTTTGTGTTAAAGTCATTCTGCCTATTTGGGGTCCCTTGCACTTGTAAAAATTTTAGAATCTGGTTATAGATGTCTACAAAAATTAATGCTGTGATTTGTTTGGAATTGTGTTGAATCTAGAGATCAATTTAAGAACTGACATCATAGCAACATTGATTCTTCTGACCTATAAACATATTTATCTGAGTCTTCTCTGATTTTTCTCAGAGCATGTTACACTTTTCAATGTAGAGGCATTACATATGTTTTGTCAGATTTACTCCTAAGTAGTTAACATTTAGATGCTAATTTGTTTTATAGTTCAGTTTTGGATTGCTCATTCCTAGTTTACAGAAATAGAATTAATTTTTAAGTATTGATCTCATACCATACAACTTTCCTAAACTTATTTATTAGTTCTAGTTTCTTATTGTAGATTCAATCTGATTTTCTATTTAATTGATTATGTCATTTGCAAATAAAGGCGGTTTCACAATCTGGGTGCCTTTCCTTTTTCTTGCCTCATTGCTCTGTCATAGACCTCCAGAATAATGCTGGATAGAAGTGATGAAAACAGACATTCACCTTCTCCTGACCTTAAGGACAAGCAATAAGTCTTTCACTATCACAAATGTTAGCTGTTGGTTTTTCTTAGATATCCTTTATCATGTTGAGAAATCTCTTTTCTATTTCTAGTTTGCTGGAAGTTCACATCAGGAATGGGTATTAGATTTTGTTAAGTGTTTTTATACACCTAATGAGATGAACAAAGGGTTTGTCTTTGTTGGGAAAGGCAGTCTCCTACATGTAGTCTTTTGATCCCTATTTGACTGTGTAAGAATGGGCCCTGGGCCTGGAACACTTTCTTACCAAAGTATGAATAGTCTTCACGGCCTGTACTGAGCTTGTTTCCTTGTGTGGGAATATCTTTCCCTATTTCAGACCCAGTGTGTGCTTTTATTTCTGCTTAAGTGTGTGTATCACATGGTACTTGGCTAATCCCACTGTTATATCTGTTCTCTGCAGGGAGGGGTCAGGGTCCTTCTGCTGCAGTACAAAAGGCATGTGTGCAGGCCAGCTGCCAGGAGAGACCCACTGGCCATGGAGACTGACACCAACTACTGAAACTGATCTTGCTCTGCCTCTTCTTGTGTGAATAAAGCATTGTTCCATCCAGTGCTTGACTGAATTGAATTTTCTTTTGTGGCTCCAATACCAAGAGGCAGTGGGCAGAAATGCTCAGACTTCTACTCCTGATAATAGGCAAAAGATATCACCTGCTCGACAGACTAATTTTTTTGTTAATATGGTGAGATACACTGGATGATTTCAAGTGTTAAACCAACCTTGCATTCCTGGGATAAACTCCACTTGGATAAACCCTCTTGTGTGTATTGCTGAATTTTATTTGCTAAAAATTTGTCAGGATTTTTTGCATCTATGTTCATCAGGACATGGTCCTATATTTTTTTCCTTACAATGTCTTTGCCTGGGTTTTGATATGCGAGTAATACTGGCCACAAAGAAACAGTTGAGAAGCATCATAATCCTCTTAAATTTTCTGGAAGAAAATTTGTAGAATTTTAATTATTCCTTAAATTGCAGAATTCACCAGTGAAGTATCTGGTATGAGAGTTTTCTTTGCTTTAAGGTTTTTAACTACAAATTTAATGTACGTAATAGACATAAAGCAATTCAGGTTATACATTTCATCCTAAGTAAGATTTGGTAAGTGTATCCTTAAAGAAATGTGACCATTTCATCTATGTTGTCAAATTTATTACCATAAAGTTGTTCACAGTATTCTCTTATTATCCTTTTAATCCCTGTAGAGACTGTGGTGGTGTCACCTCTTTCATTTCCTCTTTCCTGATCAGTCTTGCTAGAGGATTATCAACATTATTGATATTCCCAGAGAACTAACTCTTGGTTTCAGTGATTGATTCATGAAAGGTCTGTATATGCAAAATGACTCCCAAATGCAGAAGGAGCCAAGAAACCAAAGAACAAGGCAGACAAATCCAGTCGGTTGGTAGAAGGTTATTTACTGGGGAACTAACAAACAGGGATGTGGTCTTGGGCAGCCACAAGACAGGTAGAACTCCATGCTGCTGCTCTCCAGGCCTGGGACTTATATACAATAGGGAAAGGTTATACATGCTCCAGATGGAATGTGCAGGACAATTAGAGTCTTCTTTCTGGGAAAAAAATATGTGCCTTATAGCCTGTAATTTATGCTATAACATCCAGTTTGTTTTCACCTAAGGGAAAAATTTACAGAAATTATGTGCTCATGTATAAGGAACTGTAGATAAAGTAGAAATCTCAGAGGCATTCCCAAAACTGCAGTTAATCAAAAGTCAACATGGAGGACTAGCATCCAAGATGGAGCTACTTTAGCCTTCATAGTGATTTTTTTTCAGTTATTTCATTTATTTCTACTCTTACTCCTATCATTTCCTTTCTTCTGCTTCTTTTGGATTAAATATACATTTATTTTCCTAGTTTTTAAGGTGGAGGTTGAGGTTATTGATTTGAGATCCTTATTCTCTTTTACTTACTGCTAAAAATTTCCCTCTAAGTACTGTTTTAGCAGCATGCCACAAATATTGGCATGTTAGGTTTTCATTTTCATTGAAGTAAAAATATTTTCTAATTTCCTTTTAATGTGTACTTTGACTAATTTATTATTTAAAAGTGCAGTATTTACTTTTTAAATCTTTGAAAATTTTCCAGATACTTTTCTGTTTTGGTGAGAGAACATGCTTTGTATGACTTTAATTCTTATAAATATATCGAGACTTGTTTTATATTCCAGAATTGGTTTACCATGGTCAGTGTCCCATATGGACATGAAAAAAGAAATGTAATTTCTTTTACATATTCTACTATTATATATTCTATATAGTATATTCTACTATTGTTGGATAGAGTGTTCTATTAATGTCAATTAGGTCAAGTTGATTGACAGTGTTGTTCAAGTCTTCTACATCCTTGAAGATTTTCTGTCTCTTTTTCAAACCAATTATTTAAAGAATGGTATTAAAACCTCTAGTTGTGGATTTGTTGATTTCTTCTTGCAGATCATGTACCTTTTACTTTATTTTTAAAAATCTGTTATTCAGTACATAAACACTTATGATTTCTTGTGTCTTCTTGATGAGTTGACCCTTTTATTGTTATGGAATGACTTGTTCTATTTCTGGTTGTCTTCTTTGTTCTGAAATCTACTTTGGCAAATACTATTACAGCCACTTCTGCTTTCTTTTGATTAATGTTAGCACAATATCTTTTTCCATTCTATTACTTTTTTTTTTTTTTGAGACAGGGTCTTACTCTATCACCCAGGCTGGAATGCAGTGGCATGATCTCAGCTTACTGCAAACTCTGCATCCCAGGTTCAAGCAATTCTCATGCCTCAGCCTCCCAAATAGCTGGGATTACAGATGCATACCACCATGCCCACCTAATTTATGTATTTTTTAGTAGAGACGGGGTTTCACCATGTTCCCCAGGCTGGTTTTGAACTCCTGAGTTCAAGTGATCTGCCCACTTCAGCCTCCCAAAGTGCTAGGATTAAGCCATGAGCCACTGAGCCTAGCCCCATCCTATTACTTTAAATATAGCTTTGTCTTTATATTTAAAGTGTATTTTTTGTAAGCAGTATATAGTTGGATTTTTTATCTAATCTGAAAAATCTGCATTTTAATTGGGTGTTTAGACCATTTACATTTAATATTATATGATTAATGATATGGTTAGATTTCAATCACCCATCTTGCTATTTATTTTCTCTTTGGCCTATTTGTTCTTTGTTTCCTTTTTCCTCTTTATTTATCTTTTTTTTTTCAATTCATTTTGATCTCTTTCAGATGTGTCATGAATATAACTCTGATTTTTTAGCCATTGCTTTAAGGGTTTATGGTACATATTTTTAACTTATCACAATCCATGTTAAGATAATATTATACCAATTCAGCAGTAGTGTGAGAACCAGATGCCCCTCAATTTCAATGGGGTGATATCCCAAGAAACCCATCATAAATTAAAAATATCAGAAGTCACAAATGCATTTAATTACACCCAACCCACCAAACATTATAGCTAAGCCTATGTTGCTGAGATCAGAACACTTAAACTAACTTACAGTTGGGCAAAATCATCTAACACAAAATCTGTATTATAATAAAGTGTTGAAAATCTCATTTAATTTATTGAATATTATACTGAAAGTGAAAAACAGAAGGATTGTATGGGTACTCAAGTATAGTTTTTACTTCATGTGTACCACTTCTGTACCATGGTAAAATAAAAAAACTAAGTCAAATTGTATTAGTCCATTCTCACACTACTATAAAGAAATACCTGAGACTGGGTAATTCATAAAGAAAAGAGGTTTAATTGTTTCACTGTTCTGCAGGCTGTACAGGAAGCATGATGCTGGCATCTGTTCAGCTTCTCGAAAGGCCTCAGAAAACTTACAATCATGGCAAAAGGTGAAAGGGAGACACACATATCATCATGGCTACAGCAGGAGCAAGAGAGGGTAACAGGGTAGGTGTTGCACACTTTTAAACAACCGTATCTCATGAGAACTCACTATCACAAGAAGAGCAGCAAGTGGATGGTGCTAAAACCATTCATGATAAATTTGTCCCCATGATCCAACCACCTCTCACCAGGCCCTACCTCCAACATTGGGGAGTATAATTCAGCATGAGATTTGGTGGGGACAGATCCAAACCATACCATTCTGTCCCTGGCCCCCCAAAGCTCATGTCCTTCTCATATTACAAAACACAATCATCCTTCTGAACAGTCCTCCAAAGTCTTAACTCATTTCAGCATTAATTCAAAAGTCCACAGTCCAAAGTTTCATCTGAGACAAGACTAGTCCCTTTTGCCTATGAGCCTGTAAAATAAAAAATAAGTTAGCTACTTCCAAGATACAATGGGGGTAAAGGCATCAGGTAAATACTGCCTTTCCAAAATGGAGAACTCAGCCAAAAGAAAGGGGTTATAGAGCCCATGCAAGTCCAAAACCCAGCAGGGTTGTCATTAAATCTTAAAGCTCTAAAATAATCTCCTTTGGCTCCATGTCCTAAATCTAGGTCACACTGATACAAGGAGTGGGCTCCTTGGGAAGCTCCACCTCTGTGACTCTGCAGGGTACAGTCCCTGTAGCTGCTGTCACAGGCTGGTGTTGAGTGTCTTTGGCTTTTCCAGGCACATGGTGCAAGCTGTCAGTAAATCTACCATTCTGGGGTCGGGGAGACCATGGCCCCCTTCTCACAGCTTTACTAGGCAGTGCCCCAGTGGGGACTCTGTGTGGGGCTCTAACCCCACATTTCCCCTCTGCCCTAGTAGAGGTTTTCCCTGAAGACTCCATTCCTGCAGCAGTCTTCTGCCTAAACATCCAAGATTTTCCATACATCTTCTGAAATCTAGGTGGAGGCTCCCAAGCTTCAACTCTTGTATTCTGTGCACCCGCAGGCTTAACACCACATGGAAGCCACCATGGCTTACAGCTTGCACCCTCTGAAGCAATGTTCTGAGCTGCACCTGGGTCCCTTCTAGCTATGGCTGAATATGGAGTCACTGGCATGTGAGGAGCAGTGTCCTGAGGCTGCACAGGGCAATGGGGTCCTGTGTCTGGCCCACAAAACATTCTGTCCTCCTAGGTCTCAGGGCCTGTGATAGGAGAGCCTGCCACAAAGGTCTCTGAAACATCTTTGAGGCCTTCTCCCCATTATCTTGGCTATTAGCATTTAGCTCCTTTTTACTTATGCAAATTTCTGCAGTATTGGGGGAACCCACCCCCAATATTTCAACATAGGTTCTTTCTATTTTCCCTAAGTGTCAGCCTGGCTGATAAATAAAGAGTACAAAGAGAGGAATTTTACAGCTGGACTGCTGGGGGTGACATCATATATCGGTAGGTCCGTGATGCCCACCTGAGCCGCAAAACCAGCAAGTTTTTTTAGGGATTTCAAAAGGGGAGTGGGTGTACAAACAGGGAGTAGGTCACATGCTTCAAGGGGCAAAAGGCAGAGCAAAGATCACATGCTTCTGAGGAACAGGACCAGAGCAAAATCAGAAATTCCTGATAAGGGTCTATGTTCAGCAGTGCACACATTGTCTTGATAAACATCTTAACAGAAAACAGGGTTTGAGAGCAAAGAACTGGTCTGACCTCAAATTTACCAGGGCTGGGGTTTCCCAACCCTAGCAAGCCTGAGGGTACTGCAGGAGACCAGGGCGTAAGTCAGTCCTTATCTCAACTACATAGGACAGACACTCCCAGAGCGGCCAGAAATGCAATTCTCTTCCTAGGGTCTTAATATTATATTCCTTGCTAGGAAAAGAATTTAGCGATATCTGTCCTGCTTGCATGTCCATTTATAGGCTCTCTGCAAGAAGAAAAATATGGCTGTTTTTGCCTGACCCTGCAGGCAGTCAGACCTTATGGTTGTCTTCCCTTGTTCCCTAAAATCACTGTTATTCTGCTTATTTTCAAGGTGCACTGATTTCATATTGTTCAAACATACATTTTACAATCAATTTGTACAACAGTGGTCCTGAGGTGACGTACATCCTCAGCTTACGAAGATAACAGGATTAAGATATTAAAGTAAGACCGGTGTAAGAAATTATAAGAGTATTATTTGGGAACTGATAAGTGTCCATGAAATCTTCACAATTTATGTTCAGAGACTGAAGTAAAGACAGGCGTAAGAAATTATAAGAGCATTATTAGGGAAGTGATAAATGTCCATGAAATCTTCACAATTTATGTTCTTCTGCCACGGCTCCAGCCAGTCCCTCTGTTCGGGGTCCCTGACTTCCCACAACACTGTAGCCTGCTTTATTTCTCTGCTAAAAATGAGCTTTTCCTCTCCACCACATAGCCAGGCTGCAAATTTTCCAAACTCTTACACTTTGCTTCCCTTTTAAGCATAAGTTCCAACTTTAGGTCATTTTTTTTTTTGCTCACACATATGAGCCTAGGCTGTTAGAAGCAGCCAGGCCATCTCTTGAAAATTTTACTGCTTAGAAATTTCTTTCCCCAAAATACCCTAAGTCATCACTCTCAAGTTCAACGTTCCACAGATCCCTAAGGCGGAAGCACAATGCAGCCAAGCTCTTTGCTAAGGTATAGCAAGAGTGACCTTTACTCCATTCCCAAAAAGTTCTTCATTTCTATCTGAGAACTTATCAGCCTGGACTTCACTGTCCATATCACTAATGGCATTTTGGTCATAACCATTCAATCAGTCTCTAGGAAGTTTCAAATTTTCCCATATCTTCCTGTCTTCTTCTGAGCCCTCTACGCTTTTCTGACCTCTGCTCATTACCCAGTCCCAAAGCTGCTTCCACATTTTCAGTTATCTTTACAGCAATGCCATACTCCTTGGTACCAATTTTTTGTATTAGTCCATTCTTGCACTACTATAAAGAGATACCTGAGACTGGGTAGTTTATAAAGAAAAAGCATTATGCTGTCGTCCGCTCAGCTTCTGGGAAAGCCTCAGGAAACTTACAATCATGGCAGAAGGCAAAAGGGGAACACACACATCACATAGCCAGAGGAGGAGCAAGAGTGGGGGAAGTGGGAGATGCTGCAGACTTTTAAACAGCCATATCTCACAAGAACTCATTATCACAAGAACAGCACCAATGGGATGGTGCTAAACCATTCATAAGAAACCCACTGCTGAGATCCAACCACCTCCTGCCAGGCCCCACCTCCAACACTAGGGACTACAGTTCAACATGAGATTTGGTACACAGAGCCAAAACATATCACCAATCACCATAAGTCATGGACCATGTGTACTTCTATTTTTCCCCTCCTGGACTTTGTGCTATTTTTGTCATACATTTTACTTCTTCACAGGTTAAAACCACCATACTACATTGTTAATATTTTTATTTAAACAAGCAATTATCTTTCGAAGACATTGAAATAAGAAAATTTTTATACGTTTATCCATTTAGTTATCATTTTCAGTGCTATTTATTTCTTTAGGCAGATCTAGGTTTCTGCTATTCCATCTAGTATCATTTTTATTCTGTTTGAAGAAGTTCAATGAACATTTCTCGTAGTGTGGAGTCTAGCTGATAAATTATTTTAGCATAGCTGACAAACTCTTTCAGCTTTTGCTTGTCTCAAAAAGTCTTTATTTCTCCTTCATTTATGAAAAAATCTTTACTGAGTATAAGTTTCTAGGTTGGAAGGGTTTTTTTTTTTTTTTAGTACTTTAATGATGTCGCTCTACTATCTCTTTGTTGCTTTGTTTCCAAAGAAAATATGCTGCTATTCTTATTTTTGTTCTTCTGTAACATAAAATGTCTTCTTTTCTCCTCTGGCTACTTCTAAGATTTTTTTCTTTATCACTTGTTTTGTGCATTTTATGATGTCTTAGTATAGATTTCTTCATGTTTCTTGTGCATGGGTTTTGTTGAGTATCTTGAACCTATGGATTTATAGTTTTCACCTAACTTGGACATTTTTCAGCCATTGTTTCTCCAAATTTTTTGTGTATCCCACCACACACACACACACACACACACACACACACACAGCCCTATTCTTCCTACAGGAACTCCAATTACATATACATTCATTTACCTGAAGTTGCCTCACAGCTCATTGATGCCTTATTTTTTTAGGTCTTTTTTTGTCTCTACATCTTGTTTAGAAT
Organism: Nomascus leucogenys; assembly: GCF_006542625.1. NCBI lineage: Eukaryota > Metazoa > Chordata > Mammalia > Primates > Hylobatidae > Nomascus > Nomascus leucogenys. Next base: position 121,755,785 of record NC_044385.1, on the reverse strand, counting down.
GGGTTCTATTGCTAAATCTTCAAAATTACAACTACATATTTTGGCAATAGATTACCTGATGCTAATCCTATCTAGTGCATATTTCATCTCAGAGACTGTAGTTTTTATCTCTAGATATTCAATTTAGGTCTTTTCATATTTTACATGTCTGTTTAACATATTCAGTCTCTCCATTAGCTACTTGAACATATGGGATACAGTTAGAACTATTTTAATGTCCTTGTCTACTGAATTTAACATCTATGTCAGTTCTGGATTGGCATCAATTAATTCCTTTTTTCTCATCATTCTGGGTCATATTTTCTTGCTTCTTTGTCTTACGAATTTACAATTTTATCACATCTTTATCAAAAGATATTTGCTACATCATTATTTTTAATAGAAAAATAGAAATGACATATCAATAATGAATTCAATAAGTTAGAAATATAAAATACAAATATATTTTGATATATATCATATGAATATGATATATATGAAATACTAGGCAGATTATAAGAATGAGGTTGCTCCATGTTTGCAAATATGGAGATGTCTTCTAAATATACATTAGAAAAAGACAAGGTTTATAGCAGTGTGAAATAAAAATTTAAAAGGTTCTAATGTGTATAATACATATTGTATGGTGTATGCATTTTTTTCTGTTTGAATGCAAAAAAATTAACAGTTACTTTTAAGAACAGGACCTTCAGGGACTCCGAGTGGGCTTAGAAATTTTTACTCTTCATTTTCATTGAATGTTGCATTATCTTAGTGGGTGCCTGTATTAATTTAATTTTTATTTCTGTTGGTTGTGTTTTATAACATTAATGGTGTATTTCTGGTGAAAATGGAGTTGTCAGCCCCTTCTGTTTTCTTCCTTTTCTAAATTTAAACACATAATATCAAAATAATTACCTAACAATAGGGATAGATCCCGATTCTGTGGGGTCTGATGTTCAAACAATCGGGAGAGCCCCCTTTAAGACAAAAAAATATAAAAATATCTTACTTTTGCAAATTTTCTGCTATATCACAAAATTTAGTTGCGCATGTGCTCATTGGTCTCCTCTCTACTAGAATGTAAGATCCACGCGGGCTGAGTTTTTTTATCTGGGCTGGGTTTATTCACTACGGTACTCCCACTACTAACACATTATAGACACTCAATATTTGTGGAACAAATGAATCAATCAGCTGGGAGGTTGAACTCTGTGACCTCTAAGTTCCATGACAATGCTAAGATTAGTGAGTCTATATCTGGGGACTTCCTATTCCTCTTACCTTTCCCTACCCCTACCTAAGAAAATCACTTACCCAATTTCCACTTCCCATAATTCTTAGAAGGAAAAGGATGTCCTTTATCGCACATCTGAGGTAACTAATAATACCAATCGGCAACATTGTTGGGGCAAGTGCTGTACATCCAGCACTAACCTTGACCTGCCCAGCATCTGCTGGCAAGAAGTTCTGTAGCCATGATTGGTTATTAACTCTTAATCATAGCCTTCTTCTGCAATCAAGAGGTTTGATTAACACCATTTACAGTCCTGCAAGGGCAGAAGTGAGGGGGAGGAAGGAGTTGTGAAATTAGAGGGTAATGATCATTCTGGGCTCCACAACTTGTCCAGAGTGACTATTTCATTTCTTGTTAGTCCCTAAGTGAAAACACACCAGGATTCTCACCCTCCTGTCATGTGTTTCCCTCTCCAAGACATTTCTGCTGTGAGCCCGACTGCCAACCTCTGTTCCCAGGGGAGAGACTATTGCCAAGAGAGGATCCAATACAAAAAGCAAGTCAAGCCAAGAGTGTACCTGGTCAGACAGGGAGGATTGTCAGAGGGGGAGACCAGCAGTGTTGCAGCCCACCACCAAAGGCCTGACATTCCATTGCCAGAGTGCACAATTCCCCTAAACACTCAAAGTATTGGGCTGTTCTTGAAAGCAGCTGTCTTCTTGGATCATGATGATGAGGCCAAGGCTGAAGCTCCCTATTCCCCCTTTTGCCTATTTTATGAGCCCAACACCATCTGGGATGATATTTCGCTTTTGAACTTCACTAAGAAAATAAAATTAGCCCTGGATGAAGTTATTACATTGCAAATATCTGGTTGTCATTCAGAGTTTTCTGTGATCTAATCAGTTCTCATCAAGTTCATATCATCCAAAAAGCACTCTGAGGATAGTGTGTCTTGTAAGAAATAGCTCACCTTCAAGGGTCATGACATGTAAACTGGTAATTACAACACAAAAGAAAGCAATGACTCAAGTCCCAGAGTGGCTGAAACCCTATCTGGTGGGAATCAGAAAGGCATCAGGGAAAAGCAGCTTTGGAGATAAGTCTGAACAAGGAGAAATATTTCAACAGGTAGAGATGCGGTGTGAATCTACAATGTTCCTCTAAACTTCTGAAACATTCACACCTTTAAATTTTTCACTGAACTGTGTTGGGCTTAATTAATTCAGTTTCAACCCCTCATTTGCCTATTTTTCTCCACCAAAGTTGCAGCGTGATGGGAACAACGCGTTCTGCCTCCGCCCACTGGCTGGTAGAAGCGTAATGCCTGCGAGCAGAAGGGGTAATACTGGAGGCTGAGTCACAAGCTCCATTCTTCTTTTTTAACTGCTCTATTGAGGTATCATTGACAAATAAAAATTGTATTTATTTAAGGTTTACTGTTTGATGTTTTGAGATATATATATATACATATATATATATATATACATATATATATATATATATATATATGCATTGTGAAATGATAACCATTGGTCAAAGGGAACATAGCTTCAATTATGCAGACTCCACTCTGACTTGTAGCCCTACTGATGAAATGATGCTCTGTAGCTCTGGTGGTCTGATATTTTTACACCAAAAACAAGCCAAGCCAAATAAGTTTCGGGAGACTGTCCTGGCAGGAAGCCTTTATATTTAGATTAATCCAAAAGGCGTCATTTGTTAACTGCGGCACACTGTGCCTGAAGCGCAGGTCACACAGAACATCTGGTTTTGGTCAAGTCTTAGTTTGTATTCAGTTTTCCAACTGGACTGAGTCAACACAAGTTCAAAGTATGTGCCCTGTAACAGACAATACAGCCTGCTATTGAGCTGTCCGGGACACCCAGCCTTCTGCCCTAACTCTGTCACCTTCGACAGGGTGTACCTTTAATCTCGGTGACTAGAGGAAAAGCAAAGGGACGCCTGTGTTTTCTGTGCATTCATTCATTAGCTCTTCATTAAGACATTGTCTTTGACAATCAAACAAATGTTAATGGCATTTCATTTTTCCTTTGAAATCAAGATAACTCTTGTTCAGACAACATATAACATCATGTCTAGAACATACTATCAGGACTAAAGCCAAATGCATTACACAGTGTCCCCTCTAATTGCAGCGTGTGGATGCTGAAGGGTTTGTTAACATTCTGGGTGAAGCTGCAAGCTGATTTTCTTTTTTTGGAGTGTGTTTTCATTTCAATACTTGTATTAATGTAAATAGCTCCTCTGGGTAATCACCTTATAACCAATTACCTTTCCAGATTTCATGGCTCATGTTTGCATTTATGTTTGTAGTTATGTTGGAGAACCATCCAGATAATGGGAAAAGAAGTGAGATTAATTGATAAATGAAGCATTCTCACTTAATGAAAACAAAATGATGCTAAAATGACTCACTATAGAGATGAAGGTTTGTCATGGCATAAGTAAAATAATATAATGGGAAAATTGATTAACCACATAGCACATGGGAGTATAGGCACAGCAAACTCATTACCAAATTCAGTGGTGAATGGCCATGTAGTTTCAGCAAAATAACACCATCCTCTACATCCCATTAATGTTGTCAATTTATCACCTTTTAAATTTTTATTTGTATTAACTTTATAAATTTGATTTTAATAAATCATTTTATAAAAGCTGTAAACATAGGATTTCTCTCTAGTTTTATGTTTTTATGCATTAGGTAAAATAATAAAAATGTAAAAACAATTTAAGTCAAAAATTAAAATATCAAAAATGTTATTACCCTTTTGCTCAAATATGAGAAATAGTGAAATAAGCCTAATCCTCCCTATGTGTCTAAAATGTGATGGGCTAGGTCAACAAGGCAAGAGCCTTGACTGATTTTCAAGCCAGTTGAATTAGACGAGAAGAGTTTTAGAATAATGAAAGCAAAAATAGTCAAGGAGCTAAGAGTTGAAGGCACAAGAGGGTAAAAATAACACAGCTTTGAACAACAACAGAGTAACAGCTAGAATTAATGTGTTTGTGTTTGTGGGTGCATTCAGAAAGTAAAGGAGTACACGTGTATGTTGGGAAACAAAGGAAGGATGAATACAAAAATCAAGACTGAGAAAGGTGGGGTTGAGGAAGTTGCAAAAACTGTAGGCTTAGTTCCTACATAGGGTATCCAAAAAGTCCAATGTGCTATCTTCAAATGGGCATGGTAAACCCTGCTTGCTTGGGACAGATATCAATATCCAGTTGAATTTTATCCGAATGGTGAGACATCACACAGCTGGTCAGGCGATAAGTACAATCTCAGGCGATCAGTCCATCAGCAGACCATGTGGTTAGTGCTTGGATCGACAGAGAGCAGAACACAGCCTGGGAACATGTTTCTCCAATAGAAACATGCTTTAGATCAAAACTCCTGGCTCAGGAGAGAAATTGAAGCAGTATATGGACTGGATTGTCTCAACAGGACTAAAAAAGCTGGGACTCAGTAGGTAGATGCATGCACATGGCTTGGCTAAACACACTGGGTACCAAGACACATTTAATTCCTGATCCCTGGAAGTTCAGAACTGATTTCAGAACTGGGTGAAGCTGGGAAGGCATGAGCTGGCAGACAGCTTGAATGTTGTCAATGACAATTGTTCCACCAGGGTTGTAAATAAACTGATCTACCAAATATTTTTTAACAATTCTAAGGAATTTCGCCTTGAAATTTCTAGAAAGCTATTCTTGTTGTAGCCACCTATAGAGACAGAATAGAGCCCCACTCAAAATTCAGTTTGGATGTTGATATGGTTTGCCTGTGACCCCACCCAAATCTCATTTTGAATTGTAGCTCCCATAATTTCCTCATGTTGTGGAAGGGACCCAGTGGGAGATAACTGAATCATGGGGGCAGTTTCCCCAATACTGTTCTCATGGTAGTGAGTAAGTCTTGCGAGATCTGATGGTTTTATAAGGGGAAAACCCTTTTGCTTGGCTTTCATTCTTCTCTTGCCTGATGCCATGTGAGATGTGCCTTTTACCTTCCATCATGATTGTGAGGCCTCCCCACCCACCTGGAACTGTGAGTCCATTAAACCTCTTTTTCCTTAAAAATTACCCCATCTTGGGTATGTCTTTATCTGCAGTGTAAAAATGGACTAATACTCACTCACTCTAGTCAGTTATCAGTCACAAGACATTCCTAATCCTTGTGCATGTTATGTCACTGCACTTACTTTAATTTTTAAAATAATGATTTTCACTCAATAGATGCAGAAAAACTTTTGATAAAACCCAACATCTTTTTATGATCAAAGCTCTCAGCAAACTAGGCATCAAAGGAGCATACCTCAAAATTATAAGACACATCTATGACAAACCCACAGCCAACATCATATTGAATGGGCAAAAGCTAGAAGCACCTCCCTTAAGAGCTAGAACAAGACAAGGATGCCTACTCTTAACCACTTCTATTCTACATAGTACTGCGAGTCGTAGCCAAAGCAATCAGGCAAGGGAAATAAATAAAAGGCATCAAAATAGGGAAAGAAGTCAAATTATCTCTGTTTGCTGACAATATGATTCCATACCTAGAAAATCCTCGACACTCCACCAAAAGGCTCCTAGGACTGACAAACCACTTCAGTAAAGTTTCAAAATACAAAATCAATGCACATAAATTAGTAGCATTTCTATACAGCAATAATGTTCAACATGAGAGCCAGATCAAGAGCACAATCCCATTTACAATAGCCACAACAAAAATAAAATACCCAAGGGTACATCTAACCAAGGAGGTGAAATATCTCTACAATGAGAACTACAAAACACTGTGGAAAGAAATAATGGGTGATACAAACAAATAGAAAAACATTCCCTGCTCATGATTTGGAAGAATCAACATCATTAAAATAGGCATACTGCCCAAAGCAATCTCCAGATTCAATGCTATTCCTATCAAACTACCAAAGCCATTTTTCACAGGATTAGAAAAAATTATTCTAAAATTCATATGAAACCAAAAAAGAGCCTGAATAGCCAAAGCAATCCTAAGGAAAAAGAACAAAGAGCATAACATTACCCAACTACAAACTGTACTATAAGGCTACAGTAACCAAAACAGCCTGATACTGATACAAAACAGACACACAGACCAATGCAACAGAATAAAGAACCCAGAAATAAAGCCACACACTTACAATCAATTGATCTTCAACAAAGTTGACAAATATAAGCAATGGAGAAAGGACTCCCTATTCAATAAATAGTGCTGGAATAATTGGCTATTCATAAGCAGAAGAATGAAACTGGACTCCTACTTATCACCACATAAGAAAAATTAACTCAAAATGAATTAAATACTTAAATGTAAAATCTTAAACTGTAAAGACCCTAGAATAAAACCTAGGAGGTACCCTCTAGACCTTGGCCTTGACAAAGAATTTATGACTGAATCCTCAAAAGCAATGGCAACAAAATCAAAATTTGACAAGTGGGACCTAATCAAACTAAAAAGCTTCTGGACATTAAAAGAAATTACCAATAGAATAAACAGATAATCTACAGAATGGGAGAAAATATTTGCAAACTATGTAACCAACAGAAGTCTAATAATATCCAGAATCCATAAGAAACTTAAACAATTCAACAAGAAACAACAAATAACCCCACTAAATAGTAGGCAAAAGACATGAACAATTTCTCAAAAGAAGACATACAAGCAGCCAGCAAACATATGAAAAAATGTTCATCATCAAAATCGAAACCACAATGAGATACCATCTCACGCAGGTCAGAATGGCTATTATTAAAAAGTCAAAAAATAACAGATGTGGGCAAGGCTGCAGAGAAAAGAAAACCCTTATACACTGTTAGTGGGAATGTACATTAGTTCAACCACTATGGAAAGTAGTTTGGAGATTTCTCAAAGAACTCAAAACACAACCACCATTCAACCAAGCAATTCCATTACTGAATATATACCCAAGGAAAATAAATCATTCTCCCAAAAAGACACTTGCACTCATATGTTCATCACAGCACTATTCACAATAGCAAAGACATGAAATCAACCTAGCTTCCCATTATGGTGGATTAGATAAAGAAAATGTGGTACATACACACCATGGAATATGATGCAGCCATTAAAAAAAGAATAAAGTCATGTCCTTTGCAGCAACATGGATGCAGCTGGAGGCCATTATCCTAAGAGAATTAACTCAGGAACAGAAAACCAATACTGCATATTCTCACTTACAAGTGGAAACTAAACATTGAGCACACACATATACAAAGATAGGAACAATAGAAACTTGGGACTATAGAGGGGGAGGAGGGAAAACGGAAAGGGTTGAAAAACTATCTATTGTGTATTATGCTCACAACCTGGGTGATGGGATCAATGATACAACCTCAGCAAGATTCAATATACCCATGGAAGAAACTTGCACATGTACCCCCTGAATCTAAAATAAAAGTTGAAATTTTAAAAATAAATAAATACTAAAATAAAATAATGATCTGTATTTACCTATTTCCTTCAGTAGACTGTGAGCTCTGCGAAGGCTGGGACAGCGTTTTGTTCGTTTTTGCATCCCTAGGACTTGGGTCCCAGCACAGTGGTGTCAATAAATATTTGTTGATGAGAAGAATAAAAATATACAGGCCAGTGTTTGAAACCTGGGGATAATCTTGATTCGTAGGCAGGGAGTAAGAAGTTCTACTTCACACCGGGGACTGTTGTGGGGTAGGGGGAGGGGGGAGGGATAGCATTAGGAGAGATACCTAATGCTAAATGACGAGTTAATGGGTGCAGCACACCAACATGGCACATGTATACATATGTAACAAACCTGCACGTTGTGCACATGTACCCTAAAACTTAAAGTATAATAATAATAATAATTTTTTTTAAAAGTTCTACTTCATACTATGCAATTCAGCAGAAATTCAGGCTTCCCTGCAGTGGAATCTGACCTCAGACTTCCATTAAGTAACTAAACTTTATATTGTCCTAACACCTTTAGCCTCAAAACTCAATAATCACAATTTCTTCAACTTTTAGGAGTGGTCTTGTTCTTATCTTCCTTAGGTCCTCCCTTCATATTTACTCATTCATTCAACGTTTGCTCATTGGATATTTATTAAGTGGTTACTATGTTCCAGGCACCATTCTAGGCACTGCGGATACATTGATGAGGGAAAAAAAAAAAAAAGCAGACAAGAATACCTGCTCTCATGGAGCTTTTGGAAAAAAGAAAAAGTACACTGGGAATTCTGCTTATGGTCAGAATGCAGTTTTCAGTCAGATGGTGAAGATACACCTCAATGCAGAGATGAAATTTCAGCAAATACTTGAAGAGAATGAGGGAATACGTCAAGCAGCTGGGGGGAAAGGGTCCTAAATAAAGGGAACAGCTAATACCAGCACTCAAAGGCTGGAGCAAGCATGTGTGTTCAAGAAACTTCTCTGGCTGAAGCATAATCAAGCAATGGGAGATAATGCCAGTAGATGATGCAGAGACAAAAGCCCAGCCCCTGAGCTCTAGTTTCATCCTTGGTTTGTCTCTACGGGGCATTGTCATCAGAAGAGCCAGGGATTTGGGACCAGAAAGAGGTGCCTTGGAATTTCTTCTTTACCTCTCACCAGCTCTATAGTTTGGGTGAGCAATTCCCTCTGTTCTGCCTAGGAAGCACTTTATTCAGGTTATCTCAATGAGTCTTTGGAAATGCTCCATCAAGTAGGGGCAAGTATTCCCATTTTAAAAGTTGGAAACTGGCCAGGTGCAAACTGGCCAGGTGCGGTGGCTCACACCTGTAATCCCGGCACTTTGGGAGGCTGAAGCAGGTGGATCACCTGAGGTCAGGAGTTTGAGACCAGCCTGGCCAACATGGTGAAACCCCATCTCTACTAAAAAAAAAAAAAAGGAAAGAAAAAAGAAAAATACAAAAATTAGCCAGTCGTGGTGGCGGGCACTCTTAGTCCCAGCTACTCAGGAGGCTGAAGCAGGAGAATCACTTGAAGCCAGGAAACCGAGGTTGCAGTGAGCTGAGATCACATCACTCACTGCCCCTCCAGCCTGGGTGACAGAGCAAGACTCCATCTCAAAAAATTAAATTAAATTTTTAAAATATACAAACAAAAATAAAAGTTGGAAACTGAAGTTTAGAGGGTTAGAGAGGATTTAGTAACTTGCTCAGAACTGTCTGTCAGAAATGACAGAATCAGGATGGGAACTCTGGTGACTTGATTCCAAAGGCTGTGTCCTTCCTCCCTACCTCATGTGGGATAGCTCAATGTGTGTCCAGAGTCTGGCATGTACTAAATGTTCAGTAAATGTAATTCTTTCTCTCTATTACCTTGACCGAGTTCTCTGAAGTTGTCTGCTTCCTTGGCCAGATCTCTGAGTGCTGCCTGCTCCGAGGCTCCCCACTTCCCAGGAGGATGCCTTCATTTCCCAAAACAGAAGTTCTCATTCAACAGTGTTGAATGCCTGGCCATTGCCATTGCTATGTGACCTTGGAGAAGTCATGTCACCTCACTTATAAGCCAGGTTTGGTAATCTCTGCTTGCTCCAATGCGGGACATATAGGAAAGAAGCCACGTAAAGCATCTCACACAGAGCTTCCCAACTCAATGACTAGTCATTGCTACTATTGTGTCTTCTGGAACTTGCTTTCTTTGCCTTCTTGGCTGGTTTTTCACCAACAGTTGAGCCAGCTTCACTTCAAAGGTGGATGGGATTATGGTTTCTGACCCCTTGTAGTCTCCTCAGAAATTTTTTCCATTGCTGGCCATGTTAACAGATGTCATAAATACATCTAATTTTTAAACAAGCACATCTAATACTTTTAATGTTTTAGCTACAAATGTGAATAAAGGGCAGATAGCTCTGCTGAGGTCAACTTGGACTGTCTGTTTGTGTACTTATGGTTTTGCTAGAATCCATTTACTGGAAAGAAATATTAGCTAATTTTTACATTTTAAAACACTTTCTCTATGTAGAAAGATTGGTATAAACAGGGTTGTGGTGTTACACAGCTCTAGGAGGTATCATGCACATGTTTGTACCTGTGGAGCTGTGCAATGGTTGACCCTAGGAACAAAGAAAGACACGCTAGACACCTATCCCCAGATGCCACGAGCGTTGGCTGCTAAGCACTCAGTTGCCCCCTCTGGAGAATCGTTCTCAGCTGCGTGTGGAGAAAAGGGAAGCCTTGCACACTGTTGGTGGGAATGTAAATTAGCAAACCCATCATGGGCAAATGTATGAAGATTCCTCATGATATTAAAAATAGAACCACCATATGATCCAGAAATTCCACGTCTGAGTATAGTACAAAGAAAATGAAATCAGTATGTCCAAGAGACATTTACACTGTCATGATCATTGTGGTGTTATTCACAATATCCAAGATATGGAATCAACCTAAGTGGCCATCATTCAACCATGAATTGATAAAGAGAATGTGATGTGGGGTGGCTCATGCCTGTAATACCAGTACTTTGGGAGACCAAGGTGGGTAGATCACTTGAGGTCAGGAGTTTGAGACCAGCCTGGCCAACATGGTGAAACCTCATCTCTAATAAAAATACAAAAAAAATAAAAAAATTAGCTGGTCATGGTGGTGCATGCCTAAAATCCCAGCTACTCAGGAGGCTGCAGCATGAGAATCACTTGAACACGGGAGGCAGAGGTTGCAGTGAGCTGAGATGGCACCACTGCACTCCAGCCAGAGGGACAGAGCAAAACTCCGACTCAAAAAAAAAAAAAAAAAAAAAAAGAAAGAAAAGAAAAGAAAATGTGTTGTATGTACACAATGGAATATTATTCAACCTTTAAAAAGAAGTAAATCCTGTAATTTGCAACAACATGGATGAACCTGAACCTGGAGGACATTGTGCTAAGTGAAATAAGACAGGCACAGAAAGGTAAATAAATACCACAAGATGTCACTTACATGTGGAATCTAAATAAGTTGAACTCACAAAAGTAGAGTAAAATGGTGGTAACCAGGGTCTGAAATGGTTGGGGTGGGGTGGGGGAGACAGTGGGGGCAGGAGCTGGAGTTGGGGAAATGTTGGTCAAAAGGTACAAAATTTCAGTTAATCAGGAGGAGTAAGTTTAAGAGATCTATTATACAACATGGTGACTTTAGTCAATAGCAGTGCAGTGTACTCTTGAATATTGCTAAGAGTAAATTGTGTGTCCTCGCCACAAAAAATAAGGATGTGAGTTAATACGTATGTTAATTGACTCCATTTGGCCAGTCCACAATGCGTACATATTTCAAAACTTCATGTTGTACACAATAAACACATATAATTATTATCAACTTAAAAAATAATTTAAAAAAAAAAGGAATTGCCCTCAGCCAAACAGACTCTCAGCCAGACCCAGAGGCTAACAGGAGGACAAGATGCGTTAATGACCAGAAACATTTGGTGAAAGTTAGCAGTTATCTTTATTGCTACTAGTGATGTTTGATGACTGGCTGACCTGGGACATCAAACTATGGCTTCTGATCCTAACTCGGGACTCTTCCACTCAATGACACATCTATCTAATCCAGCTCAATCTCAACTCTACAATTTAGATCCACCTACCCTCAAAATCAAAATTCAAATCTATCTTCCCAAGCTGGCATTCTTTCCAGGTTGAACAAAAGTTATGAGTCACGGGGAAAGGAGTCCAAGAAGAGGCACAGGTTTCCAAATCTAAATCTCAGAAAAATAGAAGCAAAATGTATTTCTTAAAGAACCCACATCCTAGCCCTGAAAAATTTTGATTTTCAACACTCAAAATATAACCTATTCAGACAACTATATTGGGCTGAGTATATTGCAGCTGTGATAAATTTCACATGATTTAATATAATTTTAAATAATTCACATTCTAAACTATGTCAGTAAATCTAAAGATGCAACAGCACTGTAGCAAAAATGCATCTGTTTTTGTATAAATATGTCTTTGTTTCCTCAAAAGAAGGCTCACAAAAGGATTTAACTCAGAACTACTTGAACTGATTTAATTCAACTATTCGAATGCCTCAATTTTCAGCAAATTGGCTGTTTTCTATATAAATCAACTAATGGTATTAAAAGATATTAAACAATGATAATGCTTATTAGAGGCATAATCCTATCTCAGGCGAATTCTCTTGGAGGTTAATAGGGGAGATATATTTCTTTTCTCTAAAGATAACAGTAAATGCGCAGATTTTCAGTCATTGAACCAAAAGAATATTAGAGCCCCACCTGGTGGATCTGATGCTTATTCAGTGTACAAAATAAAATTTTTCACTAAGCCATTACTGAGTACCATGCTATAATTGCTTTCAGAATGCAGCAGTTAATCTCTGTTTCTTCATTTTACATTTTGGTGTCTATTTCCTTCTGCTTGAATGGCTGGACTTCATCCTCCAGCATTTATCCACCCCCCTCTTTCTCTAAAAACAGCCTTCATCTAGACATGGATTAACACAGTTGTGTTTAATATATAGAAAATTATATTTCAAAAGATTCTATTTTAACAAAGTCGACAGATAACCTAATCACAATTATATCACAACATAAATTATATATTATAATATATGTGATATGCATATATTGCAAGTTACTAAATTGTATAATATTAAAATACGGTCACACATTGCTTAATGAGAATGATACGTCCAGAGAAATGCGTCTGTCTCCTCCTCATCTTGTCCCACTGGAAGGTCTTCAGGGGCGATAACATGCACAGAGCTGTCACCTAAGATAACACTGACTTCTTTTGGAATACCTCTTCAAGGACCTGCCTGAGGCTGTTTTACAGTAATTTATTTGTAAAATAAGTAGAAGAGTATGCTATAAAATACTGATGTAAAAGTATAGTAAATACATCAGTAACAGTCATTTATTATCAGTATTATATACTATACATAATCGTATATGCTAGACTTTTATACAACTGGTAGTACAGTAGGTTACATCAACATATCATAAACACATGAGTAATGCATTGTGCTAACAAGTTAAAATGGCTACAATATCACTGGGCCATAGGAATTTTTCAGCTGAATTATAATCTTATGGCCTCACCACCATATATATAATTCACTGTTAACCAAAACGTCATTATGTAGCACATAACTGTATACATTAAACTTTATATATAACTTATAAGATATACTCTCAAACACAGACAAGTTTTAGGAATAGAGTAATAACAGCCTTTATTTTCTCAACCAAGATAAGGCTGTCTACTAAGATATGAGGAGTGGTGGTGGTTGGTCACGAGACTGGAATAGTTACTGAGAATGGGAGAAATAGCTACTCTAGGAAAAGTAAAAGCAAGTCTCAAATGAGATATGCTTTCAATAATCTGGGGGCAGAATCAGAAAAATTAACTCCACACAAAAGGACAAAGGAGGGTATTACATAATGATAAAGGGTTCAATTCAACAGGAAGAATAATTATCCTAAATATATATGCACCCAACATTAGAACACCAAGATTCATAAAACAAGTACTTCCAGACCTATGAAAAAACTTAGACAATCATACAATAAGAGTCAGGGACTTCAACATCCCACTGACAGTGTTAGGTCATCAAGGCAGAAAACTAACAAAAGAAACTCTGGACTTAAATTTAACACTAGACCAGCTGGACCTAACAGATATCTACAGAATGCCCCACCCAATCAACCACAGAAAATACATTCTTCTCATTTGCACACAGAACCTAATTCAAGATCAATCCCATGCTCAGCCGTAAAGCAAGTCTCAATAAATTAAAAAATATAGAAATTATACCAACCATCCTCTTGGACCACAATGGAGTAAAAATAGAAATCAGTACAAAGAAAATCTCTCAAAACCATAGAATTACATGGAAATTAAACAACTTGCTTCTGGATGACATTTGGGTAAATAACACAGGAATCAAAAACTTATTGGAAATAAATGAAAACAGAGATAGAAAATACCAAAATCTCTGGGATACAGCAAAAGGAAAGTTTATAGCACTAAATGCCTACCTCAAAAAGTTAAAAAAAAAAGACCTCAAATTAACGATTTAACATTAGACCTAGAGGAACTAGAAAAACAAGAACAAAATAACCCCAAAGCCATCAAAAGAAAAGAAATAATTAAAATCAGAGCAGAATGGATGAGATTAAGACCCAAACATCCATACAAAGAATCAACAAAACAAAAAGTAGTTTTTTGAAAGGATAGACAAGATCAATAGACTGCCAGCTAGATTAACAAAGAAAAAAAGAAAGAAGATCTAAATAAGCACAGCCAGAAACAACAAAGGTAACATTTTAACCAACTCCACAGAAATACAAAAGATCCTCAGAGACTACTACAAACAACTCTATACACACAAACTAGAAAATCCAGAAGAAACTGATAAATTCCTGGAAACACACTCTCCCAAGATTAAATCAGAGAGAAAATGAAACCCTGAACAGACCAATATCAAGTTCTGAAATTATATCAGTAATAAAAACCTGCCAACCAAAAAAGCCCAAGACCAGATAGATTCACAGTTGAATTCTACCAGATACACAAAGAAGAGTAGGCATTAATTCTACTGAAACTATTCTAAAAAATTGAGGAGGAGGGACTCCTCTCTAACTCATTCCACAAAGCACGTGATACCAACACCTGGCAAAAACACAATAAAAACAAGAAAACTACAGGCCGATATCCCTGATGAACACAGATGCAAAGATCCTCAACAAAATACTAGCAAACCAAATCCAGCAGCACGTCAAAGAGTTAATTCACCATGATCAAGTAGGCTTCATTCCTGGAAGGCAAGGTTGGGTCAACATAACACAAATCAATAAATGTGATTGACCACATAAAGAAAATTAAAAACAAAAACCATATCATCACCTCAATACACATGCAAAAGGCTTTTGATAAAAATCCATCATCCCTTCATGATCAAAACCCTCAACAAACTAGGCATCAAAGGAACATACCCCAAAATTATAAGAGCCATCTATGACAGACTCACAGTCAACATCATACTGAACAGGCAAAAGCTGAAAGCATTTCCCTTGAAAACTGGAAAAAGACAAGAATGCCCATTCTCGCCACTCCAATTCTACATAGTACTAGAAGTCCTAGCCAGGGCAATCAGGCAAGAGAAGAAATAAAAGCAATCGAAATAGGAAAAGAAGTCAAACTATCTCTCTTCATTGATAATATGATTCTATACCTAGAAAACCCTGAAGACTCTACCAAAAGACACCTAGAACTGATAAATGGCTTTAGTAGTTTCAAGCTATAAAATCAATGCACAAAAATCAGTAGCATTTCTATACACTAATAATGTTCAAGCTCAGAGCCAAATAAATAACATAATCCCATTTGCAATAGCCACAAAAAAAAAAATACTCGGAATACCCAAAATACTAGGAATCACCAAGGAGGTGAAAGATCAACGTTACTGAAAGAAATTATAGATAATACGAACAAATGAAAAAACATTCCATGCTAATGGACTGGAAGAATCAATATCATTAAAATGGCCATACTGCCCAAAGCAATCTACAGATTCAATGCCATTCCTATCAAACCACCAATGTCATTTTTCACTGAAATAGAAAAAACATTCTAAAATTCTTATAGCAAAAAATAGCCTAAATAGACAAAGCAATCCTAAACAAAGTGAACAAAGCCAGAGGCAGCACATTACCTGACTTCAAACTATAGTAAAATATTATAGTAATCAAAACAGCATGGTATTGGTACAAAAACAGACACATAGACCAAAGGAACAGAATAAAGAACCCAGAAATAAAGCCACACACATACAGCTATGTGATCTTTGACAAAGTTGACAAAAATAAGCAATGGGGAAAGGACTCCCAATGGCTGCTGGGATAGCTAGCCATATGAGGAAGAATGAAACTGGACCCCTATATTTCACCATATACAAAAATTAAATCAAGATGGCTGCTGGGATAGCCAGCCATATGAAGAAGAATGAAACTGGACCCCTCTATTTCACCATATACAAAAATTGAATCAAGATGGATTAAAGACTTAAATGTAAGACTTCAAACTATAAGAATTCTGAAAGAAAATCTCAGAAACATTGTTCTGGACATCAGCTTTGAGAAAGAATTTATAGCTAAGTCCCCTAAAGCAGTTGCAACTAAAACAAAAATGGACAAGTGGGACCTAATTAAACTGAAGAGCTTCTGCATAGCAAAAGAAGCTATCAACAGAGTAAACAGACAACCTACAGAATGGGAGAAAATATTTGCAAGCTATGCATCCAACAAAGGTCTAATACCCAGAATCTATCAGAAACACAAACAATCTGACAAGAAACAAAAAAAACAAATAGCCCTATTAACGGTGACGCATGCCTATAATCCCAGCTACTCAGGAGGCTGAGGCAGGAGAATCACTTGAACCCAGGAGGTGGAGGTTGCAGTGACCCTATATCGTGCCATTGCACTCCAGCCTGGGCAACAAGAGCGAGACTCCATCTCAAAAAAAAGAAAAAAAGTAAGCAAAAGACAGAAACGGATACTTCTCAAAAGAAGACATATAAGTGGCCAAATATATGAAAAAACACTCATCATTACTAATCATCACTGAAATGCAAATCAAAACCTCTATGATATACCATCTCACACCAGTCTAAACGGCTATTAATAAAAAGTCAAAAAACAACAGATGCTGGTGAGGCTATGGAGAAAAGGGAACTCACACACTCTTGGTGGGAATATAAATTAGTTCAGCCACTATAGAAAGGAGTTTGGAGATTTTTCAAAGAACTTAAAACAGAACTACCATTCCACCCAGCAATTCCATTACTGGGTATATATCCAAAAGAAAAGAAATCATTCTACCAAAAAGACACATGCACTCATAAGTTCATCACAGCACTACTCACAACAGTAAAGACATGGAACCAACCTAGGTGTCCACTGATAGTGGATTCGATCAAGAAAATATGGGCTTGGTGCAATGGCTCATGCCTGTAACCCCAGCACTTTGGGGGGCCAAGGTGGGCAGATCACTTAAGGCTAGGAGTTCAAGACCAGCCTGGCCAACATGGTGAAACCCCATCTCTACTAAAACTACAAAAATTAGCTGGGCAGGGCAGTGTGTGACTGTAATTCCAGCTACTCAGAAGGTTGAGGCAGGAGAATCACTTGAACCCAGAAGGCATAGGTTGCAGTAAGCCGAGATCCCACACTGCACTCCAGCCTGGGCGACAGAGCAAGATTCTCAAAAATAAATAAATAAATAAATAAATAAATAAATAAATAAATAAATGACGAAGGAAAGAAAATGTGGTATATACACACCATGGAATACTACGTGGCCATAAAAAAGAACAAAGTCATGTTCTTTGCACCAACATGACTTTTTTGCAGCTGTGGGCCATTATCCTAAGCCAATTAATGCAGGAACAGAAAACCAAATACAGCATGTTCTCATTTATAAGTGGAAACTAAACATTGGGTACTCATAGACATAAAGACAGCAACAATAGACACTGGAAACTACTAGAGTGGGGAGAAGGGAGGAGGACCAGGGTAGATAAACTGCCTATTGGGTACTATGTTCACTACCTGGGTGATGGAATCATTAGTACCCCAAACTTCAGCATCACACACTGTACCCACATGACAAACCTGCACATGTGCCCCTGAATCTAAAATAAAAATTTAAAGTAATAATTTTAAAAAATTTAATTCCTTTCCACTTACAGATTTTTATTATCACATAACTTGAACAATGAAAATCTGATGTTTTAAATGTTTTTTTTTAAAAAAAAAAAAAGGAAAATTAGCTCCAGAATTTGAAATGTGTAAGAATCAACCTAGTAGGGATAAGATGGGCCATGTGTAGATATCTTCTCCAAAAGTGGCTTACTCTTAATTTCCATTCTAAATGTGTTCCTGATGAGGCCAGGGCATGTTCTAAAATCCAACTGGTAAAAATAATCTAAAATGGAAGCAAATAAGACAAACGAAAGTGATCAGTGTGACTTGCTCATGATGAAGTAATGTAGAGTAACAAGTCCAGGTTCACTAATGAAAAAAAGGAAGTTGCTAATAGCCTTCCCAACATCCGTTTCCCACTTATTCCTTCCTGGCTAAACCCCAGAGTTGTTCAGTATAGCAATCTGCCCTGTTCAACTATTTTGACTCTCACCTTCCTTGCAGCTACAAGTGGCTAAGCAAACCAGCTCAGCCAATGAGATGCAGGTTGAAATCCCTGAGGAAGGCTTCCAGAATGAAAAGGTAAAGACTCTGTTTAAGGGCTGTGACCCCTTGTCATGGGCCTTCCCCTTCACCTTTCTTCCTTCCTAGAGGGAAGACATGATGCCAGAAGGTACACACAGCAGCCATTTTCACTCACGAGGATAAAAGCCAAATGCTAAGAGCGCTGGAGAAGGAGGATTCTGGTTTCTTACTGAGGATTTTGAGCTTGGTTATGGCTTTTTGTAATGAGAAAAAATAAGCCCCTTCCTTGTTTAAGACACTGTCTTTACTAATATCTAAAGGTAATCCTAACTGAGAATAGGAATAAAGTCTATCTATCTATGTAGCAAAAGGCAATTCAACATCACATTCTGAAAAAAGAAAAGGAAATAAAAGAACGACTTTAAAGCATTTACCGAGAAAATAAAGCCATAAAAGATAACATCTCTATTTTGAAATCACACTCACAATCTAGTGAAAAAGACAGATCCATATAGAGATGATTTCGATGTGTATGTTTAAGCTATGAAAAAGGATGTGAATTTCATGAAGGACAACAAGAAAGAGAGATGTTCAAGGAAAACAGAGAAAGGATAATACTCAAAGCCAGGCATGTGGAGAATTTAGGACTGATTTGTCAAAAGTTCCCAGGGAGACAGCGCAATCTGATTTTTTAAAAAAACAAAATATATCCACTTGATTTAAAGGCCAAATTGCTATTTTGCAGCCTTGGTGAATACAATTTCAGTGGTTAAGGAGGAGGGCAGATATCAAATTGCAGTAAGTTTGGGGAGTAGATTGGAGGTGCATACATACCACCTTTATAACCTAGCTCTGGGCGTGGTGGCTCACGCCTGTAATCCCAACACTTTGGGAGGCCAAGGTGGGC